>NC_000077.6:30607500-31207500 GCF_000001635.26 Mus musculus | reverse complement strand
CTCATTCACTGATGGCCAACTAGGCCATCTTCTAATACATATGCAGCTAGAGACATGAGCTCCGTGGGATATTGGTTTAGTTCATATTGTTGTTCCACCTATAGGGTTGCAGACCCCTTTAGCTCCTTGGGTACTTTCTCTAGCTCCTCCATTGGGGGGCCTGTGATCCATTACTTTTAAAGACAGTGTCTTACTATATAGTCTAGCTTGCTTGTAACTTGATATGGTCATTATGTAGGTCAGACTACCCTTGACCTCACAGAAATCCAGCTTCCCTGGCATCTCATATACTGGAATTAAAGGCAAATGTTATCATATCCACCCCAACTCCAATACTTAACTTTGATGAAACCAAGACCTTAATTCCTAGACTTATTATTCTAAAACTACCCTCTTTGGTGATTAAATTCAATCTGTAGGTTTATTACATTAATCACACACTGAATATATGTGTCTACAATAAAGACTTTACTCTTAAAACTCTTTATTTGAACTCTCTCTTCCTCTCTTCCTCTCTCTCTCTCTCTCTCTCTCTCTCTCTCTCTCTCTCTCTCTCTCTCTCTCTCTCTCCTGTGTGTGTGTGTGTGTGTGTGTGTGTGTGTGTGTGTCTCTCTCTCTCTCCCTCTCTGGTATTTTCACTTCAGTGTTCAATGAGTACTTCAAATCTAACAGATCCAAAACTGAACTCAAATATCTTACAACCCCCACTGCAGTGCTTCTTCTTCTTAGCATCAGTAATGGTTTGATTACCAGTATCAGCTCCTCTGATTTGGACATCAGAAATGTATTATCAGTGCTCAGCTGGAAAATGTTCATAGATTTCCTTCATTTTCTTGAATAGTTCTGTTAATAGCTTCTATTGGACTTTTCCTATCGACTTCTTTTGTTTTTTGTTTTTCTGTTATCTCATGAAAGTATTTGATCCTTATGGCTCCTTTGCCTCACCTGACTTCACAACACTAGAAATTACCCCAAAATCTACTTATTTTTTTTCTCAGTTTTCTGTGCCACTTATGCCATTAAAGAAACTATACCAGGTGACTAGGGGGAAAAGGATGAAGGTGGTATACTCAAGATGAGGCTAACAGTATTTAAAAACAGGGTTTCTCTGCTTAGTCCTGGTTATCCAGGAGCAAATTTAAAAAAATCATCAGATCTCACTACAAAAGCCTATACTTAATAAATCTGTAAAATCTGGGTGTAACGGACAATTTTCTAGACAGATGCCAAAGTTAAATCAGAATCAGATAAATCATCTAAACCTTCCCATAACCCCTAAAGAAATAGCAACAGTCATTAAAACCAAGCAAAAAAAGTCTCCCAACCAAAGAAAAGCCTAGGACCAAATGGTTTTATGCAGAATTCTATCAGACCCTCAAAGAAGACCTAATTCCAATACTCTTCAAACTATTCCACAAAATATAAATGGAAGGAACACTACCTAATTCGTCCTATGAAGCCACAGTTACACTGATACTGAAACCACACAAAGACCCAACAAAGAAAGAGAACTTCAGACCAATTTCCCTTATGAATATTGATACAAAAATACTCAAAAAATTCTCACAAACCAAATCCAAGAACACATCAAAACAATCGCCCATCGTGTCCAAGTAGGCTTCATGCTAGGGATGTAGGGATGGTTCAAGATACGAAAATCCATCAACATATTTCACTATATAAATAAACTCAAAGAAAAAAACTACATGATCATCACATTAGATGCTGAGAATGCATTTGACAAAATTCAACACCCCTTCATGGTAAAAGTTTTGAAAAACTCAGGAATTCAAGGACCATACCTAAATATAGTAAAAGAAATACACAGCAAACCAATAGCCAACATCAAACTAAATGAAGAGAAACTTGAAGCATTCTCACTAAAATCAGGAACTAGACAAGGCTGCCCACTCTCTCCCTACCTACTCATATAGTACTTGAAGTTCTAGCTAGAGCAATTAGATAACAAAAGGAGGTCAAAGGGACACAAATCGGAAAGGAAGACATCAAAATATCACTATTTGTAGATGATATGATAGTAGACTTAAGTGACCCCAAAATTCCACCAGAGAACTCCTACAGCTGATAAGCAACCTCATCAAAGTGGCTGGATATAAAATTAACTCAAACAAATCAGTAGCCCTCATCTACTCAAAGGTTGGAGAGACATTTTCCAAAATACTTTTAATATTATATCTCAAATGGAGGTAGTCCTAGCTCCTAATTTTTCTTAGAAATCACTATTTATATTAAATGATTAATTCCAGCAAATATATTACAAGATACCACTGTTATCACCAGTCACAGGGTTCAAAGTCTTCAAAAATGCTAACAGTTTGGACTGGGAAGATGGTTCAGCTCCCACTGGCTGTTCTTCCAGAGGAAAAAAATTATATATATATATAGTTTTACAGTTTAAAACGTGTTTTCTAACAGTTTTTTTTTTGCTCATCCACATGTGTTTTTAAGAGGTCTTTTTTCACAATATGTATTGTTTTTTATGTTGAAAGTGCATTTATTAATCTCTACAATTTATGTAGCATAGTTTTCCTAATAGGAAACTTTGTTAGTTTCCCTTGCCTTGGCATGTTTGTTTTAATGAAGGCACTATGAGTTCCCTATTTCCTACAAGTTCTCCATTATCACATAGATATACTTAGTATTTGGTCTAGCCTCTTCAACAGACAATTGCCCACATGTGTATAGGGAAGTTAGGTCTTTTTCTGGTAAGAGTTAGGATTAGGGCTCAGGTTAGGGATAATTTTAGTATTAGGGTTAGGGGTAGCATAAGGGTAAAGATTAGGTTTAGGCTTAGGGTTAGTGTTAGGCTTAGGGTTAAGGTAAGGATAAGGGTAGATGTCTTAGAGATTTACTGCTATGAACAGACAACATGACCAAAGAAACTCTTATAAGGGCAGCATTTAATTGGAACTGAGTTACAGTTTCAGAGGTTCAGTCCATTATCATCAAGGCAAGAGCATCTTAACATCGTGGAGTCTCCAAGTCAAACTCAGCTCCACAACTTCCTTTTCCAAGATCTAGGGGGAAAGACAGCATATTTAACAAATGCTGCTGGCTTAAGTGGTGAATATAGAAGAATGCAAATTGACCTGTTCTCATCGTCTTGTACAAAGCTCAAATCCAAGTGGATCGAAGACCTCCATATAAAACCAGATAGACTGAATTTATTAGAAAAGAAATTGGGAAAGAGCCTTGAACACATTGGCACAGGGGAAAATTTGCATAAAACACCAATGGCTCAGGCTCTCAGATCAACTATTGACAAATGGGATCTCTTAAAATTGAAAAGCTTCTGTAAGGCAAAGGACACTGTTAATAGGACAAAACAGAAACCTACAGAATGAGAAAAGATCTTTACCAACACTGTATGCAATAGAGGGCTAATATCCAATATATACAATGTACTCAAGAAGTTAGACTTCAGAGAACTACTAAAAAGTGGGGTACAGAGCTAAACGAAGAATTCTCAACTGAGGAAACTCCAATGACTGAGAAGCGCCTAAAGAAATGCTCAACATCCTTAGTCATCAGAGAAATGCAAATCAAAACAACCCTTGGATTCCACCTCACACCAGTCAGAATGGCTAAGATCAAAAACTCAGGTAACAGCAGATACTGACAAGGATGTGGAGAAAGAGGAACACTCATCCATTGCTGGTGGGATTTCAAGCTGGTACAACCACTCTGGAAATCCATAATACTACATGAGGACCCAGCTATACAACTCCTGGGCATATACTGAAAAGATGCTCCAACATATAACAAGGACTCATGCTCCATTATGCTCATAGCAGCCTTATTTATAATAGCCAGAAGCTGGAAACAACCCAGATGTCTCTCAACAGAGGAATGGATACAGAAAATGTACATTTACACAATGGAATACTACACAGCTATTAAAAACAATGAATTTCTGAAATTCACAGGCAATGGGTGGAACTAGAAAATGTCATCGTATGTGAAGTAATATAGTCACAAAGAACACACACTGTATGTACTCACTGATAAGTGGATATTAGGAAAGAAGCTCAGAATACCTGTGATGCAACTTACAGATCATATGAAGCTCAAGAAGAAGGAAAACCAAAGTGTGGATGCTTCAGTCCTACTTAGAAGGGGGACCAAAGTAATCATGGCAGATAGAGAGTGGTAGGGACTTGGGAGGAAGAGAGGAAGGGGAGAGGAAAAGGGGGGAAGGATAAGGTATGGGAGGATATGAGGGGGATGTAAAGAGGGTCAGGAAATTCAACAGAGATGTGTAGCAATGGGGACAGGGAACTGGACATGGCCAACAGAATGTCTCAAAAAGAAGAAGAAGAAAAAAAAGCAAGAGTATTCCAGGACCCAAGGGGATGACATTAGCTGAAATACCCAACAAAGGGGAGAGAGAACAATTGCTAAGGGATGGAGCCACCCACCATTCTCAAAATTTTACTCAGAATTTCTCCTGTCTAAAGGAAATAGAGGGACACAGAGTGAAACAGAGATTGAAGGAAAGGCCATCCAGAGACTGCTCCACTTGAGGATGCATCCTATACAAAACCACCAAACCCAGTCACTACTGTTGATGCCAAGAAGTGCTTGCTGACAGAAGCCTCATGTGGATGTGTCCTGAGAGGTTCTGCCAGATCCTTGCAGGTACATATGTGGATGCTTGCACCCAACCATCTGACTGAGCCTAGGGTCCCCAATGGAGCAGTTATGGAAAAGACTGAAGGAGCTGAAGGGGTTTGCAACCCCATAGGAAGAACAACAATATCAACCAAAACTCCCCAGAGCTCTCAGGGACTAAACTACCAACCAAACAATACACATGGAGGGATCCATGGCTCCAGGTACATATGTAGCAGAAGATGGCCTTATGTGGCATCAATGGGAGGGGAGGCCCTTGGTCCTGTGAAGGCTTGATGCCCCAACATAGGGGGATGCTAGTGTAATAACACCAGAGTTGGTGGATGGATGGGGAAGCACCTGCATACAGGAAGGGGGAGGGGAGTTTTGGAGGGAAAACCAGGGAAGAGGATAACATTGGAAATGTAAATAAATAAAATAAACAATACAAAATTAAAAAAAAAAACTGTTCCACCAGTTGGCCACTTTTTCTTTTTATCTAAGGAGAGAAGATCATCTGGCTCTTTTTTGGTTTTCTTTGGTCTCTGATTAAATTATAAGGGTGTTGAGCAGGTATCCCTCTCTTAATCAACGGAATCAATTATATCAATGAGTGTTAGAGTAAGACAGGCCAGTTTTAATTTTTATAGTCATTATTTTCTTATTACAATAAAAAGTGGTCAAAAAGTAGATCTCTCTCTTTGGTGTTTGTTTTTTTTTTTTCATTTTTTTAATATCTGAAGAGAAGACTAAAAGATTTGGCTAGGTTTTCTTTGTTTCATTTCACCTTTTCTTTTGATTTTGCCTTTGATAAACATAAGGAGGTTGATCACTCCCTCCAGTTGTCCTTGTTTTTGAGGGGCCAGTATGGGCCCTTATTAGCCTTCTGTGATCTCTTTTTCCTCCCTACTTTATCTGTCTGTCTATTTGTTTCTATATGTCTATCTATTGATCTATCTATCTATCCATCTATCTATCATCTATCTGCATTTTAGTATTTTTATTATATAACCCTAGGTCTCTCGGTTGATTTTACTTAATTCTGCTATGAGGGTTATGCTGTGAATCAGCACAATCACACACAATTTTTAATTTTGATTATTATAATAAAAGGAGATTGACAAGCATCGTTTTTTTATTGTTGTTGGTGTTGTTGTTGTTGTTGTTGTTGGTGGTGGTGGTGGTGGTGGTGGTGGTGGTGGTGGTGGTGGTGGTGGTGGTGGTGGTGGTGGATGTTGCTGCAGTGACAGCTGTCAGGAGCCATAATGGGACAAGCTAATAACTGGCATGTGATCATCCTGAAATGGCCTGCTTCAGATTTTTATAGAATCTGGGACAGGTGATCCCTTATTAAGCAAGGCTGTAAGGAATTCATTTTAGGAAAAATCCCTGCTATTAATATGCTTTTCCTGTTATTATTAAGCATATATAATAATCACTAAGTAATAGCACACACCTTTGGAGAAGATCTCTGCAGATCCATGAAGATGTACTGTCTTGTAGTGATTCTATATAGACAAATAGATGACTTAAATTTTAATAATGATCTCATAAGAATTCCTAAAATTATATCTGTGATTATTAAGCTCTTTTATAGTCTTTTATAGACTGCTATTAGGTTCTTTTCTGGTAGTCAAAACTGCAATGAGGACTCTGCCAGTCTGAAGTGTTACCAGTTAATTTCTCTTAGATAGTAACAGACTTTCTCCTACTCAGAGCACATTCCAAGAGGTTGTAAAACAATTAACCAAAGGTCATAAAAAGGGGAGTAACAATATTATTATAGATGCTAGGACAGAGGATAAAATATTGACTGGGTTAATCTATACAAAACTTCACTTATAACTTAGTTATGGTTTTAAACCTTTGGTGAACATGTGGAGCTGAGACAGGTGATGGGAGTTTAGCTAGATAATTACTTCTAATGGATATGCATGTAAACATTCTCTGCTGTAAATGTCTATTTAAATTTATGATTTGGTTTTGTGTGTGAACTTTTGATGAACGTTTTAATATGTGATCATGTATTCTGAAAGATGTTTAAGGGCTGAGGACCAAGAGAAGAGTCGGAACTGAGGGACAGGAGTGAGAGGAACAGAGATGAGAACTGAGATGAGGAGACATTTTTAAGATAGAACACTTTTTAGATTAGAAGGAGAATGTAGAGTGGAATAACTTAGAAACTATAAGTAACATAAAATACTAAGAGAACAATGTGCAGAATGCAGAGGGAAAGAGGAAAAAAGATGATGCAGAGAACACAAGGAGCAGGCATGCATCTCCTTACCATGGGATAGAACAGGTCCCATGGTAAGGACAAGACAGGTTTAGTCTTATTAAAAGAAACAAAGCTTTTTTCTTACAAACATGGGTTTAATTCATTTAGCATTAAAAGAGTCGAAGCCTTTCACTATATAATAAAGTTTGAAGCTCATTTTTCATCCAGAATGAGTGAGTTCTTTCTACACCAGTGCTTGGTCTTTTGCTCCATACGCATATGTAAGTATGGATGTGTGTGTGTAAGTATGTATTTGTGAGAATGTATACATATGAGTGTGTAAGTATGTAATTGTGAGATTGCATGCAAGCTGGACCCAACTGGGTTTGAATGGAAATGTATAAATGAATAAATGAGCATGTGTGAGTCTGAATATGAACTTATGTGACATGCATATTCGCTTATGTAAAAGTTTTTCTTTCTGTGAATGTTATTTTCTTCTCTTGCTTCAATAGAAGTTTACTGCTCCAAACTTCCCCTAGCCAGACAAGCAAGAGGCATCTGGACAATAGGGAAAAGGCTCTAGCAATTAATCCTTTACTTAATCTCCTGCTGTTTTAGGATGAGGTGCTAGGTGCCAGAGACTGTAGTCTCTGGCCTCAGAGGAACACAGAAGGCAAGTCAGCTACACTAGCACAGTAGCTTAGACTTAGGTAAGTAAACTTTTTATTATACAGCAACCCTAAATTTCTCGTAAGACAAAGTCTTACACTCTGCCTATGCTCTTCCCCCTCTACAGCCTCAAAAAGAACCAACAAGAAAGAGGAAACCCCCCACCAGGGCTGAGGGACAGCCAGCTTTTTTTCCTTTATCTTTTCATATGAAAAGAAAGAAAATATTTGGCTATGTCTATGGTTCTTCCAGCTTTCCTGTCTTGTTTGTTTATATTTAATCCTTCAGTGATGGTAGCCCTGTGAATAACATGTGGGCACACACACATTCACCACACCACATCCAGGAGTGGGGGGCAATCACGGAGAAGGGGGCAGCCATTAGAAAGCATTGGCTTAGCAACATGAGGATGGTGATAGTGAACCAGAGATTTTAAATGTCAAGCTGTTATGTTCCTTAAAACTTATAACTGTTCTAAAGCAGTATTGAGTTTATTTTCTCCATCTATTTCTTTTCACTCCAGAGATCATGTTGACCTAGAAAGCGGAGATCTGATTGCTGAGATTAAAGGCTTGCACTGCCATGATTATCTGGAAAAAAGTGAGGCTCTAGAGGCTGTGGCCTAATGAAGTGAGCATTGGGGCTGGGTGACTGTGGACTCTGAAATGACTGACTCTGCATGTTTGCTACATTTATTTCTCTTCTTCCAGCCGGGGATGAGACTTAGGCTCATAGATTTGTGGAATGTTAGCTTGCTTTGATATACCCAAATTAAGAGACATTTTTTGCTTTTGGTTTTTGCTGCATGCTGGCTTGCTTGATGTGGTTCCCCTTTCTATCTGTGCTGGGTTCCCAACCTGCCCTGAGGAATCAAAGTCTTTTTGATAAAGAATTGGAATACAGACCAGCACAGCTGAGCTGACTACCCTCCTTCCCAAGGGACAGATCAATTACAAAGAAGATGGTCCTTCCTCTTGACCCACAGGTAGTATCCTAAGTACAGTGCAGCCCATTTTCCCTCTGCACACTCAATAAAATGAAGTAAATAAATGAATAAATTTTCTAGTTATATATTTGTTCAAGCTAGCTAAATTCTCCCTCAACCCCTAGCCCACCCCACTCACTCAGCTGCATCTTCCTGTATGTATGAGGGGGCTTGCATGTCTGTTAGTCTGTGGAGTATTTGAGAAAGTCTGGTGGCCATAGAGGCCATAAGAAGGGTATCCGTTGCCCCGGGACTGGAAGAGCAGCCAGTGCTCTTAAATTCTGAGCTACGTCTTTTCAGATGCCAGTTTTCTTTAGGAAATCAGTCATAATTTTAGTGTGAATGTTTTACAATTGACTGTCCTTTGTGATTGTTGTATTGTGACCCACATACCCTTCACGCTGTTCCAACTCAGGATATTCTTGCCTGGCAGCAAATTACTGAACAAAACAATGCACTTATTCCTAGATCTCCGGAAATGATAAAGGAATTATAATAGAAAGTACACTCCACTCACACAGTCTCACCCAGCCTTCTGCCAGCTCAGTAATTTCAATGATAAAACCTGGACAATATTGATATGGTTTTAATATGGAATATTTAGGTAAATAAAGATTTTGCAGAAATCAAGCATCTTAAAGTTGTAGGCATATTTATCCCCTCCTTTTAATTTTATTTTGATACTAACCAACACTTTGGTTTCAATGAAGCACACACACCCTGAAGGACCAATAAATTTGTAAGTCTTAGATACTGTCTTAGTCAGGGTTTCTATTTCTGCACAAACATCATGACCAAGAAGCAAGTTGGGAGGGGAGGGTTTATTCAGCTTATACTTCCACATTGCTGTTCATCATCAAGGAAGTCAGGACTGGAACTCAAGCAGGTCAGGAAGCAGGAGCTGATGCAGAGGCCATGGAGGGATGTTACTTACTGGCTTGCTTCCCCTGGCTTGCTCAGCCTGCTCTCTCATAGAACCAAGACTACCAGCCCACAGATGGCACCACCCACAAGGGGACCTCCCACCTTGATCACTAATTGAGAAAATGCTTTGCAGCTGGATCACGTGGAGGCATTTCCCCAACTGAAGCTCCTTTCTCTGTGAGAACTCCAGCCTATGTCAAGTTGACACAAAACTAGCCAGTACAGATACAGAGTTTATCTGACACTTAAAGGACTGAATGTCAGCTGTGTTCTGGGAGCAAATATATGTACACACACACACACACACACACACACACACACACACATACTGGTAAGAATACATAGTATTGATGATGGCTTCACACAACCAAATAGGTAGCCCCCCTTTTGTTACCCTCAGTAGTCCAGCTAGGCACACTACCTAGCTATCAGGGAGTGGTTAGATACGTAGAAAAGGAACAGTCCAGTCAGTAAAGTGTTGCTGATGTTTTATTGGGGGGGATTAATAATACAAATTGTATTTTCCATATATTATATTATAAAACAAGTCCTTGTTTTGATTCTCATTTTATTTCAAGAATAGTAGAGCCTGTTTACAAGCCACCATACATAAATTGGACTTACATCCTGTCTTAGTCAGGGTTTCTATTCCTGCACAAGCATCATGACCAAGAAGCAAGTTGGGGAGGAAAGGGTTTATTTGGCTTACACTTCCAAATTGATGTTCATCACCAAAGGAAGTCAGGACTGGAACTCAAGCAGGTCAGAAAGCAGGAGCTGATGCAGAGGCCATGGAGGGATGTTCTTTACTGGCTTGCCTTTCCTGGCTTGCTCAGCCTGCTCTCTTTTAGAACCAAGACTACCAGCCCAAAGATGGCCCCACCCACAAGGGGCCTTCCCCCTTAATCACTAATTGAGAAAATGCCTTACAGCTGGATCTCATGGAGGCATTTCCTCAACTGAAGCTCCTTTCTCTGTGATAACTCCAGCTGTGCCAGGTTGACACAAAACTAGCCAGTACACATCCCTAACATCTAAAGGATAGTAAGCACAGAAAACAACAAAAAATACAAAAGAAAGGGCAAAGAACTCAGAGGGTGATGCATTCATCACTTTGGGTCATTTTTTTCCTTGTTTTACCTTGACTATGAATTCTAACAAAAGAGAACATCATGAAAAAGAAAATGAAACAAACAAACCACTTTGGAGTTCTGGTGTTGCTATCGAATCTAATTTTTAAGAGACAGAGGTGTCATGATAATCAGAGTGCTCAGTGGAAGTCTCTGTTATATGGTTAGTGCCATTATGCTTTACCTTACAGAAAGTTAATCATGGCCTGTGGCCAACCACACAGTTACTGAAGAAATTGAAATGTAACCCACAATTCTCTCTCTTTATGTCTCTCAGACATGAATAATGTTTGAAATTAAACTACATGTTCAATGAAAGAAAATCAGGTGTGGTGCTATATGTCTTTAATCACATCACACCTGCTCTGAGCTGGAGGCATTCCTGATCTAGGTACTGATCTCGATGGCTATTTGCGCTCAACTAAAGAAATGAAGAGAAAGATAAATAAATAGATATAAGTAACTTCAAATTAAGGAAACAAATGAAGAAAAAACAAAGGCAGTACTGGGTGGTCCAGTTTAAAGAGGAGGGCCAGAAACTAGCCTACAATTGCCTCTCAGTTAAACAGACAGTCATGTTGCCATCATCCGCACAGCCAGCCTTCTTCCTTTTGTCTTCCCAAGAGTCAAACAGGCATCAGATGCAGTCAGGGCAAAATCGGGCACCTCATGGAGGCCTGGACCCTTGGAGCAAAGCAAAAAGATAGATAATCTAGAGGTGTGTAAGGGGGATCTGGGATGTCCCTGGTGGTGGGAGTATATACATTTTTCTACCCTTATAGACCCTTTGTTCCTGGCTTGGAGAGATCCATGTGCAGGGGAGCAGTAAGTAAGAAAAAGAAAGACCCTAAAATGATTCCGAGAGCTCAGAAGTGTCAGGCAAATAGCTTAGAGCCTATGAGACAGTATACTACTCCAGTGGTCAGGGCTCTGGTTTCTCTGCTCACCACCCAGTGTCATCTTAGTTTCCTGTACTCTCAAGACAGGAGGATCAAGCATCTGGAATGGAAGGGGTTGGGGAGAGAACATGAGAAAGAAATAGACAGAAACAGACAGAAACAGGAAGACAGACAGCAAAATGAGATGCTAATTAAATGCATGAATCAGTGTTGCCCCTGGCTACAAGGCAAGAGACCAGAGAGCAACATGACTAATCCCAAGACATGTATTGAAACTGAAAAAGTAAGACCTAGCCCACCTGTTGCTACTAGGTACTTTGCAAATATAATCATCTGGTAGGCAAGTACATAATTTCATCACAAACTCACACATCAAGTATCTCACAGAAGCAGCCATCTGTCAAGACCATTCCAAATAAGTTCTGTCATTTAGAAAACAAGCTCAGATTTTCATTTGTAGGAAGCAGAATACTGTATTCCCTATCGTACTGTTGCCCAAACTTCAGGTTTACCTCTCCTCTGAGACGCATGAACAAACAAGAGGATAGACAAAGGGACACAGCTGCAAGGTGCAGTTTCCTACAACTCAAGATCTTAAAAGGATAAGATGAGCTTGACAGTGCAGACCCAAGACTGACTCCATGGTATAGGAAACAATGTATACATAATGCTCAAGAATTCCTCAGTGATGAAGATCAGGAGATTTCACAGGTTATTTCTCGTAGTGGTCACCAGCTGAAGTTCTGTAGTCTTTGCATTTCCTTCTTCACTTGATTCTGGTTAAGAAGAGCAGCAAAAGATGATGGCTGTCTACAACATCGGTAGGTGTAAGAGCACAAGAGAGACCCCATAATTAGAAGATATACAGAATGGAGAGAGCACCATGACTTCCAAAGAGCAGATAGCATGCACGGCACCCATTGACACACCAAAGAATTTTGTCCAGGACTGAGATGCTTGCTCTGAGGATCTTACCTCCAATCTCTGTGGGGGAAATGGAGGTACAAGCAGCCAGGTGTTTCCTCTGCTTCCATACTTGTGCTTCAAGTGACCACAGAAAATGCCATTTTTGGCTTATTCACAACTGCACAGAAAGGTCCTTGTCCTCAGACACCACCTGCCCATGGTTTCTAAAGCCAGGAGAAAAAATGGCACAGTTCACATGGACTCAGGTGCTGTGAAGATGCCCATGTCTCCTTCCTTGTCACTCTAAGCCTAGGACTAAATTAAAATTTCATACTGGGGGAAAACACGATCAAAACTGCCTGATCAATTCAACACACATACACACACACACACCACCACTGAGTCTGCAACAAGGATCCAGTTTCTGTCTTCATCCAGTGCTTCTGGCAGGTGTTTGGCTGCACTAGAGAAATGTCTCCCACCTATTGCAGTATCCAATTAATGCTACTCAATTTGATCCCAGGGTGGCAGAGCATTTTCCTCTATACCTGCCTCAATGTTCAGGGTTTCCAAACTAAAGACACATACACACAGCTTTTATGTTTATATGTACCTTATACAGCTCAATAATTGGGCTACTTCCTAACCTCCATATGGCTAGTCTACCTCCCTTCAATATTCCCAAGTTATTACTTACTAAAATCTATATTCCATCTTAGCTGCCCTAGATCCAGGTGAGTGGTCCTCTTAGGGCCTCTCTTCCCAGACTCCTTCATGGAGGTTATGCTCACTGTCCTGCTCCTACTCAGGAATGGCATCTTCCTTCCTCTTCTTCTGTCATGGCAGATCTCTTTCTACCTTCTCTTCATTCTTTGGCCCTTTCTCTGGAAATGCTTAAAGGGACTCTGTCTCCTGGCCCAGCAATTAGCTGCTAGCAACATTATTTACAAATCAAAACCAATTAGAGGCAAGGTTTGTTAAGTGTCTTACATATGGACTTGATGAATCTCCTGCAATTTGGGGGATCCAAATAAATATCAACAAAGCAGAATTAGAGCAAACCCACTACAGTCACTCACAACAGCCTAATCATTAGCTTATGTACCCCTCTATGGGTACAACGTGAATGCTTGTGAGTTCCTGTCTGTGCTAATAACCAGAAGACTGTTCCTTTTAGTATAGACATGTACTATTAGTTTAAACACATTAGGCTTTAAAGGTGTCTTTGTAAAAAGAAAACAAGAACATTTCTTACAAAACACACCATGTACTAAACGCAATAGGTAAGTTCTTTTTTTTTTTTTTTTTTTTTTTTTTTTTGGTTTTCGAGACAGGGTTTCTCTGAGTAGCCCTGGCTGTCCTGGAACTCACTTTGTAGACCAGGCTGGCCTCAAACTCAGAAATCTGCCTGCCTCTGCCTCCCAAGTGCTGGGATTAAAGGCATGCGCCACCACTGCCCGGCAATAGGTAGTTCTTAATCGTATGTGATTTTCTTTAGTCTGCAACACTATGTCATTACTTAGCTGTACTTCCATATGTGCATTTCACAGAAGACTGTACAATGCCTTATAGCTGGAAGAAAAGCACTGTAAAAAAGATATTATACAAAACACAGTACAAGGTGAATGCGTATGCTTTCATCTATGTGCTAATAACCAGAAGAAGTTTTTTTTTTTGGGGGGGGCATCACGTGTACTGTTAATTTAAGCACATTGGTTGATAAAGGTGTCTTTGTAAGAACTATTCTCACAACAGATGTCACATCGTAACACATTAAGAAACTTCTTATTTGTAATTAATTTATTTAGGACAGGGCACTGTAAGACATTACTTTGTGGGAAATGTGTATTTGCATACAATTCAGTGCAATGCATTATAGCTGAAAAAACAGTACTTTAACATAGACACTGCACAAATCACCATACAACCTGAATGTTTGCATGTTCCTAACGCAATAAGTCACTTCATATTGGTAAGTGGACAGGGCATTGTACTACATTACTTTCACGAATATTCACATACCCATTTCACACAATACAATGCAATGCATTTTAGGTGAAAGAACAGGATTTTTAACATAGATGCTACACAAAACACCTTACAACATGAATGCTTACATGTTCCTCTCTGTGCTAATAACCATAAGAGTATTTCTTTTAGTGTTCACATGCAATTGAAACACATTGGGTGGTGAAGGTGTATTTTTACAAAGAAAACAAGAACTCTTCTCACAATAAGCATCACCTTTGTAACTTCTTATTTGTAATTGATTTCCCTTAGGACAGGACACTGTACAACATTACTTTCATGTATATTCACATGATGATTACAAGGACAAACAGAATGAAACTCCATAACAGCAGAAAGTCCTTAAGACACAGTTGTATGCATCATGTGTCTCTCTAAGGCAAACCCAACATGGTTGTGCTAACCAGTGGGCCATACTCCATGATTTCTAAAGCTGTTTACTATTCCTCTCACATGGGTCTTGACAGAAGGTAGCCTCAAAATTCCTGAACTTGGAATGATGGATAGTTGTAAGCCCCATGTAAGCAACTGCAAGATCAGCAAGTGCTCTTAACTGTTGAGCATTCTCTCCTGCCCCGGGTTGCTCATTTATGATCAATATTTACATTGCTAATATTCTCATCTGTCCATTTGTAACTGTTTAAACACGTAAGATCTCATTAATCTTACAGTTTAAACTGGTGTACTTCGGGTTTCTGCAAGATCAATACAGAACTAGAGTGAATATATAATTCCTTGTAGGAACTTCTGTAAAGACCTCTGAGTTCTATCTTGTTTGTTTGTCTGATTTTTGCAAAGGAGTTGGAGTCTTGTTAAAAATATTTATTTATTTACATCCCAACCATTGCCTCTCTCCCAGCCGTCCCCCACCAGAGACCCTTCTCTCACTTCCTCTCCCCTTCTCTTCTGAGAGGTAGGGCCTCACCTGGGTATCTCCCTACCCCAGCTCATCCTAGACTAGACTCCACTAGACTAGGCACATCCTCTCCCACAAAGTAGCCCTGCTGGAGAAAGGAGAGCCTCTGCTTCACTTCTTGGGGTACCACGTGGAGACTGAGCTGCACATGTGCTATATATGTTCTGGGGAAGGGGGGGGTTCCAGCTTGTGAGGGTTCTTTGGTTGGTGGCTCAGTCTCTGTGAGTTCCCACAGGTCCAGGTTAGGTGACTATGTTGGTCCTCTTGTGGGGTTCCTATCCCCATTCAGATCCTTCAATCCTTCCCCCAACTCTTCCATAAGATTCTCCTACCACCATCCAATGTTTGACTGTGGGTATCTGCGTCTGTTTCAGTCAGCTGTTGGGTAGAGTAGTTATCCTAAGCTCCTGTCTGCAAGCAAAACAGAGTATCATTAACAAGGTCAGGGATTGGTGTTTGCCCATGGGATCAGTTTCAAGTTAGGCTGGTTATTGGTTGGTCATTCCTTTAGTCTCTGTTCCATTTTTGTCCCTGCATTTCTTTTAGACAGGACACATTTTTGGTCAAAAGTTTTGGAGGTGGGTTGGTATCCTTATCCCTCAGGGATCCTGCCTGGCTATAGGAGGTGGCCTCTTCACATTCCTTGTCCCATTGCTATGTATTTCAGCTAAGGTCACCTGCATTGGTTCCTGGGATCCTCCCTAATCTCAGGTCTCTAGGACTTCCTAAAGATTCTCCCAACACTACCACCCCCTGCAGCTGCAGATTTCTATTCATTCTCCTAGCCCTCTGGGTCTCCTTCCTGTCTATAAGCATACCTGATCCTGACCCTCCTCCTCCCCTCTCCCATCCACTTCCCTCCCTTCCTCTGCCTCCTATGACTATTTTGTTCCCCCTTCTAAGTGAGATTCAAGCATTCTCACTTCGGCCCTCCTTGTTTAACCTCTTTGGTTCTGTGGAGTGTATCTTGGGTATCCTGTTTCCATTTATCAGTGATTATATAACATGCATGTCCTTTTGGATCTCGTTTACCTCACTCAGGATGATATTTTCTAGTTCCATCCATTTGCTTGTAGAATTCATGATGTCCTCATTTTTAATAGCTGAGTAGTATTCTATTGTGAAAAATAAACCACATTTTCTGTATCCATTCTTTGGTTGAAGAACATATAGGTTGTTTCCAGTTTCTGGCTACTGTGAATAAAACTGCTATGAGCATAATCTTTGTGGTATGGTGGAACTTCTTTTGGGTATATACCCAGGATTGGTATAGCTGAGTCTTCAGGTAGAATTATTTCCAGATTTCTGAGAAATTGCCAGATTGATTTCAAGAGTGGTTGCACATTTGCAATCCCACCAGGAATGGAGGATTGTTCTCCTTGCTCCACATTCTTGCCAGCATGTGCTGCCACTTGAGTTTTTTATGTGAGCCATTCTGATGGGTGTAAGGTGGAATCTCAAGGTTGTTTTGATTTGCCTTTCCCTGATGACTATGGATGTTGAGCATTTCTTTAATGCTTCTTGGCCATTTGAGATTCCTTTGTTGAGAATTCTGTTTAGTTCTGTACCCAATGTTTTAATTGGGTTACTTAGTTTGTTGGTGTTTAACTTTTTTTAGTTCTTTCTAGCTTTTAGATATATTTTCTATATTTTGACCCTCTGTCAAATGTATGGTTAGTGAAGATCTTTTCCCAATCTGTAAGCTGCCATTTTGTCCTAATGACAGTGTTCTTTGCCTTATAGAAACTTTCAGTTTCATGAGTTCCCACTATCCTAGAACCTAAGCCACTGGTGTTCTCTTTAAGAATTTGTCTCTTGTACCAAGGTATTCACGGCTATTTCCCTCTTTCTCTTCTATGAGATTTAGTGTATCTAGTTTTATGTTGAGGTCCTTGATCCACTTGGACTTGAGTTTTCTGCAGGGTGGTAAATATGGACCTGCCATGGACTACCCCAGTTGGGTATGGGGGTCCTTGGAATGAGGGTCCTTGAAGCTAGGTGGGTAAGGATTTGGTGATGACAAACAGAAACAAACACAGAGGCAGTTTGAATCTGAGTGTATTTTGCAGCTCTCAAGCAGGGAATTTAATACATTAAAAAACCAAACAGTACATCTCTTAGAAACTATATCCAGTGAGACAATCACAAATACCAACAAAATGCATTTGGCACAGTAAAGCACAAAAATCATCCAAGCATTACAACTCTGAAACTATGTATTCAGTGAATCACAAACAGAACAGCTATTATAAATCATCAAAATATAACAATTCTAAAAGAATGTATTCAATGGGGGCCATTGTCCAAAGCTAGTGGCAGAATTCCAGGAGCAGGTTAATAAATCTTTAATGTCAGTGCTCTTAACCACTGAACTAACTTTCCAGCCTCATGGTCAATTATTATTTAACATCTAGTGCCTGATATTTTATAATCTTCAATGTATAAATTTAAACTATTTTAATTCTTTCTAATTAAGGCTTTTTTTTTTTTTTTTTTTTTTTTACCATATACCAAAATCCACCTCCGATGACACACATATAGCCATATGAAATTTTATTGCTGGAAAAGTTTTTGTCATAATAGTTTTGTAAATGATTTAAAAAGCAAAGTGTTGGTTTCCCTGGGGATAAAGTCATGTAAGTGGTCCCATCTCTAGGGATGGTTTCTTACCCAGTATTCTCACTTAAGATCTTGGCCTAGTGTACTGGCTAGTTTTGTGTCAACTTGACACAGCTGGAGTTATCACAGAGAAAGGAGCTTCAGTTGAGGAAATGCCTCCGTGAGATCCAACTGTGAGGCATTTTTCAATTAGGGATCAAGGGGGAAAGGCCCCTTGTGGGTGGGACCATCTCTGGGCTGGTAGTCTTGGTTCTATAAGAGAGCAGGCTGAGCAAGCCAGGGAAAGCAAGCCAGTAAGGAACATCCCTCCATGGCCTCTGCAACAGCTCCTGCTTCCTAACCTGCTTGAGTTCCAGTCCTGACTTCCTTGGTGATGAACAGCAGTATGGAAGTGTAAGCCGAATAAACCCTTTCCTCCCCAACTTGTTTCTTGGCCATGATGTTTGTGCAGGAATAGAAACCCTGACTAAGACAGCCTAGGCTACCAGGAACATGTAAATAAGAAAAGGAATAAGAGAAAACAAAACAGATAGATTGCCATGAGTACTACGGTTCAATATTTTTTTCCGAAGAGTTCCACAACCAGTTTCAGGAGGCCTCCCCCTTTTGAAGTCAATCGCCTCAGTCTGTGGAACTTGTCACACAGATCCTACTGGAGGTGGTGTGGCATGGACATATTTGCATTCTTCTACATGCAGATATCCAGTTAGACCAGCACCATTTGTTGAAGATGCTCTCCCTTTTCCATTATATGGTTTGGCTTTTTTTTTTTTTTTGGTCAAAAATCAAGTATTCATATGTGTATGGATTTATTTCTAGGTCTTCAATTTGATTTCATTGATTAATCTGTTTGTTTCAGTACCAATATCATGCAGTTTTTATGACTATTGCTCTGTAGTACAGCTTGAAGTCAAGGATGGTGATTTTCTCAGAAGTTCTTTTATTGTTTAGGATTGTTCTGGCTGTTTTTTATTTTTCCATAGAGAATTGCTCTTTCAAGGTCGGTAAAATATTCTGTTGGGATTTTGATGGGTATTGCACTGAATCTATAGATTGCTCTTGGTGAGATGACCATTTTCACTAGGTCAATTCTACCAATCCATGAACATGGGCGATCTTTTTCTGCTATCTTTTTCATTTTTTTCCTCAGGAACTTGAAGTTCTTGTCATACAGATCTTTCACTTGCTTGGTTAGCGTTACAACAAGATATTTTTATATTATTTGTGGCTGTTGTGAATGGTGTTGTTTCTCTAATTTCTTTCTCTGCTCCTTTATCATTTTTATAAATGAAGGCTACTGATTTCTTTGAGTTAATTTTGTTGCCAGCCATTTGATAAAGGTGTTTATCTGCTGTAGGGGTTCCCAGATAGAACTTTGGCAGTCATTTATGTATACTATCATATTATCCATGAATAGTGATACCTTGACTTATTCCTTTCCAATTTGTATTCACTTGATCTCCTTTTGTTGTCTTATTGCTCTAGTTAGAACTTCAAGTTATATATTGAATAGAGAGGGAGAGAATGGATAGCCTGGTGTTGTCCTTGATTTTAGTGGGATTGCTTCAAGTTTCTTTCCATTTAATTTGTTGTTGGCTATTGGCTTTCTGTATATTATTATGTGTAGGTTTGTGCCTTGCATCCCTTATCTCTCCAAGACTTTTAACATGAAAGGGTGTTATATTTTGTCAAAGGCTTTTTCAGCATCTAATGAAATGATTATGTGATTTTCTTCCTTTTCATTTTGTTTATATGGTGGATTACATTGATGGATTTCCATATATTGAACCATCTCTGCATCCCTGGGATGAAGCCTACTTGAGCATGGTGACTGATGTTTTCAATGTGTCCCTAGATTAACTTGTGAGAATTTTATTGAGTATTTTATGCATCAATGTTCATAACTAAAATTTATCTGAAATTCTCTTACTCTGTTGAGTCTTTGTGTAGTTTAGGCATTAGAGTCACTGTGGCTTTACAGAATGAATTTGGCAATGGTTCTTCCGTTTCTATTTTGTAGAATAAATAGTTTGAGTATTGGTATTAGCTCAATTTTGGTTGGGAGGGTTTTAGTGACTGCATCTATTTCCTTAGGTGTTATGAGACTGTTTATATAGATTACCTGATCTTGATTTAACTTTAGTACATGGTATCTGTCTAGAAAATCATCCATTTCATTTATATTTTCCAGGTTTGTGGAGTACATAATTTTGAAGTATGACCTAATGGTTTTTTAATTTCTTCAGTTTCTGTTGTGATACCTCCTTTTTCACTTCTGACTTCATTAACTTGGATACTGTCTCTGTGCCTTTTAGTTAGTTTAGCTAAGGGTTTGTCTATTTTGTTGATTTTTCTCAAAGAATCAGCTCTTGATTTTGCTGATTCTTTGTATAGTTTTCTTCGTTTCTAATTGATTTTTAACCTGAGTTTTATTTTTTCCTGCTGTATACCCCTCTTGGGCTTGTTCACTTCCTAGTATGAGATTTCTCCAATTTCTTTATGAAGGGACTTAGAGGTATGAATTTTTCCTCTTAGTACTGCTTTCAGCAGTCCAATAAGTTTTGGTATGTTGTGCCTTCATTTTCATTGAATTCTATAAAGTCTTTAATTTTTTTTTATTTATTTCTTGCCTGACCAAGTAATCATTGAGTGGAGAGTTATTCATTTTCTATGACTATGTGGGCTTTCTGTTGTTTCTGTTGCTGTTGAATTCCAGCCTTAATCCACGGTGATCTGATAGAATGCATGAGGTTATTTCAATCTTCTTGTATCTGTTGGTCAGTTTTAGAGAGGGTTCTGTGAGGTGCTGAGAAGAAGTCATATTCCTTTGTTTTTGGATGAAGGATTCTGTAGATATCTGTTAAATACATGTGGTTCATAACATAATTCTTTCTCTGTTTAATTTCTGTTTTGATGACCTGCCCACTGGTGAAAGTGGAGTGTTGAAGTCCTCCACTATTATTGTGTTGGTTTAATGTATGATTTGAGCTTTAGTAATGTTTCTTTTACAAATGTGGGTGCCCTTGCATTTGTGGCATAGATGTTCAGAACTGAGATATCATCTTGGTGGACTTTTACTTCCATGAATATGAAGTGTCCGTCCTCATTTCTCTTGATAACTTTTGGTTGAAAGTCTATTTTTATTAGATATTAGAATAGCTATTCCAGCTTGTTTCTTGGGTCTGTTTGCTCAGAAAACAGTTTTCCAGCCTGTTACACTGAGGTAGTATCCAACTTTGTTGTTGAGGTATGTTTTTTTGCATGTGGCAGAATGATGGACCCTGTTTATGTATCCAGTCTGTTAGCCTGTGTCTTTTTATTGAGGAATTGAGTACATTAATGTTGAGATATCAATAACCAATGCTTGTTAGTTCCTATTATTTTGCTATTGGAGGTGGTATGTGTGTTTGTGTGTGATTCTCTTCTTTTGGTTTTTCTGTGAGATGATTAATCTCTTGTGTTTTCTTGGGTGTAGTTATCCTCCTTGTGTTGGTGTTCTCCATCTTGTACCCTCTGTAGAGCTGGATTAGTAGAAAGATATTGATTAAATTTGGTTTTGTCAGGGAATATCTTGGTTTCTCCATCTATGGAGATTGAAAGTTTTGCTGGTTATAGTAGGTTGGGCTGGCATCTGTGGTCTCTCAGGGACTGCAAGACATCTGTCTAGGATCTCCTGGCTTTTAGAGTATTTGTTGAGAAGTCAGGTGTAATTCTGATAGGTTTGCCTTTAGCTTTTTTCCCTCCAGCTTTTAATATTCATTCTTTGCTCTGTACATTAACTGTCTTGATTATTATGTAGTTAAAGGATTTTCTTTGGTGTTCTGTAAGTTTCTTTTTAGGTTAGGCATTTCTTTAGGTTAAGGAAGTTTTCTTCTATGATTGTGTTGAAGATGTTTTCTGGCCTTCTGAATGAGGGAATTCTCACCTCTTCTATTCCTATTATTCTTAAGTTTGGTCTTTTCATAGTGTCCCAAATTTCCTAGATGTTTTGAGTTAGGAACATTTCACATTTGGCATTTTCTTTAATTTCTTCTATGGTATTGTGTATGCATGAGATTCTCTCTTTCATCTCTTGTATTCTGTTGGTGATGCTTGCATCTGTCATTCCTGTACTCTTTCCTAGGTTTTCCATCTCCAGGATTGCCTCTGTTTGCATTTTGTTTATTTCTATTTTCATTTTAGGTCTTAGACCATTTTATTCAAGTCCTTTGCCTGTTTGATTATATTTTCTTGTATTTCTTTAATGGGTTTATTTGTTTCCACTTTAAGTGCTTCTACCTGTTTGATTATGTTTTCCTGTATTACTTTAAGAGAATTATTTTCTTTAAAAGCCTCTATCATCTTCATGAGATGAGGTTTAAGATCATAGTCTTGCTCTTCAGGTGTGTTATGATATCCAGGGCTTGCTGTACGATCAGAGCTGGGTTCTGATGGTGCCATATTACATTGGCTTCTCTTGATTGTGTTCTTCTTCTTGCCTTTAGCACAAGTGTTTTCACTGGTGTTGGCTGGCCTGGTTATCTGGGTTGGAGCAGGTCTCCTGGGAGGTAGATGGAGCCATGTGTCCAGGGTCTGAGCAAGCCTACTGGGAGGCAGGCAGAGCCATAGGGTGGGGTGCAGTGCAGTGTACCAATCCTCACTGGTGGTGCAGTGCAGACCAGAAGCAGGATGGAGCTCCCATAGAGCAGGGCAGAGCCTGTGACTAGTGAGCTTGCTAGGGTTCCAGCAGGTGGAAGTGGGGGGAATGTCCCATGTGTGTCTCAGGTTAGAGGCAGGTTAGTCACAGTGCACCAATCCATGACTGCCAAGTCAGGTTTTAATATATGTACTGACTGTCCTGAAATTCATTGCACAGACCAATACACCCAGATTACCCATCATTTTTTTGTAATTAGTAATTGTTCCTACAATTTTCCTGATGTGTGCTTAGTACTGTTGACATGTTTGTCTCTCTCTTTATGTCTATTAGTTGGCATTTCTT
Source organism: Mus musculus (assembly GCF_000001635.26). NCBI lineage: Eukaryota > Metazoa > Chordata > Mammalia > Rodentia > Muridae > Mus > Mus musculus. Next base: position 31,184,590 of record NC_000077.6, on the reverse strand, counting down.
TTGCAAGGCTATATCCTATTCAAAGAGCAAAATATACATGACAGAGGTGACCCTCATTTAGTTTTCTTCTAAAATGACTTGGATTACATAAAAATTCTGCTTAGGAAATAAGTGGAGACTACATCAGAATTTAATGACAATATTGTCAATTAAGTATACACTTACTGTGTTGTCATTATCGTGCTTTCTCTTCTACACATGCGTGGGATATTTTAGAATGCAATGACCTATGAGGATGTGCATATGAACTTCACTCAGGAAGAGTGACCTTTGCTGGATCCTTCACAGAAGAGTATCAACAAATATGTGATGTTGGAGACCTAAAGGAACCTCAATGCTGTATGTAAGACTGAATTTTCTTTCACTTTTTAAAATAATGGAACAACTGTTGCTTAGTTATTGATGCTTTTCTGTAATTTCAATTGAGAGTGAGGAAGAATTAGGTGAATAACTCAATCAGGTTTACTAAAGATAGTAACTTAACTTTACCTAATTTCCAATAATATATCATACATCTTCTGGTACTATATGTTCGGCTACAATTGGGAAGACCATAATATTGAAGAACATTGTCAAAGTCCCAGAAGACGTGGAAGGTAATTTTCATGTGCAGGTTGACATGAATATACCTCTGAAGAAATTTTAATGTGTTCTGGAAGTTTAAAAGTAAAGCAACAGTGTAGAAAAGTAATGTTTTAAGTCTATCAGTGATAACTAAGTTTCACAAAACCTTGTATCTCAATGTCAGGTATCTGATTTGGGTTTGCAAGGAATTCTTTTATGAAAGAAACAATGCATTAACAGATATAACCATTTGTATCATAGTCCCATTAAAGCTATGCTGAAGAACTGCCAATCTGTTTAGTCTCATACTACTCAGATTGCAAAAAGGTTAATCACACTGGCTAGGTGATAACTATGTGTCCAAAATCTTATAATAACTAAATAATCCATAGTAAAGTTAGGGTTACTCATATACTTGTAGTAACACTGCTAAATTTATGAGAATATTGTTGTGAGCTGGGCAGTGGTGGCTCACACCTTTAATCCCAGCACTTGGGAGGCAGAGGCAGGCAGATTTCTGAGTTCAAGGCCAGCCTGGTCTACAGAGCGAGTTCCAGGACAGCCAGAGCTATACAGAGAAACCCTGTAAAAAAAAAAAAACTAAAAGAAAAAAAAGGAATGTTGTTGTGGAGAAACCTTAATTCTGATACCACATGTCTATGAGGAACATAGTCTGAATGCAATGGTTTCCCATTTGCTATTTTTTGCTATTCTTTTATTAAATAGATAACATAGGTTCACAATGGATTCAAGCCATGTGAGCATAGGGATATTGAAAGAAGCAAAGTACCCCCCCTCTCTCCCAGAACAGTTAGAAAATACATAGTAGTCCCTACTTTTAGTAGACTTCCTGAATATGATACAAGTTTACAATTGGTTGGTTTTCCAACTTCATTGAGAGTATATCCATAAAATCACATTGCAGAAAATCCCTGTGAGTACTAGGAATGTGGAAATTCTTCTCTTTGTCATTGTCCACTTTCCAAATGTAGTATGATTCATATTAAAGGAAAATTTATTAATGCAATCAGTGTGGTAAAGCTCTGAGTTTTTCCTGCTTTCTTCAAATATGTGGAAAACTTCATAGAAAAAGGATGCTATAAACGTGAGCCATGTAATAAATGCTTTTACCATCACAGATATCTTCAAACACATACACACACACACACACACACACACAAAACAAACAAACAAACAAAAAACACCAAAATTTAGGGGAAATCATGAATGTAAACAAAGTAATAAAACATTAAGATCTGATTGCTCTTTACCATTAAACCAAATTGTAAAATTAATTCAAACAGATAAAAGGATTCATCAGTGTAATGAATGTGATAAAGCTTTCACTTGTGCCAATTATCTTTGCAGGTATGAAAGAAATCTTACTGGAAAGAAAAATCTCTGAATATAGTTCATGTTGTAAAGCCTTTGCATATATATCACAGTCATCCTCAAAGGAATAAAATAATTCATACTGGAGAGAAACCCTATGAATGTAGCCAATATGATAAAGCTTTTTTCATATTACAACAGTCTCCAAGTACATAAGAGAACACATACTGGAGAGAACCCTTATGAATGTCACCAATGTGGTAAAGCATTTGTATGTTACAGTCATCTCCAAATACATAAAAGAATGCATACTGGAGAGAAACCCTACAAATGTAATCAATGTGATAAATCCTTCTCATATCACAATAGTCTCCAAGTGCATAAAAGGACACATACTGGAGAGAAACCTTATGGATGCAATCAATGCGGTTATCTTAGTTAGGGTTTACTGCTGGGAACAGGCACCATGACCAAGGCAAGTCTTAAAAAGACAACACTGCAGCTGGCTTACATGTTCAGAAGTTCAGTCTATCATCATCAAGGCAGGAACATGACAGCATCCATGCAGGCATGGTGCAGGAGGAACTGAGAGTTCTATATATTAATCTGAAGACTGTTAACAGAGTACTGACTTCCAGGCAGCTAGGACAAGAGTCTCAAAGCCCACACCCACAGTGTCACACCTACTCCAACAAGGCTACACCTTCTAATAGTGCCACTCCCTGGGCCGAGCATATACAAACCATCACATTCCACTCCCTGCCCCCCATAGGCTTGTTCAAACATATGAGTCTATGGAGGCCATACATAAATATAGCATAATGCAAAATACATTTAGTCGAACTTCAAACATTCTTATAGCAGTCTCAACAATGTTAAATGTCCAAGGCAAGACAGGAAAGCAGCTGTGCAAACTCCAAACTCTGCATTTCCATAGCTGATGTCAAAGCAATCTTCAGATCTCCAACTCCTTTTTCATCTTTGTTGATCTGCAACAAACTTCTTTCTCCTTTTTCCACTCCCTCTTAGAAGCTTTCCACGGCAGATATCCCACAGCTCTGACATCTTTTATATCATTAAGTCTCCAAGGCACTTTCAACTTCACAGCTTGTTCCAATATCTAGAATCTACACATAATCTTCCGAGCTCTTCCAAAGGGTTGGCATCACTTTTCCAGTTCTGCCCTCTGTAGAGTTGATCCACTAAGCTCAGGTTGATCCACTGCTGCTGCTGTTCTTGGTGATCATTCCCATGGTACTGCCATCTCCAATATATTGAGGTCTGGCCGGGCAGTGGTGGTGCATGCCTTTAATCCCAGCACTTGGGAGGCAGAGGCAGGCAGATTTCTGAGTTTGAGGCCAGCCTGGTCTACAGAGTGAGATCCAGGACAGGAAGGGCTATACAGAGAAACTCTGTCTCAAAAATAAATAAATAAATAAATAAATAAATATTAAAATTAAAAAAAAAACTCACTGGGGTCTTCTGCTGCAACTAGGCTTCACCAATAGCCTCTCAACATCTCTCTTCATGGTGCCAAGTCTCAACTCCTTTATATGACCCTTCAGTCATAGACCATCAACCGCAACTGAGGCTGCACCTTCACCAATGGCCTCTCACAGTGCCAAGTCTCAGCTTCTCTTCATAACCCTCATGCCTTCAAAACCAATACCACTTGGATGACTCTTACATATTACTAAGAGCAGCTGCAGCATGAGGAAGAACCTTGGCTATCTGTGGAACACAGCTTCTTTGTGCTCTCAGAAAAGACTTCTGAGATTTCACCAAAATGATATTGAAACACTGCTAAATTCTTAGCTCCAGCTAACCAGCATCAATTGTCCCAGTAGCCCCTTCTATTTTTTACTCTAAAGCCAGAGCTACATGGCCAAAGCTGATGAATTCTGCTGCTTTCTAGGGCTGGAATATGCCCCACCCCCTTATTCCATTACAAGCTTTCTGCTTTCCGACTCCCTCTCTGCCTAAGCTTGGCTATCCTGGAACTTGCTCTCTAGATTGACTTTGAACTCAGAGATCTGCATGGCTCTGTCTCCTGTAATGCTGTGATTAAAGGCATTTACCACCATGCCTGAATTTAAGCTTTTCTTCACCTAGAACCTGCTTTGTCCCAAGCTGACCTTGAATTTAGAGATCTGTTTGGCTTTGTCTCCCAGGATTAAAGGTGTGTACCACCATGCCTGAATCTAAACTTAGCTGGTTAGGATCTTGCTTCCAAATCCCTTAATCTGTTATCTCCTAGAACATAGGGTTCAGTTCCATTTCACTTCTGTGTGCTTCTTTAATACTTGAACCATATATTTTATATTTTTCTTTCTAAGCTTGCTACACTTGTTCAAAATACTCTTCATGATACTTAACCAGAGAACAAAGTCTTTGCTGGGCTTTTTTGAGACTTCATTTGTCAATGCAATTAATATAAATCTCTTTCCCTTAGACTCAGGTAGACTCTTCAGACAAGGGCAAAAGGCAGCCACATTCTTGACCAAAATGCCACAAAAACAGTCTCATTCTGAAATTCTTCTCTACTGAAACCTCTTGGGCCAGGACTGCACAGGTCAAACCATACTCAGCAACAAAGTCTTTCATAACCCTACTAGGATAGCCCATTAAGCCCAACTTAAAGCATTCCACTGCTTTCCAAAGTCCCAAAATCTACATTCCTCTCAACAAAAGCATGGTCAGGCCAATTACAACAATACCCCACTCCCAGTACCAACTTCTATGAGTCACAGAACTTATGGGTAGTCTCTATATAGTAAAGGAATTTGTTGATGATTTACAGTCTGCAGTCCAACTCCCAACAATAGTCAGCAGCAGCTGTGAATGGAAGTCCAAGGATCTAGCAGTTGCTCAGTCCCAACACAGCAAGCAGGCAAAGGAGAGAGAGTCTTCCTTCTTCCAATGTCCTTATGTAGGTCTCCAGCAATAGGTGTAGCCCAGATTAAAGGTGTGTGCCACCACACCTTTAATCCCAGATGACCTTGAACTCTGAGATCTCCCTGGCTTAATTTTCTGGAATTCATATCCACTATGCCTCAAGATCTCCAAACCAAGGTCCAGGTCAGAAACTTCTATCTCCCAGCCTCCAGATTAGGATAACTGGTGAGCCTTCCAATTCTGGATTGTAGTTCATTCCAGATATAGTCAAGTTGACAACCAGGAATAGCCTCTACAGTGGTAAAGCCTTTGCATATCATAGTCATCTCCAAATACATAAAAGAATACATACTGGAGAGAAATCTTATGAATGTAACTAATGTGGCAAAGCCTTTGGATGTCATAGTAGTTTTCAAGAACATAAAAGGACACACACTGGTGAGAAACCCTATGAATGTAACCAATGTGGTAAAGCCTTTGCATGTCAAAGTCATCTTCAAAGGCATGGAAGAATTCATACCAGAGAGAAACCCCACAAATGTATTTAATATGGTGAAGCCTTTGCACATTTTTATAGCCTTCATCATCATGAAAGTATTCATACTGGAGAGATTCTATGCATGTAAGCAATGTGATAAAGCCTTTGCATTATGGGTCCACTTAGATCCAATACAACTCCAACACCAGCTCAATGCAGATGACAAGAATTTATTGTAATCAAGCCACTACTGATCAATCCTTACTGTAGAATATACTCAGGAGCTGAGCTGCAGCCTATGTTACAAAGCTTTTAATCTTGAAAACCACAAACATGTGCCAAGTTACAGGTACATTTTCTACCCATCAGCATTTAGAGACAGGGGCTTTTTTTTATGAGTGAATGATGTCAATGGATACAGAATATAGGTTTTATGGTCTAACCAATTGATCCATTTGTTCTTTTGTGGTCAAGAATAGTCATTATGCTTTGTAGAAGAAAAGGTGAATAATGAAAATGTTCAGCTATTAGGAAGTCCCCAGCTCACCTAGAGTCTAGGAACTTGAATATAGTTTCATTCTATGATTAAATGGAGTTCGATAAAAAAAGGTAGTAATTAGAACGCATTTATTTTGCTTGTTCCCAAAATGTGTATATCTCAGTTCTCTACAAATACAATAAAAGAACACATACTGGAAAGAAACCCTGTGAATATAAGCAGTGTGATAAAGCCTTTTCTGGCAGTGGCCCTGTAGGGAACAGCGTATGAATGCTTCACTGATAGGACTCTCCTGTGGCAAGGCTCATGAAAATCCCTTCCCACTTGGCAAAGACCTGGGGTGAATTCGGTGGCTCCTATGCTTATTATCTAGATCACATGTGCTACAAGTTCTGCTTGCTTTTGCCATGCTTACGTTAATATTCATAGCAATGTTTACTTTCACCTTGTCGATCATGGGAAAGGCTGGGATCATGTAGGCTGAAAGCTAAACTCTGTGAATGATTCTGTGGTTTTCTCAATACTCTTTCAAGGAGTAAAACCATCCTCTCTTTGCCTCTGTCGATCCTCCAGGTGTGACCATTATTTCTGAGTATTTTGGGACATGTAATTATGTCCCTAGAGAAGCAGCTACAGTGACACTGAGTAAGCCTATGGCAGTTGTGGAGAGCAGTGAATCCTGCTTGCATAACTGTTCTGAGGTAGCTATGTCTGATACACAGAGACTTAAAATGGGAAAGCCATGTCTGATCAATAGAGACTTAAAAATGGTTCTTAGAAAGATGATATCAAACTGATAGGTGCTTATCAGAAAAGGTTGTTTGGTACAATGAGCATATCTCTATGTGTAATTAAAAATGTATTATGTCCAGAGATGGACTTCAGTACTTTTCATGACACAGTTATCTACAAATACAGAAAATAATACATACCAGAGAGAAAATTTATAAATGTACACAGAGTGGTAAAGCCTTTGCATGTAGCAGTAGTCTTACAAATCATGAGAAAAAAGTCAAACTGCAGAGAAACCCCATAAACACAATGTGGTACAGTTTTGCACTTCCTGGGATTTTCATACAAGAATAAAACCTTTACAAGCCCCTTCCGCTCCACTCGAGCCCCAGGGTACCTTGCCAGCAGAGTCTCGCCCAACACCCGCAAGGGCCCACACAGGATTCCCCACAGGATCCTAAGACCTCTGGTGAGTGGAACACAGCCCCTGCCCCAATCCAATCGAGCGGAACCTGAGACTGCGGTAAATAGGGAAGCGGACTACCCGGGCCTGACCTGGGGCACAAGCCCCTTCCGCTCCACTCGCTCCACTCGAGCCCCGAGGTACCTTGCCAGCGGAGGCGCCCAACACATGCAAGGGCCCACACAGGATTCCCCACGGGATCCTAAGACCTCTAGTGAGTGGAACACAACTCCTGCCAGGAGTCCGGTTCGAACACCAGATATCTGGGTACCTTCCCTGCAAGAAGAGAGCTTGCCTGCAGAGAATACTCTGCCCACTGAAACTAAGGAGAGTGCTACCCTCCAGGTCTGCTTATAGAGGCTAACAGGGTCACCTGAAGAACAAGCTCTTAACAGAGACAACTATAACAGCTAGCTTCAGAGATTACCAGATGGCAAAAGGCAAACTTAAGAATCCTACTAACAGAAATCAAGACCACTCACCATCATCAAAACGCAGCACTCCCACCCCACCTAGTCCTGGGCACCCCAACACAACCGAATATCTAGACCCAGATTTAAAAACATTTCTCATGATGATGATAGAGGACATCAAGAAGGACTTTCATAAGTCACTTAAAGAATTACAGGAGACCACTGCTAAAGAGTTACAGGCCCTTAAAGAAAAGCAGGAAAACACAACCAAACAGGTAGAAGTCCTTAAAGAAAAACAGGAAAACACATCCAAACAGGTGATGGAAATGAACAAAACCATACTAAAACTAAAAAGGGAAGTAGACACAATAAAGAAAACCCAAAGCGAGGCAACGCTGGAGATAGAAACCCTAAGAAAGAGATCTGGAACCATAGATGCGAGCATCAGCAACAGAATACAAGAAATGGAAGAGAGAATCTCAGGTGCAGAAGATTCCATAGAGAACATCGACACAACAGTCAAAGAAAATACAAAATGCAAAAGGATCCTAACTCAAAACATCCAGGAAATCCAGGACACAATGAGAAGACCAAACCTACGGATAATAGGAATTGATGAGAATGAAGATTTTCAACTTAAAGGGCCAGCTAATATCTTCAACAAAATAATTGAAGAAAACTTCCCAAACATAAAGAAAGAGATGCCCATGATCATACAAGAAGCCTACAGAACTCCAAAGAGGCTGGACCAGAAAAGAAATTCCTCCCGACACATAATAATCAGAACAACAAATGCACTAAATAAAGATAGAATATTAAAAGCAGTAAGGGAGAAAGGTCAAGTAACATATAAAGGAAGGCCTATCAGAATTACACCAGACTTTTCACCAGAGACTATGAAAGCCAGAAGAGCCTGGACAGATGTTATATAGACACTAAGAGAACACAAATGCCAGCCCAGGCTAATATAACCGGCCAAACTCTCAATTACCATAGATGGAGAAACCGAAGTATTCCACGACAAAACCAAATTCACACAATATCTTTCCACGAATCCAGCCCTTCAAAGGATAATAACAGAAAAGAAGCAATACAAGGACGGAAATCACGCTCTAGAACAAACAAGAAAGTAATCCCTCAACAAACCAAAAAGAAGACAGCCACAAGAACAGAATGCCAACTCTAACAACATAAATAATAGGAAGCAACAATTACTTTTCCTTAATATCTCTTAATATTAATGGACTCAATTCCCCAATAAAAAGACATAGACTAACAGACTGGCTACACAAACAGGACCAAACATTCTGCTGCTTACAGGAAACCCATCTCAGGGAAAAAGACAGACACTACCTCAGAGTGAAAGGCTGGAAAACAATTTTCCAAGCAAATGGTCTGAAGAAACAGGCTGGAGTAGCCATTCTAATATCGGATAAAATCGACTTACAACCCAAAGTTATCAAAAAAGACAAGGAGGGACACTTCATACTCATCAAAGGTAAAATCCTCCAAGAGGAACTCTCAATTCTGAATATCTACGCTCCAAATTCAAGGGCAGCCATATTCATTAAAGACACTTTGGTAAAGCTCAAAGCACACATTGCACCTCACACAATAATAGTGGGAGACTTCAACACACCACTTTCATCAATGGACAGATCGTGGAAACAGAAACTAAACAGGGACACAGTGAAACTAACAGAAGTTATGAAACAAATGGACCTGACAGATATCTACAGAACATTTTATCCTAAAACAAAAGGATATACCTACTTCTCAGCACCTCATGGACCTTCTCCAAAATTGACCATATAATTGGTCACAAAACAGGCCTCAACAGATACAAAAATATTGAAATTGTCCCATGTATCCTATCAGACCACCATGGCCTAAGACTGATCTTCAATAACAACATAAATAATGGAAAGCCAACATTCACGTGGAAACTGAACAACACTCTTCTCAATGATACCTTGGTCAAGGAAGGAATAAAGAAAGAAATTAAAGACTTTTTAGAGTTTAATGAAAATGAAGCCACAACGTACCCAAACCTTTGGGACACACTGAAAGCATTTCTAAGAGGGAAACTCATAGCTCTGAGTGCCTCCAAGAAGAAACGGGAGAGAACACATACTAGCAGCTTGACAACACATCTAAGAGCTCTAGAAAAAAAGGAAGCAAATTCACCCAAGAGGAGTAGACGGCAGGAAATAATCAAACTCAGGGGTGAAATCAACCAAGTGGAAACAAGAAGAACTATTCAAAGAATTAACCAAACGAGGAGTTGGTTCTTTGAGAAAATCAACAAGATAGATAAACCCTTAGCTAGACTCACTAGAGGGCACAGGGACAAAATTCTATTAAAAAATCAGAAATGAAAAGGGAGACATAACAACAGATCCTGAAGAAATCCAAAACACCATCAGATCCTTCTACAAAAGGCTATACTCAACAAAACTGGAAAACCTGGATGAAATGGACAAATTTCTGGACAGATACCAGGTACCAAAGTTGAATCAGGATCAAGTTGACCTTCTAAACAGTCCCATATCCCCTAAAGAAATAGAAGCAGTTATTAATAGTCTCCCAGCCAAAAAAAGCCCAGGACCAGACGGGTTTAGTGCAGAGTTATATCAGACCATCAAAGAAGATCTAATTCCAGTTCTGCACAAACTTTTTCACAAGATAGAAGTTGAAGGTACTCTACCCAACTCGTTTTATGAAGCCACTATTACTCTGATACCTAAACCACAGAAAGATCCAACAAAGATAGAGAACTTCAGACCAATTTCTCTTATGAATATCAATGCAAAAATCCTCAATAAAATTCTCGCTAACCGAATCCAAGTACACATTAAAGCAATCATCCATCCTGACCAAGTAGGTTTTATTCCAGGGATGCAGGGATGGTTTAATATATGAAAATCCATCAATGTAATCCATTATATAAACAAACTCAAAGACAAAAACCACATGATCATCCTGTTAGATGCAGAAAAAGCATTTGACAAGATCCAACATCCATTCATGATAAAAGTTTTGGAAAGATCAGGAATTCAAGGCCCATACCTAAACATGATAAAAGCAATCTACAGCAAACCAGTAGCCAACATCAAAGTAAATGGAGAGAAGCTGGAAGCAATCCCACTAAAATCAGGGACTAGACAAGGCTGCCCACTTTCTCCCTACCTTTTCAACATAGTACTTGAAGTATTAGCCAGAGCAATTCGACAACAAAAGGAGATCAAGGGGATACAAATTGGAAAAGAGGAAGTCAAAATATCATTATTTGCAGATGATATGATAGTATATATAAGTGACCCTAAAAATTCCACCAGAGAACTTCTAAACCTGATAAGCAGCTTCGGTGAAGTAGCTGGATATAAAATAAACTCAAACAAGTCAATGGCCTTTCTCTACACAAAGAATAAACAGGCTGAGAAAGAAATTAGGGAAACAACACCCTTCTCAATAGTCACAAATAATATAAAATATCTTGGCGTGACTCTAACTAAGGAAGTGAAAGATCTGTATGATAAAAACTTCAAGTCTCTGAAGAAAGAAATTAAAGAAGATCTCAGAAGATGGAAAGATCTCCCATGCTCATGGATTGGCAGGATCAACATTGTAAAAATGGCTATCTTGCCAAAAGCAATCTACAGATTCAATGCAATCCCCATCAAAATTCCAACTCAATTCTTCAACGAATTAGAAGGAGCAATTTGCAAATTCATCTGGAATAACAAAAAACCTAGGATAGCAAAAGCTCTTCTCAAGGATAAAAGAACCTCTGGTGGAATCACCATGCCTGACCTAAAGCTTTACTACAGAGCAATTGTGATAAAAACTGCATGGTACTGGTATAGAGACAGACAAGAGACCAATGGAATAGAATTGAAGACCCAGAAATGAACCCACACACCTATGGTTACTTGGTCTTCGACAAGGGAGCTAAAACCATCCAGTGGAAGAAAGACAGCATTTTCAACACTGTAAAGCCTTTGCATAGCTCACTAGTCTTTGAAGTCCTAAAAGAACTCATACAGAAGGGAATCTATGACAATAAAAGATTTGGAAAGATCTTTTAAATCACTGCTCACACAATTAAAAGATTAATTAATAGAAATCTCTTTAATTCCAGCATGCATTCCACTCTGGCTAATGCTCAAAGAAGATCCAGCTGAGTATAAATTTTATTTTCCACCTATGCTGTCACCCTTAGGTCTCTTTTAGTTTCCATCCCCAGGTTAACTTTTGAACAATTTAAATATGGACTGGAGACTGAAAACCACAGCCCCATGTGGTAGAAAGAGTTGTGTTCTCAAATCTGAAGCAACCCCTCTCCAAAGCTCCTGGCTCCAGACCATTACCAGCTCTCCCACACATATTTCTAGCTTTAGGGAAGGAGCTCTGTTTTATTCTCAATACATGAGACCCCAGGCTGTTACTGGTTCTGCCAAGCATGTTCCTGGGTTTGAGAAAATGCTGTCATTCATCATACATGAGAGCCTCAGAGAAAGCCTTGCTTGATTAGGCCAGCCCTCGACACACAGATTTTTATTTTCTTTTTTCAAAGACTTGTCAACCAGTGTAATCTTGCCCCTGTGGCAGAACTATCCTTTTCTCATGAAAATTTGACCTTTATGGTACACCAGGCCTTAATGTTGGTTGTGATCCTGTAAGGACCCCATCGAATAGCTTGTTAGAGGCCTGCTCTTTAATATGAGGATTTGCTTGGTGGCTGATTATAAGTAAGGGGTATCTTCTTTATCATGGTTTAAAGCCAAATTTCTGGACAGTCATGGTGAACAAACATGTGTATCTTAGCATCTAAATCTCTATCAGGCTTGGTTAGCACACTACTTATCTGTGGGATGTTTTAGAGGCAGTTCTCCCTCGGCTAAATCCTACTTACCATCTCCCAAGCACTGGTAAATCCTTTCCATCACTGATTATACTCTTCTACATCACACCTTAACATTGGATTGAAATGTTATGTTTCAGTAGTGTTTCCTGGTCCATACTTCCAGTCCAGAACCAGACCCTTTCGATAGATACAGAAATTTGCATTTCAGTAGCTCTTGTGACAGTCCTCCAATAGTCTAGCCATCTGTCTTCCTACCCAGCCCCAGGGAGGACTCACCACTCCAGCTTCCACTGCTCAGTCGCCTGCTCCTGCCCTTTGTGGGAAGTGGCCCTGTGTTCACCAGGTGGAGCCTTCAGATATTGCCTGAGCCCCCCCCCCATAGCACTCAATAGGCACTTCTTCTTCCTCTTGGAATCAAGGTAGACAGCTTGCATAGTCCATTACTCAAGTTGTAATGGTGTTATTAATCTGTACCACAGAAGAAGGGTGCTCAGAATATTAACTATTACAGAGGGTTTTTAGGAAACAGGAGTTTTATTTTGTGCCTTCATGCTGGGGTCAGGTAAACTGTAGCTACTTCTCACCTGGTAGGTATGAGACAAGCATAGGAGAAAAGTGGGAAACAGATGACAAACACTGTGGAGCACTATTGTTAGTGCACATCTTCCTCAGTGGAAGGTGAAAAAACAAAAACCGAATGTGTACACTCAGCTATATTATTAAAGATTCTCTCTTGATAAGCATAACTGATAGAATGAATGTTGCATGTTGAAAGTGAATTTATTAGAATGTCTCACAGTCTAACAATGGCTGTCTACCAATGGGAAGTTGAAGAATCCAGTGTGGTTCAGTCCCTGTGGCTGTATGTCTCAGTTAGTCTTCAGTATATACCAGAGTTTCAAAGAAATGGGCTCTTTAATGCCCGGGGTTGGGGGGAGGAGGAGAAAGAAAAGAAAGAACTTGCTAGCCAGAGGTAAGTAAGTAGAAAAAGAGAACGAGCTACCATCTTCAATGTCCTTTATATATGTAGGCTGCCACCAAAAGCTTTGGCCTAGTGTAAAGGTGGATCTTAACACCTCAAAAACTCCAGATCAAAGAAGGGTTTTCACAGTTCAAAAGCTATAATAAAGAAAAATCTCCCACAGTACCCAAACCCTTTCAGTTTTAGTTAACTCCATATGTAGTCCGTTACTACCAGGAATAGCCATCATGTAAAACAAGACAGAAGAACTAGATTCCCGCCTGTGGCTGGCAAGGAGAGCATAAGAGTCATTCCCAAGGCAATGATTTCCTTCAAGAAAGGAAGCACTGGGATTTTACTGAGGGAGGCTGGATACATTCGCCGCTAGGTTTTCCTACTCCTACACCTGCTAAGTTAGCCATTGTTGGACTAGTTGAACCACAGCCGGTGAAATATCCTAATAAATCCACTTTCTACATACGTAGATTCATCCCATCAGGTTTGTTCATCTAGAAAACCTTTACTACTACAGCTCTGTGTATGAATGTGTGTTTACCTTCCAACTGAGGAAGATGTGCTGGCTAACAACAGTGCTTCACAGGGTTTGTCATCTGGTTCTTGTTTGTCCCCCAGGGTTCTCACACCTACCAGGAGAAAACTAGCTGCAGTTTACCTAAGCCCAGCATGAAGAACTCAATCCGAGTGAAATTAGACTATTTGTGGGTTTTTTGGGGGCAGCTCTCTAATGGATTCACTGATCCCCAGGAGGTCAGAGAAGTCATTATGGGATGGGAGAATAAGGGGCAGAGGTGGGAAGAAAGAGCGAGCAAGGCAAGCAGGGAGAGAAAAAATGCAGGAGTGGGGGAGTGATTGAGAGGGAAAGTGGAGAGAGAAGGGGGAGGGAGGATGAGAGAGAGAGAGAGAGAGAGAGAGAGGGAGGGAGGGAGAGAGGGAGAGAGATGGAGACAGAGAAACAGAGCAACAAAGAGTACACAAATGTCTGGATTATGTAGGGAGAGCTTCTGGGAAGGGAAAGCCTGGCCCCTGGGCTGGAAAGTTCAAGGTACAAGGTGGGGTCTGCCAACCTTGCCCTGTAACAGGTGAGGACTGAGGAGTGTTGGGAGAACCTGGAGGCCCCGCTGTAACCTTCCCAGCCTTGAGCAGACTAAGCAGACCTTGAATATTTGCCAAGACAGGCCTTATCAACCTGGACAGAGACATCTGTTTTGGCTGCAGCTGCAGGTTCCCATGGAAACTTAGCTGTTTTGGCTGCCTGCGCTGACCTTACTCTACAACACACGCCAGCTGAAGAAGGGGATGGATGGGTTTTGTGCTTTTTCCCTTTATAAACACAAAGCTTATTATTAAACTTTGAGCCTTGATCAGAATCTTTGTCTTGGCTTCATTCTTCTCTCGCCTCCCTACCTTTTCATTCCCAGTCACCCTTTCAGGTAAACTCAGTTCGCCTGTGGCTGCTGGACAGCTCCGCCCAACCAGCTTTGGTGTGTTAAATATAAGCACATCACCGCTGGTCCCCGGTCTGAATCCCAACAGCAAGGAAATAAAACTATTGTTTCCCAAAATCTCTCTTTAATTGTGGGACCGATTGATAACTCCACTGCGAGTTGAGCAATGGGCTTTTGCAAGCTTGATTCCAGGAAGAAGAAGGCAAACAGCCTGAGTGAGGGAAGCTCAGGCTGAAGTCAGGACGTGGTGAGGACAGGGAGGAGCAAGCGACGGAGCAGCGGTAGGTGGAGCGGTTGGGTCCTTCCTTAGGGATGGTCGGGGAGACAGATGGGCTATTGGAGGACAGGCACAAGTACTACAGAAATGCAAATCCCTGTAGATATGGAAAAGGTCGTCCCTGGACTTGAAGCTTGGGCTGAGAACTTCTACACTGCGAACCTTCAGCACACTCTAACTCTAAGGGAGGTGCTCAAGTCACTCAAGACTTACTGGCCAATCAGAGCCTTTAGGAGGACCTACTAGTCAAAAAAGAAGGCGGGTTTTTCCGGGTGCCTTGGCGGGGGGGGGGGGGGGGTTGGTTAGTAAAAGAGCAGGCTTGAATGGTCCTGTGTGCAGTCCTCTCTGCCCTGCCGCTGGATGCTGTGGATCGTGCTCAGGCAAGCTCCGAAGTTGGGACTTGGTGAGCACAGGGTTACTGCCAATAACAGGGAGAAGCAGTGGTCTGAGCAGCAGGAGGTGGTGTGGTGGATCTTTCCCTGGACTGAGTGACCTGTGAGGTCTCCTGAGATCCTAGCCACTCGCAGGACCCAGCTGTAGCTTCTGAATAACTTCACTGTGGAAACTTTATCTGTGCAGAGCATTTGGCTTTAGTGTAGAAAAATCCTTGGCATGATTTCAAACTCAGAGAGTCCTAGTTTCTACAAGTTCTGTCCTTAGCATTTGCCATTAAGCTGTACAATCCATTTGGAGTTAATTTTGTGGAGGTTGTTAAAGGCATCTCGTTCTGGGTAGCAATCCAATATCAAGCTGTGATGTAAAAGAGCAGAGCTGATGATGTGAAGGATTTACTAAAGCTTAGGAGATAGTAAGGCACACCAAGTAGAATTTATCTGAGGAAGGACTGCTTGTAAAACACCCCACAGATAAGTAATATGCTAACCAGGGCAGTTAGAGGTTAGGAAGCTAGGATACACATGTTAAATCACCAGGATTGTCCAGAAATATGGCTCCAAACCATAACAAAGGAAACAAACTTGATTTACAACCAGCCACTAGTCCCATCTCTGTATCAAAGGGCAGGCCTCTACTGAAAGATCCTGAGAGAGAGTGAAAGATTATTTAAGTCCCTAGACTTGAGTCCAAAATAGACCTCACTAATGACAGGGAGTAAAAGTTTAGCTCCCCCCATTGTTCCAGGATGAACTAACCACAAAGTAGAAGTTTAACTTGCCCCATTGTTTCAGGAAATGTTCGTACAGAATACTCCAACTGTTCCTTGACCCCGTTATGCTTGCCAAATGCTATAGCCTATGCCAGATGTTTGCGATTTCTGCCTTTATAAACCCCTTACCCCTTGAGCTCGGGGTTGACTCCTCTACCCCTGAGTGAGATACGAGTTGTCCCCAGTGCACTGGTCTTTCCCGAATAAACCTCTTGCTGTTTGCATCAAGATTGGTCTTTTGTGAGTTCTTGGGCGTCGCGGCAACCTGAGACTTGAGTGAGGGTCCCCCCCACTTCAGGGGTCTTTCACTAACAAGCTGCTCAATGGGGCATTACAGGGTCACATCCAACAGTAAGGCCTTGTGTGCCATAAAGGTTCAGTTTTCTTCTTGAGGAAAGCATAGTTCTGCCCCAAGGACAAGATGACACCTAGCAACAACCATGTGAAAAGGTAAAAAGCAGAACAGAACAAAACAAAACGACAACAACAATAACAAAAACCACTTGTATTAAGTGCTGAGATTCCCATGTATGGAGAATGACACAGCTCCTTCTGAAACCCAGGAACATGCTTGGCAGAGCCAGTAACAGCCTGGGGCCTAGGCCTTGGGAGCTTTCCCTGAGCCCCTGGGTATAGAGATAAAACAGAGCTCCTTTTCTAAAGCCAGGAATGTGCTTGGGAGAGCTGGTAATGGTCTGGGGCCAGAGCCTTTGGGAGGGGTTGCTTCAGATTCTGAGAACACATCTCTTCCCACAATATGGGGCTGTGGTTATCAGTTCCAAAGCCACTAGAAGCTTAGTAAAAAAATTTTTTGAGATACCCTGAGTTACCCTGTGTAGCACTGTTTGATTAGACTTCTCCTGAGTGTGTCCCATTGGATGCTTCTGCTGACTTCATAGATGTCTCCCATCTCCTTCCTTTTCCCTCATGTAAATCTTATACAAGATGATATTCGTAAGAAGCTTACTTAGCATAAGAAATAGCTTGTGTAAGACCTCCCCACCCTAGCTTTTGTTTGTTTATTTGTTTTTCAAGACAGGGTTTCTCTGTGTAGCTGTCCTGGAACTCACTCTGTAGATCTGGCTAGCCTCGAACTCACAAAATCCCCCTGCCTCTGCCTCCCAAGTGCTGGGATTAAAGGCGTGCACCACCACTGTTTGGCCCCACCGCTTTTATACATTCTACCGTCTCCTTTTCCCATGTTTTTCATCATCTGGGACCTCCCACTTAGGACACTGTCACTAACCTTCTGTATTTACGAATTGATCCTGGGAATATGTTTGCTGTGTAAATTTCAAAACTTAACCTGGAACCTGAACCTAAAAGAGCCTTAAGGGTGGCAGCATACATAGAATGCAAAAATCCATCCTAGTCTGGCTCCTCTTTTAACATTAACCAGTGTAGCTGGTCTTTGCTACTTTATGGTTTCTTCTATCTCTATGTGTTCTACAATTCTCTTTTCAAAGGTTTAATGAAAATAACAATTTAAATGTCTAGCCAAAAGCCCTTATAATTTTTGGTACTATAATTGTTTTAATTATTTTTTACTACTATTTCATGTAAAAATTTCCCCTTTTCATGATTTCCCAAGAAAACATTTCCAAATAACACTAAATCAGCACAATGCTTTCTTTAATGCATTATTTATGTGGTATATTAACAATCCTATGGCATACGTACGTCTAATCCCAACACTTGAAAGGAAGAGACAGGCAAATCTTATTTCCAGGACAGTTCAGTCTACACAGACAGTTCCAGTCCAGCTAGGGCTTTACAGAAAGTCCCTGTCTCAAAAAAACAATTTTTTTTCTAGTTCGCTGATTAGTTTTTAATATTATATGTGCTTGATTGACATTTAAGTTGTACATTTTTATTGTGTCAAGTATATTCCTTTTTATTCTTAGAAAGCATCTGTCACAATATTAAAAATCCATATAAACTATTTTATAGTTTATACTCTTTGTTTTTAACATTTGATTCATTTAGAAACCATTGGATTATAAAACATGACTTTACTGTTTGTTGTCTCTTATTTTCCTATGGTTTCCCAACACAGTATAAAACCAAGTCAGCCTTCTTGTCTTGTCTGTGCAGATCTTCTCTTGGATCTTACTGGTATTGGAAGATGACTGTCATCTCACCTCTGCGAGTCCACTGTTCTCGGGATGCCATTGCAGAGCTCCTGAAGACCATTGTTCTCTGGAGTCACAAAACTTACAGAATGAATCTCTATATAGGAAGGGGATTTATTAGATGACTTACTGTGGTCCAGCTAATCCAACAATGGCTGCAAAGGCCTGGAATCCTCCTTGGAAGGAGGCTCAAATGAAAGAATGGACTTGCTAGCAAGGTGAGTACAAGCAGGCCACAGGCAAAAGCAAACACTCCTCCTTCCATGACCTTCTATAGGCTTCCAGCAGAAACTGTGGCCCCGATTAGCTTAGATGTGAATTAAAGGTATGTCTTCCCACCTCAAGATCCAGATTAAAGGTAGGTCTCTCTCTTCCCAACTGAAAGAGTAAAGGCTTGTTTTCCTACCTCAAAAATCTGAAGATTACATGTAGTCAAACTGACAGCCAAGAATAGCCTTGGCTATTAATTAACACACACACACACACACACACAAAGCCAGTGTGCTTGATAAACCAAAACTATATCCTGCTAGCACTACTTCCTTCCTTAAAATCTGTTCTTTTCAGCCCTTATGCCAATGATGGGTTTTGTTTTGTTTTTGCCTTTTTGTTGTTGTTTAAACCAGGGATGCTTAAACTTTTTCCATTTGTGACTCCATTTTCTCTAAAAAAAATTTACATAACTGGGTAAAACTGATAAAGTCATAAATTTGTTTTGAAATAAGTTTTGAGTATAATTTTACCATTAAATTCAGATAAAAATCACATTTACATACTAATGAAATAGAGGTACCGCTTGTGTGTGTGTGCATGCATGTGTGTGTGTTTGAATATGGGGTCTCAGGTAGCCTAGGCTGGTCTTTTAGAGGCTGTCCTGGAACTACTACTTCTGCCTGCCAAGCGCTGGAGTATAGGCATGAGACATCACAGCCAGCTCTTTTTTATTTTTACATAAAGAATTTAATATTGACTGAATATTTGATAATGTAGACTGTAAAACATCTCTGGCTTTTTTCAGAGTTGGTCAGCATTTGATTTTATAAGTCTCAGTGTTTACAATCACTCTGCATAAATGCATTGTATGAAATGCCAAAAGTTTGTTTGGGGCCATTTTAGGAACTATGGAAACTCTGTCCTAATCTAAGGTTAGAAATCTTTTGACAATATTTTTCTTATAAAACAAGTCAGCAACATAAACAGTGATTCATAAAATTAAACATTAAAACAATACAATCTAAAAATCCAAAGATAAGTTTGATGTTAATGTACTGGAGAATGGTAGGAAAATAATAAATATTTGTTTTCTGTAGTTAATTTGTATTTCTATGAGAGCATAAAACTGTACAATAGAAACATTGTTTAATATACAATAATCTGATTGCCTGAGGCATTTTAAAGCCTATATCTTGTGTTGCATAGGCTAACATAATGGACTGTGCAAAATAAATGGGTGTTTAGAACCAAGGCTGCAGGAAAGTCATTTCAGAAATGTCTCCAAACTGATTTTATGTTTTATATATTTTTAATTTATATATATATATATATATATATACACATACACACACATATATAGTAATAGATAGATAGATAGATAGATAGATAGATAGATAGATAGATAGATAGATAGATAGATAGATAGATAGATAGATGTGCCATATATGGCATATTTGACTAGCTATTAACCTCAGGTAAAGAATGAAGTATTCATGAAAAATTAGGAATTGAGAAACGCTAAGAAGAGGAAATGAAACAAAAAACCATCTAGAAACAGTGTATAAAAATTAGCAGTAGCAATGAACCCCAGACCTCCAGGAAGCATCTACTGTTTCCTCTGCAGTTACTGCAAATCTTCCCTTAAAATGAGTACACGTCTATGGCCTGTGGATGCAGAAGTAAAAGTACTGAAGGAATCAGAACAAGGTACAAATAGGGGAGGTGAATTTTGGTTCCTGTTGTTTTATATTAAACAGAAGATAGTGGAGAAAAGTCTACTAAGTACTTAAAAGATTCTTGAAGGAACCCTAGGTTCCATATATGCAAGGGGTCTAGCTGAAGAAGGGGACACTTGTTCACTTCTCAGAGACCTTCTGGAGACAGAACAGGATGGCCCTACAGGACATGGTGGAAAGAATGGGCATGCCGACAGGAGCGACCAGCAGTGCCAAAGGCCCCATGCAACTGGGTAGGCAGCATCCCCAGAAGTTGCAAATGGGACTAAAACCTGCTTCTTCACGATAGATCCGGCATAGATTCTTGAGTTCTAAATCCTTCAAGCTTGGACTTAGGATCCTCTGTCATGCTCCTCACTGAGAGCTCTAATGGGGTCTCTGTCCTCTACAACATCTTTCCAGGCCCCATTAGAAGGTGAGAGCCTCACTTGAAAGCTACCCCTGGTACTGAGAAACTCTACATTTGTTCCCCAGCACCTTGTGTCTAGCAGGTCTAGCTAGGCCAGCAGCTATGTGAGGGTACCCACCACAGGTCCTGAAAGATAAACAAGAAGGCCCTTCTTTAAGGCCCTTCTCTGGAGTGTGTCCTTTGGGTGGCTGGAAAGAAGGCATTCTCCATTTGCTGACCCCAGGCCTGTTGTCCACAAGACATGCCTTCATGAAGATGCTCCCAATGACTCCAGCCTCCCTTCATTCGATGGCTAGCACAGTACTTGATGAAAAGTAAATGGGCTGATGGGGTGAGATGGGGGTTGGGGGAGATATAGCCACTAGACACATGTAACCCAGCTACTGTTGAGCTGAGTGCCACAGGAAGCCATGTAAAAGGGATGGGATCAGGGAGTATCTATGCCTTCCTGTGCTTGCCAGTGTCTCACATGTCTCTGACTCCAGCCAGACAAACACAAGGAGCAGGGTCTAGGCCTATGCTGGGGAAAAAAAAATCTCACATGAAAGAGCTCAAAGTGATTTATGGGGCTCATATCCTCTCTAAAAATAAGGACAGACAGAGGGGCAGGCTGAGAAAGAAGCTGGGAGGGAGGGGTAAGGAAGGGATGAAAGAGAAATGTGAGAAGGGAGGGAAAGGATGAGGGGAGAGAAAGAAAAAGGAGGAACAGGAAGTAACAGGAAGAAACAGGATAGGGGTGAGGAAGGAAGAAGGAAAGATTAAGAATGAAGAAAGGAAATGAAGGTGTCCTGGTTTGGCACTGAGCACATTTTGGGGGTTAAGTTCTAGCAAGGAGCCTTCCTGCCAGCTTTGAAGGCTAACTGTGGTGAGCCAGTGAGGGTCTTCTCTGGGCTCATTTTCCAGGCCTCCATCATGCTGTGTGTTGATGCCTGCTTCTCCTCCAGTCTCCAGGTATATTCTGTGTTGATGCCTGCTCATCCCTCTCTGATCTTTCAAGAGATTCTGCACATCTGCAGAGTGCTGTAGGGAATGCAAACAAAGGGAAGGAAGAAAAAAACATGGTGGCATTGTTACTCTTACGTTCGATAAAGAACCTTCCCACTGACACCCAGGATATCACTATTTGTCTGTCTCTTGTACCTTTATGAGAATGAAGAGTTGGATCTTCAAGATGGTGGATATGGGGCCATAACACAGAAGCTCCTCCAACTCTGAAAGGCAGACCTCTGCTACCAGTGTGCTGAAAGTTCACAGAACCAGCCTTAGGATACCATCTACAAGAGCTGGCTCATCCGACAGAAATGCTGATTGACAGGAAAACATGACGTTCCTAGGTAACCCGAAGCATCCTTGTAGACCTCTGCCACCTGGCCTACTCTTGGCAAGGGCATTCTATGCCTCATGCTGCCTGGCCTCCTCTAAGAAGACTCTCTGCCCTAGTGAACAATAAGTGGAAGTTTATAGGATGAATGAATGAGGGGTAGAATGTGGCGTCATTGGAAATTTCCAGTCTCCAGGACAGTTTGCATTTCAATATTTTGAGCCAATCACCAATATAGAGGACAATATAGAGAAGGCAGTCTCTGGCATGGCCCTGCATCCACATACAGCCACCTGTTCCAGGTAGGACCAAACTTTAGCTGCACACCACATCCTTGGGTGATCTCAGTGGGTTGCCCCATAGGATCCTGACCTAGGGGCCCTTGATGCCTTGGATTGGAGGCAACCTGGACAATTTCTACCTATGCAAGAGTCTCACCTGCAGCCAAGGTGGAGCCACTGACTCAGGTGACCCACTCAGAGATCTCTAACCCTGTGACACTGGGCCTGTGGCTTTTGGTCTCCCAGGACCTCTTCCTTCAGGGTTCATCCCCCTTGAGTCTTCCTCATGTTCTCTTTTCCAGTTCCTCTCCATCCCTTGGGGGCTCTCAGAGACTGAACCACCAACCAAAGAGCATGCAAGGCCTAGACTTAGGCTTTCTACATATATATAGTGAAAGACCCACAACGTGAGGACTCCCCCACGTTCTGACTCAGGAGAGGCGACAACCCAAAATCACCCACAAGAAACGGTCTTGCTGCAAATTGCAAGAGGATTTTTATTCAAGAGCGCTCTCGGGCCCATGGTCATACACCACGCAGGGGTAGAGGACCGTGGTGCCCCGAGTAGCTGAGTAAGGGGGTATTTAAAGGAAAAAACCACAACTCAAGGAGGTGGGAAGGGTGTTGTTGGAAAATACCAAAAATACCAGTTAAGAGTCACAAGGAAGTACAAAGTCACAGGTGTCACAAGGAATACCTGGTAATTGTTAACTCTCAAGACAGTTTCTAAGAGCCACTACCAATAGCACATTTGCATTGCAGGTTCCGGTAATGGTCAGGGTGACTTTCTTTGAATTAACACTCTTTGAACACAGGAAGCAGGTGGGTGGAGGAATGTAGCTATCTGTTTTATGATTAGCATACCTTGGAGCACTGAGTTTATTACTCTTTCAGTAGCAGATATACAACTTGGTCTTTGTGTGAGTCCCCTAACTGGAGTGGGACTGTCCCTAAATCTGTTCCCTGCCTGTGAATCTCTTTCCCCTAACTGGGCTGGCTTCAGTGGAAGAGGATGTGCCTAGTCCAGCATTGAGTGACTTGAGGTGCCAGGGTGGGTTGGTACCCCAGGGTGGGTAACTGGGATGGGGGTGCTGTGGTCAGGATGTAAAGTGAATAAGTAAACAAATAAGCAAACAAACAAACAAATAAATAAATGGAAAAAAATAAAATTAAGCCAGTATTTCTAGAGTGTTCACAGAACATTCGATCCCAGGACCGAGTCCAAGGAACCTGGAGAGCCAGCATTGCTAATAGTGGGACTAAAAGAGGTAAGATGAGCTTCAGATAAGAAAGAACTCATTTAGTCTTCAAAATAAGTAGAGTATAAAGTTGTGCTACTCATTAAGAACCCCCTGTTTAGAAGCAGGAGAGGGAAGATGAGGGGGAGAAAGGATGAGACCTCAGACTCAACATGGTTGCTATCTTGCTCTAGACTCTTGGCATCATTTATAAAGTTGTACTCTGGCTCCTGACCATACCTCCAGCCCTAACAGTCTATTCCCATCCCATGTAAACATTCTCCTGCTCCAGGACCTTTGCACCTGGATATCTCTATCTGAAATTTCTTTCCCCATATATGTGTGTGTATGTATATGTGTGTGTGTGTTTGTATACATATATGTGTATATGTGTGTGTGTGTGTGGTGTGTGTGTGTGTGTGTGTGTCTGTGTGAAAGTGCTTATCTGGGTCCTACTTCATCCCAGACACTGCTCCAATGTCCCCTGCTCTGAAAGGTCAAAGCATCCATCCCGTCCATCCACCCCATCAGCTCCTGCTCATAACTATGTTTTCACACCACCACCTGCCACTGCCTGACATCACACTCTGTCCATTTATTTATATTCCTGTTAGCTATTTCCCCAGTAGAGTGTCAACTCCACACCATCAGGGGTCACATCTTTTCTGTAGTTTGCTATACCCCATAAGCCTAACCATAGTTTAGTGTCTGTTAGGATGTTCATGAAAACACACACTGAATATTCATGATTGCTCTTTCAGAAGAAAGTAGTGTTGCCCCTTTAGTAGCCTTTGAGCTGGCTTCCAAGAGGTGACCTCAATGAGTAGCAGATCTGCGATGGATTCTGATTAGTGAGGACAGAACACTCTCTAGCTTTTCCTGTTATGCAAAAGGAAACCCAAAGGAGCCACAGCTCAGATGGCTGCTTTAAAGGATGCCCAGGGCCTTTGCTGTCCCCAAGCAACAGGCCTTGCCTGAAGCAGCCATAAAAGTCTTCAGAGCCAAGGCACACACACAAATAAAACAAAATGCCATACTCAGCAGGGGCCCCTGATTCTGGCAAGCTGTGCTGTGCCAGGAATATGCTTTGGCTTTACCAAGTTACAACTTCATCTGAAAAATTACAGGGTAGCTAGAACCAGTGCATCTCTGTGGCCCAGTCAAGGCTGGGTATTGTTCATCTGCTGGGGTGGGGAGCAGCCACCGAGTGGGGTTCTTCTTTCTAATTTCTTCTTGAGGCAGTGGAAGGGGAAGAGTGTTGGTGGGGGTAAGACTTTGTCTTAGGAGATATTTAGGGTTGCTGTATAATAAAAAGTGTATTTATCTAAATTCTAAGTTACTATGCTATTGTAGCTGACCTGCCTTCTGTGATCCTCTGAGGCCAGAAACTGAAGTCTCTGGCACTTAGCACCTCATCCTAAAACAGCAGGAGATTAAGTAAAGGATTAATTGCTAGAGCCTTTTCCCTATTGTCCAGACACTCTTTGCTTGTTGGGCTAGGGGGAAGTTTGCAGCAAAAAACTTCTATTGAACCAAGAGAAGAGAATAACACTGGCAGAAGGAAAAACTTTTACATAAGTGAATATGCATAATCTCACATAAATGCATATACAGATTCATGCATGCTCATTTATTCATTTACACATTTCCATTCAAACACAGTTGGGCCCAACTTCCATGCATTCTCACAACTACATATTTACACACACACACATGCATACATGCTCACAATTACATACTTACACACACACATCCATACTGACATGCATATGGAGCAAAAGACCAAGCACCAGTGCAGAAAGAACTCCTCACTCATTCTGGATGAAAAATGAGCTCCAATCTTTATTGCATAGGGAGAGAAAAGCCTTCCACCCTTTTAATGCTAACTGAATTAAATCCATGTTTATAAGAAAAATGCTTTGTTCCTTTTAATAAGTCTAAGCCTGCCTTGTCCTTACCATGGGACCTGTTCTGTCCCATGGTAAGGAGAAGCTTGCTTGTTCCTTCTGCTCTCTGCAGCATCTTTTTTCCTCTTTCCCTTTACATTCTGCACATTGCTTTCTTAGTGTTTTATGTTTCTACGTTATTCCACTCTGCATTCTCCTTGTAATCTTGTTCTCTTCTGCTCTGAAGTCACAGCAATGTTCTTACTCTCAATGCCTTTTCTCCCAAAACTCTGCCTGTACTTCTAAGTTCTTCTTGAGTTTAGTTGTCTATAAAGTGTTCTGTCTAAAAACTTCTTCTCAGCTCAGTTCCCTCTCACAGCTCAGTTCCTCTCACTTCCGATCCTCTCACCACAGTTCTGATTCTTCTCTTTGTCCTCAGCACTTCAACATCTTTCAGAGTACATGATCACATTACAAAGTTACTCATAAGTTCACACAAAAAATCAAATCATAAATTGAAATAGACATTTACAACAGGGAATGTTTACATGCATATCCATAGGATTAATTATCTATGTAAACATCCATCACTTGTCTCAGCTCTACAGGTTGACTGAAGGTTTAAAACCATATATAATGTATCAAAAGATGGCCTAGTCGGCCATCACTGGAAAGAGAGGCCCATTGGACACGCAAACTTTATATGCCCCAGTACAGGGGAACGCCAGGGCCAAAAAGGGGGAGTGGGTGGGTAGGGGAGTAGGGGTGGGTGGGTATGGGGGACTTTTGGTATAGCATTGGAAATGTAAATGAGCTAAATACCTAATTAAAAAAAAAGATTTCTCTTGATGAAGTGTCCTAGCCCAAAAAAAAAAAAACCATATATAAGTGAAGTTTTGTATACATAAACCCAGACAATATTTTATATTCTGTCCTAGCACCTATAATAAATCCTTAGTTCCCTTTTTATGACCTTTGGTTCGTTGTTTTATACCTCTTAGAATGTGCTCTGAGCAGGAGAAAGTCTGATTATTATCTAAGAGCAATTAACTGGTGACACTTGAGTTCTCATCGAAGTCATGACTATCAGAAAAGGATCTAATAGCAGTTCCATAATGAGTTGATATAATTTTAGGAATTCTTATATGATCACTATAGAGACTTAAGTCATTTATTTATCTATATAGCATCACTATAAGACAGTATATCTTCATGGACCTGCAGAGATCCACACCAAAGGGGTGTGCTATTACTTAGTGATTATTATATGTGTTTAATAATAACAGGAAAAGCATATTAATAGCAGGAATCTTTTCTAAAGTGAATCCCTTACAGCCTTGTTTAATAAGGGTGTACCTGTCGCAGATTATATAATAATCTGAAGCAGGCCATTTCAGGATGATCACCTGCTAGTTATTAGCTTGTCCCATTATGGCTCCTGACACCCAGACAAGCTGAGAATTGAGGCTGCTTACCCAATTGTGCTGGAAGATGTTATCAGTGGGCGCTTTAAGGGAGGGAAGGAAAAGGCCCTGGTCATGATGCAAAAGGTCTGAAAAATAATTTGATCTCCTTTGAGACTTGCCAAGGTTTATAATGCAGATTCCTATGCTGAGGACCCATAGTGAGACCACATGCTAAGGTTTCAGAGAAAGCAGGGTGCAGGTTGGAATAGGGCCCAGGATTGGGACCCCGGGACTGGGGCAGGAGTCTTTCTGCCCTACCCGAGGGCGCTCCCCTTCTGGCCATACATGTAGAAAAGCAGCTGTGGGGGCTCCATGACACTAAGGAGGTCCCTAGCAGCACCAGTCCTTGGAGAGACAAATTGTCTGAGGCCACAGGGTGGGGCTTGCCTGTGCCTCTAGATCTCCACCCTCCCAGAAACTTCTGCAAGAGCCAATGCTGCTGAGATCCTAAAGGGAAAACCATCCTGACACTATGGAGAGTGTCCGCGCCAGAGACACACTGAAATCTTTGGTTTGGGGCATCACATCCATGGGACAGAGAAGTAGCTCTGCAGACAGCCTCAGGAAGTCCTGAGTCATTGCTCTAAGTATCCTGTGCCAATGCTTGTTTGTTGGATGTGGTTTCCAGAATCCTCTCCATTTGTTTATGGGGATGGCAGTCTGGCTGTACTGCTGAGTCACTTCCCAAGAGTTCTGTCCCCTTAACTTTACTCTTTGGCTTTCATTACATTTTAGAATCCGCTTTATCAAACCTGGCAAGTCTCAAATGAGACCAAATTATTTCTCAGATCTCGATTCACTTAGTATAACTGCCTAGATTATTTTATTCATGCAAAACAACATCCCCAGTCCCATACTCCTCCCTGCCTCCCCAGTCACACAGGGTTTCTCTGGGTGATAACCCTGGCTGCCTTGTAACTCTCTTTGTAGACCAGGCTGGTCTTGAACCTGCCTCTGCCTCCTGAATGCTGGAATTAAAGGTATGTACCACTATAGAATATTTTTATTGTGAAAACTTCCCAAGTATGTATGTAAAGAAAAATAAACTGCATTTCACCAATTCCAGGAGTGGTTAACAGTAAGTCCCTCCTGGCTTCCCAAGTATCATAAACACATTTCAGATGCAGTGTTTTACCCCTAAATGCATCAGTGCATGCATACATTCTTTTCTTCCTCTCTCTCCCCCTCCCCATCCCCCTCCCCTCTGTGTGTGTGTGTGTGTGTGTGTGTGTGTGTGTGTGTGTGTGTTTGTGTGTAAGCATCACTATATAGCTATGGCAAGTTCGAAATTTATGGGCTTTGAACTGACAGCTTCTATCAGCTTCGGCCTCCTCCTCAGTGCTGGAATCAAGGTGTGTGTGTGCTTCCAGACCTTTCAAACATTTTCTTTTTTGAAAAATACTTCATGTTTGACAGGGTCTGGGGAAATGGTTCAGAGGTTAAGAGCTTCCAGAACCCAGGACTAGAATAAACCTGTTTTCTTTATAAACTATCCAGTTTTGGGCATTCTGCTCCAGCAATAGTGAATAGATTAAGAGCCAGAATCCTTTTATTCCCCTGATGCCAATAATCTGGATTCTAAAATCTTAAAATCTCAGTGGCTCAGAGCATTTGTTTCTAACAGGTTCAATTCCTAACATTCACGGTCTTCCACAACTCCAGTTCCAGGGAACCTCATTTCCTTCTTCTAATGACCAAGGAGCCCCAGGTGTACATACACACACACACACATGCCCACATATATATACACACACACATACATACATACATGCACACACATATACATATGTACACATACATATACATGCATTTACATGTACTTACACACATGTGCACAGATATACACAGGCATACAGACACACAAACAGGCAAAACACTCATACACATAAAATAAGTATTAAAAAATTAAGGACTCGAGCCCAGGGCTTCCTGGCCAGAGGAGTTCCCTGACACCAACAAGGGCCCACACAGGACTCCCCACGGGATCCTAAGACCTCTGGTGAGTGGAACACAGCGCCGGCCCCAATCCAAGCACGCGGAACCTGAGACTGCGGTACATAGGGAAGCAGACTGCCCAGGCCTGACCCGGGACAAAAGCCCCTTCCGCTCCACTCGAGCCCAGGGCTTCCTAGCCAGCGGAGTTGCCTGACACCCGCAAGGGCCCACACAGGACTCCCCACGGGATCCTAAGACCTCTAGTGAGTGGAACACAACTTCTGCCAGGAGTCCGGTTCAAACACCAGATATCTGGGTACCTTCCCTGCAAGAAGAGAGCTTTCCTGCAGAGAATACTCTACCCACTGAAACCAAGGAGAGTGCTACCCTCCCAGGTCTGCTTATAGAGGCTAACAGAGTCACCTGAAGTACAAGCTCTTAACAGAGACAACTATAACAGCTAGCTTCAGAGATTACCAGATGGCGAAAGGCAAACGTAAGAATCCTACTAACAGAAATCAAGACCACTCACCATCATCAGAACGCAGCACTCCCACCCCACCTAGTCCTGGGCACCCCAACACAACCGAAAATCTAGACGCAGACTTAAAAACATTTTTCATGATGATGATAGAGGACATCAAGAAGGACTTTCATAAGTCACTTAAAGAATTACAGGAGACCACTGCTAAAGAGTTACAGGCCCTTAAAGAAAAGCAGGAAAACACAGCCAAACAGGTAGAATTCCTTAAAGAAAAACAGGAAAACACATCCAAACAAGTAATGGAAATGAACAAAACCATACTAGAACTAAAAAGGGAAGTAGACACAGTAAAGAAAACCCAAAGTGAGGCAACGCTGGAGATAGAAACCCTAGGAAAGAGATCTGGAACCATAGATGCGAGCATCAGCAACAGAATACAAGAAATGGAAGAGAGAATCTCAGGTGCAGAAGATTCCATAGAGAACATCGACACAACAGTCAAAGAAAATACAAAATGCAAAAGGATCCTAACTCAAAACATCCAGGAAATCCAGGACACAATGAGAAGACCAAACCTACAGATAATAGGAATTGATGAGAATAAAGATTTTCAACTTAAAGGGCCAGCTAATATCTTCAACAAAATAATTGAAGAAAACTTCCCAAACATAAAGAAAGAGATGCCCATGAACATACAAGAAGCCTACAGAACTCCAAATAGACTGGACCAGAAAAGAAATTCCTCCCGACACATAATAATCAGAACAACAAATGCACTAAATAAAGATAGAATATTAAAAGCAGTAAGGGAGATAGGTCAAGTAACATATAAAGGAAGGCCTATCAGAATTACACCAGACTTTTCACCAGAGACTATGAAAGCCATAAGAGCCTGGACAGATGTTATACAGACACTAAGAGAAAACAAATGCCAGCCCAGGCTACTATACCCGACCAAACTCTCAATTACCATAGATGGAGAAACCAAAGAATTCCATGACAAAACCAAATTCACACAATATCTTTCCACGAATCCAGCCCTTCAAAGGATAATAACAGAAAAGAAGCAATACAAGGACGGAAATCACGCCCTAGAACAAACAAGAAAGTAATCCCTCAACAAACCAAAAAGAAGACAGCCACAAGAACAGAATGCCAACTCTAACAACAAAAATAAAAGGAAGCAACAATTACTTTTCCTTAATATCTCTTAATATTAATGGACTCAATTCCCCAATAAAAAGACTTAGACTAACAGACTGGCTACACAAACAGGACCCAACATTCTGCTACTTACAGGAAACCCATCTCAGGGAAAAAGACAGACACTACCTCAGAGTGAAAGGCTGGAAAACAATTTTCCAAGCAAATGGTCTGAAGAAACAAGCTGGAGTAGCCATTCTAATATCAGATAAAATCGACTTCCAACCCAAAGTTATCAAAAAGGACAAGCAGGGGCACTTCATACTCATCAAAGGTAAAATCCTCCAAGAGGAACTCTCAATTCTGAATATCTATGCTCCAAATACAAGGGCAGCCACATTCATTAAAGAAACTTTAGTAAAGCTCAAAGCACACATTGCACCTCACACAATAATAGTGGGAGACTTCAACACACCACTTTCATCAAGGGACAGATCGTGGAAACAGAAACTAAACAGGGACACAGTGAAACTAACAGAAGTTATGAAACAAATGGACCTAACAGATATCTACAGAACATTTTATCCTAAAACAAAAGGATATACCTTCTTCTCAGCACCTCACGGGACCTTCTCCAAAATTGACCATATAATTGGTCACAAAACAGGCCTCAACAGATACAAAAATATTGAAATTGTCCCATGTATCCTATCAGACCACCATGGCCTAAGACTGATCTTCAATAACAACATAAATAATGGAAAGCCAACATTCACATGGAAACTGAACAACACTCTTCTCAATGATACCTTGGTCAAGGAAGGAATAAAGAAAGAAATTAAAGACTTTTTAGAGTTTAATGAAAATGAAGCCACAAGGTACCCAAACCTTTGGGACACAATGAAAGCATTTCTAAGAGGGAAACTCATAGCTCTGAGCGCCTCCAAGAAGAAATGGGAGAGAGCACATACTAGCAGCTTGACAACACATCTAAAAGCTCTAGAAAAAAAGGAAGCAAATTCACCCAAGAGGAGTAGACGGCAGGAAATAATCAAACTCAGGGGTGAAATCAACCAAGTGGAAGCAAGAAGAACTATTCAAAGAATTAACCAAACGAGGAGTTGGTTCTTTGAGAAAATCAACAAGATAGATAAACCCTTAGCTAGACTTACTAAAGGGCACAGGGACAAAATCCTAATTAACAAAATCAGAAATGAAAAGGGAGACATAACAACAGATCCTGAAGAAATCCAAAACACCATCAGATCCTTCTACAAAAGGTTATACTCAACAAAACTGGAAAACCTGGACGAAATGGACAAATTTCTGGACAGATACCAGGTACCAAAGTTGAGTCAGGATCAAGTTGACCATCTAAACAGTCCCATATCACCTAAAGAAATAGAAGCAGTTATTAATAGTCTCCCAGCCAAAAAAAGCCCAGGACCAGACGGGTTCAGTGCAGAGTTCTATCAGACCTTCAAAGAAGATCTAATTCCAATTCTGCACAAACTATTTCACAAAATAGAAGTAGAAGGTACTCTACCCAACTCATTTTATGAAGCCACTATTACTCTGATACCTAAACCACAGAAAGATTCAACAAAGATAGAGAACTTCAGACCAATTTCTCTTATGAATATCGATGCAAAAATCCTCAATAAAATTCTCGCTAACCGAATCCAAGAACATATTAAAGCAATCATCCATCCTGACCAAGTAGGTTTTATTCCAGGAATGCAGGGATGGTTTAATATACGAAAATCCATCAATGTAATCCATTATATAAACAAACTCAAAGACAAAAACCACATGATCATCTCGTTAGATGCAGAAAAAGCATTTGACAAGATTCAACACCCATTCATGATAAAACTCTTGGAAAGATCAGGAATTCAAGGCCCATACCTAAACATGATAAAAGCAATCTACAGCAAACCAGTAGCCAACATCAAAGTAAATGGAGAGAAGCTGGAAGCAATCCCACTAAAATCAGGGACTAGACAAGGCTGCCCACTTTCTCCCTACCTTTTCAACATAGTACTTGAAGTATTAGCCAGAGCAATTCGACAACAAAAGGAGATCAAGGGGATACAAATTGGAAAAGAGGAAGTCAAAATATCAGTTTTTGCAGATGATATGATAGTATTTATAAGTGACCCTAAAAATTCTACCAGAGAACTCCTAAACCTGATAAGCAGCTTCGGTGAAGTAGCTGGATATAAAATAAACTCAAACAAGTCAATGGCCTTTCTCTATACAAAGAATAAACAGGCTGAGAAAGAAATTAGGGAAACAACACCCTTCTCAATAGTCACAAATAGTATAAAATATCTTGGCGTAACGCTAACTAAGGAGGTGAAAGATCTGTATGATAAAAACTTCAAATCTCTGAAGAAAGAAATTAAAGATGATCTCAGAAGATGGAAAGTTCTCCCATGCTAATGGATTGGCAGGATCAACATTGTAAAAATGGCTATCTTGCCAAAAGCAATCTACAGATTCAATGCAATCCCCATCAAAATTCCAACTCAATTCTTCAACGAATTAGAAGGAGCAATTTGCAAATTCATCTGGAATAACAAAAAACCTAGGATAGCAAAAACTCTTCTCAAGGATAAAAGAACCTCTGGTGGAATCACCATGCCTGACCTAAAGCTCTACTACAGAGCAATTGTGATAAAAACTGCATGGTACTGGTATAGAAACAGACAAGTAGACCAATGGAATAGAATTGAAGACCCAGAAATGAACCCACACACCTATGGTCATTTGATCTTCGACAAGGGAGCTAAAACCATCCAGTGGAAGAAAGACAGCATTTTCAACAATTGGTGCTGGCACAACTGGTTGTTAGCATGTAGAAGAATGCGAATCGATCCATACTTATCTCCTTGTACTAAGGTCAAATCTAAGTGGATCAAAGAACTTCACATAAAACCAGAGACACTGAAACTTATAGAGGAGAAAGTGGGAAAAAGCCTTGAAGATATGGGCACAGGGGGAAAATTCCTGAACAGAACAGCAATGGCATGTGCTGTAAAATCGAGAATTGACAAATGGGACCTAATGAAACTCCAAAGTTTCTGCAAGGCAAAAGACACTGTCAATAAGACAAAAAGACCACCAACAGATTGGGAAAGGATCTTTACCTATCCTAAATCAGATAGCGGGCTAATATCCAACATATATAAAGAACTCAAGAAGGTGGACTTCAGAAAAATCGAACAACCCCATTAAAAAATGGGGCTCAGAACTGAACAAAGAATTCTCACCTGAGGAATACCGAATGGCAGAGAAGCACCTGAAAAAATGTTCAACATCCTTAATCATCAGGGAAATGCAAATCAAAACAACCCTGAGATTCCACCTCACACCAGTCAGAATGTCTAAGATCAAAAATTCAGGTGACAGCAGATGCTGGCGAGGATGTGGAGAAAGAGGAACACTCCTCCATTGTTGGTGGGATTGCAGGCTTATACAACCACTCTGGAAATCAGTCTGGCGGTTCCTCAGAAAATTGGACATAGTACTACCGGAGGATCCAGCAATACCTCTCCTCGGCATTTATCCAGAAGATGCCCCAACTGGTAAGAAGGACACATGCTCCACTATGTTCATAGCAGCCTTATTTATAATAGCCAGAAGCTGGAAAGAACCCAGATGCCCCTCAACAGAGGAATGGATACAGAAAATGTGGTACATCTACACATTGGAGTACTACTCAGCTATTAAAAAGAATGAATTTATGAAATTCCTAGCCAAATGGATGGACCTGGAGGGCATCATCCTGAGTGAGGTAACACATTCACAAAGGAACTCACACAATATGTACTCACTGATAAGTGGATATTAGCCCCAAACCTAGGATTCCCAAGATATAAGGTACAATTTGCTAAACACATGAAACTCAAGAAGAATGAATACTGAAGTGTGGACACTATGCCCCTCCTTAGAATTGGGAACAAAACACCCATGGAAGGAGTTACAGAGACAAAGTTTGGAGCTGAGATGAAAGGATGGACCATGTAGAGACTGCCATATCCAGGGATCCACCCCATAATCAGCATCCAAACGCTGACACCATTGCATACCCTAGCAAGATTTTATTGAAAGGACCCAGATGTAGCTATGTCTTCTGAGACTATGCCGGGGCCTAGCAAACACAGAAGTGGATGCTCACAGTCAGCTATTGGATGGATCACAGGGCTCCCAATGGAGGAGCTAGAGAAAGAACCCAAGGAGCTAAAGGGATTTGCAACCCTATAGGTGGAACAACATTATGAACTAACCAGTACCCCGGAGCTCTTGACTCTAGCTGCATATGTATCAAAAGTTGGCCTAATCGGCCATCACTGGAAAGAGAGGCCCATTGGACACGTAAACTTTGTATGCCCCAGTACAGGGGAATGCCAGGGCCAAAAAGGGGGAGTGGGTGTGTAGGGGAGTGGGGGTGGGTGACTATGGGGGACTTTTGGTATAGCATTGGAAATGTAAATGAGCTAAATACCTAATAAAAAATGGAAAATAAAATAAAAAATTAAGCTATTTTCTTTATTGTGTCCATAAATCTATTTACAAACAAGAACACCAGTATTACAGTACCAGTAAAACTGGTAGGCATTTAAGACGTCTTTACAAGCCTTTTTACCCATGTAGCGCATGCTGCTGAAGATGCAAATGGAACATTCTAGCACCTGTGGTAACAAATGGAAGCGGCTGGATTAATTACAACCTAGATATCTGGGAAACCTCTGAGGGAGGGCACTGCTCAGTCTTTGCCAATACCTCAGGAGAGGGGCTTTCAAGACCTAGACTTGAGATTTCTAAAGAGGCATGGGAGGAGTCTTGTGCAAAGACAGGCTGTGGCCTCTGACAGAGATGCCCAACTGTAGACGTGAGCATTAGGCAGATTGTGGGAGTGCTGAAGCCAGCTGGCAGCTACAACCAACTGGCACTGTTGGGCAAAATGCAGTTACTAAGGTGAAACCCACAGAAAGTGTAAGCAGTGAGGGGAGGCACTTTCTTTCTCTGTACTTCTCTCCTCTAGTGCCCTCTAGACAGTAGTTCAGCTAGCAAGGAACAGAAAATTTCAGTCTTGGTATCATACAGGCAAGTGTCAAGTGACAGTTGAGGCAATGGCTGCCAGGCATTAAAAAGTGGACTTTAGCCAGATGTGCTGGCTCACATTTGTATTCCAGCTTCTGGAAGCCAACATAGGGATATTATGTGTTTGAAGTCTGCCAATTTCAAACCACCCTAGGTACCCAGTGATAGCCTCTTTCAAAGCAAAAGGCTAAAACACCACAAGGTCTCAGGATCAGTAGCTATTTTCTTATCAGTGCACTGACAAATATCCCTAGACCATTGTGTGTGTGTGTGTGTGTGTGTGTGTGTGTGTGTGCTCACACACGCTCATGCTATTAGTGTTACTCAGACTCCCACCCATACTTCTCTACTCTGCCTTAAGGCCAGGATTTTGCAAATCATCTTTCTCTCTTGCCAAGCCCCTTTAATCTTCAGCAATGCAGGGTCTTAGAAGTACAGAAGGAAATAAGGAAAATGTGCCATATTGTTCTGGACACAGAGCCACCACCCTGGTACCACCCGACTCCAGCAGCAACTGTTGTCTCTAGAGTAGCAGTGTCCTCACATCCCTTCATGGACACCAGCAACAAGAGAGGCCTGAGGTTCACCCTTTTTAATTCCATCCTTTTGCTTCCTGGAGAATGCCAAGCAGCATTTGACAAAGTCAGTATCCATTGACTTTTCAAAAACCACTCAAATAATAATAGTTTATGCTGCAATGCGATTATAGTACAGGTTTTCTGGACATAAAAACCACCACCCTTTTCAGGAGAGGCATTCTCATAGAACTGAGGAACAAGACAACGATGCTGTTTCCAGCACTAACAAACATTTTCAGGAAACAGACATGGCTAGATAAGAAAAGCCAGGAAAGCCTGAAGAATTGTGATCAAGGAAAATAAAACTCACTTTCTTCACCTCTTTGATTTCATATGGCTTAGATGAAGATGAAGCTGCCTAGTGTTTTAAAATTATGTCTTTTCTTATTTCTCCCAGTTCTCCAGCATGCACACAATTTAAATACTTTTAAAAAGTAAAACCAAGGATACTTTTATAACCTGGATACTTTGTGTGGTGTGTGTGTGTGTGTGTGTGTGTGTGTGTGTGTGTGTGTGCGCGCGCGCGCGCGCATGTGATCAAACTCCACCAATAGTAAAAAAAAAAAAAAGGACTGGCTATAAAATATGAAGTAATTTGCATGGGAGAAAGAAACAAGTGAAAATCTCTAAAGGGTAGGGGGGAAAAAGGAACAAAAAAATACACTGTCATAGGAACCAGGGCATCAGAAGTTCTTAAACAGTATTTCTGGAGTGGCAACCCTCCCCACAGTGAAAATGCTCCTTTAATAAGGCCTCCAACCTCCATTGCACAGGCAGGGTGGTGTGTTCCTGTGATTTAGCAGTAAAGACGGAATCCTCAATGTTAGGAAGAATTCTGTGCCTTGTTCTCCTGCAATAAACAGGTCTCAAACCTGTCATCTTAGGACATCTCAGGGACTACTTCAAGTGCTCACAAACAGATCAGCCAGAAGTTATCTCAGAAAGTGTTTATACCTCCTTCAGCTAAAGTTTGCCTAACTGTGTGACTGTGGTAAACTATGCAGTGGGCTCAGACACAAGGAGG
The DNA here is from genome assembly GCF_000001635.26 of Mus musculus. Classification (NCBI taxonomy): domain Eukaryota; kingdom Metazoa; phylum Chordata; class Mammalia; order Rodentia; family Muridae; genus Mus; species Mus musculus. The sequence continues at coordinate 31,147,523 of NC_000077.6, read as the reverse complement.
ACTACTACTACTAATAATAATAACAATAATAATAATAATAATAATAATAATAATAATAATAATAAATGAAAATGGGCTAAAGAGACAGATCAGTTCATGGTCTTACAGAGAACCCAAGTTCAGTTCCTAGCAACCATGCAGATGGCCCACAACCTCTTATAACTCCAGCTCTAGAGGACTCAGTGCATTCTTCTGGACTCATCAGGCTCCTCCATTTACCTTACCTATCTGGGAGTGAGAGCTCAGTTGTTAAGAGCATTTGCTGCTCTTCCAGCCAACCTGAGTTTGATTCCAACCACTCACACTGGCCTATAATGCAAGCTCCTGTGGCTCTCTCTTACGTACACAGGCAGTATCCCCTCTACACCCAAGGTATTCATTCACAGAGACATGTATGTATGTGTGTATGTGTGTATATATATGTATATTCACATATACATATATATATGTGTGTGTGAATATATGTATTCACACACACATATATATATACACCACACATAAATACACACATATATGTATATATTCATACACACACATATATAAATAATATATATTAAATAATGATAAGAATAATAATGTTTAAATGTATAGAAAGCTAGGGTATTAGCTACTTTTCTGGTTGCAGGGACAAATATCTGATGAAAAGAAATTTAAGGGAGTAAGTTTACAGTTTGAAGCGATAAAATCCATCATGGTGGAGAAGGTATGGCAGTAGGAATGTGAGGTGGCCAATCACATTTCACCAGGTTAGGAAAGATCAATATTGGTGACCAGCCTGTCTTCTCTGTTTACTTCTTTCATGGCCCCAGTCTGTGGGATGGTGCTGTTCTTCCCACCTTCATTAATCTGGAAAGCTGCTCTCAACATGCCTAGAGTGTATCTCCTATGTGACCCTAGATTCTGTAGAGATGCTATTAACCATGACAGCTACCTCTGCCTCAGTCATCCCATCACCTTGTAACTGAAAGAGACTGCTGTCTAACAAGTGTTTCTAACATAGGCAGAATGGTGAGAGAACAAAAACAGGCTCAGACAGGGGTTGATTTTTCAAATACTCTATGATCTTCATGTATCTGAATGGCTCAAAGGCAAAAGACAAGATAGTCTGATATACAAGATAACCAAAGCAGAACTATCTATTGATACATTTTACTTGGCTATAAGAATAGTTGCAGGCTGGAAAGGTGGCTCAGTGGTTAGGAGCACTGACTGCTCTTCCAGAGGTCCTGAGATCAATTCCCAGCAACCACATGGTGGCTCTCAACCATCTGTAATGGGATCTGATGCCCTCTTCTGGTGTGTTTGAACACACCTACAGTGTATTCATATACATTAAATGAATAAATAAATAAGTCTTTAAAAAAAAGAATAGTTGCTTGGTTAAATGATTTTGATAGAAATTTAAATCAACAAGTTAAGTGATGACCAATGTTTTTTTAAAAGTGTATTATCTAAAATAATAAAAATATAATAATAATAATAAATTAATAATAATGATAATGATAAGGCCCAAAACCAAAACAGAACACTTCTTCATGTACAAGCTCAAACAACTGACTTAATCTTCTCATCTTCCTGCAAAACAAAAGAAACAGCAAAACTAGCAATAATAATTCTAAGCTAATTTTTTTCCCATGCAAAGAACATTTCTAGTAATCAGCTTCCTTAGACACAGCTTTGTCATGTGGGTGAGGCCTGAGCATCTGAGTTTTTCTCTACACTATTCAGGACCCACGACTGCATATCTAGTACTTGGTTTATCTACAGCAGGCATATTTATCTCAGTGAAGTCACACTGTGTGTGCTTTCCTGGGATTCACTGTTTTCCTTCCCCATCGTAGGCATCCTCAAACCTCTCCTTCGTAGGCACTCACTGCATACTCTAGATGCTGCTGTAGCTGTTTCTGCTGGAACCACAAGTATTGCACATGGGCTGAGGGTTGTGTGTTTTCTGTGAAGTAGCTACTCATTGCCCTCAGAACTCTACCTGTGGGAAATGCATGAGCCAGAGATGAAGGTGTTCTTACAACAAAAGGAAAACTACAATTTATGAGTTTCTTATATTCCATTCTCAACTCAAGTCTTTATACTTTCCCGATATTACAGATCCCAGCTGAAATCTGAATAAAGGCTTGGTTTTAATTACACATTCTAGAATATTTGTTTTGTCTCCCAAGTTCAGGACTACAGTTATTTTCAGGGGCTGAGGTCAGTAGAAACTTATTTTTAGGTTATGGTTCTATTGAGAGAGTAGCTCATCTTTATTGAAAGGATCTGCATTAGATTCATTCCATCCAAGCCCTAGGCTAGTCATTCTGACCCTTGACTGAGAATGTTAAGTCAAGCTTCCCTAACTAGACAAGCACCTCAGGCAAGCTTACCTTTTTGGGTTCCTGCTCACTTCTCTCTGGGCTGAGTCCCTTTTTACATTCATATTAGCCAAGAAGTACAAAGTTTACTTTGTTTTTTAGTATTTCATCAGGCATTCTTATTTCTCAGGAAGAGGACTGTTCCAGTCTCCTCGTACCCAGTGCTACAGGCAGCACTGGACCTCTTCTCTACACTGTGTGTGCATGCACATGCACACGTGTAAGAGGTTATAGTTTTTGGTTGAAAGGTATACACGTAGTCCCAAAATGAAAAGGCAGAAAGGCTAGCTGGGAAGCAGGGTCCCTTCTCTGTTGGAATGCATCTCCAGAGTCAATGACAGTACTATTGTGAGTAACTGAACTTGATAAAAAAAGTTAAACAAAAAACACAATATACTGTTAGTACAAATTATGAATGATGACAACCCAGCTGTCATGTTGGAAACAGAATGCTTCAGGAGTGTCTATTTTAAGCAGAGCTCCCTCACTTGAGGGCTGGAATACAGGAATTATGGGAATTTTTAAAGGGTATTTTAAAAAACCTTTATCTTTTAAGTTGCAAAGCACTGAATATGAAAAGAAGATAATTTAATAGTAAAATCCATAATCTGTAATAAATATATAGTCATGTTTTTACTTTAAATCACAGAACTATTATCTTTCTGAAATAAATACTAGATAGAATTCACATGAGCACTCAGCAACACACAGATTTCACTGCAGCACAGTTAGGATAACAAAGACCAGGCAGGGAAAAATAAGAGATGAACCTAGGGATTTTACCACCAGAACTGCCAATGCAACAGTGCCTATTTAGCATTTCTCACCCACCACTAGCACAAATTAAAAATATGGCAATACTCTGTGTTTTGGGGTATGTGTGCTCCACCACAGTGTGGATGGGAATGGCATCAGTACAATGAAGAGAAGCAATAATGCCTGGAACTCAGTGGATTATGAAACCAACTAATCCACAGCAGAAATAATTATATATAAACCCAGTTGGTAAAATGGTTTTAACAGGAATGTAGGATAATAATTCTGAAATTATATAATACAATTAAACAAACAGGTAATTATTATTTTCAGATAATGAGAACTAGGCTTCTTACTGATTGAGAAATTACATATTAAGCAAAGGGCAATGTTAAATGAACCCTTCATTATTAGATTAATGTAAATTAAGGTAAACAGTCATAGGAGTGATCTTATGGCAATTAAGAAAATTTAAATAGATTAGTCACTAAAGGACAATAAGAATTTATTGATAGTTTTGTGAACTAGAGCCTCATACGTACAGGGCAAACTACATCTTGAGCTATAATCCCAGTCTTGCCTAATCCTCATGTGTTAAACCTTGTTAAGAAATGTGTGAGTGTGTGTGTGTGTGTGTGTGTGTGTGTGTGTGTGTGTGTGTGTGTGTGTGTGTAGAGTAGAGGTGTGTTCAATTGATTCTCTTTCAGATAGGGTCTCTCACTGAATGGAACTTCAGATCTGACTAGACTGATGGACCAGCGAGCTCCAGGGACCCCGATGTCTCTCCCTTCCCAGTGCTGGTGTGCCTGACTTTTACATGACTTACGGGTCTGCACTCAGGGCCTCATGCTGGCTCAACTGTTTTATTGATGAAGCTATCTCTCCAGCATCAGAAAAATCTTGTTCTTTATTTATCAATGAAATCACTCAGAGATATGCTTTAAAGGTACAACATCTGAATCAAATAGAGCACAATGTTGGTAATTATACAACCTGAGGAGTGGGTAAATGGGGAGAGGGCTAGAAGTCTTTCTTCACGACTTTATATATATCTGCAGTTTGTTGGGAGCCGACTGTTAGCAGAAAGCAGCTATCATCTCTACAGCCATCTTGGGCTATTTACTTACAGGTGGCACTTTTCCACCCTGATGACAGACTTATTTTCCTAGCATGATGTTTTTTGCAAGAAGCCCACCACAGCTGAACACACTCTGAAAACATGTTTTTCTCCTACACATCCTGGACTTATGGTTGAGTGTTTCCAGATGCACTCCCCAGCATGTGCATATATACCCATAGTTACCTTCCAATAAACAAGACTCAGGACTTGAGACTTGATCAGGTAGCCTGTCTTGTCTCCATTCTTTGTGATTCTTGTCCTTTAGTCCCCACTCTCTCCCTCTTGCAGACCCCGTTGACTGACCCGCGGACTGGGTCAGCAGTTAAAAAAATTGTTTTTTTTTTTAATTGTTAGTCTTTGGAATCAAAGGAAATATAGAGCACACTGACATCTAGGGAACAACACAGGAAATAAATATATGTGATAGGTATAGTATGATAGGTTGGCAAATTATATTCAACAAATTAAAAAATATATATATAGCTACCAATTAAAGTTTTTAAAATGACAGTAGTAAGATAGAAATTAAATGAAACTAAATTAATTTAAAACTAGAGGGAAAAAAGCAGAAAAGGGTTCATTTTGATTTAATCTCTGTCAGGTTCACACTGTGTAGCAGATTCATCTGAGTCAGTGATATTCGGGAGTGTTCAAATACTAATCCAGGCAGAATGTTCCTCAAAAGCACATTAACAACAGTGCAACACTTGCCTTTTAAGACTTGGCTCTTTCAGGTTGAGGGGGCACACTGTCCTTTCCTTCTCATCAGGTGCGAAGACTGCCCTTCTGACTCATTCTCAGGGTTAGCAGTGTTACTCGAAAGAACTGGTATCCACCAAGACCAGGAACGTTCTGCTACCTAAAAATAATATTTTCACAAATATTTGTACAAGCATATGTAAAGATATGGAAATAAGTATGAGGCCAAAAACAGTTTACCACTCAAAGTGATCAAATTTTAAAACTTAAAAAATTGAATTTCGAGGGAAAGAGGAGCTAACATGTAAAATAAACCAATTGTAAGACATTGCTTAGGGTTTTCATTAACAGTAATAAAGACCGTGGTCATAAGCAACTTGGAGAGGAAAGGGTCTTCTTCACTCCCAGGTCCGAAGCACAATCCATCACTGAAGGAAATCAAGGCAGGAACTTGGAGGCAGGAGCTGATGCAGGGGCCATGAAGGGTGCTGCTTACTGACTGGCTCCCATGGTTTGTTCAGTCTGCTTTCTTATAGAATCCAGGACCAGCAGCCAAAGGACGGCTCCACTCAGAATGGGCTGGGCCCTTCCACATCAATCACTAATCTGGAAAATGCTTTACAGGATTTGCCTATAAGAGGTGTTTCTCAACAGAAAGTCCTTCATCGCAATTGACTCTACCTTGTGTCAGGCTGGCATTAAACTATCTAGGACACCAATAAAAAGGCCCACCTTTTTGCATGGCCTAAGATGGGTGAGCTCTGGGAGGCCAGGTCCCAGGATACTTTATCCCAGGATTGCTTCTTGCTTCTGATATGCCTTTCCTGTCACTATTACATCACCTAAGGATTCCTGGACATTAGTCCACCCTGTTGAGCAGATTTCCTGAAGATTAACATAAAGATGAACTTTCATGAATTAATACTGTTCAGATGAATTATCTTATATAATTACTGACTGATTCAAATAATTTTAGGAAGAAAGTTTTAAGAAATGGTTTAGTTGTTTTGCTAGAAAGATATAGTAAAATTAGAATCAAGAATAGAATTGCCCACTCCTCATAAAATAGTAGTTAACACTGCACTATAAGGAATAAAATGAGCTTTCATGATTACACTAAAAAGAGAAATAGGCTTGGGACAAATTTGTGATCAAGGAAAAACATTCATTCTAGGTCAGATCTAAGGATGAAGCCACAGGTGAGCACTCTGATAAAGTGAAACTTTTGAACTTACAAGCTCACAGAATGAACACTGATTTGAATTTAATATCAACATTCTTTTGTGGCTCCCCTTTTGTGTAACATTTTAACTAAGAGGTAATTTTCTAAAATTTTTGTCTATAAAAAGGCCAGAGAATAGAAATAAGGTGATGGCTTGGGGGACTCTGCCCCATCCATCCATTCATTCATTCAAATGTATGTGTATGGCAGTTAGGGCTCAGCTCCATCCATCAAATGAATAAATACACACACACACACACACACACACACATATATATATATGTGTGTGTGTGTTTGTGTGTAGGCATGCATGAATACTTGTGGAATAGATGAAACAGGTGGTCAGACCCAAGCAGAATGTGTGTGTATGAATGTGTATATATGAATGTGTATACATCTGGGCATATTTGCCTGTGTAAAGGATTTTAATTATTTTCCTTTCTTTGTAACATTTTATCTATGAAATAATTCTTTCTTACACAGAGAACATTTTGTATAAAAGCTATAAAAAGCTGAAAGTAGTTTAAAAATAAGGTTGTGTAGCCATTTCCAGCTTCATCTGGTGTGTGTGTTGTCTGTGTAAGTGACTTCTTTCTTTCCTTTTCTTTTCTCTCTGGTTCAATAAGAGTTAATGAGCCCTAAACCTCTTCTCTGGACAATAAGAGGCTCCTGGCTGGCAATTAATCCTTTACTTAATTTCTGCTGCTAAACAGCATGTGCTATTCACAAGGAATCAGCATTTATATTTAAGCACAAATAATAAGAAAGCAGTGCTCTTTAAAGCACAACTAATAAGAAAGGTAGAGCTTATTAAAGCAAAACTAATAAGATTATAGGGCCAGAGGTCATTCAGTTGTTTAGCCTTCATCCAACTCTCTGTTCCAACCCAGAACTCTTCCCCTAAGGCTGGGACAGGCCTCTGGCAAGTGTCTGTGCACTTTAAGTTATTTAAAATGTCAGTGTTTAAAAAATTATTTTAAAAAATGTGTCATGTATCATCTAGGCTTTTCTCAAGGAATGGCTCTTTTGGTGTACTGATAGCATCAGCTTGGGAGTCTGTCATTTGTTGAAAAAACAACAAAGTCTCTTTCCCCAAGAAAGGTGACCTGAGAGGACTGCACTACTACATTTTGTAGTTGCATTAGTAAGAATAAATTACTATGTACAGTAGATCAAACACAACCCTGCAAGAAGAAATGGGACTGCTAGAGACATTTCTCTAGGATAAAAGAAAAGTGGCAGGAAGCTCTAAGAGTAGCAAAAAGCCTTTGAAGGAATCTTGGAGAAGGTGGTTATGAGCAGCATGCCCTGGCTAGGGAGAAATAAAGAATTCAATCCTTTATTCCAACTCTAAGACACTGCAATTTAGGTAGTATTCTAACTTATATTAACTACCATAGTGTGATAAGTTGGAAATGACACAGATCTGTAGAAACATAGCCATTTTATTGGTATATGTTAATCTTACATCACTGTGTTTCATAGTAATTTTTGTTCATATCGAAAATGACAATGTACGTTTTATTAGTCAGGGTTCTCTTGAGTCACAGAACTTATGGATAGTCACTATATAGTAAGAGAATTTGTTGTGATGACTTTAGTCCAGCTCCCCAACATGGTTAGCTGTGAATGGGAAGTCCAAGGATCTAGTAGTTGCTCAGTCCCACAAGGCTAGTCCTTTCAGATGGTCTGTAGAAGTAGCTCCCAACAGATGTGCTGACAAGTAAATGCAAACAGGTGAAGAAGAGCGAATCTTCCTTCTTCCAATGTCTATATGTATGTCTCCAGCAGAAGGTATGACCCAGATAAAGGTGTGCACCACCACACCTGGATCTGGGACTTGTTTTGTCTCAGGCTTACATTGAACTCAGAAATCTCCTTGCCAAGATTGAGGTCAGAAACTTGTATCTTCCAGCCTTAAGATCTGGATCACAGGGGAGCTCTACAATTCTGGATTGCAGTTCATTCCAGATATAGTCAAGTGATTACATACACTAATAATAATTGCCTAGCTACTACCTCTCTTGCCTTCCTCCACACATAGGTCCTTCTACTTCTATGTCTATCTGTTGAAATATAGATTAGACATAGAAGAGAAAAATGCAATATTTGTATTTCTGAGTCTGACTTATTTTACTTAACATGATCTCAATTTGGCCCCATTTTCCTGAAAAGATCTGTCACGATTTCACCCTCTTTATGGCTGGATAAACTTCCATTATGTATATGAAGCATAGTTTCTCTATCTATTCATCTGTTGAGCATCTAGGCTGGCTCCACTTCCTAAGTATTGTGAACAGTGTAGCAATAAACACAGAGATGCAAAAATCTTTGTGGTGTCTGACTTAGCCTTCTGGGTATATAATAGATCCAGGGGTATTATAGCTATAGTACAGTTACATGGTAGTTTCTTTGGAGTATATTCCATGCTGATGTCCGTAAGGCCCAAATAATTTACATTTGGTGATTTGCATTTAATGCTTTGCTACTAGGAGAGGTTGGGCTGTCAAGGTTTTAGGTTTTTGACAATTTACATGTAGTACCCTCATAGGCAGTGTACAAAACAGTCTATGAGATGTCCCTTAGAAAAAGAGTAAAGCTGTATGGTATCCAGCTAGGGGCTGCTGCCCTCCTCAATTTGTAATCCCCATACTTTACCTTGTGAACAAGGAAAGTTCCGACTCTGACAGGAAAGAGGGGTTGTCTTGGAGAGTGTTAACTAAGAGGGCTATTTACAGAAGTGTGAGCTGGATGACAGCAAGGGAGCAAGGAAGAAACCACAGGCCAAGGACAAGAGGAAGCTATTTTGCACAGTAACTTAAAGCAGGGCCAGAAACTGTTTTCATAATCATCTTGGCTGGACAATTTCACAAGCACAAGCTAGAGAGATTTTCATACATGCCCCTTACTGGTCATTATCCTAAAAATGAAAATCTTGATTTGATAAACTGGTCAAATGATAGATGTGAGCATCCACTAGTAGGACGTTGTACCTTCCCTAAATAGGATGTCTCCCCAAGATTGAAAGGGGGAATACCAAAAGTTTCACCTATGGATAGGCTGAAAAAGTGTAACATAAAAACAAAAAGACTAGGCCTTTAGGCCCAGGCTTGAGAATGTGACCTTTGTGACTCAATACTCCAAGTCATGCTAATCATAAAACAGATAGCAACATTCCTCCACCCACAGGCTTCCTGGGTTCGGGGAGTGTTTGCTCAAAAAAGGTCACCCTGACCATTGCTGGAACCCACTATGCAAATGTGCTATTGTTAGAGGCTCATAGAAACTGTCTTGAGAAATAACCACACAATTATCAGGTATTTTTCCTTGTGACTTTGCACTTCCTCATGACTCTTAACTGGAAATTTTTGTATTTTCCAACAACGCCCTCCCCACCCCTTTGGGTTGTGGTTTCTTCCTTTAAATACCCCCTTTCCAGCTACTCGGGGTCCACACGGTCAGAAGACAAATGGAGGAGTGACATACCAGGATCAGAGGAGCCTACAGAAGAACCTGAGTACCACCTGTTGATGGTCCAGAGAAGAAGGTGCTATCAACATAAGAGATGGGAAGCAGAGCTAGTTGGCACCCAATGGACAGGAAGTGAGGGCTGCAGAAGCTCAGAGAAGTGGGACCAAGGTAGATGTGGAAGGCAACCTGAGCAATATAGGTGTTCCCTGAAAAGCTGCATGAGATCCGTGCCATGACTAGCTTAGAAACAGAAAAGCCCTCAACTGTGTGTGTGTGTGTGTGTGTGTGTGTGTGTGTGTGTGTGTGTGCTGTCTTTCTTGGTCTCTCCTAAGATGTAAACAATCTCTTTGTCCTGTATCCAGTCTGTATATGTCACCCACCCATGTGTTGCTCTATCACTGTCTCTGTCTCAAATCTACTGTCACTACAGCTCTGTGTTCAGATAACCCTTCCATAGAAGCCCATTGCTGCCACGGTGCTTGTGTTTTCTGGATACTTTTATCTTACTATGGAGTGGCATTGCCATCTCACATCATCACAGTAAGAATAGTGCATGTAATATTTTAAGGGAAAAACAGCCAGTTGACATTACCTTTACTGTAGCATACAGTTAAACATTGCTGTTAACCTGTTATTTTGTTTAATTTATAGGCTAAAGTTTATCATCAACATTCATGTACAGAAAAACAGCATGCATAAGGCTTGGTGCTACTGCACTGGAGTTTCATCATGCACTTCCCATGGATAAGGGATAACTAGTACTACTGAAGGACAGAGTCCAGAACAAAAATACAGTTTGAACACACTCTCCAGACTTAATATGTTTGTGCACAAACACAGTCCAAAAGGAGAGCATAGAAGCCATTATTTAATCAAAGCCTCCTTGGTAAATGTGTTTTCCATATATGTACAATTTTCAGCCAACTAAAGCTTAAGTACCAAAATATTTTAAGTTAAAGCTGTTTCATATGGGAATGTTTCTACCATGAGATAATCCCTATAAAGCATGGATCACAAGTCCCGGCACATAAAGTTCAATAAGTGTTAGTAATTTTTAATGTTAATTAAGTGTATTATGTAGGTGCCTGCCTTAGGAATCAGAATAAACAGTATAATTACTCCTCTCAATGGTCCAAGATCATCATAAATATTAATTACTTAATGAGGCTATGAGCACAAGGACATCTTGGAAGTTACCAGGAATTCTGGAGTTGTTGGCTCCTGCACAAAACAGCTCCTTGTGAGGGATGGCTAATGGTGGGATTGGCAGTCAGCTAACTACTACTCACTCCATCAAGCTGTCAGTTCTTATGGCTCTCAATGTGCCTGCATTGGATATTTCTTACCTATGCCCTTCCCCCAGCCCTGAGGGGGCTAATCAGACCTTAATTGTTTGCCACAGTTGGTGCTGCTGACTTGGGTGGAGTCTTCTGACCTAGGTGGAATTCTCCTGCCTTGCCCACCTGCAGTTTCCTGCAGAAGCAGACTGCCCACTGATATGTTGAGTTTGTTTTGGAACAGAATCCAGCTGAAACAAAGCAACCACACCCAGCCAAAACAAAGGATGGATCTTTGGGTTTTCCTCTTTATATTTGCAGAGGTGAAAATTAAACTTTGAGTTTTGATCAGAGAACCTTTGTCTTGGCTTCGTTCTTCTTGTCCTTCAACTACTTGTCCTATTTCATTCCCAGCCTCCTTTTCAGGTATACCCAGTTCTTTGTGGCCACTGGATGGCTACACTCACCTCACAATTTCCTACCACTAAGCATCTTTGAGGTGAGAAACTGAGCCAATTAAATATTGGAAATATATACAAACAAGGACAGATCTATTTAACTTACCTCAACTTATTTCCTATTTGTTCCAAAACCCTGAAGTTTCCAGAGTGAAATCTCTGGGTCTATCCAGGTGCAATGCTGCATATCTATAATAACAGCAATCAAGAGGCTGAGGCAGGAGGATTGCAGGCTTGAGGCCAGCCTGAGCTATATAGTGATATTCTGTCTCAAAAAAATAAAATAAAGGAACAGGTAAGAGGCCCACTTGCCCTCAGTTTGGATCCCAGGAAAACTGAACTAAGAAGGTCCCCAAAATCAAATGGGTAGTATCCTAGTTGGGGGTTTCTACTGTCCTGAAGAGACACCATGGCCATAACAACTATAAAAGAAAACATTTAGTTAGGGCTAGCTTACAGTTCATAGGTTTAGCCCATTATCATCATGGTGGGAAGCATGGTGGCATGCAGACAGACATGGTGCTGGAGAGGTAGCTGAGACTTCTACATCTGGATTAGCAAGCATCAAGAAGAGAAAGGGATCAACTAAGCCTGGCTTGAGCATCTGAAATCTCAAAGCCCAACCCACAGTGACAAACTTCCTCTAAAAAGGCCACACCTCCTAATAGTGCCACTCCTTATGGGCCTATGAGGGCCATTTTCATCCAGACTGTCACAAGTAGGAAGAAACTGCACAGTTTTAAAATATGTATGTGATTGTTAGTCACTGTCCAGGTAAGGGTTGGAGGGAGGCGTGGCGTGGAGGATAATGTGAAGACTGAAGGCTTCTGGGCAGGAATGACTTCCAAGACTAGAAATACTTTCTTAAGTAGTTTGCTCACATGTTCACATGTCTCTTCCTTTGTCCTTATCCTTTAGAATTCAGAGTCAATATTTAATCAAGATTCTAGAGAAATTAAAGCCCCCATGCTGCCATGCTGGACTTGTGGTAGATCCTTGCCTGGCCTAGCCTTTTTTCTTATTCTTTCAGCCACATCCTTTAATCACATCTTCTGAAAAAAGACTTAAGCATTTGATTCTTCAGATATCACACAGGCGCAGGCAGGAAGGAGGAAGGGCCATAGTTGAGTAACTATACTCAATGCCTGTGAAATTGTGTAATAATAGCATAGAACCTAGACACTTCCTCCTTACATTGTAAATCAGCTTAGATTTTTACAATAGTTAATATTAGGTTACTTCTAAAAGAAAACCACATTGAATTATTAGGAAATTGTGATCTCTGCATTACCATTAAAGACCAGAATTCATTACCTGTTCATCAGACAACATTGCCAAGGAGAAATGGTGCAAAACCTCAGAGACCAATCACAGTTCATGCTTTCCATAATGTAGAAAAACACAGGAGGGAAAGTTTTAAGGAAAACCCACAGGACATTTCTTTCCCTGCCCATCACTAATATACACACAAAGGCACTCTAGTCATTGTGTGTTCTTTCTATGAACCGTCCAAATTCTGAAGAAGCTCTGAATTAAACATTTCAAAAACTAATAGTCATATAACAGTGATCCTTCTGCGACTGCTGCAATGTGGCAATAGCAGATCCCATGTTCTGATGCTCTCTGGACATGGAGGATGATCTAGAAAGACTGCCATGTGAATCTTAAAGAGACTTATCTCTACCCTACCCAATATGTGTCTGTGTTTAAATAAACACTAGGGTTTAAATAGAATAAACACTATCAGAAGCTAGAGGGGAGCACCTTGGAACCCTCTCTTATATCTCATAACACAATGGGGTTGGTCCTCTTTGGCCAAGGATCATTAAATCTGTTAGAGCATATCCTGGAGTGCTTGTCTGCCTTGAGAAAGCCTTTATGTGCTTTAAGCTCTAGTCCCTCTTGGTCATTTTTGGTGCCTCTTATTGTCTCAAGTGAAACAGAGTGACCGGTCCAGCAGGTCCAGTTATTCAAGGGTCTCGAGGGGACCTTCTCCTAAGAACCAAATGGGGGGAGGGAGAAACGGACACCAAGTGCAGGAACAACACAGAACCATTCTGAGTAGCATCAAGGTGTCACTGTATTCAGCAAGGCTCAAGGCTTAAATGCACAAGCAAAAGAGGAAGTACTTCTCAGCAGGAGGGATGGGGCAGTGGAATTTTTTCTTTTGGCAGCTCCCCGGGGAAGCAGGAACTTGGTGGTATCAGGGTGTGGTCAGGACATCTGGTGCTGACTTAGGGCTGGAACATTCTGTTGTTATTCTCAGAACGATGCATCGGGTGGCCTGCTTTTAACCCCCTTTTCTTCTCAGGGGGAGAGGCCCAATTCGGAGATCAAGACAACAGAGTTGTCTTAATAGCTCTCAACAACAGAGTGCTTTAGAACTAATGGCTAGGCTTACACCATATCCCTATAGTAATGGGCTTCCAGGAGCTAACAGAAGTGGAGGTATAGCTGTAGTCTCTGAGTCTCCTCTTCAATATTGTCATCACCTTAACAATTTCCCAAATATTAGACAGTTCATTTGTAGCTCAGGGTTCCATATCCATGGATTTCTTCTTGAAAAATCAGGGCATTATATACACATCTATAATCTCAGTCTTCAAGAGGTAGAGATAGGAGGATTTTCAATTCAAGACTACCCTAGGCTACATGTGAGATTCTATCTTAATACATCACTGTCCTCATGGAAAAAAAAATAAATGGGAAGGAAAAGGAGATGTAGAAAGACATAGATGAGAAAAAATGGAAGGGAAAGGAGGAGAAGGAAGAAGAGACTATTTAAAAGATGTTATTTCTGTACCAAACATGCAGTTGTTTATCTGCTTGTCATGATTTCCTATAATCCAATGTGTTTTGTTAGAATCAACACTGTATTGAATATTGTAAAACATCTATGTTGATTTACAATATAAGGAGGATATGTCTGGGATCTATGCTATTACTACACAATTTTACATAGGAGACCTGGCCATCCCTAGATGTGATGTTGATGAGGGGGCCTGGAACCAAAGTCCCATGTATATAGAGAACTGACTGTATGCTGACTGTTAACTACACCTTACCGAAATTGCCAAGGTAATAATCAGAATCTAGGGAAAGATTCATTAATACAGATGAGTCTGGCCCATGACAGGAGATCAGTGTGATGGTGGTGGCATAGAGTCAAACAGTGATCACCAAGAGCCATCTTGTCTCTTAACTAGTCTTTTCTATAATAGAGTTATCCAGAGGAAAAAAGAAGGCAAAACCCAGAGATAATACCCTTCGTTGCTCTCTGCTTTTTAACATCTTTCTGAAGGTATCTTTTGGGAGGCCATCTACAGGAGGTATATTAAATAGCATCTAACATAAACCTGAACAATCTCTTCCCTTCTGTGAACAGCAAGTACCCCTTCTGTTCAGAAACACTGTACCCCTGAACTTTAAAAGAAGAAAAAAAAACCTGCAGTAAAACTTTGCCATTGGTAAGCCACTGGGCTGATGTTCAGCATGGCAGGGTAGAATATGATAGGGGTGAATGGAGTTTCCCCTCTGCCCTCTGAAGTTTTGCTGGAATAAACTGTCTAAGGTAAATTAAATGGGAGAAAAGTGTGTAAATGCATTATTGTCCTTAAGTACAACCCAACATGATTCAGAAGCTTTTGAGTCCCACTCTTTCTAGGGGAAGTGAAATATAGGAAATGTCAAAAAAACAGCATGCTGGGTTTTTCTCTTGTTGTTGTTATTGAGCTTTTTTGGTTTTTTTTTCTTGTTCTGTTTTGTTTTTTTTTAAGTGAATTTTTTAGATTAGGTATTTATTTCATTTACATTTCCAATGCTATCCCAAAAGTCCCTCACACGCTCCCCCACCCACTCCCCCACCCACCCACTCTCACTTCTTGGCCCTGGTGTTCCCCTGTACTGAGGCATATAAAGTTTGCATGACCAATGGACCTCTCTTTCCACTGATGGCCAACTAGGCCATCTTCTGATACATATGCAGCTAGAGACAAGAGCTCTGGGGTACTGGGTAGTTCATATTGTTGTTCCACCTATAGGGTTGCAGATCCCCCCCAGCTCCTTGGGTACTTTCTCTAGCTCCTCCATTGGGGGCCCTGTGATCCATCCAATAGCTGACTGTGAGCATCCACTTCTGTGTTTGCTAGTCCCCGGCACAGTCTCACAAGAGACAGCTATATCCCTTTCAGCAAAATCTTGCTAGTGTATGCAATGGTGTCAGCGTTTGGAAGCTGATTACGGGATGGATCCCTGGATATGGCAGTCTCTAGATGGTCCATCCTTTTGTCACAGCTCCAAACTTTGTCTCTGTAACTCCTTCCATGGGTGTTTTGTTCCCAATTCTAAGAAGGGGCAAAGTGTCCACACTTTGGTCTTTGTTCTTCTGGAGTTTCATGCGTTTAGCAAATTGTATCTTGTATCTTGGGTATCCTACGTTTCTGGGCTAATATCCACTTATCAGTGAGTACATGTTGTGTGAGTTCCTTTGTGATTGGGTTACCTCACTCAGTATGATGCTCTCCAGGTCAATCCATTTGCCTAAGAATTTCATAAATTCATTCTTTTTAATAGCTGAGTAGTACTCCCTTGTGTAAATGTACCACATTTTCTGTATCCATTCCTCTGTTGAGGGGCATCTGGGTTCTTTCCAGCTTCTGTCTATTATAAATAAGGCTGCTATGAACATAGTGGAGCATGTGTCCTTATTAGAAGTTGGGAGTGCTGGGTTCTGATGATGGTGAGTGGTCTTGGTTTCTGTTAGTAAGATTCTTACGTCTGCCTTTCACCATCTGGTAATCTCTGGAGTCAGTTGTTTTAGTTGTCTCTGGTTAGAGCTTTTTCCTCTTGTGATTCTGTTATTCTATACCAGCGGACCTGGGAGACTAGCTCTCTCCTGAGTTTCAGTGGTCAGAGCTCTCTCTGCAGGCAAGCTCTCCTCTTTCAGGGAAGGTGCATAGATATCTGGTGTTCGGACTTGCCTACTGGCAGAAGATGAAGGCCTGAAACAGGGCCTGTCCCAGAAGCTGTTAGCTTCTGTAGTTCACACTCTCACCTGTGCAGACTAGTCTTGGTGGAATTTAAGAACCAATTGTCTCCCACAGATGCTCCGGCAACTCCCTCCTAGGCAGGGCAGACACCTCTCCTCTGGCAGGGAAGGTGCCCGGATGTCTGGAGCCTGAAATAGGGACTGTCTCAGAAGCTCTGTGGCTCCTGCCTGCCCCAGAAACTGTTAGCTTCTGTAGTCCACACTCTCACCTGGGCAGACTAGTCTTGGTAGAATCCTGAAACCAAGATGTCTCCCGATACATCGGGTCTTAATGTCTGTTTTGTTTTTATTGTCAACCTTACACAAGAGAGGCTCATCTTCGAAGAAGAAAGAGAACTTCTTAATTGAGAAAAGGCCTCCATCAGACTGGCCTGTGGGCAAATACGCTGGGTATTTCTTGATTAATTATTGATGTGAAAAAGCCCAAAGAATTGTCTGCAATTCGACCCCTGGATAGGTAGTCTTTGGTCATATGAAAAAACAAGCTGAGCCAACCATTGGGAGTTAGCAAGAAAACAGCATTCCTCCATGGTCTCTGCTATAATTCCTGCTTCCAGGTTCCTGCTTGCCAGTGTTACTGCCCTGATTTCCCTTCATGATAGAGTATAAGTTGTGAGACAGAATAAATAAAACTCTCAAGTTGGTGTTGATCGTAATGTTTATCACAGCATAGAAAACAAATTAGAACAAAGTAAAAATCATTTAGGGAAAGTCACAGGCTTGAAGAATATACAGTAGTTTGGGACATGTATTTATTCTGCAAACTTGATGGGCAATATTGTGTCCAATCTTTGAGAACATCCCACCTGAGGGCAGGCTCCATTACTACATCTGATGAAAATCTGACAGATGGCTGAGGACAGTTAGAGGGATACCTGTTGCTCTGTGCATGTCTTCTAGCTCTTAATTGCTAAATCACAACCCGTATTTTTTTTTAACAGAATCTGTTGTTTTTGATAGTTCTAACCAGGTAATGTGATATACTTTTAAAACAGGTATTCCTTTCTTCACTAAGAGAAGCAGTTATGGGGCTGGAAAGATGGCTCAGGGGTTAGGAGCACAGACTGCCATTGTAAAGGACCAAGGCCTGGTTCCCAGCACCCACATTGGAAGGTTCACAACTGCTTCTAACTCCAGGGGACCAGACACTTCTAGTTTCTGAGGGTGCCCCACACTCCCACATACATACTAAAAATAAATAAGTAAATTTTTAAAAAGCAGTTGTCAACTTGCATTTTATATATTTTTTCTTTTTAAAAACAGATAAAAAGGTGGGTTGAATATTAGCCAAGTTCAGAGTTAGCAAGACCAAGTGAAAAGGGTGTCATTGAAATCAACCCAAAACGCTAAGTGCTAGAGTTGTCTTAGTCTCAGCCTCTCATTATTCCTAATGATGTGGGGAAAAAAGGTTACCAGTGTGCACTTACTGTTGGCACACCTATCCTGCATAGGCTCTCTAGTAACACTAACACAAGTGACAGAAATAGTAACTAATGTTTGTTTATTTAGCATCTGTTAGGTGACAGGGCCTGCACAGTTTTACATACTTCACCCCTAATTTTGCAGCAATCCTAAAAGGTATGTGCTATTTAGTCAGTTTTACAAATGAAGGTTCTAGGATACTGTCTAGCACTCCATTGTTCTGGGACTCAGAACTGGAATCTGAGTCACTCAGACTGAATGATACATGTCTTGTTTACTGCTTATCCTGTCTTGAAGTGGCTTGCCATTCTAGGAGTAATAAACTGATATTTGTTACATGAAAATTTGGTCTAAATATCTAAAGAAGCTCGGAGCATATTTTCTTATGCCAGCATGAATTTAAACATCTCTTCATAGCCAAAGATGGTACTAACATTCAGTGAAGAAAAAAACATCCTTGCATGTTGCAGGCCACTATCAGTTCAGCGAAGGGTTGCACACAACCCAGCCTCAGCGACATACCTTTAAAAACAAAGGCATTTGAGAACAAAGGAAGCATCTAATGCTGGACTTCTTGTGAAAGTCCATGTGAGTAATCAACCCAAACAAAGAGGCATAAAATTTCATTCTGTAAAGTTTTATAAAGGAAAGTAAATTAATTAAGTGCTGCCTGGGAGTTAGTGCTGTGCAGAGCACTCAGGCTTCACTAGGATTCTATCTTCTTCTCAGCACTTCAGAGCTAACAGCTGCCTCTGTTGCACTAAGTAACTCAAAGGAGATTCCTTTGAGATTTCAACAGTTACCTTAGAAAAGACCTTGGCAGGGGCTGGGGAGATGGCTCGGTGGTTAAGAGCACTGACTGTTCTTCCGAAGGTCCTGAGTTCAAGTCCCAGAAACCACATGGTGGCTTACAACCATCCTTAATGACATCTCACGCCCTCTCCTGGTGTGTCTGAAGATGGCTACAGTGTACTTACATATAAAATAAGTAATAAATAAGAAAAAAGAAAAGACCTTGGTAGACATTTTAATATTGCTTTATTTTTAAGCTACACATATATAAATTCAGTGAAATAGTTAAGACACTGACCAAAGTAGATTAGCATTGCTGTTTCTGAGTTGCAGCTATACAGGTGTGGGAAGCCGCCCCCACATTCGCCGTTACAAGATGGCGCTGACAGCTGTGTTCTAAGTGGTAAACAAATAATCTGCGCATGTGTCAAAGGTAGTTCTCCACTCCATGTGCTCTGCCTTCCCCGTGACGACAACTCGGCCATGGGCTGCAGCCAATCAGGGAGTGATACGTCCTAGGCGAAGGATAACTCTCCTAAATAGGGACGGGGTTTCGCTTTTGGTTTTGGGGGTTTTTTGCACTCTTGCTCCTGAAGATGTAGGCAATAAAGTTTTGCCGCAGAAGATTCTGGTTTGTTGCGTCTTTCCTGGCCGGTCGCGAAAGCGTGTAAGATACAGGGACCAACCTCCCTAACACTTTATGGTGAAGGAGGAGCTTTTATTATTTTTGTAAAATATACATAATATGAAAGCTATCATTTTTATCTCTCTAAGTTGATAGTTGAATAGCATTAAGTAAATTCACGGGAATGTGGGATTATGATTCCCATCCATCACCAGAATTCATTTACTGTTTCAAACTGAAATTCTATACCCAATAAACACTAATTCTTCACTTCTCCCTCTCATAGCCCTTGGCAACCACCATGCTACTTTCCATTGCTACCAACTTGATGTCTCTAGGCATATATAAGTATAAGTAAAATCGTGTAATATTTGTCTCTTGGCAACTGGGTTATTTCTTTTTATGTAAAATCCTTGCAGGATATATGTTCTGGCAAGTGCCACAGCTTTTAGTCTGAATTATGTTCCATTTGTGTATAGTATGTGTTCATGTATGTTTGGGTGCATTTCTTAACCAAATGATGACCTTAGGAGTTGTTCCTCAGGTAATATCCACCTTGTTTTTGAAGCAGGGTCTCTCACTTGAGATCAATAATTTAGGCTAGTCTGTCTTGACAATCAATCTCAGGGCTCAACCTGTCTCCACCTCACCAGAGCTGGGATTACGGGCAGAAAATCATATGCCTGACTGGTGTTTTGGAGCTTTGTTTTGTGTGTGTGTGTGTGTGTGTGTGTGTGTGTGTGTGTGTGTGTGTGTGTGTGTGTGTGTTGGGGCCTGCCTGCAGTTCTCATGTCTGGGTTCGAGCCTGGGAACTGAAAGAAAAGAGGGAATCTAGGCCAGAAGAGAGAGAAATGGAGTCAAGACAGTATTCTGATCAAGACTCAAATGTTTAATGATAATCTGTACTTTATAAAGAGGGAAGCCCATCCCTAGTCACGCCAAGTTCCTTGTGAAGTTGTCAGAAGTGCCTTTTAGCAGAAACTCTAGAAAATCACAGTTCACCCTAACTCCAGAAGATCTTGGAGAACCAGTTCTGCCTCAGGCAGATTGCAGGCAGTGTAACATCAAAGGAGAGTGATGAGAAGCAGCACAGCAGGAGGCTCTGCTTCAGTGGCTGATGGTCTGAACCAGACTGGTAGGCTGAAAGAAGGTTACCACCCCCTACCCACCCACTCCCACTTCTTGGCCCTGGCATTCCCCTGTACTGAGGCATATAAAGTTTGCAAGACCAATGGGCCTCTCTTTCCACTGATGGCCAACTAGGCCATCTTCTGATACATATGCAGCTAGAGACACTAGCTCCAGGGGTGGGGGTGGGGGGTATTGGTTAGTTCATATTGTTGTTCCACCTATAGGGTTGCAGACCCCTTTAGCTCCTTGGGTGCTTTCTCTAGCTCCTCCACTGGGAGCCCTGGGATCCATCCAATGGCTGACTGTGAGCATCCACTTCTGTGTTTGCTAGGCCCTGGCATAGTCTCACAAGAGACAGCTATATCAGAGTCCTTTAAGCAAAATCTTTCTAGTGTGTGCAATGGTGTCAGTGTTTGGAGGCAGATTATGGAATGGATCCCCAGGTACGGCAGGCTCTAGATGATCCAAACTTTAATCTCAGCTCCAAACTTTGTCTCTGTAACTCATTCCATGGGTGTTTTGTTCCCAATTCTAAGAAGGGGCAAAGTGTCCACACTATGGTCTTCATTGTTCTTGAGTTTCATGTGTTTTGCAAATTGTATCTTATATCTTGGGTATTCTAAGTTTCTGGGCTAATATCCATGTATCAGTGAGTACATATTGTGTGAGTTCTTTTGTGATTGGGTTACCTTACTCAGGATGATGCCCTCCAGGTCCATCCATTTGCCTAGGAATTTCATAAATTCATTCTTTTTAATAGCTGAGTAGTACTCCCTTGTGTAAATGTACCACATTTTCTGTATCCATTCCTCTGTTGAGGGGCATCTGGGTTCTTTCCAGCTTCTGGCTATTATAAATAAGGCTGCTATGAACATAGTGGAGCATGTGTATTCTTACTGGTTGGAACATCTTCTGGATATATGCCCAGAAGAGATCCTCCAGTAGTACTATGTCCAATTTTCTGAGGAACTGCCAAACTGATTTCCAGAGTAGTTGTACAAGCTTGCAATGCCACCAACAATGGAGGACTGTTCCTCTTTCCCCACAACCTCGCCAGCTTCTGCTGTCACCTGAATTTTTAATCTTAGCCATTCTGACTGGTGTGAGGTGGAATCTCAGGGTTGTTTTGATTTGGATTTCCCTGATGACTAAGGATGCTAAACATTTTTTCAGGTGTTTCTCAGCCATTCGGTATTCCTCAGATGAGAATTCTTTGTTTACCTCTGAGCACCATTTTTAATGGGTTTATTTGATTTTCTAGAGTCCACCTTCTTAAATTCTTTATATATATTGGATATTAGTCCCCTATCTGATTTAGGAAAGGTAAAGACCCTTTCCTAATCTGTTGCTGGCTTTTTTGTCTTATTGACAGTGTCTTTTGCCTTACTGAAGCTTTGCAATTTTATTAGGTCCCATTTGTGAATTCTCAATCTTACAGCACAAGCCTTTGCAGATCTAGCCGGGAATTTTCCCCCTGTGCTCATATCTTCGAGGCTTTCCCCCACTATCTCTTCTATAAGTTTCACTGTCTCACATTTTATGTGGATTTCCTTGATCCACTTAGATTTGATCTTAGTGCAAGGAGATAGGAATGGATCAATTTGCATTCTTCTACATGATACCCACCAGTTGTGCCAGCACCATTTGTTGAAAATGCTGTCTTTTTTCCACTGGATGGTTTTAGATCCCTTGTCAAAGCTCAAGTGACCGTAGGTGTGTGGGTTCATTTCTGGGTCTTCAATTCTATTCCATTGGTCTACTTGTCTGTCACTATACCAGTACCATGCAGTTTTTATCACAATTGCTCTGTAGTAGAGCTTTAGGTCAGGCATGGTGATTCCACCAGAGGTTCTTTTATCCTTGAGAAGAGTTTTTGCTATCCTAGGTTTTTTGTTATTCCAGATGAATTTGCAGATTGCCCTTTCTAATTCTTTGAAGAATTGAGTTGGAATTTTGATGGGGATTGCAATGAATCTGTAGATTCCTATTGACAAGATAGCCATTTTTACTTTATTGATCCTGCCCATGCATGAGCATGGGAGATCTTTCCATCTTCTGAGATCTTCTTTAATTTCTTTCTTCAGAGACTTGAAGTTCTTATCATACAGATCTTTTACTTCCTTAGTTAGAGTCACTCCAAGGCATTTTATATTAATTGTGACTATTGAGAAGGGTGTTGTTTCCCTAATTTCTTTCTCAGCCTGTTTATCCTTTGTGTAGAGAAAGGCCATTGACTAGTTTGAGTTAATTTTATATCCAGCTACTTCACTGAAGCTGTTTATCAGGCTTAGGAGTTCTCTGGTGGAATTTTTAGGGTCACTTATATATATCAACATTTCATCTGCAAAAAGTGATACTTTGACTTCTTCCTTTCCAATTTGTATCCCCTTGACATACTTTTGTTGTTGAATTGCTCTGGCTAGGATTTCAAATACAATGTTGAATAGGTAGGGAGAAAGTGGGCAGCCTTGTCTAGTCCCTGATTTTAGTGGAATTGCTTCCAGCTTCTCATCATTTACTTTGATATTGGCTACTGGTTTGCTGTAGATTGCTTTGATCATGTTTAGGTATGGGCCTTGAATTCCTGATCTTTCCAAGACTTTTATCATGAATGGGTGTTGGATTTTGTCAAATGCTTTCTCTGCATCTAACGAGATGATCATATGGTTTTTGTCTTTGAGTTTGTTTATATAGTGGATTACGTTGATGGATTTCCATATACTAAACCATCCCAGCATCCCTGGAATGAAACCTACTTGTTGAGGTTGGATGATTGTTTTGATGTGTTCCTGGATTCGACTAGCGAGAATTTTTTTTTATTAGGTATTTTCCTCGTTTACATTTTAAATGCTATCCCAAAGGTCCCCCATACCCACCCTCCCCAATCCCCTACCCACCCACTCTCCCTTTTTGGCCCTGGCGTTCCCCTGTACTGGGGCATATAAAGTTTGCAAGTCCAATGGGCCTCTCTTTGCAGTGATGGCCGACTAGGCCATCTTTTGATACATATGCAGCTAGAGACAAGAGCTCCGGGGTACTGGGTTAGTTCATATTGTTGTTCCACCTATAGGGTTGCAGTTCCCATTAGCTCCTGGGGTAATTTCTCTAGCTCCTCCATTGGGGGCCGTGTGACCCATCCAATAGCTGACTGTGATCATCCACTGACTAGCGAGAATTTTATTGAGTATTTTTGCATCGATATTTATGAGGGAAATTGGTCTGAAGTTCTCTATTTTTGTTGGGTCTATCAGTGGTTTAGGTATCAGAGTAATTGTGGCTTCATAGAGTGAATTGGGTAGAGTACCTTCTGCTTCTATTTTGTAGAATAGTTTGTGAAGAACTGGAATTAGATCTTCTTTGAAGGTCTGATAGAACTCTGCACTAAACTGGTCTGGTCCAGGGCTTTTTTCAGTTGGGAGACTATTAATGACTGCTTCTATTTCTTTAGGGGATATAGGACTGTTTAGATCATTAACCTGTTCCTGATTTAACTTTGGTAAATGGTATCTGTCTAGAAATTTGTCCATTTCATCCAGGTTTTCCAGTTTTGTTGAGTATAGCCTTTAATAGAAGGATCTGATGGTGTTTTGGATGTCTTCAGGATCTGTTGTTATGTTTCCCTTTTCATTTCTGATTTTGTTATTTAGGATGCTGTCCCTCTGCCCTCTAGTGAGTCTAGCTAAGGGTTTATCTATCTTGTTGATTTTCTCAAAGAACCAGCTCCTTGTTTGGTTGATTCTTTGAATAGTTCTTGTTTCCACTTGGTTGATTTCGCCCCTGAGTTTGATTATTTTCTGCCATCTACTCCTCTTGTGAGAATTTGATTCCTTTTGTTCTAGAGCTTTTAGGTGTGTTGTCAAGCTTCTGGTGTGTGCTCTCTCTAGTTTCTTTTTGGAGGCACTCAGAGCTATGAGTTTTCCTCTTAGAAATGCTTTCATTGTGTCCCATAAGTTTGGGTATGTTGTAGCTTCATTTTTATTAAACTCTAAAAATCTTTAATTTCTTTATTTATTCCTTCCTTGACCAAAGTATCATTGAGAAGAATGTTGTTCAGTTTCCACGGGAATGTTGGCTTTTTATTTTTTATGTTGTTATTAAATATCAGCCTTAGTCCATGGTGATCTGATAGGATGCATGGGACAATTTCAATATTTTTGTATCTGTTGAAGCCTGTTTTATGACCAACTATATGGTCAATTTTGGACAAGGTACCATGAGGTGCTGAGAAGAAGTTATATCCTTTTGTTTTAGGATAAAATGTACTGTAGATATCTGTCAGATCCATTTGTTTCATAACTTCTGTTAGTTTCACTGTGTCTCTGTTTAGTTTCTGTTTCCATGATTTATCCATTGATGAAAGTGATGTGTGGAAGTCTCCCACTAGTATTGTGTGAGGTGCAATGTGTGTTTTGAGCTCTACTAAAATATGTTTAATGAATGTGGCTGCCCTTGCATTTGGAGCATAGATATTCAGAATTGTGAGTTCCTCTTGGAAGATTTTACTTTTGATGACTATGAAGTGTCCCTCCATGTCTTTTTTGATATCTTTGGGTTGGAAGTCGATTTTATTATATTTTAGAATGGCTACTCCAGCTTGTTTCTTCAGACCATTTGCTTGGAAAATTGTTTTCCAGCCTTTCATTCTGAGGTAGTGTCTGTCTTTTTCCCTGAGATGGGTTTCCTGTAAGCAGCAAAATGTTGGGTCCTGTTTGTGTAGCCAGTCTGTTAGTCTATGTCTTTTTTATTGGGGAATTGAGTCCATTGATATTGAGAGCTATTAAGGAAAAGTAATTGTTGCTTCCTATTATTTTTGTTGTTAGAGTTGGCATTCTGTTCTTGTGGCTGTCTTCTTTTAAGTTTGTTGAGGAATTACCTTCTTGCTTTTTCTAGGACGTGGTTTCCGTCCTTGTATTGGCTTTTAACCTGTTATTATCCTTTGAAGGGCTGGATTCATGGAAAGATAATGTGTGAATTTGGTTTTGTCGAGGAATACTTTGGTTTCTCCATCTATGGTAATTGAGAGTTTGGCTGGGTATAGTAGCCTGGGCTGGCATTTGTGTTCTCTTAGTGTCTGTATAACATCTGTTCAGGCTCTTCTGGCTTTCATAGTCTCTGGTGAAAAATCTGGTGTAATTCTGATAGGCTTGCCTTTATATGTTATTTGACCCTTTTCCCTTACTGCTTTTAGTATTCTATCTTTATTTAGTTTGTTTGTTGTTCTGATTATTATGTGTCGGGAGGAATTTCTTTTCTGGTCCAGTCTATTTGGAGTTCTGTAGGCTTCTTGTATGTTCATGGGCATCTCTTTCTTCAGGTTTGGAAAGTTTTCTTCTATAATTTTGTTGAAGATATTTGCCGGTCCTTTGAGTTGAAAATCTTCATTCTCATCTACTCCTATTATCCGTAGTTTTGGTCTTCTCATTGTGTCCTGGATTTCTTGGATGTTTTGAGTTACGATCTTTTTGCATTTTCCATTTTCTTTGATTGTTGTGCCGATGGTCTCTATGGAATCTTCTGCACCTGAGATTCTCTCTTCCATCTCTTGTATTCTGTGTATTCTGTTGCTGATGCTTGCATCTATGGTACCAGATTTCTTTCCTAGGGTTTCTATCTCCAGCGTTGCCTCACTTTGGGTTTTCTTTATTGTGTCTAGTTCCCTTTTTAGGTCTTGGATGGTTTTATTTGATTCCATCACCTGTTTGGTTGTGTTTTCCAGCAATTCTTTAAAGGATTTTTTTGTGCTTCCTCTTTAATGTCTTCTACCTGTTTAGCAGTGTTCTCCTGTATTTCTTTAAGTGAGTTATTAAAGTCCCTCTTGATGTCTTCTACCATCATCATGAGATATGCTTTTAAATCCGGGTCTAGCTTCTCAGGTGTGTTGGGGTGCCCTGGACTGGGCGAAGTGGGAGTGCTGGGTTCTAATGATGGTGAGTGGTCTTGGTTTCTGTTAGTAATAGTCTTACGTTTTTACTCATGAAAGTTTTTCTTATGTAAACATTAATTTCTATAGCTCAGGTGTTGAGACTTACTATAGAGTTTTTCTACATCATGAATTGGCTCATGTAACAGAAAGCCAACATGTAGGCTTGAAGTCAGAAATATCAATCCTTTTCCATTAGTAGTATTTGAAAAGATTTAGAAAATGCTGCCTGCTGGAGAAATAATGTCACTTGGAGTGGACTTGAGCAGTCACATCCATACACTGTTTCTAGGTCCCGCTCTCTGCTTCATTCTGTTCAGCTTCCAACAATATGGTCTGTGGCCCCAATCATGCAGCTTGATTACAAAAAATTCTTGTCATTTGTATTGACCTGAGTTTGAGTTGTGATGGATCTCAGCAGACACAATAACACAAAGGCTTTGCCACATTGCTTACATTCATATAATGTTTCTATGTTATGAATACTATCATAATGATGAAGACTATAGAAGTGTGCAAAGGCTTCACCATACTAAATATAGTCATAAGGTTTTTCTCCAGTATAAATTCTTTCATGATGATAATAAAGACTGTAGAATTGTGCAAAGGCTCACTATATTGAATACACTTACAGGGTTTCCTTTCACTATGATTTCTTCCATACCTTTGAAGATGTCTGTGATATACAAAGGCTTTACCACATTGTTTACAATTCATAGGAATTCTCTCTAGTATACAATCTTTTATGTATTTTGAGATTACTGTGTTGTGAAAAGGCTTTACCACACTGGTTACATTCATAAGGTTTCTCTCCTGTTTAAATTCTTTCATGCCTTTGAAGATGACTGTGATATGCAAATGCTTTACCACATTGATTACACTCATAAGGTTTCTCTCCAGTATATTTTATCTTAGGTACTTGGAAACCACCATATTGTAAAAAGGCTTCACCATAATGAATACCTTCACAGGGTTTCCCTCCAGTATGAACTCTTTCATGCCTGTGAAGATAATTGGCACATGTAAAAGCTTTACCACATTCATTACACTGATCAATCTGTTTATATGTATGGATTAATTTTACAATTTGGTTTTATGATTTTGTTTTCATTCATGGTGTTCCCCTTGGTTATGGGTTGTTTTACATATTTGAAGGCACTGGTGATAGTAAGAGCATTTATTACAAGGCTCACATTTATAGCATCCTTTTTTTCAAATGAGGGTTTTTTTTTTGTTTTTCGTTTTTTGTTTTTGTTTTGTTTTGTTTTAACATATTTGAAGAGAACTGGAAGAATGCAGAGCTTTTTTTTTCCCAAATTAGATATTTTCTTTATTTATATTTCAAGTATTATCCTCTTTCCTAGTTTCCCCTCTGAAAACTCCCTATTCCCTTCCCCCACCCCCTCCTACTGCTCATCAACCCACCCACTCCAACTTCCTGGCCCTGGCATTCCCCTATACTGGGGCATAGAGCCTTCACAGGATCAAGGACTCTCCTCCCATTGATGACTGACCAGGCTATCCTCTGCTACATATGCAACTAGAGCCATTAGTCCCACCATGTGTTTCCTTTGGTTGGTGGTTTAGTCCCAGGGAGTTCTGGGGGGTACTGGTTAGTTCATATTGTTGTTCCTCCTATGGGGCTGCAAACCCCTTCTGCTCCTTGGGTACTTTCTGTAGCTCTTTGATTGGGGACCCTGTGCTCTGTCCAATGGATGGCCGTAAACATACACTTCTGTATTTGTACACTGGCAGATCTTCTCAGGAGACTGCTCTAACAGGCTCCTGTCAGCAAGCTTTTGTTGCCATCCACAATAATGTCTGGGTTTGGTAGTTGTTTCTGGGATGGATCTCCAGGTGGGGTAGTCTATGGATGATCATTCCTTCAGTCTCTGCTCCACACTTTGTCTCTGTAACTTCTTCCATGGATATTTTGTTCCTCCTTCTAAGAAGTATCAAAGTATCCACACTTTGGTCTTCCTTCTTCTTGAGTTTCATGTGTTTTGTGAATTGTATCTTGGGTATTCCAGGCTTCTGGGCTAATATACACTATCAGTGAGTGCAGATCATGTGTATTCTTTTGTGATTGGGTTACCTCACTCAGGATGATAATTTCTTTTTTATTTTATTTTTTAAATTTTTATTAGATATTTTCTTCATTTATATTTCAAATGCTATCCCAAAAGTCTCCTATACCCTCCTCTCACCCTGTTCCCCTACCCACCCACTCCCACTTCTTGGCCCTGGAATTTCCCTGTACTGGGTCATACAAAGTTTGCAAGACTAAGGGGCCTCTTTTCCCAGTGATGGCCAACTAGGCCATCTTCTGCTACATATACACCTAGAGACATGAGCTCTGTGGGTACTGATTAGTTCATATTGTTGTTCCACCTACAGGGTTCCAGACCTCTTCAGCTCCTTGGGTACTTTCTCTAGCTCCTCCATTGGGGGCCTTGTGTTCCATCCTCTAGATGATTGTGAGCATCCACTTCTGTATTTGCCAGGCACTGGCATAGCCTCACTCGAGACAGCTATATCAGGGTCCTTTCAGCAAAATCTTGCTGGCATATGCAATAGTGTCTGCTTTTGGTGGCTGATTATGGGATGGACCCCCGGGTGGGGCAGTCTCTGGATGGTCCATCCTTTCATCTTAGCTCCAAACTTTGTTTCTGTAACTCCTTCCATGGGTATTTTGTTCCCTATTCTAAGGAGGGATGAAGTATCCAGGTGTTAGTCTTCCTTCTTGATTTTCATGTGTTTTGCAAATTGTATCTTGGGTATTCTAGGTTTCTGGGCTAATATCCACTTATCAGTGAGTGCATATCAAATGACTTCTTTTGTGATTGGGTTACCTCACTCAGGATGATATCCTCCAGATACATCCATTTGCCTAAGAATTTCAAAAATTCATTGTTTTTAATAGCTCAGTAGTACTCTGTTATGTAAATGTACCACAATTTTTGTATCCATTCCTCTGTTGAGGCACATCTGGGTTCTTTCCAGTTCCTGGCTATTATAAGTAAGGCAACTATGAACAAAGTGGAGCATGTGTCCTTATTACATTTTAGAGCATATCTGGGCATATGTCAAGGAGTGGATCCTCTAGTAGTACTATGTCCAATTTTCTGAGGAACTGCCAAACTGATTTCCAGAGTGGTTGTACCAGTTGCAATCCCACCAGCAATGGAGGAGTGTTCTTCTTACTCCACATCATGTCCATCAGGGTCAAGAAAGGGCAGATGACTGGAATGTGAATAGAAGAGGAGTGAGTAAAAGGAAGAACGAAGAGTTGCTTTATGTACTCTAGGGTGTTGTAGCAAATATTTAATCTATAATTGGGGTTTCTACCCCATCTTTGATCATTTGGTTCCTAAACAAAAGACAAAGAACCTTTACATTTATAATAAGCCTTAATCAGCACTAGAGCTGGGCAGGTATCTATCCTCTATGCTATCAGAATCTTCTATCAATAACTGAGAGTTTATAACTTGCCATGTTCTATCTGGACAGTTCTTAACTCCAATTGGCCAACTCTCATGTCTATGTTTTCATGATTCACCTACTCCATTGTGGCTTCCTCCTCTCTCCACCTTCATCTTCTTCTTTTCCTTCCTTGTGCTGCTCCTTTGAACCCAAGCCCAAGAAGCCCCTCCTCCCAATATACCTATCTCAATTCTGCTCAGCTATAGGCTATAGTCATCTTTATTCACCAATCAGGGATAACTTGGGAGAGGCAAGATTACATAACATCACTTGAGTCTATGTGCAGATTCTCTTGCCCCTGGAAGCAGCCAGGCCTTGGATGTGTGTGTGTGTGCAATATTCAGCATATGTAGCAAAGACCAAACCTCAACACTAGGGGAACATGTTCCAGCATGTTCAGAAGGATTTTTTTTTTCTCTATGTGTTCCCATGAAAGGCTCACACTCCAGATGTGAAATGTGTTTGGATCATGTGTGTGCTGCCTTAGCCAATGGACTTAAGATAAGGCTTGTGTCAACTTGACATAAATTAACCAGCACGGGTACTGTGGCAACCCAAGGAGATTTTATTCCTTTGAATATTGACTTCATGAGAGACCTTTTGTTATTTTTTCAGAATTTTCTTGTTTTGAGCAATCAAATTTTGTGGAAGTAAAGCTGGGTGATACAAATTGATACTTCAGGCTGAGGATAGAGGGTAGTTTGAAGCCACCTAAAGAGTGAGAACTCTGGCTTAAGAAAGCACCGAGCATGCATAAGATGAAGCAAAAATAGCAAATGAATATAAGACTATGAATTGGATGATGGGTTAAAAAAAGAATGATAATTAAGAGAAAGATGGAAAGTTATTTTCCTTAAGACTTTTATGTTTTATTTATTATTGGAACACAGTCCAAGAATGGAATCATATGAGAATTCTGAACGTTTGTGAGAACACTTCAAGAAAACAATACAAGAGTCTTGTGATGTCATTTTCTTTTAAACACAAAATTGTTCTTCGAATATGTTGTTTTGTGTTCCTCCCAGGTATGAGTTTATTTCAGATTACTTGCTGCTGTTTTTCAATTAAATGTTTAAACTATCCCTTATTTGCCTTTACGGAAACACACTTTTTTTTGCCATGTGTAGCTTATCCTTGTGATTGTATACAGTTTGAACTCATGGAAACTTTACTCAGGCGACTGTTCTTAACCCTCAGAAAATAAATCATCTGAGGCCCTGAGTAAAGTTGGTTATTGCTTGAGACTTCAATCCACCTCATTTATTGACTCCATTGTCCCAGGTCCAGTGACCTCTAAAGCAGTAACTATTTTTTAATTTATGTTTTTTTTATTTCAATTCTTTTAATTTATGATTTTGCAATATATTAAAATATAATTACTTTTTATTTTTCTCCTCCCAATGCCTCCCATGTTCTAGTCTCTTTCTAATTCCTGACCTCTAGTTTAAATTGTTACAAACACACCAACACACACACACACACACACACACACACACACAGAGAGACACACTGGAGGAGCTCATCTCTGGGGAAGACTAAGTCTTTGCTCAGCATTTCTTAGTTGCTTGTAGTTCTTTGCCCAGGGCTCATGATCCTTGAGACTTCCACTTTCCATGTTAACAGAGCTTTTAGTGTCACCCTTGTTTACATCTTGTTGAGGCAGCCAGACTTGAAGCAGTATTTCATGGTCCTCTGGCTCTTAACATTTTTCCAGCCTCTCTTCCTGAGATGTTTTTCACAGAGCCTAAGGTGCAGGAGTTTTGTTGCAGGTATTTTCATTGAGCTGAATACTCCACAATCAGTTGTTCTTTACATTTTGTCATTTTCTGTAATGGCCTTCGTCTGTTTCAAATAGAAGCTGCTTAGAAGAAGGATGAGAGTTACACTTATCTGTGGATATTAAGGTAAATATTTAAAATCCTGTTAGGTTATTTGGTTATTTAGTAAAGTGAAATTAGTGGGTTCTCTTCTAAGATAAATGACCACACTAGCCCTTGATTCCTAGGCTTCCAAGACAAGGCATGAGCCCCATTTTGTTGAGTGGGCCATAAATTCAATCAGACAGCTATTGGTTATCACCAAAATACAAGTGACACTATTGCACCCTTAGGAATATCTTGTTAGGCTAGTCATTGTTATGGTTCCTAAGCATCACTGCTGGGTAGGACTATTGGTTACTTTCCTCCCTCATTAACTTGTATAGCACCTTCTGATATTATAAAAACTAGTTCTCAGGTAGGAGGATTTCAGGGTGGATCCAGATCAGATTATCTAAATCTTGTGTCCAAAGTACCCAGTGCCCGAAGAAAGAAGTAGAGAATTATCTTTAAGCTCTGGGCAATAGCAACTGCCTAAATTTTAGGGGAAATATTTTGGGCCACCTGATTCAGAGAATATTATTAGGTGATCCATGACTCTTGGGAGGAATGTCGTTAGACGATATGTTCTACAACCATTGAGACTTTCTGGATCTTGGATGGGAGGGTTGTAGTTGCTAGGTCCCAGTACCACTTCACTCAGGACAAGAGTAATAGCTCAAGCAACTCCAACTCTCAGAATAGAGAAAATCAGCTGAGGATGTTGAAAAGGCTCTTGGAGAGCAGGCAACTTCAATCTTCTGACAATTAACAAGTCTTACGACAAAGTCTTGGACCTTTGTCCTTGGCTGCTATCAGGGCAGGTGTCGGATAAAAGCACATGGCAAAGAGTAGCTCCAGAAGCACAGAATAAGAAATAGGAAGACTCCCTGCCACCTTATTCTCACTCTATTGTTGCCTTGCTCCTAAGCTGCTTTCCAGGCTCCGAATTGCTGCCCCTCCCTACTGCTGCCCTAATAAAGGTACAAGAGATTGGGTAGGCAGAAGGGGAGGGAGGTGACTCAGGCGGCTGCCTCTATAATCAAAAGTGTGTCTCAGAACAGTCTCTTGCCTCACCTACAGATAACAGTGCAACTTCAGAAAATTCTTTGAGTCTACAAGTAAAGATGCAGGCTGAACTCTGCGGGGGGCACAGCTGGTGTGGTGGGTCCGGGGGCCTAAGACGGGGGTCAGAGACTGAATCCTAGGTGGAGATGGACAGGGCTTCAGGAGGCCACTGGTTTGCGCAGCTGCAGGGGCATGAGCTAGCACTGTGGCTGTGCTTGGGGTGGAACCAGACAGGTTGCGGTGGTGTGGCAGCAGACCTAGCAGATGGAGCGAGCACCATGGCCACGCAGGGCGAGCAAGAAAGGAAAACTAACCACTGTCACTGCCACATTACAGAAATCTGGATTGTATAGAGCAGCAGAAAATATACAAAGACAGGAGCCATATCTATTTCTAGGTCACACCATCACCGGAGATATTAAACCTCAAAAGCTTCATTCAATTCACTTTCCCCATACTTACTATTCTAGCATTCCCATTCTGGGAAATTTGGCCTGGATCCGACCTAGTTTGCCTAATCATATCTAGGAAATTAGCATCCCTTCCTCCCTTTCAGATTTTAAGAAGCCCTGGGAAAGTGGAGGATGTTATCGCAATCACTTCAGAGGCTAGAGAGGCCCTCAAAATAGTCAAGACTGGTCTCCAACAGGTCTGCCTTTGCATATTTGTCCCTGCTCTAGAACTCTGGGGGCCTGGTTTTCCCACCAGAGAACTCTCTGGTGGAGCTCTCTTTTAACCTCCTGACAAACTCCTCTACTCCCCACACCCACAACAACACCATTTATAGATGCTATTTTTCTTAGAGCTCTTAAAGAGCTAAAAATGGCATTTACAGTCCTTAACAAGATCTCCCCAAATCACAGCATTGCCACTCTTTCAGGACCTTCTGGCCTGGTGCTTAAGTGCCCACCCACCAACCCAGGTATTTTAAATAAACTATCAGGGAAGATTGGACAATCATTTTGTGCCCTTCCCCCCAGCCTTGAGGTGCAGAAGATACCATAGAAAACATTGACACAATAGTCAAAGAAAACACAAAAAGCAAAAAGTTCCTAACCCAAAACATCCAGGAAATCCAGAACATAATGAGAAGACCAAACCTAAGGATAATAGGCATAATAAAAGAGAGGGAAGATTCCCAATTTAAAGGGCCAATAAATATCTTCAACAAAATTATAGAGGAAAACTTCCCTAACCTAAAGAAAGAAATGCCCATGAATAAACAAGAAGCCTACAGAACTCCAAATAGTTTGGATCAGAAAAGAAATTCCTCCTGTCACATAATAATCAAAACACCGAATGGACTAAACAAAGAAAGAATTTTAAAAGCAGTAAGGGGAAAAGGTCAAGTAACATATAAAGGCAGACCTATCAGAATTACACCAGACTTTGTACCAGAGACTATGAAAGCTAGATCTTGGGCAGATGTCATACAGACCCTAAGAGAACACAAATGGCAGCCCAGGCTACTATACCCAGCAAAACTCTCAATCAGCATAGATGGAGAAATCAAGATATTCCATAACAAAACCAAATTTACACAATATCTTTCCACAAATCCAGCCCTACAAAGGATAGTAGATGGAAACCACCAACACTAGGAGTGAAACTACACCCTAGAAGAAGCAAGAAAGTAATGTTTCAATAAACCCACACAAACATAATTCCACCTCTCACAAGAAAATATCAGGAAGTAACAATCACTTTTCCTTAATATCTCTTAATATGAAAATTAATATTACCAACATATCCAAATTGATTGAGATCCAAAAATATGAGGAATTAGAAGTTTGTTGGCTGTCATCCAGCCGTATTTCTAATTTGGTAATTGGAGAAATAGGTCCAATATTATACAAGCCATATACAGTTTTTTGTTTTGTTTTGTTTTGGTTTTGGTTTTTTCGAGACAGGGTTTTTCTGTATAGCCCTGGCTGTCCTGGAACTTATTTTGTAGACCAGGCTGGCCTCAAACTCAGAAATCCGCCTGCTTCTGCCTCCCAAGTGCTGGGATTAAAGGCGTGTGCCACCACCGCCCAGCTTCACATACACTTTCTTCTTGTTTGTATGTGACAGGGTCTTGCTGTGTGCCACATAATGGTCTTGAAATCATGCTTCTCCTATCTCAGCCTCTCTATTAGTAAGATTATTTGATGTTTTTACACTATACTATGATTTTCAGAACAGCTCTCATATTTCAAAATTATTTATACAGCCAAAAGAAATGTAGACAATTAACTTAGGAGACGGCTTGTAAGAGAACAAAAAAGAGTGACACTGAATGTTTAGCTTGATATTTATTATTATTGTATCGATTTTGAAGAAGAGGACCTTATAAGTTACTCGTTTTCTGAGATGAATGCTTTTTAAAAAAGCCAATGACCTAATGTCTGTGCGACCCTCCAAGCAGAACCATTGTTCATTGAAACAGTTGATGAATGACATCATGGAGAGACCATCTTAACACACACACCATTTCTTAAATGAATATAACCTGTCCTCTGTGGGCTGAGAATGACCACAATCACTCAAGTCAAAAAAGTTTTGACCATAGCAGAAAAACTGTATCCAAAAATTGTGTCTACAATTCATTTCTTGGAGCAGCAGCACTGTCAACTCTTAGCTTATCTACTATGGAGGTAAAATCCTTTGGTAATGTGAGGGTCATTGAAGTACAGCCTTATTACAATGAACTCCAATGCCCAAAAACTGTTCTTTTGTGTTTGTACCACCATAAGAGCCAAGATTTTAAGCTCTACTAAAAACAAAACAAAAATCAAAAAGACTTTATCTATTTATGTTCATTAAAAAAAACTAATAGTGATATATTATTTAAAAATAATATACAGCTAGTATATTTGGAGTAATTTAACATTTATATTGAGAAAAAGGTATGTATTTTCAGTATTGTTGTAAACATCTACATAAGACTGTTCAATTGATTGTTGTTTTACATCAAACAACTTTTATAATACTCATTTTTATTGTTACAATATTTTACAAATTTTAAAGGATATGATAAAAAATGAAAGTTATTACAGGTTTTGAAGGGGTGGTGGGCTCCTCCGGGAGGAGTTGGGGTATAAAAGGGAAAAAAGAATGTTATGCAAGTCTATTTACTCAAAATATGTTTTTAAATGTTAATATATTCAGATAAATTGAAATTATGTATCTTTTCCTATCATAATACTTAAATCAAAGGAAAAAAAAAGAATTTTGTGCTTCAATAGAAGGGGGAACAAAATTATCATAGGAGATAGAGGAAGAACCTGGGAGAGAGGAGGGGGAGGGAAAAAGAGGGGCAGGTTCAGATATTGGAAGGGGCAGGAGAAAAATACAGAGGGTCAGTATATCCAATAGCAATATGTAGCAGTGGGGGATAGTGAACTGGGGGTAGCTACTAGAAAGTCCCAGAAGCAAAGGAAGAAAGAGGCTCCCAGGACTCAACTGGGATGACTTTAGCCAAAATATGCAACAAAGGGGAGAAAGAACCTGTAGAAATCACCTCCAGTAGATAGGCACAGCCCCCAGTTGAGGGATGGGGCCACCCACATATCTTAAAATTGTTAACCTAGAAGTGTTCCTGTTCAAAGGAAAGACAGGGACAAAAAATGAAACATAGACTGAAGGAAAGGTCATTCAGAGACTTCCCTTCCTAGGAATCCATCCCATATACAGACACCAAACTCTGACACTATTGCTGATGCCAAGAAGCACCTTCCAACAGGAGACTGGTATGGCTGTTTCCTGAAAAGTTCTAGCAGCACCTGACCAATACAGATGTAGATACTCACAGCCAACCATCAGACTGAGCCCAAGGACTGCAATGGAAGAGCTAGGAGAAGGACTGAAGAAGCTGAAGAGGATTGCAACCCCATAGGAAGAACAGTGTCTCCTAACCAAACCACTCAGAATTCCCAAAGACTAAATCACCAACCAAAGAGTATACAGAGGATTCAGGTCTTCAGGTACATATGGAGAAGATGGCCTTATTTGACATCATTGGGATGGGAAGCCCTTAGTCCTATGAAGGTTTGATGCCCCAGCATAGGGGAATTCTAGAGTGGTGAGGCAGGAGTGGGTGGAGCAACACCCTCATAGAGACAAAAGGGAAGGGGAAGAGGGGGGATGAGAGGGTATGGGATGGAGGTGTTGTGGAAGGGTAACTAGGAAGGAGGATATCATTTGAAATGTAAATGAATAAAATGAGCAATAAAAATAAATTTTGATGAGGATTGCATTGAATCTGTAGATTGCTTTTGGTAAGATGGCCATTTTTACTGTTAACCCTTTCGATCTATGAGCATGGGAGATCTTTCCATCTTCTGAGGTCTTCCTCGCCTTCTTTCTTCAGAGAATTGAAGTTCTTGTCATACAGATCTCATGTTAGATATGTTATATTATTTGTGACTATCATGAAGGATGTCATTTCCCAACCCTCATAGAGGCAAAGGGGATTGGGGAGAGTGGGGTGTCTTATAAAGCTAAACCAGAAAAACAAAAGAAACAAAGAAAAGCAAAAAACCAAGCAGTGCAAAACTATTCACTGCATTACCACTGATATCACAAAAGCCTAGAAATGACTTGGCTTGTCATCAAGAGAGAGAATGTTGAAAAACCGTGGCAAATCTGCATAGTAGGGTTAGCATAAAAATAAATGAAAGCTATCTCTACGGATTATTATTTTAAAAAGTGGAGAAAATCATGTACACTTTTTCACTTACCAAAGAGTTTGAAATATATATGCTAACACTTAAAATATTTTTAAAAATCTATAAACTGGCTCCCTTCATGAAAGGGAAGTAATGGGTGAAGAGGACACATAAATAGATTTGTACTTAAAAGTTTTGTTTGGATTTATTTATGTGTGTGAGTGTTTTGGCTACATATATGTCTATGGTTCATATGGATGACTGGAAAATGTCAACAGATCACCAAGGATTAGAGTTATATGTTCATGAGTCATTATGTGGGTATGTCTATGGTCCATATGGATGACTGGAAAATATCAATAGATCACCAGGGATTAGAGTTATATGTTCATGACTCACTATGTGGATACTGCAAATTGAACCTGGGTCTTTTGCAATAACAAGTGCTCTTAATCATTGAGCTTGTTCTCTAGCCTATACATGTTACTTGACTTTTAAACGATATAAACATTTTTTTGTAAGTGTGAAACATAATAATAGTAATAAAAAATTCCCTCTGTGTTCCAACTTCTGGACCACACTTCTGCCTGCAATCCCTGATCTGCACTCCACTTGCCAGGCCACAACTCAGCCTGCCTTGCCAGGAAGCCTGCTACCACTCAAGAGAATCAGAGACCTGATGTCATTAAGATCTACCATCTCTACCTGCATTCCCAGGTAGAATGCTACCGCCAGGGCCTTCCAAGCCAGGCAACACCAGAGACAAACAGATAGCTAATGGAGAGTGGAAGAACAGAATCAACAAAAACCATGGCCATATGGCACCATTAGAACTCTTCTCATCTACTATAGCAAGTCCTGGATATCCTAACATACTTCAAGAGCAAGAAATGGCCTTAAATCTTATGAAGATGATAGAGACCTTTAAAGAGGAAATAAATCCCTCAAAGAAATACATGAAAATACAATCAAATTGGTGAAGGAAATCAATAAAACTCTTCAAGACCTGAAAATAGAAATAAAAGATATAAAGAAAACACAAATAGAGGCAACCATGGAGATGGAAAACCTAGGAAAGAGAGGAGGAATTACTTATAAAACATCACTAACAAAATACAGGACATGAAAATGAGAACCTCAGGCATAGAAGATACAATAGAAGAAATTGTTCATTGGTCAAAGAAAATGCCAAATTTCAAAAGTTTCTAACTCAAAACATCCACAAGCTGATAAACAATGAAAAGACTAAACTTAATAATAGGAACAGAAGGAGAAAAAGATTTCCAGATTAAAAGCATAGAAAATATCTTTAACAAAATCATAGAAGAAAATTTCCTCAATCTAAAAAATAAGATTGCTATAAATGTATAAGAAGCTTATAGAACACCAAATAGATGGGATTAGAATACAAAAAATTTCCCAACACATAGTAATTGAAACACTAAATGTACAGAACAGAGAATATTAAAAGCTGAAAAGGGGTAAAAGCCAAGTACCATATAAACCATAAGTATCAGAAATATACTTGACTTCTCAACAGAGACTCTAAAACCCAGATGGTCCTATACAGATGTCTTACAGACTTTAAGAGATCACAGATGTCACCACAGACTACTATACTCAGCAAAACTTGTGATCACCATAGATGGAGAAATCAAGATACTCCACAAAAAACAAAAACAACCCCCCCCCAAAACCAAACAATGCAAATATAAACAGTATCAAGTCCTACAGAGGATTTGGGAAGGAAAACCCCAATACAAGGAAGGTAACTACACCCACAGAAACACAACAAATTAATGATCCCACAGCAAAACAAAAGAGAAACACACACACACCACCACTACCACCACCACCACTGCCACCACTACTACTGTCATCAAAATAACAGGAAATAACAATCATTGGTCATTAGTATCATTCAACATAAATTGACTCAATTCACCAATAAAAAGACACAGATTAAGAGGATGGAAGAGTAAACAGGATCCATCATTTTGCTTCATACAAGAAACACACCTCAGACACTACTTCAGAGTAAATTCTGAAAAAAAAGTTTTCCAAGTCAACAGATCCAAGAAACAAGCTATTCTAATATCTAATATAATAGATGTTCAACCAACATCCTTAGTCATCTGGAACATCAGCTTACCACACCCATCAGAATGGCTAAGACTAAGAGCAAGAGCACATGGTGGTGAAGATGTGGAACAAGGAGAACACTCCACCATTGCTGGTGGCAGTGCAAACTTGTACAACAACCACTCTAGAAATCAATCTTGAGGATTTCTCAGAAAATTGGTAGTAGTTTTTACCTGAAGATCCAGGTACACCATTCCTGGGCATATACCCAAAAGATGCTTTACCATACCAAGGAAACCTGCTCCATTATGTTCATCACAACTTTGTGATAGCCAGGAAACAGAAACAACCCAGATGCCCTTCAACCAAAAAATGGATACACAATTAGACAATGGAATACGACTCAGCTATTAAAAATGAGGACATCATAAATTTTGCAGGCAAAAAAAAAATGGAGGTATAAAATATCATCCCAAGTGAGGTGACCCAG
Organism: Mus musculus; assembly: GCF_000001635.26. NCBI lineage: Eukaryota > Metazoa > Chordata > Mammalia > Rodentia > Muridae > Mus > Mus musculus. The sequence goes on along the minus strand of NC_000077.6, from coordinate 31,107,586 downwards.
ACCCAAAAGGTCATGAATGGAATGTACTCACTTATAAGTGGGTATTTGCCATAAAATGCAGGATACCCACTCTATAATCCACAGACCTGAAGAAGCTAAAAAACAATGTGCACCTAAGTGAGGATGTTTGAATCTCACTTAGAATGGAGAATAAAATAGTCATAGAAGGCAGATAGAGAGAGGTAACTGGGTGGGAGAGGAGATGGGGAAGGAAATGGTAGGGTTCAGAATCAGGTGTGGGGAGAGACAGGAGAGAGGGCCAAAAGGCCAGAATGATTGGAAATCAGCAGTTCATAATGATGAGGGGGTCAAGTGGGGCATCTCTAGGATATACTAGAGACCTAAGATAAGGGAGGCTCCCAGGAGTCTATGGGGGGGGTGATCTTAGCTGTGACTCATCAAATTGGAGATGTGGATCATGAAATTGCCACCTCCAATAGCCAAGCCAGTCCCCCAGTTGAGAGATAAGGACACCAATCCACATACAAAACTTTCAGCCCAAAATTTGTGCCATCTACAAGAAATGCCGAGGGGAAAATGGAGCAGAGAGTGAGGGAATGGTCAGCCACTAACTGGCCCAACTAGAGACCTATCCCATAGGCAAGAGCTAATCCTTGATATTATTAATGACACTCTTCTTATGCTGGTAGACAGGAGCATGTTGTCCTCTGAGGTTCCACTTAGCTGTTAACTGAAAGGGAAGCAGAGATGCAGAGCCAAACATTGGACTCGTGGAGTCTTATGAAAGAGTTGGAGAAAGAACTGAAGGACCTAGAGGGAGATAGGAACTCCACAGGAAGACCAACAGAGCCAACTAACCTGGACTCTTGGGGGCTTCCAGAGACTGCACCATCAACCAAAAAGCATACACAGCCTGGACTTAGCCCCACCACCACCACCACCACCACTGCACGTATGTAGCATATGTACAGCTTGGTTTTCATGCAGGTCCTCCAACAACTGGAGCAGGGGCTGTCCCTAAAGCTGTTGCCTATCAGTAGACTTCTTTCCCCTTACTGGGCTGCCTTGTCTAGCCTCAGTGAGAGAGACTTCACCTAGCCCTACAGAGACTAGGGTGTGTGTGCGTAAGTGAGTGTGTGTGTGTGTGTGTGTGTGTGTGTGTGTGTGTGTGTGTGTGTACTATCATCTCACAAGTGAAGGGGAGAGGGGATGGAGGAGGGACTATGGAGGGCAGGAGAAGGGTGTAGCAACCAGGATAAATAAAGTGAAAAAGTTAAAAATACTTAAAAAGTCAAAATGGAAATGAAATATATAATCCTGGATATCCACATGACTTTAAAACACAGTGGACTGACTGAACATCCTTGGTGAGATAAATATAAATAGCAAAAGAAAGAAAAAGTAGCCTATCTTTTCTCAAATCATGATTTATGATATAAAAATTGTTACTCAGAAAATATTGTGTGAATCTTGTATGAGATAAATTTGCAGTTGTTAGTCTCAATGAGAACTAGAATATCCAACACATATGAAATGAAATATATGTGAAATTTATAAAGTTAAAAACATCAATAATCTAAACATAGGGCTATTTATTAGTCCATCTAATACTATATTTTCCAAGAAGCAATTTTCTTTATAAAAATGTGATTCTAGTAACTTTAAGGTAAGATGGTAGCTAAGAGCTCCATCAAAGCAACCCAGAGAAAGACAGAATAAAAAACAATAAATTTTATTCCTGTGAGAGGCAATGAGTGAAAAATAACTAGGGCTATGAGGTCTCTGAGTGAGAATTAGGGAAAGCAAGAAGAATGGTCATAAATCAGTGCTACCTTACTCCAGCTGAGATCCATGCTAACCACAGGGACATGCTCTTGTGTGCTCGCTCGCTCTTTCTGTCTCTCTGACTACACACACAGACACACACAGACACACAGACACACAGACACACAGACACACAGACACACACACACACACACACACACACACACACACACACACACACACACCAGAGCTACAGAAAGCGTTATCTGGACTAAGCAAGGGCTGGGGAAATTGGCAGTTAACTATGACTGTGCAGGCTGGCGTTGAAGACACTACTACAAAGATTCTCAGCTTGGCCACACTGAGTTCAACAGGAATTTCTCACTCTCATCTAGAGCATCCAAAGAACTGTGGAGGCAAGGTGAAAAGCTGGATACACTATGAATGGAGACCGAAGACATTTTTATGATAAAAGCTGAAGGAATCAAGTTATTCTCAGAAAGATAAGTATCACTTTCTCTTTTATTTGTAGTTTTAAGCTTTTATATATAGATACATAAAATCATGTTTGTGTATGTAACATGATGTAGGAACAAAACTACTGAGGAGTACAAGGCGACTAACAGGAAGAAAAGGAGAGAATTAGAGTGTAAGAGTTTGTGCTGGAAGTACATTATATGCTTGTCCAAATGCCATGAGGATTTGAGTATTTTATTGTCTTAACAGTAAGTAACAGTTTGTAAGAAACACAAAATTTAAACCTCACATTACTAACTGATGTATATATTTATGAGAATGCTAGAGTTGGGAACTGATCTCTTGGCTCCTTTCATTTGATCTAACAACTCAATAACGTTTGAAATATCCTCTCTTTTCAACTGTTCAGTTCAAACCCATTGACAGCTGAACTTTCATGATTTCATTATGTTAGACAAAGATTGTAAATTAGTACCTTATAATGACTTCAGATAAATTTTTATTATCTACACAGGAAAGTAGTGAAGAAGATATACAAACCATTTGATGATAAAAGGGGCATAAGCAGATATCTTCGAGGTCTTGGTGTACGAATGGCAATTCCTACCTGCTCTGTTTCATCAGTTCATGCTGAGCAGTAAAAATCAGCCAAGACACAAAGAAATCACACCAGTATTTACTAGTTGTACCAATTTAAGTTACTTTATAAACCCAGATGCCATGACTCACATCTGTAATCCCAGCTTGCAGGGGATGTAGGTGGAGTGAGTTCCAGGCCAACCAGAGCTATAGTTCCAGAGCAGCATTAGCTACAGTAAGACCATTTCAACACCCCCCCCCCATTAAGAAAAAGCCATCATAAATGCACATATACTGGAGTGGTGCACAAAATATGCAGTTGCGTGGTTACCTTGGACAGAGACCACATGGCTAGAGAACGTCCATCAGGTATTACCTACAATTCCATATTCTTTATATAAATATGAGGCTGGGTTTTTTCCCTTTCTTCGGGTAACCTTAGACAAAGAATTAGCAGACACAGTTTTTTTTCTTTCTTTCTCTCATTCTCACTGCTTCAGAAGTCTATAAGCACTTGACTTTAGCTTGGCTGAAGGTTTCACTGCAATGATTTAAAAAAAAAAAAGAATGGACCAAGAAAAAAAATGTGAAATTGGTTAATTTTAAGTATACATATTTTTAAATTCCTTAACTTTCTGCATAGATTGAAACCATAAAAACCTCAAAGACAAACTAATGGACCTGGACGGGAGGATGAGTTACATCTTCCTTTCTTTCTTCTGTATGGGGAGGTCAGTGTATGTATGTATGTATGTATGTATGTATGTATGTATGTATGTATGTATGTATGTATGTATGGATGTGTGTGTGAAAAGATTCTCTCTCTCTTACAGACACAGACACACATTATTTTTTGAGGACTCATCCATATCCTAGGCTAGCCTCTAACTGGCTATGTACTCGAGCATAGCCTCGAATTTATGATCCTCCTGCCTCCACCTTTAATTTATTAATATCCTATATTTTCTTTTCATATCAAATACTTAAATATCATTACCCTTATTTCCAGGAGGATTTGTTAAAAGATTAGCATAGTAACCAGTTAATAAATGTCCTTCAATTAACACATTATTCACCAAAGCAACTCCACAATATCATTTAAAATCTACACACAACTTATTCAAAGTAATTCTTCATTAAAAATATAAACATATGCTGACCTCATAGTGAACCACTGATGTTAATTCAGTTGAGGCTGTACCATATGTTACAGAAAAAAAAAAGCATGCACAGTTCCATCTAATTAAAATGGTAGGATTTCATTGGACAAAATAATTGTTTATTTGCTGCAAGACATTATGCACCAACAATCATTTGTCATTTAATAAAGCAGTAAAAATGATAGATTGAAAACAAAAACCCAGCAATTGGGCCTTGTAGGTGAGAACAAAAGAGAGAAAACAAACCAAAAAAACAAAACAAAACAAAAAACCAAACCTGTAATGTCAGAGTTACTAAGTTTTCCTTGTAGTTGTTTGTTTAGAAATTTCTTTTTAAAAGGCAAGAAAAATGGAAATAGCATGATTATAAAATTACTATGCTAGTGTGTGCAAGTTGTCAAATATGACCATATTTAACTAAGAAACACTGCCTCCTCCCAAAGGGAATGTGTTCCTGAGATGCCTGAGGCCCCCACTGGCTCTCATCAGAATGCAGGAGTTTTCAAATAACTGCTTCAAGTCCCATGAAGACCTAAGTAATGGACCTCCTGGTATCAGTTTTACCCACATGTAACTCCTGACACAATTACATGTGCCTGGAAAAACAGGTATACACATCCACCCACTGAAGATATAAGCCAATGTGTTTAATGTTCTTGGTTTCTCCAGTACTTAACTATGAGTACTAATGCCCTCTACAGTCACCCTCCAGTCACATGGCTGGCCAGGTGTCACAACTCATTATCACTGCTCAGCATCATCAGAATCCAAGAGAATCTCATACTATGTATTGCTGCCTTAGGAGACGATCAAGCTTCAAAGTGCAGTTTCTATGAGATGCTGGTCACCTTTCCACTACTATAAAGTCAAAAACTCATCAGCCAGGGGCTATCTGTATTGACTTTCAGAGCTTCAAAAAGAAAACCACAATAATAACTTATGGGAAATCAGGGTTTTATAATACATTTGGACATGAACAAAATACATTAAAAGGTAAACTCTTTTAAAGCACTCTATATACACTTGGCCATAAGCAAAAACAAAACCTGATACAGAGTTTGAAAAATAAAAGTCACATTATTTTAAAAATAAAATTTTAAAAGTTTGGAATATCTTTATTAACCAGAACTATCAGAATTTCTGCCTACTTTTCAATACCTAACTTTATATCCTCACAAAACAAGACTTGAATGTAAAGATGAGCTTGTCTTCCCAATCAGTTATCAGTAAGACATTATGCTTCTTTCAAGGGCTTATCAAAATGCGACCAGCTGATCTACCCAGTCTCAGGTTGCTGGCAAGAGATGAAGGCTTGCCTCCTTTAGAAACCAGCCTGTTCTGTCTATATTGACAGCAACACTCTAGTACCTTCTTAAGGCTAGTTTCCAATTCCCTAAATAACTGATTTGATCATGTTTGATTTTTCTTGACTCGAGGTTTAAATAAAATAGTTGTAAAAATTCACAAGGCAGTAGTATTCTGAGGTCCATATTTCATCCACGATCTGAAAATACATCCAGACATTAAGAAAAACATTATATTGATGTGATATAATTGACTATTGGTGACTAACAGGAACAAAGCTGCTCTCTTATTCTGGAGCTGAATGAAGCCTGGCTATTATATTTAGCATTAAATTAATAAAGTGTGCATTCTTTCCCTATAGATAGTGCTGTATGAATGTCCTTTTCAGGTTTCTTTATTAATATTCTAAGTGCAGTAAAATACTTCTAAAGATGACATAAAATAGTTTATGCTGTGTATGACTTTGAGTTTAGATGTGTTCTTGTCTTTGCAAACTAAAAATCAGGTATCTTTTGCCAAAAGTATAAAGAAAGAATGAACCTAGGGGGCGAGAGATCAACAATATGACTGACTTTTTATGTTCTTTTTTTTTTTTTTAAAGGACTCCTGATTTTACATGTGAAAATGCAAGAGTATCAACACCTCACAAAAATGTTTGAATTAAGGACTGAGAACAGATTATAACATGGAGGAAAGTTTCCTCTTAATAAACATTGAAGATATTCATCCCTAAGTAAAATAATAATGAAATATAATTCAAAAGGACAGATGTTATAAATTCTTCTGGGGAAATTTATGGATTCTATCCTTAGATTCTAGCACAGGTGAACATGAATCCTAAGTAGAAAGAAGTCACATCCAGCACCACATCAGAATTACAGTTTATTAGCAGAATAAAGTAGAAAATGGTCAGGTAAACAAATAATACACAACAAAGTGCACTAGAAATAAAACTGAGTAAGGCAAGATGGATAAGGTTCACAATATTGGGAAAGACACAAACTGGGAAAAGCAACTGTAAACATGGACATTTGATCACCAAATCCAAACAGTCACACAAGCCGTCTTTTGTGACTAAACAGAATTAAAGGACCTGTGTCAGGTGGCCTTGCTGGTTTCTCCATCCTGATTAGCTGCTGGTTCTAGAATCTCATTCATTCTTAAAACCTCTTCATAGAGCAAATAGTTCTGCAGACTTCTGGGAAGTGGCAACTGATGGATGAAAATGTCAGAGTGAAGGTGCTCTGCTTTTAGACTGGCCCGAATTTCCAAACGACAAAGATGGGTTAGGCTTGGAACAGAGGCTGGAGAAACAAACAAACATAATTTTCACTAACAGTGGACTGAATAAATGGTTGGAAAAGTAATAGCTCTTGTTGTGAAAGCATGACGACCTGAGTTTGAACTTCAGAAACAATGGAAAAGCCACAGTGGCGGCCAGCACCTCTTACCCAGACAAAAACAGGAGCATCAGTGTAGCTTGCTGGCTACCTCCAGATCCAATGAGAGACCCTGTATCAAGGCAAGTGATATACTAACATCCTCCTGTGGCCCCCAACATGTACACACTATCATGAATACTTACAAAACATACACATACACACAAGCAATACATTAAGATAAGCATCCAGCCCATTTTATACAATAAAAAAGAAACACTACGTTGCTTAGCTCATTTTGAAAGAAGACTACTGGTTCAGCATGACTACATGAAACGTGTATGTACTTTTTCCACTTGCTTGATCTCACTTCAATTGGTCACATACTCAAGTCAGCATCCAGAGACAGAAAAAATAAGTCTTTAAATTTTAATAATCTGACAACACAAGCTAACACTTAAGAAAACCCTAAGTAGAAATTGCTATTTCCCTCTTAGTCTGTTTTACTACCAAAGGTTCTGAACGTAACACATGAAACCGAGGGATGTGCAGCCTGACCATTTCCTCTTTGCATCTATGACAGAAAATAAAGTTTCAAGGTCTGTGAAGATGGCTCAGAAGTTAATAACATTAGCTGTTCTTCCAAAGGACCCAGGCTCAAATTGTAGCATCTACATGGTGGCTCACAACTGCCTATAACTCCAGTTTCAGGGGATCCACTACCCTCTTCTGACTTTAATAGGCACCAGGCATGCATGTGATACACAGAAATACATGCATAAAAAAAATCCAGAAAATTAAAAAAAATACTTTTTTTAAGAAAGAAATTTCAAAATCGGCACAGAAACAGAACATTCACTGAGTGTTCTCTATGCTACACACCCACCACATATTCTAGTTTTGTATTATTTATTCCAGGGTACACATACATATACATATACAGTTTTTGTTTGTTTCTTTGGGCTCCTAAAGTTATGTTGTACCACTGATCTGCCCCAGACTCTGGGATTTATTATCATACTTTAATAATATGGGAAAATGGAGGTTTAAAAAGAAATTTCAGGTGCACCATTCCTGCCAGGAGAGAGCTTGTCTCCAGGGAATGCTCTGACTCTGGGACTCAGGGGAGATTGCCATTTTCTCTCCAGTGACAGGCTAAGGCTGGACTAGCCAGGAGCACACAGGCCTAAGAAGCAGAAGAGGAGATGGCTCAGGGTCATTCCTTCTTCCATCTGTACCCAGGAGGTAGGGCTTTTCCACAGCCCTCTGTGCACTAGTCTTGCCAGGAGACAGCTGGTCTCCTAGGAGTGCTGACACAGGCTTACAGATCCACAGGAGGAACAAGCTCCAGCCAGAGACAGCAAGAACATCTAACACCAGAGATTACCAGATGGCAAAAGGCAAACACAAGAATCTTACAAACAGAAACCAAGACTACTTGGCATTATCAGAACCCAGTACTTCTGACACAGCAAGTCCTGGATACCCCAACACATAGGAAAAGCAAGATTCAGATCTAAAATGACTTCTCATGATGATGATAGAGGACTTTAAGGAGGACATAAATAACTCCCTTAAAGAATTACAGGAGAACACGGGTAAACAGCTAGAAGCTTTAAAGAGGAAACACAAAAATCCCTTGAAGAATTTCAGGAAAAAATATCCAAACAGATGAAGGAATTGAACAAAACCATCCAGGATCTAAAAATGGAACTAGAAACAATAAAGAAATCACAAGGGGAGACAATCTAGGATAGAAAACCTAGGAAAGAAGTCAGGAGCTATAGATGCAAGCATCACCAACAGAATACAAGAGGTAGAAAAGCGAATCTCAGGTGTAGATGATACCATAGAAAACATTGACAGAACAATCAAAGAAAATGCAAAAAGATCCTAACCCAAAACTTCTATCCAGGAAATCCAGGACACAATAAAAAAACAAAAACCAAAGGATAACAGGTATAGAAGAGAGTGAAGATTTCCAACTTAAATGGCCAGTAAATATCTTCAACAAAATTATAGAGGAAAACTTCCCTAACCTAAATAAAGACATGCCCATGAACATGCAAGAAGCCTACAGAACTCCAAATAGTTTGGACCAGAAAAGAACTTCCCACCATCACACAGTAATCAAAACACCAAATGTACAAAACAAAGAAAGAATATTAAAAGCAGTAAAGGAAAGAAGCTGGAGTAGCAATTCTAATATCAAATAAAATTGATTTTTGACGTAAAGGTATCAAAAAAGGTAAGGAAGGACAGTTAATACTCATCAAAGGTAAAATCTACCAAGATGAACTCTCAATTCTGAACATCTATGCTCCAAATGCACGAGAATCCACATTCATGAAAGAAGCTTTGCTAAAGCTCAAAGCACACATTGCACCTCACACAATAATAGTGGGAGACTTCAACACCCTACTCTCAGCAATGGACAGATCATGAAACTGAGCAGAGACACAGTGAAACTAACAAAAGTTTGAAACAAATGGATTTAACAGATATCTATAGAACATTTTATCCTAAAACAAAAGGATATACCTTCTTCTCAGCACTTCATGGTACCTTCTCCAAAACTGACCATACAATCAGTCACAAAACAGGCCTCAACAGATACAAGAAGATTCAAACAATCCCATGCACCCTATCAGATCACCACAGACTAAGGCTGATCTTCAATAACAATATAAACAATAGAAAGCACACATACATGTGGAAGCTGAAGAACACAAGCTGAAGAACTCTCTACTCAATGATAATTTGGTCAAGAAAGAAATGAAGAAAGAAATTATAGACTTTTTAGAGTTTAATAAAAATGAAGTCACAGCATACACAAACTTATGGGGCACAATGAAAGCAGTGCTAAGAGGAAAACTCATAGCTCTGAGTGCCTCCAAAAGAATCTGGAGAGAGCACACACTAGCAGCTTGACAGCACAACTCCAAGCTCAAGAAAAAAAAAAAAAAAGAAAAGAAAAAAAGCAAATATACCCAAGAGGAGTAGAAGGCAGGAAATAATCAAACTCAGGACTGAAATCAACCAAGTAGAAACTAAAAGAACTACACAAAGAATCAACCAAACCAGGAGCTGCTTCTTTGAGAAAATCAACAAGATAGATAAACCTTTAGCCAGACTAACTAGAGGGTACAGAGACAGTATCCAAATCAACAAAATCAGAAATGAAAAGGGAGACATAACAACAGAATCTGAGGAAACCCCAAAAAAATTATCAGATCCTACTACAAAAGCCTATACTCAACAAAACTGAAAAATCTGACTGAAATGGACAATTTTCTAGACAGATACTAGGTACCAAAGTTAAATCAGGATTAGATAAATAATCCAAACAGTCCCAACCCCCTAAAGAAATAGAAGGAGTCATAAATCGTCTCCCAACCAAAAAAAAAAAAAAAATCTCCAGGACCAGGTGGTTTTAGTTCAGAGTTCTGTCAGACCTTCAAAGAACACCTAATACCAATACTTTTCAAACTATTCCACAAAATAGAAACAGAAGAACCACTACCCAATTCGTTCTATGAAGCACAATTACTCTGATACCTAAACCACACAAAGACCCAACAAAGAAAGAGAACTTCAGACCCATTTCCCTTATGAATATCAATGGAAAAATACTCAATAAAGCTCTCACAAACTGAATTCAAGAAAACAATCATCCATCGTGATCATCTAGGCTTCATCCCAAGGATACAGGGATGGTTCAATATATGGAAATCCATCAATGTAATCTACTATATAAGCAAACGCAAAGAAAAAAAAACACACGATCATCTCATTAGATGCTGAGAAAGCATTTGACAAAGTCCAACACCCCTTCATGATAAAAGTCTTGGAAAGATCAGGAATTCAAGGCTCATACCAAAACATAGTAAAAGCAGTATATAACAAACCAGTAGCCAACATGAAACTAAATGGACAGAAACTTGAAGCAATCCCACTAAAATCAGCGACTAGACAAGGCTGCCCACTCTCTCCCTATATATTCCATATAGCGCTTGAAGTCCTAGCCAGAGCAATTAGACAACATAAGGAGATCAATTGGATACAAATTGGAAAAGAAAAAAGTCAAAATATCCCTATTTGCAGATGATATGATAGTATGATAGTATACTTAAGAAAAAAAAAAAACCACCAGAGAACTCCTAATCCTGATGAACAACTTCAGCAAAGTAGCTGGATACAAAATTAACTCAAACAAATCAGAGGTCTTCCTCTACACAAAGGATAAACAGGCTGAGAAAGAAATTAGGGAAAGAACACCTTTTACCACAGTCACAAATAATATAAAATATCTTGGTGTGACTCTAACTAAGCAAGGGAAAGCTCTGTATGACAAGAACTTAAAGTCTCTGAAGAAAGAAATCAAAGATCTCAGAAGATGGAAAGATCTCCTATGATCATGGATTGATAGGATTGATATAATAAAAATGGCCATCTTGCCAAAAGCAATCTACAGATTCAATGCAATCCCCATCAAAATACCAACTCAATTCTTCATAGAGTTAGAAAGAGCAATTTCCAAATTAATCTGGAAAGGCAAAAACCCAGAATATCGAAAACCATTGTCAACGATAAAAGAACTTCTGGGGGACTCACCATCCCTGATCTCAAGCTGTATTACAGAGCAACAGTGATAAAAACTATATGGTATTGGTACAGTGACAGGCAGGTAGATCAATGGAATAGAATTGAAAACCCAAAAATAAACCCACACCTATGGTCACTTGATCTTTGACAAAGGAGCTAAAACCATTCAGTGGAAAAAAGACAGCATTTTCAATAAATGGTGCTGGTTCAACTGGTGGTTAGCATGTAGAATAATGCAAATCGATTCATTCTGATCTTGTACAAAGCTTAAGTCCAAATGGATCCAGGACCTCCACATAAAACCAGATACACTAAAACTAATAGAAAAGGAAGTGGGAAAGAGACTTGAGCACATAGGCACAGGGGAAAATTTCCTGAATAGAACACAAATAGCTTATGCTCTAAGACCAAGAATTGATAAGTGGGACTTCATAAGATTGCAAAGATTCTGTAAGGCAAAGGGCATTGTCAATAGGACAAAAAGGCAACCAACAGATTGGGAAAAGATTTTTACCAACCCCACATCCTATGGAGGGATAATATCTAATATATATAAAGAACTCTAGAAGTTAGACTCCAGAAAATCAAATAACCCTATTGAAAATGGGGTACAGAGTTAAACAAAGAATTCTCAACCAAGCAATATCGAATGACTGAGAAGCACCCAAAGAAATGTTCAACATCCTTAGTCATTAGAGAAATGCAAATCATAACAACCCTGAGATTCAACCTCACACCAGTCAGAATGGCTAAGATCAAAAATTCAGGTGACAGCAGATGCTGGCGAGGATGTGGACAAAGAGGAACACTCCTCCATTGTTGGTGGGATTGCAAGCTGGTGCAACCACTCTGGAAATCTGTTCGGCAGTTCCTCAGTAAATTGGACATAGTATTACTTGAGGACCCAGCTATTCCCTCCTGGGCATACACCTAGAAAAAGATCCAACATGTAATAAGTACACATGCTCCAGTATGTTCATAGCAGCCTACTTTTTTATAATATCCAGGAGCTGGAAAGAACCTAGATGTCCTTTAACAGAGGAATGGATACAGAAAATGTGGTACATTTACAGAATGCAGCACTACTCAGCTATTAAAAATGATGAATTCATGAAGTTCTTAGGGAAATGGATGGAACTAGAAAATATCACCCTGATTGAGGTAACCCAATCACAAAAGAATACACATAGTACACACTCACTGATAAGCGGGTATTAGGCCAGAAGTTCGGAATACCAAAGCTACAATGCACAGACAACCTGAAGCTCAAGAAGGTAGACCACAGTGTGGATACTTCAGTCCTTCTTAGAACGGAGAACAAAATACCCATTGGAGGAAATACAGAGATACAGTTTAGGGCAGAAACTGAAGGGAAGGCCATCCAGTGACTGTCCCACCTGGGGTTCCTTCCCCTATAAAGTTACCAAACTTAGACACTATTATGGATGCCAACAAGTACTTACTGACAGGAGCCTGATATGGCTGTCTCCTGAGAGACTATGCCAGTGCCTGACAAATACAGAAGTGGATGCTCACAGCCATCCAATGGAGGAGCTAGAGAAAGGACCCAATGAGCTGAAGGGGTTTATAGCCCCAGTACCCCCAGAGCTCTCAGGGACTAAACCACCAGCCAAAGGGTACACATGGAGGGACCCATGTCTCCAGCCACATATGTAGCAGAGTATGGCATTGTGAGGAAATGCCCTTGATCATGTGAAGTGTAGGGAAGTGGGAGTGTGTGGGTTAGTGAGCAAGGGGAGGAGGGTTGGGATAGGGGGTTTTTCAGAAGGGAAATAAGGAAAGGGGATAAAATTTGCAATGTAAGTAAAGAAAACATTTAATTAAAAAAAAAGAAGTTTTAGTAACATTTCAAACATCACAAAACTGCAGAGCCATTCAGATCCATTTGATCCCAACACCTCTAAGCGTTGATGAGTATCTGATGTAGCCACCGGAGGATGCAAATTCTCAAAGAATAATCCATGTACATGTAACTGAGAACCACCAGATGACAGCAGCATAAATTTCTAAGATGAGAGTGTTAACTGAAGAAGATAATGTCCACAAAAACCAAAACAGCTAATGCTTTTATGTGACTCGATTTTTTGTTAGTAAAGAAATCTCGAAATCCTTGTGAGATGGAGCATTGACAAAGGAGCCAGGGCAGGAGCATCAACTCAAGTACCATGGAGAGCATGTCTGAGGACAACTAATATTGTTTTCTACACCCCCAGCTCAACCTGGTTAAAGCAAGCTCATTTTCTAACATCCCAAATTCACCATATCAAAACAACTCAAGTTATCTCAATATCTTATGTTTTAGTTTCTGTTTAGTTTACTAAAAGTTTTAAAAACAACTATCATTAGGAAAAAGTGAGAACAAAAGAATGGAAAGTAACCTTAAACAAAGTAGACTAATGATGTGAATATAAACAGTGGTAAAGACTCAGATGAATACTACCAATGCATGAAGGTTATACAAAGAGCCAAAGAAATACCATTGAATACAATCTTGAAACTTGGTTTGAGGATAGTGTGTTTGTAGAATTGTGGAAATTATACTGGAAGTATATGACATACATGTGACTTTGTAAGAACTGGCATCCATAGGTATAATGTAACATCTAGATAAGAATAGTGACGGTTTTGAAAACAAAATTAAAGTTTAAATGCTTTTGCTTATCTAACAATATTTATCATTTAGCATATACAATATATGATTGATAATACTGGGCAAAACTAGTTATCTAACACTGTTGAAGATGTAATGAAAAGAAAACACCTAAAGTCAATAACTAACTGGAATTAATTACATTGTCAATATATTTGGTATTAAAAAATCTATAGGAAATAAATTGAAATAAAACACTATGTCATCTCAAATACATGATTTTGTTTTCCTTCCTTCCTTAAGTGTAACTTTCCTATTCAGACATTATACCTTTTATATAATGATTATTTTACATAGCTGGTATAATAATATGTAACATTAGGTAAGTAAATAAATATGTGTGGTGTTTGAGTGTGTGTGTTTATGTGTGTATGCACTTGGAGGTCATCATTTGGATCTAGCTAACAACAGTTATATTGCTGCAATGTGGTAGGCAAATCATTTAAGCTTCTCCTAACAAATGTAGACTAGTCCAATTTATTTTAATAACAAGTGGATGTGCATAAACATGTTTAGATATGCTGTGAAGACAGGGCTCTAATGGTATAATCTGATAAGGCTGTTGACATTTAAAGAAACTTTAAAGCAGGAGTTTATTTGGGTTACTTGTAGGAATTTGGGTGTTCAAAAGCAGCTAAATTCCCTGGAAGTTTTTTGATCAAATTACACATCTATACCAGTGCAGTTTTATTGGAGTTAATGATTCACCCTTTATGTAACTTTTATGAGGGGACGGAGGGGACTTGGGAGGCGTTACTGAAGGGTAGTGAGCCCTGTGAGCCTTAGGAACTTCTCCTCCCTCTAGGAGGGGATGGTAATAGACCCAGTTTCATGACATTCACACATGGGTGATCCCAGCTGCTCTAATTAAAGAAGGTAATTTTCAAATCAACACTGAAGGGAACAAAGACACAAGAATATAGTCCATGATGCAAATCCAAAAGAAAATATTCCATGATAACATCACTAACTTTTCTTCATCAGCTCAAAACTGCAATTATTTTACATTCCAATTTCCTTTCCATTTCTTCTTTTAACAAGATACTCGGCAAATTAGTCAGGGCAGGATACAGGCATCCTGGTGATGTGGATGGTAAAGCCTGCCTAAGAGTAAATTGGAATTCATACAGTGGGAAGCCAGAATGTTGATGGTTGAGGTTCATCTTTACAGAGAATGTGGCAATATTAGTGATGAGAGAACTCTTACATAAAACAACTTGAACAACTAAACGGTTATAATCAGAGCAGTAGGAACCACATTTATGTTGAAGAAATAGGCTCCACTATAAAAAAGGGCTAGGATGAATTTCACAGTCTGGGCTAAATTGATACATATTTGTATGAACTTATAACTTTAAATACTATCAGTTCTGTTTTGACATATACCTTATTTTAAAACTATTATGTCATGAAAAATTGAGTTATGGAAGAACAAAGCTAGAATGTAAAACTTAAATATTTCAGCAGGTTCAATAAGGACACACACACACACACATCTTAGATAGGTACCTAAGAAACATATAGTACAGTTTACACATTAAATAGATAACAAATTGAAGAGTTAGCAAATGTGGGTATTTACCTTGAAAAGGACCTAAAGTTTTCTTGTATAAATAAGCATCAATAGAACTACAATTTTGGTGTTATTTTGAGGTGGGACTCATGACTCATCAATGGGAGGAGAGGCCCTTGATCCTGTGAAGGCTCTATGTGCCAGTGTAGGGGAATGCTAGGGCCAGGAATGGGAGTGGGTGGGTTGGTGAGCAGGGGGAGAGGGGAGGCAATAGGGGCAGGGGGTTTTCAGAGGGGAAACCAGGAAAGGGGATAACATTCGAAATGTAAATAAAGAAAATATCTAATAAAAAAATGGAAAAAACACAAAAACAAATTTTTTTCAGTTAAATTAAATTAAAATTTGTTGTATGTGCTAGTCTAATTACACAATGCCCACCTGGCACAATAAGTTGTTTTGGTTTTGTTTTCCAACAGGGTCTCATTATGATGTGGAACTCATTACATAGTCCAGGTAGGCCTCAAATTCACAAACCCACTATATTATGCACATAATAATATCTCCAAGCTATAAACCCTACAACTTACAACACTGCTTGCCTGTAGGATATACTGGTGCAATAGTGTTGGTGTTATTTTTTGTGTTGTTCATTGTTTTGATTTTCACCTTTTGAATTTCTGGAGAGAAAGGAAGAAGTTATGAAGGAGGAAAGAGAATGAATCTGAAGTTGAGTACATAGAGGGATGGAAACATCTGGAAAGAAATCAAGAACAAAAACATGATCAAAATATACTACATGAAAATCTTTAAACAGGGGAAAAAAAACTCCTAAATGATGCTGAGGACTGACCATTATTTATTACCTGTACACCCTCAAAAAGATTCCAGAGACTGGAATGCAGTATTTTTATTAAAACAAACACACACAGCTTGTCTTCATGTTCAGGAATTCAGCTACTTGGGTTTTGTAGGTTGTTTTGTGGTACTGGCAATTCAAGCTAGGACTGTAAACATGGCAGTTAACAGCACTGTCACTGATACACATGAGCTCCTTCCCCACTTCTCTCCATTTTTGAGACAGGGTTTTCATAACCAAACCTTGATGCCTTAGCTACTGTGATAGGCAATGCATTATAGGCATTCATAATGTATTCTTGCTGGAGCTATTTTAGGTTTAACTGAAATTTGATCTCCTTGATGGAAAATCCCATAGAAAATTACCTAACTCTATTCTAGAAACCCAAAGCCAATGCTTGACTGTAGAGCAGTGAGCTGTGCACACACAGCCTGGTCCCCAGTCGAGCACAGGCCTGGAACCCTGGTTACCCTAAGGGACAGCAGGTGTTTGGCCATGCCTCCTGTGCCCCTAGCTCTTGTCACAGCTACAGCCTCCCACAGCCAAGTCCCCACCCCCACAGAGAGTTGTGTGGCCTACAGTCATGTAGACAATGCCCCAAGCTCCTGGTATTCTGTCTGGACTCCACCCCCATAATTACCTGGCAATAGACAGATATGCTCCTCCCCACTGTTACCTGGCAACAGCAAGGATGGCCCAGCACCCTATAAAAGGAGTTACTTGCCCCTTCCTCTCTCTCTCTCTCCTCTCTCTCTCAATCTCTCTCTCTCTCTCCCCCTCTCATGTTCTCTCTCTTACCCTCTTGCTCTTACTCTCACCTCTCGCCCTCCTTCTCCGAACCCTTCTTCCCCCCACCACCCCCCTCTCTCCACATGGCCGCTGTTGGCCTCTGCTTCTCTACTTTCTCCCTCTCGCTGTCTTTCTACAATGAATGCCTTAAAACCATGGATTGCCTCTTCTCATCCGGATCCACCGTGCTGGAGCAATGGAGCAGGTTTCCCTCTAAAGAACTGCCAGTCTAACCTCCCGCCAGAAGGCCTCCAGCCATAGCTTCTGCCAACCCAAGCCACTGACTGAGCAAGCCAGACTCTCTCCCTTCGGCCCCCAGGCCAGAGTCCACCGAGGGTCCCCACTCTGTTCTCAGCTCTTATGTGACATCCAGTGGGTCTGTGGTGCCCAAGTGCGAGAACCTGACATCCCTGGTCTCCATGCGGCCCAGGGACCCCAGAGCCAGCTTTTCTGCGGTACCCAGCGGCTTCTGTAGTATCCCTACTCTGGTACGTCTGACCCCAGACTGTGCCTTCCTCACCCCCAGATCATCCCACAGCCCAATGCCTGCCTGGAGGTGCCATTGGGTTCATGCAGTCAAACTCCCAGGGTCCCCCTCGCCCAGTGGCCCAAGACTGGGCTGGACATGGGACACCATTTTTGACTTGACTGCTCAGAACCCCCACCCACAGGTAATAGCTTCTAGTAAACTGCTAGGAAATACCAGGATTTGTGTTTGCTATAAAAGCCTCTTGGTCTAAATGCTGGGGAGGTCCAGAATACCTGAGTGTAGTCCCAGCTGGCTAGAATGAAGACTTTCAGTTGACTATCAACTGTCTCTAATTGATAATCTCTGGTGAGCTCCCCAAAGTACTTTGGAGACCCTAGCAAGATCCCTAGACTAGACTCAGACAATTAGAGGCTTCAGAATCCCCAGGAGCAGGCAAGAGTGCACTAGCTAGAGAGTACACACCCTGACATGATCAGGGCCCCAAGAAAATCCTCTCTAATGGATTCTTGCCAAGTGTTCCAGGGGCACCCAAAAGATAAATCAAATGTCATCTGGTCTAAACACCCCTGGAGGTAGGTTTGGTCTGTAAGAGGTTCTATCTGGTTAAGACGCAAGAGGAGAGGTTGGATGCAATGTAGATCCTGTGTCTAGGATCTGTGTGAGACATCACTAGATTCCCCTAGTCTGTTCAGGTGTATGAATGTGTGGAAGCCACCCGCGGTTTTTACTATGTGTCTCTCTGCATGAATGTGTCACTTTCTGTGTGTTTCTGTGAGTTCTGCTGGTTGGAGAAAATCTTGGACGTGTGGAGTGAGCTGTCCTGGAGTATTCAATTCAATAACTCACTGCCCCCAAGGCAGTGCTCATTTCCCTCAGGCTCATGGGCCACAACAGGTGATGTACTTCCAGAGGCTATGATTAGAGAAAACCTCAAAGAAAGGAAAAAAAGGAGTTAGATGAAATAATTGGTATTAGTTTCCAACTACCTGGTCCTCATGGCCAACTAACTTATTATAAGCATCGTTATTACTGTTGAGGCTTACTCTGATCTAGCTAATGCTGGGACCCTGCATCCTCAACTGCATGACGAACTAAGGTACTGGCCAACTATGATTTGTTAGAACAGAATGAGTCAATGATTTGCCTCATGCCCATAGAAACAGAGGGGAACATGACGGTGCAAGACAGCGCAGAGGTTCCTCCATCTTGTGTTCTTGCTGGAATTATTTCAGGCTTAACTGGAATTTGATGTACTTGATGGAGAATCCCCGGAAAATTACCCAACTCTATTCTAGAAACCAAAGCTAACTTAGCTTCAGTGAAGTTGCTTGTTTGTGCAAACATCCCCCTGCAGCTCCTGTGCAAGATACCAGGACGTGATTTTGTCCTTTCAAAGTCCTTTGGTCTAAAGGCTTTGGGAGATGCTTAGGTCTGGAATACCTGAGTGTAGTTCAAGTCAGCTGCAATAAAGACTTTCAATTGGCTATAATAGTCATCTCTAGTGTGATGACCTGAAAGCTGGGATTTGAGACATGTCCAGCTCAAGTATTTCTTTTCCTTTTCTTTTCTTCTTTCTTCCTTCCTTCCTTCCTTTCTTCCTTCCTTCCTTCCTTCCTTCCTTCCTTCCTTCCTTCCTTCCTTCCTTCCTTCTTCCCCCCCCCTCTTTTTTATTTTTTTGAGACAGGGTTTCTTTGTGTAGCCCTGGCTATCCTCAAACTTTCTCTGTAGTCCAGGCTGGTCTCAAACTTAGAGATCCACCTGCATCTGCCTTCTGAGTGCTGGGATTTAAAGGCATATGCCACCATATCCCAGCATATATTTCTTTTTCATGCATAAAGTTAACAATATTTGTTTTTAACTCATTATAAAGTAACATGAGAACTCTTATATAGGTAATATCTTATTTGTTGATTTTAAAACTATCTCACTATGTAGACACAGGCTAGCTTCGCTATAAAGTTCAAGTTACCCGTGACATTGTGATATTTTCTTGTCTCAGCTATCTGAATGCAGAAATTCCAGGTATAAACCAGTGTAACTGGCCTTGGAATTGTATATATTACCACCTAAATAACAATCAAAACCTGTTTGCAAACAGGGGCAAAATCTATACATATCCACATGGCAGCCCACAACAGCTGTCTATAACTCCATGATTTGACACACCCCCACAGACAGATAAACAGACAAAACACAAAAGCACATAAAATAAAAATAAATAATCAAGTTTAAATAAAAAAGAAAGGTGTTGTAGGACAGGCTTTAAAACGAAGCAAAACAAAACAAACAAACAAACACATCACTGAAACACTACCACTGTCAATGAAATGAATAGCAAACAGCTAAACAGCTTTAAGTCATTCTCTTGGAAAATAATATTCTCCAAAGCTCTCAGACCTAAGGAACTAGAAAACAGAAAGAACACAAAAATTTGTAAGTAAAATGGCATGTTCAATTATGGATACATCATAATGTACGTTATGAAATAGTAATATCCAAATGGCTAATAGATATATAGAGCTGGAATCAAGAAAAGAGGTTGTAGCTAGAGAAAAGAACAAGAAGCACAAGCTACTAGTAAATATCTGATACACAGCACATCCAATTTGTGACCTCAAAGGGGTCATGACCCACAGGTTGAGAATCACTGATCTAGACACCTGCCCTGTGCTATGGCCTTAATGTATTGCAATAATTTTCCCATTTGACATTTATGCCCTTTTGGTTTTCTGTTCTCAAATTCGCTCTCCGACATTCTATCTGTTCTGAATAAATATCTGTTTTCTGATTATACAAATACATAATCAGAAAAGTATCTGCAAATACTTTGAGAATTACATACAAGAGAACTTTCCCACATTATCATTAAAGAAATCCTAAACTGGAACGCCAGGAGACTCCAAATAGAAAACTTCTTCAACAGAAACTTTCCTCACAGTCTGAGCATGGCTAAGTTCAAGAGCACTTAAGATTGAGAAAATTAACTAAAATGTAATTTTTAAAGAAATTACAAGACATTTCTACATAGGTATAGATTGATTTGTTAAAAACCTATTCAAACTGCTTTTGGAAAAGTTTCACATTACATAAAAATAGACACGAAAGAAAAATTTTCTCAACTTAAAACTCATAATCTCATAACATATAATCAAAATTAAATAAATCAGAGCAAATATATAAGAATACTTTGGATATAGTATATTTAAACTAGGTTTCTTACATAAAATAAAATTTATCCTGTTAACAAGAAATATAGGCATGGGGAGGGAATAGAGACTGAATGAATGGTCAACTTTGAGATCCATCCCATGAGCAAGCACCAGTCTCCAACACTATTAATGGCACTCTATTATGCTTGAAGAACGTGTCCTCTGAGAGGCTCCACCCAGCAGCTGACTCAGACAGACACAGACACCAAACACAGTCAAACAGTGGTTGGAGCCTGGGATCTCTTATGGAAGACTAGAAGGAAGGATTGAGGGCCCTGAAGGAAATAGAAACTCCACAGGAAGACCAACAGAATCAAGTAACCTAGAGCCTTGGGGCTCTCAGAGACTACACCATCAACCAAAAAACATACATGGACTGAACTTAAGCCTCCCCACTAATATAGGGCAGATGTGTAGCTAGACCTCCATGTGGGATCTGAACAACTGGAATGGGGGCTATCCCAAAGGCTGTTGCCTGTATGTGGGATATGTTCTTATAGTTGGGTTGCCTTGTGTGGCCTCAGTGGGAGAGGAAGGACCTAGTCTTGCAGACTTGAAGTACCAGGGTTGGGGGTGGATATCCAGCCCCCCCCCAGTGGAGAAGGGAGGGCTATGGGGAAAGAATTGTGGAATGGGTAATGGAGAGGGGGGCAATGAGTGGGATGTAAAGTGAATAAAAAAATTAAATTAAAAATAACTCACTGAGTATTTTTTAATTTTTTGGCTAATAAAATTTTAATAAGTATAGTAAAGTTTGAAAAATCTGTTTTACAATAGTCATTTAAATATCAATCACCAGGTAACATATACTTGTAACCTCAACACACAAGAAGTAAAGGCAGGAGTACCAAGAGTTTTAGGCTAGCCTGGACTACAAGAAAGACCAACAACAAGATAATCAATTCACAGAATTTTCACCCAGTTCACAGGGTATATAAACAGGTTACTATATTATCAGTAGAGACAGGTACAAATAAAATAAGTTAATATTTCCTTTCAGAGATGATAACTTTACAGATAGAACATGAATCTATAAAAATTTCTAAAGAAATATTAAGTTTAATATTCTATTGAATATAAACTAAGTATTTTCCTTATGTATCTTTACAAGAGCAAAAGATTCTTACTGAGTAAAAATAGTCAATTGCTGCTCCCTGTAAGATTTGTACGCTAAACTTATGAATAGATATAATTCAGAGGAAAATACTACCCTTTCCCCCATGCTTTCCACATATGAAGAAATCCATATTATGCCTAATTTACTGTGCCCTCCCCCCAGCCTTGAGCAGGCTGGCTCAGACCTTGTTTGCCACAGTTCCCAGCTCACCTAGAGTCTTCTGACCTAGGTAAATTCTTTTGTCTGCAGCTTCATGCAAGACGCTACCTGCTGAGCAGCTGAGCTTGTTTTCCTGATAAAGCAAACAGGAGATCCTGGCACAGTGGGGGATGGGTTCCCCCCTTTAATATCAGACTCTAAAATTAAAGTTGGGCCTTGATCAGAGAACTTTGTCTTGGCTTGTTACTTCTCTTGCTGCCTTTTCCATCCAACCCCATCTTTCCTTTCAGGAACTCTGAAACTCGTGGCTGCCAGTGGCTACAATTTACTATGTTCTCTAAAAAATCCACAAAAATTCTAACATAACTAGAGAAGCAAGAGAAGAAAGAGTAGCAGTGTGTTTAAAGCTGTGCCTTCTTACCCAAATGTTGTTGAAGAGCCCAAGAGGAGTTTGCACGAACAGAGAGCATCTTTTCAACAGCTGAAGGAAGTCTCTTCCAATTAGAAAATTCCAAAGTAAAGATAAGGATGTCATCACTGGCTGAATCAACCCTGTATCAACAACATATTAACAGGCCATCAGAAAACAAATGTGTGTGTGTCTGTATATTTGCTTCTAGTACTAGCCATATACACATAAGTAAATACCACACTCTTATTTTTAAAGAACTTAATGATGAAAGGAAAACCACAGCAAAACCACACAGTATTCAAACAACTAAGGCAACTCATTAGACTCCCAGAAGCGGAATAATGTTGTGTGCAGTAATCCAAGGGACCTCAAGAGGAATTTCTACATTCCTGAAAAGCAGGCATTTTCTTTTTCCATTGGAAAAAGAACCAGAGTCTTGGCTGAACTTGCCATTACCTTCTCACAACTGAGCTGTTTTGCCAAATGTAGTCTGGCTATCCCTATAGACACAGGATGATCTAGAAAGGATAAAGCTCAAATATTTCCACTCATCCCAAAGCTGAGCATAAAAAGAGACATCTCTTCTACCACCCTTAGCCCTCACCTCCTTAACTATTCCTAGAAGTTATGCAGCTGTTCTAAGAACCTTCCTCATTATAGACTCAGCCATAAAGAGTGATCTAACATTGCATTCAGCATTAAGAACAAAAAATATGAGGTCCACACTAATATATATTCCTCTCTCTTTTTTTCAAAACAACACAGGATTCCCTATCAGTCCAACTAAAAGAGGCTTCCCCAAATGTTAGAAATTGAATCTAGTGAAAATTTAAAAAAATGGTTGAAATGCCTAAATTCTTTAAGCTCCTAGCTCTCTTACATAATGTGTAACCTATTTCTTCAAAATTTATAAAAATATATAAAATATAATAAACACACTTTTACAAGTATAAAATATGTATGTATAAATATATTACTAGAATATGAAAACTTCAGTATTATATTTTCCAGGAGATCTCACATCATTATACACATGAAATACAGTCAGTACTTTAAGAAAACTTAAAATCCTAGCAAATTACTCATCCAAGTTCAACTACACAGCCTCACGTTGTTTGAAAAACAAACACACAAACAGAACAACTATATAACTGTGGTGTCAGACCCCAGACAAATGGCTAAGGTGTTTACTTAACAGACACTGCCCATCAGCCTCTTTCAGCATTGTCAGTACCCACTAAGGAGACATCCTGCTTGGCAGATCCCACCACCTACCATAAACTCTCCAGCCCAGTAACTGGGCTGGGCTTCCCTAGCTTCTCTCCCATACATAACCTAGCCATATGACAGTCAAGAGACTGGTCTTTTGGTCTCCTGGGATCTTGTCCCTGGTTCCCCTCTCTTCCTCTCCACCCCCACCCCCTCGCCTCACATGTTTCTGTTCAATATGAAGGTCATGTTCACTCTGGAATCACCCAGATGCCTTGTCTGTGCTCTCTCTTCTATCTATAATAAAAACGTCAACTCCTTAGAAACAGTTATGTCTTTTTAAAAAAATTTCTTTATCTCATTCAATTAGTATAAAACAATTTCTTTTTATGCTCAGTTTCTGCAGACATTCCAAGAGAACAACTGAAGAAAGGAAAGAAACAGAAAGGGCAGTTTAGCTGTTGGTTCCTCAGAAAGCACATTGAGAAAAGGGAGGGATAGACATAGATATCTCTGAATATAAAGTGACTCTTTAGTAGTGAAGTATATGAATCGGCACTATCAATTCAGAATGTTAAACTAAATAATTTGATTGTTTATTTGTTTCTTAACACTTTCCTAACAAATCTTAGAAATGGAGTATGTACCAAGGATGTATTAACCACACACAAAAAAAAAAAAAAAAAAAAACAAAAAACAAAAAAACCCCTCACAACTTAAACATGGAGTAAGAAAATCATTTAAACTAGAAAAAGAACAGTATATTTTATGAACTTTGGGGCTATGTTCAATATTGCACTCTCCTTACCAAGAGTTGACTTAGTTGGTTAGAGAACAAAGGATAACAGTCAAAATTTAATTATTTTTCTTCCATAGGTTTTAGAGAGCAAAGGAAAATTGGAGATATTTAATTCCTTTTTCTATCCATAAGTTTTCCTAATTTAGAAGTAGGAAGGAACAAGAAAAGATGGCACAAATTTCACAATGGATGGAAGTGTCTGACCTTAAATAACAGAACTACTTCATTTCTCTGGGTGCATGAAGTTAAAGCAAAGTAGTTAAGAACATAGATTTGAGTGCCACACAGGATATCTGGGAAACTCCAGGATGTAAAAGTTAAAAGAAATGGAGTCAGTTCATGGTTTCAGGTGAAGAAAAATTAAATATATAGCTGAAGAAAAAGTGCATGCTCTGGAGACAGGCATCGCTAGGGTTCAGGAAAGGAGAACAGACTGTCGAACTGTCTATAGCTACTTGAGGTGTTTAGTCAAATTTAAAGCACAGTCAGGAGATGACTCCTAGACAGTGAAAGGTTATCTTTTGCTAGCTAGCCCCAGAGAAGAGCTAATCATGAAATTCACTAAGACATTAGCATCACCTTATATAACTGTGTTAATTACTAGATGTAACTGGCCCTTGAAAGTATACTATCGCACAATAGAATGCATATGGGGAGGCAGAACTGTTATGACAAACATATGCAAGTTCCTAAATTAGAGATGTCTCATTGTATTGTCAGTAATCTTCCTGTTTCATTCAATTACCTTAAAAATAGAGTTTTACACAAATTAATATAGAAGAGTAGAGAGTGGAAACAGCATTTGATAGGCAGCTATAAATGTTTAAATCATCTGTTGAGAGAGTACAGTCAGGGGTTCAGTATGTTATTAGGAAAGTGGAAGGAAAGTAGATTCCCCAGAAATAAAAGTCAACTTTAAGAGGTAGGGAGATGCTGCTCGGAGATGCTCAGCAGGTGAGAATGCTCGCTGCTGACCCTGATGACCTCAGCTCCATTCCTGAAACTGACTGTTGCAGGGCTGACGTATTTCACCAAGGGTCGGGAAGGTAACACCTTCTCTATTAGACCCGAGGCTTTGGTTCTATTTTTGTCATTTGACTAATCAAACCTGTTGCTCACATACCATACTACAGGCACCTATCTGAGATAACAACGTTTGCTAAATCTGGAAGTGTGTAGAAACAATCTTGTCACCACAGAATCCCGACTCAACATTCATATACTCTCTTATAAAGGGCTGACATGATAAACAACCAGAACTAAGTAAGCTATATCCTCAGAAACCGTGAAAGCTACACCTTTCCTAATCACTTGCATGCAGACACTTCTTATAGAACTCAGTGCTTTAATATCCTCTTCACTGTTTTCAGCCCCCAACTCTTTCAAACCAGCACAGCTACAATGGTCAATACTCTCACGCAATGCAGATATGGTGGTCAGTACACACACCCACACACACACACACATCCTAGACCAGACATCTCAAGAACTGATTAGAAAGATTTCTTACCAAGAGCTGCTGCACAGCAGAATCAATGGGTCAAATCCAGCAAGCAGGAGATGTGGCAACCATGCCTTGTATTTTGTTTGTGCTTTAACTGCATAACTTATGAATTCAGATGTATGATTCCAAGGTACCATCAGGGAACCTTTCTTCAAAAAAGAGCAAAACATTGAAAACTTCTCATACTTGAGGCAGTATGCCAAGTGAAGTTCATTTAACTGGGCTCCATACTTCAAAAGAATATTCACAATTCCAGAAAAATCACAGCTTCACCAAAAAATAAAAATAAAAAAGAAGCAAAATGAGAAAGAAGGAAAAAAGAAAGACAAAGAAGTTTAAAAGTTAGACTGCATTACAACAAATACTTTTATTAACAAATTTTTAATAGTAGTAACAACTGGAAATGAAAATAGCACTTGGTATAACCAATGGCTTTTACATGCAATAAGTTTGAATAGAGTAATGATAAAGAAAACTTTTTGTATCAATCGCTCTGCATTGTTTGTGGTTTCAACGCTAAGATTTTTAAGATATCTTTCACACAGAAACCTTTTTTCAAGCTATAATGTTTTCTACAATTAAAAATTTCTGTTATATTTTTTTAAAAGAGCTAATGAAGAACAAGGTAAGTCTCTGAAGATTGATTCATTCTACAATGCTCCATATTATGTATCCTTAGCCAATTTCCACTTTTTTATATTCAGCAAATATGTAGGTAGGTAGGTACAGATATCACATTTATCACACAGGGAAATTTTTCTTTTCTTTTTTTTGTTTTTTTGTTTGTTTGTTTGTTTCAAGACAGGGTTTCTCTGTATAGCCCTGGCTGTCCTGGAACTCATTCTGCAGACCAGGCTGGCCTCGAACTCAGAAATCCATCTGCCTCTGCCTCCCAAGTGCTGGGATTAAAGGCGTGCGCCACCACCGCCCGGCCAGGAAAGCTTTTCTAATGAACAAATTTTAACTTAAAACTCTGTGTTATAAAGTTGATCTTAATTTTAAGCACTTCTGTGAAATAAACATTTACCATTTTAGCCTATTAAATTAATTGCTTAAAAACAGATCATCAAATACGGATAGTGTCTTAGTCAGTGTTTCTATTCCTGAACAAAGATCATGACCAAGAAGCAAACTGGGGAGGAAAGGGTTTATTCAGCTTACATTGCTACATTGCTGTTCATCACTAAAGGAAGTCAGAACTGGAACTCAAGCAGGTCAGAAAGCAGGAGCTGATGCAGAGACCATGGAGGGATGTTCTTTACTGGCTTGCTTCCACTTGCTTGCTCTGCTTGCTTTCTTATAGAACCCAAGACCTACCAGCCCAGAGATGGTACCACCCACAAGGGGTCCTCCCCCTTGATCACTGAGGAAATGCCTTACAGCTGGATCTCATGGGGGCATTTCCCCAACTGAAGATCCTTTCTCTGTGATAACTCCAGCCTGTGTCAAGTTGACACACAAAACCAGCCAGTGCAGATAGCTACATGGAAAAACAAAGAAGGTGTAATTCCCATTTGAAAAAGTCATAGGGGACCAGGGCACCTCCCAGTTCCCAGTGTGCCAGATTGGAACAGAGATCCTGCTCTAGACCCAATCCCTCACAGCATACACCCCCACTGCAGTTCGATCTGCTACCCATCTCCCCTGCACCAGAAATTCAGACACATGAAGCTTCTTAAACTCTGCCCAGAGACACAGCATACCAAGATCCCTGTGATGCAAGAAAGCAAATTTCCTCCCAGATGGATACCAGGGCATCTTCCAGCTTCCACTTGTGCCCCCAAGAAGATACCTGATACCACACAGTACACACAACGGTGGCAGCTCGACACCACAGCTCGAATTCCCAGGCTCACAGGAAGGTCAGGCTCCAGTCAAAGACAGGGAGGTGATAAAACCAGAGATAACCAGATGGCAAGTGACAAGCATAAGAACATAAGCAACAGAAACCAATTTGACTTGGCAACATCAGAACCCAGTTCTCCCACCACAGCAAGTCCTGGATACCCCAACACACCTATAAATCAAGATTCAGATCTAAACTTTCATTTCATGAAGATGACAGAGGACTTTAAGAAGGACATAAATAACTCTCTTAAAGAAATACAGGAGAACACAAGTAAACAAGAAGAAGCCCTTCAAGACGAAACACATAAGTCCCTTAAAGAAGTACAGGAGAGCACAATCAAAGGTGAAGGAATTGAATGAAACCGTCCAGGATCTAAGAATGGAAATAGAACCATTAAAGAAAACTCAAAAGGAGGCAGGCCTAGAGATGGAAAACCTAGGAAAGAGAACGGGAGTCATAGATGAAAGCATCACCAACAGAATACAAGAGATAGGAAAATCTCAGAAGCAGAAGATACAATAGAAGACATAGACACAACAGTCAAGGGAAATACAAAAACCAAAAAGCTCCTAACTCAAAACATTCAAGAAATCCAGGACACAATCAAAAGACCCAACCTGAGAATAATAGGTATAGAAGAGAGTAAAGATTCCCAACTCAAAGAGCTGTAAACATCTTCAACAAAATTATTGAAGAAAACTTTCCTAATGTAAAGAAAGAAATGACCATAAACATACAAGAAGTCTACAGAACACTAAACAGATGAGACCAGAAAAGAAATTCCTCTTGTCACATAATAATTAAAACATCAAATGCACAGAACAAAGAAAGTATGTTGAAAGCAGTAAGGGGAAAAAGGTCAAGTAACATATAAAGGCAGGCCTATCAGAATTACACTAGATTTCTCAAAAGAGACTCTGGAAGGCAGAAGATCCTGTACAGATGTCATACAGACTCTAAAAGAACAAAAATGAAAGTCCAGGCTGTTATACCCAACAAAAATTCACAATTACCATAGATGAAGAAACCAAAGTTTTCCAAGACAGAACCAAATTTAAATAGTATCTTTCCACAAATCCAGTCCCACAGAGGATAACTGAAGGAAAAGTCCTCCAACACAAGGAGGGAAACAACACCCAAGAAAAAGCAAGAAAGTAATCTTTTCACAACAAACCCAAAAGAAGAGAAAGACACAAATGTAATTCCAACTTTAACAACAAAATAACAGGAAGCAATGATCATTGGTCCCTAATCTCTCTCAACACCAATGAACTCAATTCCCCAATAAAAAGACATAGGCTAACAGACTGGATACACAAACAGGAGCCAACATTTTTCTGCATACAGGAAACACACCTGAGAGTCAAAGACAGACATTACCTCACAGTAAAAGGATGGAAATTTTTTTTTCAAGCAAATGGCCCCAAGAAACAAGCTGAAGTAGCCATCCTAATATCCAACAAAATAGACTTTCAAACAAAAGTTACCAAAAAAGATAAGGAAGGACACTACATATTCATCAAAGGAAAAATCCACCAGGATGAACTCTCAATTCTGGAAGCCAATGCCTCAAATGCAAGGGCACCCACATTTGTAAAGGAAACCCTACTAAAGCTCAAAACCAACACTGAACCTCATACAATAATAGTAGGAGATTTCAACACTCCACTCTCACCAATGAAACTAAATCAGAAACTAAAGGAAACAGAAACTAAATAGAGACGCAGGGAAACTAAAAGAATGAAACTAATTTAACAGATATCTACAGAACATTTCACCCTAAAACAAAAGAGTATACATTCTTCTCAGCACCTCATGGTACCTTCTCCAAAATTGACAATACACTTGGACACAAAACCTCAACAGATAGAAGAACATTGAATTAATCCCATGTATTCTATTGGGCCACCACGAATTGAAGCTGGTCTTCAAAGCAACAAAAATGGCAGAAAGCCCACATACACGTCAAAACCGAACAACTATCTACTCAATGATAATTTGGTCAGGGGAGAAATAAAGAAAGAAATTAAAGACTTTTTAGAATTCAATGAAAATAAAGGCACAACATACACAAACTTATGGGACACAATGAAAGCAATGCTAAGAGGAAAACTCATAGCTCTGAGTGCCTCCAAAAAGAAATTGTTGAGAGCATACACTAGCAGCTTAACAGCTCATCTGAAAGCTCTAGAATAAAAAGAAGTAAATACACCCAAGAGGAGTAGAAGGCAGGAAATAAACTCAGGGCTGAAATCAACCAAGTAGAAACAAAGAGAACTATACAAAGAATCAACAAAACTTGTAGCTGGTTCTTTGAGAAAATCAACAAGATAGATAAACCCTTAGCCATACTGTCTATGGGGCACAGAGACAGTATCCAGATTAACAAAATCAGGAATGAAAAGGGAACAACAGAACAACAGAAAATGAGGAAATTCAAAAGATAATCAGATCCTACTACAAAAGTCTATACTCAACATAACTAGAAAACTTGGATGAAATGGATCAATTTCTAGACAAATACCGGGTACTAAAGTTAACAGGATCAGATAAACCATCTAAACAGCCCCACAACCCATCATTGAAATATATGCAATCATTAAAAGTCTCCCCCCACACCCCTAAAAAAGCCCAGGGCCAGATGGTTTTGGTGCTGAATTCTATCAGACCTTCAAAGAGAATCTAATACTAATACTCCTCAAACTATTCCACAAAATAGAAACAGAAAGAACACTAACTAATTCTATGAAGCCACAGTTACACTGATACCGAAACCACAAAAAGAGAACTACAGACCACTTTCCCTTATGAATATTGATGCAAAAATAATAAAATCCTCGCAAACCAAATCCAAAAACACATCCAGAAGATCATCACATGTGATCAAGTAGGCTTCATCCCAGGGATGCAGGGATGGTTCAATATATGGAAATCCATCCTTGTAATCCAGTATATAAACAAACTCAAAGGAGAAAACAAAACAAAACACATGATCCACTAACTCATTGGATGTGGAAAAAGCCTTCGACAAAATACAACACCAATTCATGTTAAAAGTATTGGAGAGCCTGGAGGGCTCAGCTGGAGCAGGTAAGGGAGCCATCTTGGGTCCTGGATCCCTCAGAGACTAGTCTGCACAGGTAAGAGTGCAGGCTACAGAAGTGACACAGTTTCTGGGACAAGCAGAAGCAACATAGCTTCTGGGACAGACCCCATTTTGGGCTCCAGAAATCGGGGCACCTTCCCCAACAGAGGAGAGGTGTCCGCCTAGGAGGGCTCTTTCGGAGCAGGTGAGGGAGCAATCTTGGGTCCTGGGTCCCTCAGAGACAAGTCTGCACAGGTGAGAGTGCGGACTACAGAAGTGACACAATTTCTGGGACAAGCAGAAGCAACACAGCTTCTGGGACAGACCCGATTCAGGCTCCAGATATCTGAGCATCTTCCCTGCCAGAGGAGAGGTGTCTGGGCGGGAGGGCTCTGACCATCAGAGCAGGTGAGAGAGCCATCTTGTGTCCCGTGTCCCTCTGAGACCAGTCCGTACAGGTGAGTGGGCAGACTGCAAGGCAACACATCTTCTGGGACAGGCCCTCTTTCTGGGCTTCATCTTCAGCCAGGAGGCCGGTCTGAACGCCAGATATCTGTGCACTTTCCCTGCAAGAGGAGAGCTAGCCTGCAGAGAGTACTCTGACCACTAAGAGGAGAGCGAGACTCCCAGGTCTGTTGACAGAGGCTATCAGAATCACAACCAGAGACAATTATAACAACTAACTCCAGAGATTACCAGATGGCGAAAGGCAAACGTAAGAATCTTACTAAGAGAAACCAAGACCACTCACCATCATCAGAACCCAGCACTCCCACATCAGCCAGTCCTGGATACCCCGACACACTGGAAAAGCAAGATTTAAAATCATACCTCATGATGCTGGTAGAGGACATCAAGAAGGGCTTTAATAACTCACTTAAAGAAATACAGGAGAACACTGATAAAGAGGTAGAAATCCTTAAAGAAATACAGGAAAACACAACCAAACAGGTGATGGAATTGAACAAAACCATTCAAGACCTAAAAAGGGAAGTAGAAACAATAAAGAAAACCCAAAGTGAGACAACGCTGGAGATAGAAACCCTGGGAAAGAAATCTGGAACTGTGGAGAGCCGGTACATGCTGCGAGCAACTGCGTGCGTGCTGCCAGTAATTTCTGAGGAGAGCCGTGTGTGCTGCGAGCAATCGCCATTATAAGATGGCGCGGGCCTCTGCTGTGCCTAACTAGTAAACAAGCCTTGTACGCAGGTGCGAGAGTGAATTCACTCCTAGTCACTCCCATTCTCGGGGTGTAATAGTGGGGTGATGGGCAAGCAACGAATCGGGAGCTGTCACGCCATATCAGGTGCTGAAACGTCACACTGCGGGTTATAAAAGCAGCGCCATTTTCCCGGTTCAGGATCTTCCTGAGAAGGAAGCAATAAAGCTCTTGCCACGGAAGATTCTGGTTTGTTGCGTCTTTCTTGCCGGTCGAGCGGGACGCAATATGGAACCATAGATGTGAGCATCAGCAACAGAATACAAAAGATGGAAGAGAAAAATCTCAGGTGCAGAAGATTCCATAGAGAACATCAGCACAACAATCAAAGAAAATGGAAAATGCAAAAAGATCCTAACTCAAAACATCCAGGAAATCCAGGACACAATGAAAAGACCAAACCTACGGATAATAGTAGATGAGAATGAAGATTTTTCAACTTAAAGGGCCAGCAAATATCTTCAAAAAAATTATAGAAGAAAACTTCCCAAACCTAAAGAAAGAGATGCCCATGAACATACAAGAAGCCTACAGAACTCCAAATAGACTGGACCAGAAAAGAAATTCCTCCCAACACATAATAATCAGAACAACAAATGCACTAAATAAAGATAGAATATTAAAAGCAGTAAGGGAAAAAGGTCAACATATAAAGGCAGGCCTATTAGAATTATACCAGACTTCTCATCAGAGATTATGAAAGTCAGAAGATCCTGGACAGATGTTATGCAGACCCTACGAGAACACAAATGCCAGCCCAGGCTACTATACCCAGCAAAACTCTCAATTACCATAGATGGAGAAACCAATGTATTCCATAATAAAACCAAATTCGCACAATATCTTTTCCACGAATCCAGCTCTTCATAGGATAATAAAGGGAAAACACCAACACAAGGGCTGAAACTACACCCTAGAAAAAGCAAGAAAGTAATCCTTCAACAAATCTAAAAGAAGACAGTCCCAAGAACAGAATCCCAACTTTAACAACAAAAATAACAGGAAGCAACAATTACTTTTCTTTAATTTCTCTTAAAATCAATGGATTCAATTCCCCAATAAAAAGACATATACTAATAGACTGGCTACACAAACAGGACCCTACATTTTGTTGCTTACAGGAAACCTACCTCAGGGAAAAGGACAGACACAACCTCAGAGTGAAATGCTGGAAAACAATTTTCCAAGCAAATGGTCTGAAGAAACAAGCTGGAGTAGCCATGCTAATATGGAATAAAATCGACTTCCAACCCAAAGTTATCAAAAAAGACAAGGAGGGGCACTTCATACTCTGCAAATGTAAAATCTACCAAGCTGACCTCTCAATTCTGAATATCTATGCTCCAAATACAAGGGCACCCACATTCATTAAGAAATTTTAGTAAAGCTCAAAGCACACATTGCACCTCACACAATAATAGTGGGAGACTTCAACACACCACTTTCACCAATGGACAGATCCTCGAAACAGAAACTAAACAGAGATACATGGACCCTAACTGAAGTATTGAAATAAATGGATTTAATAGATATCTACAGAACATTTTATCCTAAAACAAAAGGATATACCTCCTTCTCAGTGCCACATGGCACCTCCTCCAAAATTGACCATATAATTGGTCACAAAACAGGCCTCCACAGATACAAAAATACTGAAATTACCCCATACATCCTATCAGATCACCACAGACTAAGGCTCATCTTCAATAACAGAATAAATAATAGAAAGCCAACATTAACATGGAAACTGAACAACACTCTACTCAGTAATTCCTTGGTCAAGGATGAAATAAAGAAATTAAAGACTTTTTAGAGTTTAATGAAAATGAAGCCACAACATACCCAAACTTATGGGACACAATGAAGGCAGTCCTAAGAGGAAAACTCATAGCCCTGAGTGCCTCCAAAAAGAAACTAGAGAGAGCGTACACTAGCAGCCTGACAGCACACCTAGAAGCTCTAGAACTAAAGGAAGCAAATTCACCCAAGAGGAGTAGATGGCAGGAAATAATCAAACTCAGGGCTAAATTCAACCCAGTGGAAACAGAGAACTATTCAAAGAATCAACCAATCCAGGAGCTGGTTCTTTGAGAAAAATCAACAAGATAGATAAACCCTCAGCCAGATTAACTAGAGGGCACAGGGACAGTATCCTAATTAACAAAATCAAAAAGGAAAACGGAGACATAACAACAGAACCTGAGGAAATCCAAAACATCATCAGATCCTACTACAAAAGGCTATACTCAACAAAACTAGAAAACCTGGATGAAATCGACAGCTTCCTAGACAGATACAAGGTACCAAAGTTAAATCAGGATCAGATTAACAATCTAAACAGTCCCATTTCCCCTAAAGAAATAGAAGCAGTCATCAATAGTCTCCCAAACAAAACAAAACAAAAAACAAACAAAAAAAAAAAAAAAAAAGCCCAGGACCAGATGGGTTTAGTGCACAGTTCTATCAGACCTTTAAAGAAGACCTAATTCCAACTCTCCTCAAACTAAATGGAGAGAAACTCAAAGCAATCCCATTAAAATCAGGGACTAGACAAGGCTGCCCACTTTCTCCCTACCTATTCAATATAGTACTTGAAGTTCTAGTCAGAGCAATTAGACAACAAAAG
Source organism: Mus musculus (assembly GCF_000001635.26). Lineage (NCBI taxonomy): Eukaryota > Metazoa > Chordata > Mammalia > Rodentia > Muridae > Mus > Mus musculus. The sequence goes on along the minus strand of NC_000077.6, from coordinate 31,072,849 downwards.
GACATAAAGGGGATACAATTTGAAAGGAAATAGTCAAAAATATTACTATTTGCAGATGATATGATAGTATATATCAGTAACCTCAAAAATTCCACCAGAAAACTCCTAAATGTGATAAACAGCTTCAGTGCAGTAGCTGGATATAAAATTAACTCAAACAAATCAATGGCCTTTCTCTACATAAAGGATAAATGGACTGAGAAAGAAATTAGGGAAACAACACCCTTCACAATAGTCACAAAAAATATATAATAACTTGGTGTGACTCTAACTAAGGAAGTGAAAGATCTGCATGATAAGAACTTCAAGTCTATGAAGAAAGAAATTGAAGAAGATCTCTTAAGATGGAAAGATCTCCCATGCTCATGGATTGGCAGAATCAACATTGTAAAAATGGCTATCTTGCCAAAAGCAATCTACAGATTCAATGCAATCCCCATCAAAATTCCAACTCAATTCTTCAACGAATTAGAAAGGGCAATCTGCAAATTCATCTGGAATAATAAAAAACCTAGGATAGCAAAAACTCTTCTCAACAATAAAAGAACCTCTGGTAGAATCATCATACCTGACATTAAGCTGTACTACAGAGCAATTGTGATTAAAAACTGTATGGTACTGGTACAGTTACAGACAGGTAAATCAATGGAATAGAATTGAAGACCCAGAAATGAATCCACACACCTATGGTCACTTGATCTTTGACAAGGGACCTAAAACCATCCAGTGAAAAAAAGACAGCATTTTCAACACAATTGAGTACTATTCAGTGATTAAAAATGGTGACTTCATAGAATTTGCAGGCAAATGGATGGAACTAGGAAATATCATCCTGAGTGAGGTAACCCAGACAGAAAAGAACACACATAGTGTATGCTCACTAATAAGTGGATATTAGCCCAAAAGCTCACAGTGTCCATGATACAACCCACAGAGCATATGGAACATGGAAGGAAGACTAGGGTGTGGATATGTCAGTCCTACATGCATTCAGAGGGGAACAGGACGATTGTGAGAGATGGAATGAGAGGGGGACAAGGGAGGGAGAAAGGAGGAGAAAATAAGGGTGGCAGTATCAGAATCTGGAGGATATGTGAGAGAGGTACACAGGGTCTGGAAAGTGAATAAAAATAGGTAGCAAGGGAGATGAAGAACTTGGGATAGCCACTGGAGGGTCCGAGACACCAGAGAAATGTGAGGCTCCCAGGACCCAATGGAATTGACTTTAGCTGTAATGCACAGAGAAGGGGGAGCTAGAACCTGAGGAGACCACCTCCGTAGAATGGCAAGGGCCCTGATCAAGGTATGGAGCCACCCACCCATCTCAAAGGTTTGTTTTGTTTTCCCAGAAATCTTCTTATCCAAAGGAAGAACGGGGAGGGGGGAGGAACAAAGACTGAAGGGCCAACTGAGGATGGCCCCACCTGAGGATAGATCATGTCTGCAGACACCAAATCCAACACTGTTGCCATGGTCAAGAGGTGCTTGCTGAGAAGAACCTAGTGTGGCATTTCCTGGGGAGATATGGTCATCAACTGACTAATGCAGAGGTGGATGCTTGGAGCCAACCATCAGGCTGAACTCGGGAAATCTGGTGGGGGAGCTGGCAGAAGGACTGGACAGTGATTGCAGCCCCATTGGAAGAAAAACATAGGCTGGCCTGATCACCCAGTTCTCCCAGAGACTAGACCACCAACCAAAGAGTGTACCTAAAGGGATCTTTGGCTCCAGATACATATGTAGCAGAGGATGGCCTTGTTTGACAGCAGTGAGAGGGGTTGCCCTTGGTCCAGGGGAGGTTTGATACCCCAGAGTAGGGGGATGTTGGAAAGGTGGGTCAGGAAAGTGTGGGTGGGTGGCAGAGCACTCTCATAGAGGCAAAAGAGAGCAGGGAGGGCAGATATGGGATGGGAGGGTGGCAGAGAGGTAATAGGGAAGTGAGGTATCATGGGATGGGGGAATTGGTGGAGGTGGTAATCACGAAGCATTTGAGATGTGAACAAATGGAATGATTAATAACAATTTAAAAAACAAAAAAATTCAATATGTATTACACATTATAGTGTAAGTGGCAAATCGAAGTCAGATGAGGTTCTCGTGAGACCCTATTTCAACCAAAGGAAACAAATAAAAATTATATTCACTTTAAAAGAAAAAAAAATAAAAAGAAGATGAAAAAGTCACTGGACAGTTAGGTAGGGCTGTAAGTTAGAGAGCACAAGCCAAGGAACCAAGCTGTGTAACTCTAAGTGAGTTACATTGCTTTTCTAGTCCTTCTTAACTATTTATGAAAACAAATAAATAAGTGAGATACTGTATATGTGTTAAATACATTTCTTTAGGTAAATATATTTATAGACATTTAAATATCTTTATGCAAATAAATATAAAGTGTACGTAAGTATTAAAATTTTCAGATTTCTTATTTATTAATCCAATCTTTGAAACTTTGTTCAAAAGATAAAATTCAAAATAAATTATAAATCCCTTGTGGAAATATATTATTAACAGTATTATCTGTAGCAGAAATTAGAAAGAAACATTCAACAACAAAGAATCAGGTAAATAAGCATAACATAGTACAGTCATCAAAACTTCAACTTTGACAGTTACATGTTCATACTTTAGCACTGTTCATAAAGTTAACTGTAACAAAGCATAATTAATGTCTATGTTCCTTTGCACACAACTGAGAAAGGGAGTTACAAAGGAAAACAAATCCCTTTGAAATTGGCATTCTGTGGGCTGCACCAAGCCCAGCAAGTAGGTGGCAGAGTGATGGAAAACAAAGCCAAAAAAAAAAAAAAAAAAAAAAAAGGTGGAGAAACGATACAAGTGATTTGTGTGCTACAAACAGAGGCAAAACTGGAGACATGAAGGAAGTTGCCATTCCTGCTCCTTGAGAAATGGTGGATTATACTGTCCATCAGTCGAGCCAGTAACAAATGCAAAGTGCCAGTAGGGCTATGCCTCTTCCTTTGTGATAACTGACTACTGTGTCAGTCACTGTGATTCCCAGAACTGCATCCTAGCCCACAAAGAAGAGCAGGACCTGCAGAGAGAAGACCCAAAACCAACTCAACATGTCCTGCTTTGTTTACTTATTATGGTGGTGATTTAACAATGAAACTGGACAACTATATGTTAAATTACAGTTTTTCTATGCCATGATTAACTTTGGCCAGGGATTTATTTCCTTTGGAATCTTAGCTTTGGACAAACTTTCTGTTGTTGTTGTTTTTTGTTTTTTTAAGACAGGGTTTCTCTGTATAGCCCTGGCTGTCCTGGAACTCACTTTGTAGACCAGGCTGGCCTCGAACTCAGAAATCCACCTGCCTCTGCCTCCCGAGTGCTGGGATTAAAGGTGTGCCACCACGCCCATCTTTGGACAAACTTTTAACCAGCCTTTCAAAAGAAAATGTTATTACCGATGCAGGAGTCCACAGCCCTGCAATAGCATAGGTCTGATGTGTTGATTTCCTTGGCCCATGTTACCAACAAAGGCCTGAGGCTACGCTGATATCAAAGGGTTGAGAGATCTGGCCCTGGTCCTCACCTAGGCAGCCTGGGAGAGCTGCCCCCACCTCTAACCCTTGCTAGAGCACTTAGGACAGTGGGCCCCACATCTTGCCTGTGTAGCACAGTAGAGCTGGCTCTGGTAGAGAGGGTACTGGTGAGCCAGTGGGCAGACCAACTCAGCTACCACACCATCATCTTATGAATTGCTGGAGTACATGAAGAGGTCAGTCCTGCAGATCCAAATCTACAGAGGCTTCATGACACAGGGCACAACAGGATATCTGAGAGGATAGCATCAGCAACAGAATATAAGTAATGAAAGAGAGAATCTCAGGCATAGAAGATATGATAGAAGAAATTGATATATCAATCAAAGAAAATGCCAAATAAAACAAGTTTCTAACATAAAACATTCGAGAAATTTGGGAAGCTATAAAAAGACCAAACCTAAGAATAATAGGAATAGAAGATTCCCAGCTCAGAGGGCAAGAAAACATCTTAAAGATGGCCTAGTCGGCCATCACTGGAAAGAGAGGCCCCTTGGTCTTGCAACTTTATATGCCCCAGTACAGGAGAATGCCAGGGCCAAGAAGTGATGATGGGAGTGGGTGGGTTGGGGAGCAGGGCAGGGGGAGGGTATAGGGGACTTTCGGGATAGCATTGGAAATGTAAATGAAGAAAATATCTAATAAAAAAAACTGAAAAAAAGAAGAAAACATCTTAAACAGAGTCAGAGAAGAAAATCCCATAACCTTAAGAAAGAGAAGCCTATAAAACATAGGTTTGCAAAAACAACAAACAATCAGACCAGAAAAGAAAATCCTTCTGTCAAATAATAATCAAAACACTAAATGTATAGAACAACAACAAAAAAATATCAAAAGCTATAAGGGAAAAAAAAGCCAAGTAACACATAAAGGTGGACCTATCAGAATTACACGTAACTTCTCAAAAGAGACTCTAAAAGCCAGAAGGATCTGGGCAACTGTCTTGCAGATCCTAAAAGACCATGGATGTCAGCCCAGACTATTTAGGAAAACTTTCAATAATCATAGAGGAGGAAAAAGAAGATAATCCATGATAAAACTAAATTTAACCAATATCTTTCCAATAATACAGCCCTACAGAGGATGCCAGAAGGAAAACTCCAACCCAGTGAGGCTAACAACACTAAAAACAAAACAAAACCACAAGAAATTAATAAGTTCATGCCATAGAACATGCCCAATAGGACAAAAACACAGACACAGACACACAGACACACACACACACACACACACACACACACACACAACCACCACCACCATCAAAATAACAGGAATTGACAATCATTGGCCATAAATATCTCTCAACAACAATGGACTCAATTCCCCAGTAAAAAGAAAGGATAACAGAATGGAAAAGGTTCCATAATTCTACTGCATACAAGACACATATCTCTGCAACAAAGATAGACACTATCTCAGAATAAAATGCTAGAAAAATCCAAGTAAATGGATTCAAGAAACAAGCTAGAGTACTCATTCTAATACCTAATTAAATAGACTTTCAACCAAAACTAATCAAAAGAGATGGGGAAAGGCACTTCATATTCATCACTGGAAAATTCCAAAAGGGAGACATCACAATACTAAACATCTATGCCTCAAATGCAAGGGCACCCATATTCATAAAAGAAACATTACTAAAGCTTAAAATACACATCGAATACCATGCAATATTGGCAGAAGACTTTAACACCCTACTCTCACAGAAGGACAGGGCATTGGAACAGAAACTAAACAGAAATAATGAAACTAACAAACATAAATCAAATGGACCTTACAATATACATTATTCTCAACACTTTAAGGAATGTTCTCCAAAATTCACCATATACTGTATCACAAAGTAAGCCTCAACAGGTACAAGAAAATTGAAATTATCCCTTGCAACTTATCAGATCACCATGAATTAAAGCTGAACTTCAACAAGAGAATTATCAGAAAGCCTTCAAATTCATGGAAACTGAATAACTCTACTCAATGACCACTGCATCAAAGAAAAAATAAAGAAAAAAATTAAAGACTTTTTAAAATCAAGTGAAAGTGAAGTTACAATCTACCCAAACTACTAATTTAAAATCATACCTGAAAGCTCTAAGGATACACACACACACTCACTCACTCACTCAAGAGGAGTAGACATCGGGAAATAATCAAACTCAGGGCTGAAATCAATGAAGTAGAAACAAAGAGAACAATCCAAAGAATCAATGAAACAAAGAGCAGTTTCTTTGAGAAAAATCAAAAAGGCAAACTCTCTTGCCAATCTAACTAAAAGACAGAGAAAGAATATCCAAATTTACAAAATTAGAAATGGAAAGGGGAATATAATACCTGAGGAAATTAAAAGAATCATCAGGTATTACTTCAAAACCCTGTACTCCACAAAATTGGAAAATCTAAATGAAATGGTTGATTTTCTATATAGATACCACTTGCAAAAGTTAAATCAAGATAAGGTAACCCACTTAAATAGTCACATAATCCCTAAGGAAATAAAAGCAGTCATTAATTTTCTCCCATTCAAAATAAATCACAGGGCCAATGGTTTTAGCACTGAATTCTACCAGACTATCAAAGAAGAGCTAGACCAATACTTCTCAAACTATTCCACAAAATAGAAACAGAAGGAATAGTGTCAAACTTATTCTATGAGGTCACAGTCACCCTGATACTTAACCACATAAAGACTCAACAAAGAAAGACAATTTCAGACCAATTTTCTTTATGAACACTGATGTAAAAATACTCACAAACTGAGCCCAAGAACAAATGAAAAACATCATCTACCATGATCAAATAGACTTCATCCCAAAGATGAAGAAAATCCATCAGTGTAATCCACCATATAAACAACCTGAAAGAAAACAAACAAACAAACAAAAACCACATGACCATCCCACTAGACTCCGAAAAAACCTTTGACAAAATTCAACACTCTTTTAATGTTAAAAGTACTAGATTGATCATGGATACAAGGCATATACCTAAACACAATAGAAACAATATACAGCAAGGTAATTCCCAACATCAAATTAAATGGCAAGAAACTTAAAGCAATTCTACTAAAATCATGTAAAAAGGAAGGCTGTCTACTTTCTCTGTACCTCTTCAATATTGTACTGAAGTTTTACCTAGACCAAAAGACAATTAAAGGAGATCAAGGGGACACAATTTGAAAAGAAGTCAAAGCATTGCATTTCACAGGTGATATGATAACATAAGCGACCCAAAACATTGTACCAGAGAATGCCTACAGTAGAGAAACATCTTTTACAAAGTAGCTAGATACAATTAACTCCAAACAATCAGTATCCTTCATATATATAAATGATAATGGGCTTAGAAAGAGATCATGGAAACAATACCCTATACAACAGCCACAAATAATATAAAATATCTTGGTGTTTATAGTAAAGGCAAGTGAAAGATCTGTATGACCAGACTTCAAGTCTCTTAAGAAAAATTGAAGATATCAAAAGGTGGAGAGATCTCGGATACTCATAGATTGGTAGAACTAACACAGTAAATATGGCTATCATGTCAAAAGCAATCTATATATTCAATTAAATTCCTATCAAACTTCCAACACAATTCTTTATATACATTGAAAGAAAAAAATCTCAACTGCATAGAGAAAAACAAATATCTAGGATAGCTGAAGCAATCCTGTACAACAAAAGAACATATGGAGGTTTCACCATCCCTGATTTCAAGCTGTACTACAGAGCAATAGTAATAAAAACTCCATGGTATTGGTATAGAAACAGACAGGATCGACAGTGAAATATAATCAAAGACCCAGAAATAAGCCCATATACCTATGGACACTTGATTTTTGACAAAGTCAAAACCATCTTCAACAAATGGTAGTAGTCTAGTTGGCTTTCTGTATGTAGAAGAATGTAAACAAATCCAGATTTATCATCCTGTACAAAACTCAATTTCAAGTAGATCAAAGACCTCAACATAAAACCAGATACACTAAATCCAACAGAAGAAACAAAAATATGGGGAATATTCTTGATACCATTGGTATAGGAGACAACTTCCTAACAGAACACCAACAGGTCAAGCACTAAGATCAACAATTAATAAGTGGCACCTCATGAAACGTAAACTTTTCTGTAAAGCAATGGATACTGTAAATAGGACAAAATGGCAGCTTACATAATGGGGAAAAATCTTCACCAATCTACACCTGAGAGGACTAATATCCAAAATATACAAAGAACTCAAGAAGTTAGACACCAACAAACCAAATAACCATATTAAAAATGGGGTACAGAGTGGAAGACTGACTTCCAGGCAGATAGGACAAGGGTATTAAAGCCCACACCCACAGTGATACACCTATTGCAACTAGGCCACACCTTCTACTAGTGCCACTCCCTGGCCCAAGTATATTCAAACCATCACACAGATATAAAATTAACTCAAATAAGTCAATAGCCTTCCTTTATACAAATGATAAACAGTCTGAGAAAGAAATTAGGGAAACAAAACCATTCACAATAGTCACAAGTAATATAAAATATGGTTGGGTAACTCTAACCAAACAAATGAAAAATCTCTATGACAAGGATTTCAAGTCTCTAAAGAAAGAACTCAATGAAGACCTCAGAACATGGAAAGCTCTTCAATGCTCATGGATTGGTAGAATTAACACAGAAAAAAATGGCCATGCTATCAAAAGCAATCTACAGATTCGATGCAATCCCCAGAAAAATTCTAACATAATTCTTCAAAGACAAGGAAAGAACAATTTTCAATTTCATATGGAAAAACAAAAACCCAGGTTAGCCAAAAAAATTCTCAACCAAAAAAGAATTTCTGGAGGAATCACCATCCCTGACCTCAAGCCATACTACAGAACAATAATGATAAAAAAACAATACAGAATTGTTACAGAGACAGACAGGTCAATCAGTGGCATAGAATTGAAGACTCAAAATAAAACCACACACTTACATATGCTTGATCTTTGAGAAAGAAGCCAAAGATGTACAATGGAAAAAAAGAAAGCATCTTCAATAAATGGTGCTAGACTAACTGGCAGTTGCTATGTAGAAAAATGAAAATAGATCCATATTTGTCACCTTGCATAAAGCTCAAGTCCAAGTAGATCAAGGACCTCAACATAAAACCAGATACACTGAATCTAACAGAAGAGAAAGTGGAAAAGAGTCTTGAACTTACTGGCACTGGGGGAAATTTCCTAAACAGAACTCCAATCGCTCAGGCTCTAAGATCAACAATTGATAAATGGGACCTCATAAAACTGGAAAGCTCTGTAAAGCAAAGGACATAGTCAATAGAACAAATCAGCAACCTATAGACTGTGAAAAAAAAATCTTCACTAATCCCACATCTGGTTGAGGGCTAATATACAAAATATATAAAGAACTAAAGAAGCTAATATCGAAAAAAATAAAACAAAACAAAACAAACAAACAAACAAACAAAAAAAAACAAAACCCAAACAACCCAATCAAAAAATGGGGGGCAGAAATAAACAGAGAATTAATAACAAAGGAATCTTGAATGGCCAAGAAGCACTTAAAGAAATGTTCAAAGTCTTTAGTGATCAGGGAAACATAAATCCTAACAACCCTAAGTTCTACCTTAGACTAATCAGAATGGTTAAGATCAAAAACTCAGGTGATAGCACATGTTGGCGAGAATGTGGAGAAAGAGGAACACTCCATTGCTTGTGGGATTGCAAACTGGTACAACCACTTTGGAAACCAATATGGAGGTTCATCAGAAAATTGGACATAGATCTACCTGAAGACCCAGCTATATCACTCTTGGGAATATACTCCAAAGATGCCCCACCATGCCACAGGAGCACTATGTTCATAGCGGCCTTATTTGTGATAGCCAGAAGCTGGAAACAACCCAGATGTCCCATGGCAGATGAATGGATACAGAAAATATGGTTCATTTACATAATGGAATACTACTCAGCTATTAAGAATGAGGACATCCTGACTTTTGCAGGCAAATGGATGGAACTAGAAAATATGCTGAGCGAGGTAACTCGGACCCAAAATGACATGCATGGTATGTACTAATAAGTGGATATTAACCAAAAAAAAAAAAAAAGTACAGAATTTCCAAGATACAGTTCACAGAATTCCAAAAGCTCAACAAGCTGAAGTGCCCAAGTGAGGACACCCCAGTCCCACTTGGGAGAGAGAAGAAAGCACTCACAAGTGGGGAGGAAAGGAGAGACCTGGGAGGGAAAGTGGATGGGTGTGGGGGAAGATGGGAACCTGATATGGTACTGGGTGTGAGAAAAGGACTGAAGTCCCGAGGGCTAACAGAAAGAACGGAAACAGGCAACCTCAGGAGATAGGAGGTTGGGGGGACCCTCTAGAATGCACCAGAGACCTGGGAGGTGAGAGCCTCTCAGGAGTCAGAGGGAAGGACATTTGATGAAATACCAGACAGTAGTGAGAGAGAACTTATAGAGCCCACCTCCAGCAGGAAGACAGGACATCAAGTGAGGGGGGTTGCCATCCCACAGTCACACCTCTGACCCATAACTGTTCCTGTATGAAAGAATTACTGGGATGGAAATGGAGAGGAGCCTGATGAAAAGAAGGTCCAGAGACAGGTCCAAAGTGGGATCCAGCTCAAGGGGAGGTCCCAAGGCCTGATACTATTACTGAGGCTATGAAGCACTCACAAAAAGTGACCTAGCATGACTGCCCTCTGAAAGACCCAACAGGCAGCTGAAAGAGTCAGATGCAGATATTTGCACCCAACCAATGGACAGAAGCAGCCGACCCCTGTTTTTGAATTAGAGAAGGCTGAAAGTAGCTGAGAAGAGCAACCCTGTAGGAGGACCAGCAGTCTCAATTAATCTGGACCCCTGAGATCTTTCAAACACTGGACCACCAAGCAGGCAGCATACATCAGCTGATATGAGGCCCCTAACACACATATAGTAGAGGACTGCTGGGTCTATGTTCAATCAGAGATGATACACCTAACTCTCAAGAGACTGGAGGCCTCAGGGAGTTTAGAGGTCAGGTGGGGTGTGAGTGCAGTAGGGACATCCACGTGTAGTCAGGGGGTGGGGAGGAGGTATGGGATGTGGAACAGTAGTCAGATGGTGGATGGGGGGGGGTAAAATATGGAGTGTAAAAAAGTAAATTAAATTTGTGAGCCATCCCTTTAAACAAATCAAAGTTGATTTCATGCAGAGTATGAAAATTAATATTTGACTTTTAAAATATAATTATTAAGAACTACATTAGGAAATGCTACATATCAAATATGTTAAATGTAATAATATCTGAAAACCACAGTTTGCTCTAAGGCTTTTAAACTTAAAGGAGGGGAGGGGAGGGTGAGCTAAAGGTAAAGAGCCTGAAGCAGTCAGCACCTTACTTGATGAAGTTTCATTTCTGATTCTTGGATCATTTTAAAGACATCAGAGCAGGCTTGCATTTACACTAATACATTTAAAGTATTCCCTAAAACTGTAAACTAAAAGTGTAATCCAGGTCCAAAAGGAAAAGATAAACCATCCGGCATTATCAACCTCACTTCTGCTAAACTGAACGACAGATACTGCAGCAGACCTCTTCGAAGTTAGCAACTTAGTAGTAACAGAGATACTGAGTTTCCACTATGAAGAAAAGTTACTTGGGAATTAAAAACAAGTAAAATGTAACAAATGTACATACTCCTTTTGGAAAGCCATGCACAGAGGGGAACTGAATCCAAATACCAAGCACATTTGTGCATCTGGGCTATAGCCATTCTGCAGTAACATTTCCAGGCACTCTTCCCGTCCTCCAAACACTGCAGAATAAACAGGGCTCACTTTGTCTGGTCCAGTGTCACAAGCCCGGTTAGTACGTGGTATTAACAAGTCCAAGGTCCTTCAAATACACAAATGGAAGAATATTTAATATTCCAGGTGCATGCAACATCTTTCCCATACATATTTTAAGAATCATCCACTGACTAGAAGATAGTGGTGGTGCACGCCTTTAATCCTAGCACTTGGGAGGCAGAGACAGGCGGATTTCTGAGTTCGAGGCCAGCCTGGTCTACAGAGTGAGTTCCAGGACAGCCAAGACTACAGAGAAACCCTGTCTCGAAAAACCAAAAAAAAAAAAAAAAAAAAAAGTGTCTTTCCTACACTTTCTAACTCCAGTAAATGTCTACATGCTTCAGAGCTGCTACAAAATATTACCCGTACTATTGCTTAGTGCAAAGTTTAAATAGACCTGAAAAAGAATTGAGTAATATAGTAAATATACCTGTTTTCCTCATTAACTGTTATTTGCCTTACCACATGACCTATGCCAATTTTATGTTTGGTATTTCAGGACCTAATAAATTATTTAAAATTTTAGTACACTAAATATAAACTAGTTGAGAAAATGAGGGGCTAGGGATATTGCCCAGAGGTAGAGTGTTTATATATTATGCTGGAGGGCCTGGGTTCAATTCCCAGCACTGGGGATTGTATAATGGACAGATGTGGTGACATACCCCTATAAGTTAGCAGTCAGAGACTGAAGCAGAATAGTCATGACTTCAAGGCCTACCACAACTGAATAACAAATTTCAGAAGCCAGGGCTACTCAGCAAGGCTCATTTTCACATACAAACAAATAATAACAGAAAATAAAATGAAGTATTTCTTTCTTAAATATTAATCAGTTTGGTTTCCTATCTGTAAGAATTTTTAAATATGGCAAGTGACATGAAACAAGAAATTACAATTTAATCACAAGAAACTATAACTTATAGTAAAATATTACAATCTCAGAAAAAATATAATCATTAATATCTGAGGTACATTTATAAAGAAGCAACTGCTAGAAAGATGGCTAAAATATAGTTCTTATATTGTCTGTAACCTTGTCTCAGCAACTAGCTGCAGAGAAGACTATTCAGCTCTGAAGACAAAACTATAAGGACTAAGCAGCCAGAAAATTCCCCTCCTTTCTAGGACTGTTTCTCTTGGCTGATTTTCCTTCCATAAAACAGACCTAAAATAACACTGAAGAAGAACTGAAGTCATAGAAGTAGGCTAAAGATGAAATCAGTGCAACAGAATTCTTGAAATTGAACATTAGACCAAATTCCTATGAGAGTTTTGGTTATTAATTTAAAACTGAGTACAACTGTTTAAAGATTTGTTTATCAACAATTAGAAGAAATGGACTTAAATTTTTTGTAAAGGACACAAATTGAGTGAAAAGGGGGTATGAGCTAGGAAAAGGTTAGAAAGGGTGAAAGTGTTCAAAACATGGGATAAAAGTCTCAAAGAATAATAAATTTTAAAAAGCATTTAGAGGAAATACCAAATATTGAAAACAAGTATTTTATTAAAACTAAGAATCTGTTTGACAACTTGTAAATAAACATGTCTGAGTTTTAAAGATGGGCTAGAAAAGTGTAGTGCCCCAAGGCAAACATGCTTACAAAGACCTTTGAGAACATGCTACCTAGGGACAAAATAGTCAGCTCGTAGACTATTTTTTTACCTACTGTGTAAACGTAATGATCACTTTATTATTTTTAATTAAACATTAACGGTATGTATCGGAAACACTATTGTAGAATTATAACTTTAAAGACTGCAAACATGATTTTGAAACCTGTCCATACTGATTTATGAGAGGGAACCTTATTCTTATTACTATAACCAGGTTACTAACTCTAAAATTCCCTACTCACCAGTACTTTCTCCAAAATACACTAATAATTTCCTAGGGACTTCTAGCAAAGAAAGAGTAACAGAAGCATAGAAAAATACCAGACTAGACATGAGATTAGATAAAAAGTTTAGTCAAAGGGTTTAAGATAGGGTAGAGGACTCAACTCACACAAAAGGAAGACTTCATTCCAAAAAGATCACATACTCTTTTTGCAAACACAGAGATAATGCAAATTTGTGAATAAGGCTAGTTAAAGGCTAGATTGCTAGTTAAAGGTATTTGAAATAAAACTAGCAAGAAAGGGAAAGAACAGCCATCAGTTAAAGAAATCCCTTTGCTCCAATATCTATACCACCTACATACAGTTATTCTTCCTCAGGGTGGGAAAATCAAAGATGTAGAGGGCCAGACCAAAAAATAAGAAAAGAAAAAAAAAAAAGTATGGGGAAGATGAGGAGTAAATTTAGGCATTCCAAAAACTGGTTTCAGAAAGGAATGACCAAGCATTTTACCTGGAGGTAAAGAGTCTGACTCATATCTATTCCTTATTAGCTTTTAATTCCAAGACCATTTTTATTCCATTTTGAGCACTTACTCTGTATGGCCCATTTGTGCAGCAGCATGAATAGGTAATTGCCAATTGTCTTCATTACAATAAAGGTCAGGATCCGCCCCACTGGACAGCAAAAGTTCCACACATTTTGTATGACCCTCTTGTGCAGCAATAAACAAAGGAGTAGCTTTATCCAAGGCTTGGCAATTGACATTTGCACCTAACACAAAACAAAATACTTAACCAATAATGGACATAGATGCTTTTAAAAAGAAGAAAGAAAGCTGAAAACATAAATTTCAAGCAGCCATAAAATGTTTTCATAGTACAAACACTTTCACCCTTACTGGATGCTATTGAAAAATATACTTATTTTACTAACCTGTTGAAAATCATTTTAATAGTTTTTGTTCTGCATTAGTAAGAACGTAAAGAATATTTTAGAATTCACTGGTGCATGCCTTTAATCCCAGCACTTGGGAGGCAGAGGCAGGTGGATTTCTGAGTTCGAGGCCAGCCTGGTCTACAGAGTGAGTTCCAGGACAGCCAGGGTTACACAGAGAAACCCTGTCTTAAAAAACCAAAACCAAAACCAAAAAAAAAAAAAAAAAAAATCTCCTATTCAATGAAAGCTACTTATTCCTCTCCCTGGCCAAACAAGCACTGTGGGTTCCAAGTACAAATATTTTTTAAAGATTTATTTTATATGTATTTATGAGTTATGTGTGTATGTGCACACATATCTGTGCACATGAATTCTAGTATCCATGAAGTGGGGATCAGATTCCCTTCGAGCTGGAGTCCATAAGTAGTGAGCCTATCTAACATGGGTGCTAGATCTGAACTCCATCTTTCTGAAAGAACTCTTAGCCACTAAGACACCTCTCAAGCCCCAAAGTATATTTTAGAAGGGAAGGGTGTAGTGATCTATAATTCCAGCCCTTGGAAGTCTGAGAAAAGAATATCACAAGTTTGAGGCTAACCTGTTTAAAAAAAATGGAAAAAATACAATGGAAAATCATTGATGATAATTTCCAAGAAAGTATAAGTTGTGAGACGTATGTGTTTTATTGATGAATTATTGGGACTTATGACTTTATTGATGTCACTAACTAATTTTACACTAAGATTTATGAGGAAAACATTACCAATAAGTGACTGATATACATGGGATCTACTATTAAAAACCATATTGATTAGTTTTACAATTACACTTTTTCTGTCATAAGTATTGCATAGTAAAGGCAACAATAAATAGGAATGATATTTTTTAATGGAGCTGAATTATTTTAAAATAAAAACTGTTATTTTAATACTACTATAAACAATTTGAAAAGGTAGCCAGGCAGAGTAAAGCAGTTCTCTGTGAGTTTGAGATCAGCCTGGCCAACATAGTGAGTTCCAGAATAGCCAAAACTACATACTGAGATCCTATTTCCACAAACAAAACCAAACAAAAAGACTTAAAAGGGCTGAAAATGGCCTTAATTGTTGAGAAACTTTTGAAATTGTTAAAAAAAAAAAATAGCATATTTCCCTAAGCACCTCACCAGCAAATAACATTATTTCATATGTTAGGTCTCACACTAACACATGATTGTGTCAATTTTTAAATTTCTCAAATATATCTCATTAGAAAAAACACCATCAAAAATCGGGAAGACTGACTATCTTTTATTCAGTACACCTTGAACAAGCTACACAAAGTAAATTAAAGACTGTGTAGAACCTTTTTGAATTGTAAAAATGCTAGGCAACTAGAATCTTCTTGACTTGGGTGCCTCATCTTGCTGTCAGCTTCAGAGAGAAAAATACAATCAATGAGAAAAGCAGAAGTTAACAGTAGGACCTGCTTAAAAATAAATAAATAAATAAATAAATAAATAAATAAATAAATAAATAAATAAAAAAAGAGCCAAACTTCTAGTTTAATTGACAACTTCAACGTATCAGAAATAATAAGGAACCGGTTCCTCTAAGACTACAACTGAAACATTTTAAAAGTAAGACACTGAAGGTAAAGTCATTTTACATGATTACATTAGAAACAGACCTTCATACCCACTAAATAATGATATTTTAAAAGTTTAGAGAAGAAAAAAAATTAAAAAAAGAAATACGGGAATCACTATGCCCAGATAAAAGAATAATTTTAGGAAGTTATTTGGGAGTCCTCATGTTTAAAGTACAGTCTCATAATTTCTCAGATACCTTCTTCTTGAACATCATGAAGGTTCATTCTTTTTCACTTTCTACCTTGACTTAAATACATAGAGATTTGGGGGGGGGTTGTTTTGTTTTGTTTTGGCTTTTTGTTGTTGTTTGGTTGTTAGGTTAGTTTGGTTTTTTTGTTTTGTTTTTTGTTTTGTTTTGTTTTTTGGCTTTGGTTATAGGATTTTTTTCCTTTGTTTGTTTTTGTTTTTTGAGACACTCTATGAAGTCCTGGCTGTCCTGAAATCCACTATGTAGACCACTCAGCAAATCTGTTGGTATGTGTCTCCCTCTAAGGATCCCTGATTTCCTAGCTCTGTCAGCGCACACACCCTAAGACTTTAAAAGCCCTTCTTTGCTGAACCCTTCAGGTCAGACAATGTTATAATAAAAAGACATAGTCACACAATCTTTTTGGGAAATGCTACATCTGTAATCATAGTCACAAAGAAACTTTTACCTGGTAACATACTGCCAGCAACTATGTACACTGTTAGTTGCTACTTATATCAATTTCATGACCTGATTCAAGAATCATTCTTCTCTAAGAACACAGTTAAAAAGCATGAGAGCACAAAGGTTATCCTTCTTACCAGATGAAATAAGTATGCTCATGCTCTCTAGCTTCCCATACTGAGCAGCCACAAACAGAGGTGTGATTCCAAAGTCATCTTGGCATTCTCTGTCTGCTCCTTGTTTAAGAAGCAATCTTATAGTCTCAGCATTTCCCTAAAACACAGACACATATTTTTAAGTGAGTAAAAACTCTTTCTCATTGAGTTTTACTTTTCTTATTTTCTCAGTAAAGAAAAACTTCAAAAAAATGTAATGTCCTGTTACTTTAGATGAAAAATATATGACATCAAATTACTCTATACTTCTACACAACTTATTAAATGTAAACAAATTAAATACTGGCTTTTAGCAACTATAATCATTAGTCCTGCAAAGTCAGTTTGCTAACTCAAGCAGAAGGGGCTATCATATTCTCTAAACATATACTTACAATAAAATAAACCATTTCACCTTATCAGTTTGTATCCCACATATTCTGATAGTTACTTATATAATCCCTATAATCCAAAACTGCTCCAGCCACTATAACAGCTGACTTATTTAGAATAATCATTAGCATTTAGCCTGCCTTTTCTATACTGCACTTGCCATTATAAATCAGATAAAACAGAAAGCAAAAAACGGTATAGAAAAGGGTAAGAAATACAATTTACACAGAAATGAAATAATAAATTCAGAGACTACCTGGAAAGAAGCCTGGTGCAAGGAATTCCATCCACTCATAGAATGGGATCCATTGACATTTGCTCCATGTTGAAGCAACAGCTTTAATACATCTATCCGTCCACTTTCAACAGCTGCAATACAACAGTCAGAGAAATTACTGTCACCAAAAAGATGTTTGTAAAGCTGGACACTTCCATGATGTTCTCATCATTTTATATACGTTGTAATGCGCATTATTATAATAATGCTATGATTATTCCTAAACATTTGTCAACTATCTTAATCCAGTTTTACTTGTATATGTGTAGGCCTCCATGTGCATGAACTTTTTTCCAAATGAAACATGAAAAGAGAGGCTTTTGCCTCAGGATAGGTGGGAGCCATCTTGGTTCCAGGACTCTGCAGAAAGTAGTCTGCACAGGTGAGAGTGTGGACTACAGAAGCTAACAGCTTCTGGGGCAGGCAAGAGCCACAGAGCTTCTGAGGCAGCGCCATTTTCGGGCTCCAGACATCCGGCCACCTTCCCAGCCAGAGGACAGGTGTCCGACCGGCCTGGGAGGCCTTTGCCTCAGGATAGGCGGGAGCCATCTGGATTCTGGGACTCCTCAGAAAGTAGTCTGCACAGGTGAGAGTGTGGACTACTAAAACTAACAGTTTCTGTGACAGGCCAAAGCAACACAGCTTCTGGGAAAGGTCCTGTTTTGGGCCTTCATCTTCGGCCAGGAGGAGGTCCAAACACCAGATAACTGTGCACCTTCCCTGTAAGAGGAGAGCTTGCTTGCAGAGACTGCTCTGACCACTGAAACTCAGAGGAGAGATCTAGTCTCCCAGGTCTGCTGATAGAGGGTAACAGAATCATCAGAGGAACAATCTCTAAACAGAGACAACTATAACAACTAACTCCAGAGATTACCAGATGGCGAAAGGTAAACATAAGAATCTTACTAACAGAAACCAAGACCATTCACCATCATCAGAACCCAGCACTCCCACTTCACCAAATCCAGGGCACCCCAACACACCTGAAAAGCGAGACCCGGATTTAAAAGCATATCTCATGATGATGGTAGAGGACATCAAGAAGGACTTTAATAACTCACTTAAAGAAATACAGGAGAACACTGCTAAACACATAGAAGACCTTAAAGAGGAAGCACAAAAATCCCTTAAAGAATTGCAGGAAAACACAACCAAACAGGTGATGGAATTGAATAAAAACATCCAAGACCTAAAAAGGAAAGTAAACACAATAAAGAAAACACAAAGTGAGGCAATGCTGGAGATAGAAACCCTAGGAAAGAAATCTGGAACCATAGATGAGAGCATCAGCAACAGAATACAAGAGATAGAAGAGAGAATCTCAGGTGCAGAAGATTCCATAGAGAAAATCGGCACAACAATCAAAGAAAATACAAAATCCAAAAAGACCCTAACTCAAAACATTCAGGAAATCCAGGACACAATGAGAAGACCAAACCTGCGGATAATAGGAGTAGATGAGAATGAAGATTTTCAACTCAAAGGACCGGCAAATATCTTCAACAAAATTATAGAAGAAAACTTCCCAAATATAAAGAAAGAGATGCCCATGAACATACAGGAAGCCTACAGAACTCCAAATAGACTGGACCAGAAAAGAAATTCCTCCCGACACATAATAATCAGAACAACAAATGCACTAAATAAAGATAGAATACTAAAAGCAGTAAGGGAAAAAGGTCAAGTAACATATAAAGGCAAGCCTATCAGAATTACACCAGATTTTTCACCAGAGACTATGAAAGCTGGAAGGGCCTGGACAAATGTTATACAGACACTAAGAGAACACAAATGCCAGCCCAGGCTACTTTACCCAGTCAAACTTTCAATTACCATAGATGGAGAAACCAAAGTTTTCCATGACAAAACCAAATTCACACATTATCTCTCCAGGAATCCAGCCCTTCAAAGGATAGTAACAGAAAAAAACAATACAAGGACGGAAACCACACCCTAGAAAAAGGAAGAAGGTAATCCCTCAACAAACCTAAAAGAAGACAGCCACAAGAACAGAATGCCAACTTTAACAACAAAAATAACAGGAAGCAACAATTACTTTTCCTTAATATCTCTTAATATCAATGGACTCAACTCCCCAATAAAAAGACATAGACTAACAAACTGGCTACACAATCAGGACCCAACATTTTGCTGCTTACAGAAAATTCATCTCAGAGAAAAAGATAGACACTACCTCAGAATGAAAGGCTGGAAAACAATTTTCCAAGCAAATGGTACGAAGAAACAAACTGGAGTAGCCATTCTAATATATAATAAAGTCGACTTCCAACCCAAAGTCATCAAAAAAGACAAGGAGGGTCACTTCATACTCATCAAAGGTAAAATCTTCCAAGAGTACTGAATATCTATGCTCCAAATACAAGGGTAGCCACATTCATTAAAGAAACTTTAGTAAAGCTCAAAGCACACATTGCACCTCACACAATAATAGTGGGAGACTTCAACACACCACTTTCACCAATGGACAGATCATGGAAACAGAAACTAAACAGGGACACATTGAAACTAACAAATGTTATGAAACAAATGGATCTGACAGATATCTACAGAACATTTTATCCTAAAACAAAAGGATATACCTTCTTCTCAGCACCTCATGGTACCTTCTCCAAAATTGACCACATAATTGGTCACAAAACAAGCCTCAACAGATACAAAAATATTGAAATTGTCCCATGCATCCTATCAGATCACCATGGACTAAGGCTGATCTTCAATAACAAATAAATAATAGAAAGCCAACATTCACGTGGAAACTGAACAACACTCTTCTCAATGATACCTTGGTCAAGGAAGGAATAAAGAAAGAAATTAAGGACTTTTTGGAGTTTAATGAAAATGAAGCCACAACATTCCCAAACTTATGGGACACAATGAAAGCATTCCTAAGAGGAAAACTCATAGCTCTGAGTGCCTCCAAAAAGAAACTTGAGAGAGCACACATTAGCAGCTTGACAACACACCTAAAAGCTCTAGAATAAAAGGAAGCAAATTCACCCAAAAGGAGTAAGAAGGCAGGAAATAATCAAACTCAGGGGCAAAATCAACGAAGTGGAAACAAGAAGAACTATTCAATGAAAAACCAATCAAGGAGCTGGTTCTTTGAGAAAATCAAGAAGATAGATACACCTTTAGCCATACTCAGTAGAGGGCACAGGGAAAGCATCCTAATTAACAAAATCAGAAATAAAAAGGGATACATAACAAAAGATCCTGAAGAAAATCTGCATATTCATCTGGTATAACAAAAAACCTAGGATAGCAAAAACTCTTCTCAAGGATAAAAGAACCTCTGGTGGAATCACCATCCCTGACCTAAAGCTGTACTACAGAGCAGTTGTGATAAAAAACTGCATGGAACTGGTATAGTGACAGACAAGTAGACCAATGGAATAGAATTGAAGACCCAGAAATGAACCCACACACCTATGGTCACTTGATCTTTGACAAGGGAGCTAAAACCATCCAGTGGAAAAAAGACAGCATTTTCAACAAATGGTGCTGGCACAACTGGCGGTTATCATTTAGAAGAATGCGAATTGATCCATTCCTATCTCCTTGTACTAAGGTCAAATCTAAGTGGATTAAGGAACTCCACATAAAACCAAAGACACTGAAACTTATAGAGGAGAAAGTAGGGAAAAGCTTCGAAGATATTGGTACATGGGAAACATTCCTGAATAGAACAGCAATGGCTTGTGCTGTAAGATCAAGAATCGATAAATGGGACATCATAAAATTCCAAAGCTTCTGCAAGGCAAAAGACACCGTCAATAAGACAAAAAGGTCACTAACAGATTGGGAAAGGATCTTTACCTATCCCAAATCAGATAGGGGTCTAACATCCATTATATATAAAGAACTCAAGAAGGTGGACTCCAGAATATCAAATAACCCCATTTAAAAATGGGGCTCAGAGCTGAACAAAGAATTCTCACCTGAGGAATACCCAATGGCAGAGAAGCACCTGAAAAAAATGTTCAACATCCTTAATCATCAGAGAAATGCAAATCAAAACAACCCTGAGATTCCATCTCACACCAGTTAGAATGGCTAAGATAAAAAATTCAGGTGACAGCAGATGCTGGCGAGGATGTGGAGAAAGAGGAACACTCCTCCATTGTTGGTGGGATTGCAAGCTTGTACACCCACTCTGAAAATCAGTCTGGTGGTTCCTCAGAAAATTGGACATAGTACTACTTGAGGATCCTGCAATACCTCTCCTGGGCCTATATCCAGAAGATGTCCCAACCGGTAAGAAGGACACATGCTCCACTATGTTCATAGCAGCGTTATTTATAATAGCCAGAAGCTGGAAAGAACCCAGATGCCCCTCAACAGAGGAATGGATACAGAAAATGTGGTACATTTACACAATGGAGTACTACTCAGCTATTAAAAAGAATGAATTTATGAAATTCCTAGGCAAATGGCTGGACCTGGAGGGCATCATCCTGAGTGAGGTAACCCAATCACAAAGGAACTCACACAACATGTACTCACTGATAAGTGGCTATTAGCCCAGAAATTTAAGATACCCAAGATATAAGATACAATTTGCTAAACGCATGAAACTCAAGAAGAACGAAGACCAAAGTGTGGACACTTTGCCCCTTCTTAGAATTGGGAACAAAACACCCATGGAAGGAGTTACAGAGACAAAATTTGGAGCTGTGACAAAAGGATGGACCATCTAGTGATTGCCATATCCAGGGATCCATCCCATAATCAGCTTCCAAACGCTGACCCCATTGCATACACTATCAAGTTTTTGCTGAAAGGACCCAGATATAGCTGTCTCTTGTGAGACTGTGCCGGGGGCCTAGCAAACACAGAAGTGGATGCTCACAGTCAGCTATTGGATGGATCACAGGGCCCCCAATGGAGGAGCTAGAGAAAGTACCCAAGGAGCTAAAGGGAACTGCTACCCGATGGGTGGAACAACAATATGAAATAACCAGTACCCCAGAGCTCTTGTCTCTAGCTGCATATGTATCAAAAGATGGCCTAGTTGGCCATCACTGCAAAGTGAGGCCCATTGGACTTGCAAACTTTATATGCCCCAGTACAGGGGAACGCCAGGGCCAAAAAGGGGGAGTGGGTGGATAGTGGATTGGGGGGATGTGTATGGGGGACTTTTGGGATAGCATTGGAAATGTAAATGAGGAAAATACCTAATAAAAAATTAAAAAAAGAAACATGAAAAGAGATTGATGAAAAAAGAGCAAGAAACAAATATTTATTCTGTCTGATAAAGGTGACAATGTTGCTCTAGTGTTTTAAAAATGCAGCTGAGTGTGCAAGAAGGTATACAGTCCAGAAGAACTAATCTGGAAAAACAGTTTCAATAAAGGACAGAAAGGGTTGCTATCATCACTATCTTATCACGATAGACAAGAATAATTATTGTTAAGACCTTATAACTATTTCCCTACTAGAAACTTCACCTCTACTGACTAATATTCATGACAGTAGAAGAAGGTACTCAGTGTACAAAGAAAGGAGAAAGGTAATCAAAAATATGACTCAGCCACAAACCCTGCTGCTACCTACAACAGTAACCTGCCTGGAAGATATGCTGGTGCAATAGTGACACCATGTTACTGCAGTAATCAACCACTTTTTTAATGGATTGCATCCCACCTCATGAGATGGAACCCATACCTGACACTGCTGAGGTGACCAAGAATCTGAGACTAGATAAGTACAGGTCTAGGGGAAAGTCAAATACTCATCCTGGGAAAGGAATGCAGCAATAAGATGACTCCATAGATCCGTGCCTTAGTCAACCCGTATCAGAGAAAATTCTTCTTGCTCTAGATAAGAATTAACACAGAAACTCAAACTGGACAATATGCAGAGTGAGAGACATTTGGAGCACTTAGTCCTAAATGGGATGTTTTCATCAAAGCCTTCCCACCAGAGTTCAGGAACCTTTATGGAAGAAGAGGTGGGAAGATTCTAAGAGTCAGAGGTTATAGATGACTCCAAGGAAATAGCATCTTCCTGAAGTGGAAACTTAAGGGTTCTTTGGAAAGTCAGTTGTGTCAGAGAGTGTTTTGCAGGGGCAAAATGAAGGAGTGTTTTCCTGAAGCAGACACAAGTGTAAGTATGTTTTGCTAAAGTAGACACGTGAAGGAATGTTCTGCTGAAGTGGACACAGGTGAAAGGTGTTTCGATAAGGCAGGCTACTAAAAGGACACACAATAAAGGATTCTTCACTAATGACACAGATGTATTGGTTCCCCTTACAGTGCATAGTTGAGCTCCATTTTGTCATGACTCTATAGAGAGAAAGGCACCAAAAAACTTCTGGTGGTGTGTTGGCAGCTACTTGCCATTTCTGCAGACTCAAGTCAGTCAATTGGCAGAGTGATTGATGTCAGCTGATAGACTCATGTGGAGTTTCATTAAGACAGATTTAAATGTTGAGTCAAGACCTGTGGAGGACACATGATGTTTGGAGGGAGTACAAATAGGACTCAACAAACTGTGAGAGGGGCTTGCTTGTAGAGCTAGCTATGCAACACTTCTTGATCTGTTGTCTTCAATGATTTTCACTGTGGAGAGAACTTCTCCTGGTCTTCCCACTGGTCCTAATCCCTCCTGCTGACTCATGTTGAGGCCTAGCAGTTCCTAGTAGGTCTTACTATTACTGCTGCTATCCCGATAAGATGAAACTGGACTGCTGGTATATCCATGAAGTGTAATTTTTACTATGACATAAGTTTTTAATTTATATAGCAGAATTCTATTTACAGGAACCAACTTCATAAGTAGTGATCCTTATTATGATTTACTGAAATAAATTATTAACCTGAGATCCTTATCAGGAATATATGTACATACCCTAGAATTATCTTTAATTCCAAAGACTCCTGCTGGTGAAGGAGCATAATTTCTCTTTTAGCCAAAAGAGCAAGTAATAATCATATGTAGTTGAACTGACTGCAATAATAACCACAAAGAAAGAAGGATAATTGCATAGATTATGTAATCATCCAGTTTGACATTCACAGTCACGCTATACAGCAGCTCTAATATCACTCATTAACTGCTGTCAATCTGTAAACTGCTTGTCATAAGTCCACACAAGGAGACATTTTTTCCAATATATAAAACAACTTTATGTCTAAGCATTATCTTTAGCTGAAATTTTTCTCGAGTCAAGACTTCAATGATGAAGTAGTGTGCTGGCTACATCCTGGCCAAGTTTGTTTCATGGACAGTCTGACACTCTGCATAGCAGTTACTGATCAATGGCATCAAAGTAGAACAAACTGTGGCGGAAGAAGAGTATCAAAAGAAACTTGTCCAGTTCAAATCATTTCTAACATAAATTAGACTACTTAATTACTTTCTATTTCTATTAAGAGACACTGATTGTCTTAGTTAGGGGTTCTATTGCTGCAGTGAATGTAATGACAAAAAAGCAAGTTGGTTGGGAGAAAAGGGTTTATCTGGCTTACATTACCATAATGCTGTTCCAAGGAAGTCAGGAAAGAAATTCAAGCAGGGCAGGATCCTGGAGGCAGGATGCAGAAGCCATGGAGAAATGAGCCTTACTGGCTTGCTCAGCCTGTTTTCTTATAAAACCCTGGGCTATGATCCCAGGGATAGCACCACCCACCTAGCTAGGCCCTCGGCACTGATCACTGATTGACAAAAAGCCTTACAATTGGATCTCATAGAGGCATTTCCTCAATGGGGGCTCCTTCTCTGATGACTTTACCTTGGGTCAAGCCCACACATTAAATCAACTAGTACAATCATAAGATAAGTCATAAAAGAAAATGTTTATTGGAACTTATGGTCCAGAGAGTTAGCATCTGTGATAATCATGACAGAGAGCTTGACAGCAGCATGGAGCTAGAGCAGTAGCTAAGAGCATACATTCTAAATTAAAAGTTGGATGCAGAGTGCGCTAACTTGAAACATCACATATAGGCCCAGTGCCTCCTCCAAGGCTATACCTCCCAATCCTTTTCAGACTGTCCCACCAACTAGGGACCACACATTTAAATATATGAGCCTATGGGGGTCAGCCTCAATCAAGGCACTACATTCTCTTCCCAGACCACAAAATGCTTGTGGCCATATCATAACACAAAATATATTTAGTTTTACTTCAAAAGTCTCTATGGTATTTTACAGCCTCAATACAGTTTAAAATTCTAAAGCCTTTTCTGAGATTCAAGGCACTCTTCATGTAACCTCTTGTAAAAAACAAAGTTACTACTTCCAACATACAATGGCACAGAATACATATTGTCATCCCATAAGGGAGGAATGGGAGCACAGTGAGGAAATACTGGACTAAACCAAGACTGAAACTCAGCAGGGGGAAACTCCAAACCCTGTATCTCCATGTCTGATGTAAAAGGGCTTAGATGGATCTGCCCTTCCAGTTTGTTGACTCTCTCATACTTATTTCTCTTGGGCTGGTTCCACTCCCTTTCTGTAGCTTGCCTTGGCAGATATCCCACAGCTCCAACACTTGGGGTCTCCAACATAGTAGGGCTTCACTTTCAGAGATTTACTTGACCTTTTGAGTCCATCAAGAAGGGACTACCCTGCTACATGTATAACCACAGCAGATTCTTCAACCTCAGAGGAAAATTCTACAATCTCTTTACTCCTTCATTGCTCTAATGCTAGAAACACATGGCCAAAGCTGCTAAGTTCTGTTGATTACTAGAGGTGGAATCTGGCCCTTCCTTGAATTATACTTGTATAAGCTTTGATTTGTTGTTGCTCTTTGGGAAAAGATAATTCCTTAAGTCTTTTCATTTCACAAATTGCAGAATTAGCTGGCTACTCCCCTGTATTCAATTCTCCCTATCTCTTTCAGCACAAACAAAGGTTTTGATATTAAATTTCCTGGTGGTTTTTCTCCTCAAATTTTACATTTTTGTATTTCTTTCTGGCCTATGTGCTCTTTTTAATTGTAGATATATATGAGGATGATCACTAATAACCAAGTAACAGCACCAATATTAGGATGTCTTGAAATCTTTTCTGACAATGAAACTAGTTCAAAAGACTTCAATTTTGCCTTAGGCTCAGTCATAGGAAACATCAATAAACAGCCACATTAATGCTAAATTATCACAAGAATGGTGTCTAGCCCAGCTGCTAATATTGTTGTTTTCTTCTATAACCTCTTGAGACAGGCCTCCACAGTCCATATTGGTCTCAGTGCTACTGTTTTCCAAGGTCTTAATAAGATAGTATTCTAAGCATTCAAACATTTTCCTAGTCCAAAGTCCAAAAGTCTTCCACATTCTGCCAAATAATAACTTGGCTGGGGATGTCAGAGCAATATGTTACCACCTGGTACTACCAATTTCTTTCTTAGTTGCTTTTATATTGCTGTGAAGATACTCTATTTGGTTACCTTATAGTGTGCAACTTAAAAAAAAAAAGTGAATTGGGGCTTACAATTCCGGACAGAGTCAGTGATCATCATAACAGGGAATATGGCATCAGGCAGGCAAGCAGGCAAGCAGGCAAGCAGGCATAGCACTACATCAGTAAGATTTTAGATTCTTATTCAAAGTTGTAGGCAGAAAGATATCTTTATTAGGATGGCAGGAGTCTTGAAATCTCAAAGTCCAGTGACCTATCTCCTCCAACAAAGTCATACCTCATAATCTGTCCAAAAGGTTCAGTTAATTTAGGGGCAAACATTCAAATATGAACATATTTATAGCACCCATTTAATGTAAACCAAATACTAAACTCAAGAATGAATAAAGAATGCAACTATTGTAAAACAAATAAATGCAATGATCAAGAATACTATGCAATAAACCACACAAAGACCCAACAAAGAAAGAGAACTTCAGACCAATTTCCCTTATGAATATCAATGTGAAAATATTCAATAAAATTCTTGAAAACCGAGTCTAAGAACACATCAAAACAATCATCCATCATGATCAAGTAGGCTTCATCCCAGGGATGCACGGATGGTTTAATTAATATATGGAAATCTATCAATGTAATCCACTATATAAACAATCTCAAAGACAAAAACCACATGATCATCTCATTAGATGATGAGAAAGCATTTGACAAAACCCAACACCCATTCATAATAAAAGTCTTGGAAAAAACAGGAATTCAAGGCCCATACCTAAACATAATAAAAGCAATATACAGCAAACCAGTAGCCAACATCAAACTAAATGGACAGAAACTTGAAGCAATCCCACTAAAATCAGGGACTAGACAAGGCTGCCCACTTTCTCCCTACCTATTCAATATAGTACTCGAAGTCCTAGCCAGAGCAATTAGACAACACAAGGAGATCAAGGGGATACAAATTGGAAAGGAAGAAGTCAAAATATCACTATTTGCAGATGATATGATAGTATATATGTAAGTGGCCCTAAAAATTCCACCAGAGAACTCCTAAACCTGATAAACAACTTCAGTGCAGTAGCTGGATATAAAATTAACTCAAAGAAATCAGTGGCCTTTCTCTACACAAAGCATAAATAGGATGAGAAAGCAATAAGGGAAACAACACCCTTCTCAATAGTCACAAATAATATAAAATATCTTGGAGTGATTCTAACTAAGGAAGTGAAAGATCTGTATGATAAGAACTTCAAGTCTCTGAAGAAAGAAATCAAAGAAGATCTCAAAAGATGGAAAGATCTCCCTTGCTCATGGATTGGCAGGATTAATATAGTAAAAATGGCTATCTTGTCGAAAGCAATCTACAGATTCAATGCAATCCCCATCAAAATTCCAACTCAATTCTTCACTGAGTTAGAAAGGGCAATTTGCAAATTCATCTGGAATAACAAAAAACGTAGGACAGCAAAAATTATTCTCAACAATAAAAGAACCTCTGGTGGATTCACCATGCCTGACCTCAAGCTGTACTACAGAGCAATTGTGATAAAAACTGCATGGTACTAGTACAGCGACAGACAAGTAGATCAATAAATGGAATAGAACTAAAGACACAGAAATGAACCCACATACCTATGGTCACTTGATTTCTGTCAAGGGAGCTAAAACCATCCAGTGGAAAAAAGATACCATTTTCAACAAATGGTGCTGGCACAACTGGCGGTTATCATGTCAAAGAATATGAATTGACCCATTCTTATCTCCTTGTGCAAAGCTCAAGTATAAGTGGATCAAGGAACTCCACATAAAACCAGATACACTGAAACCTATAGAGGAGAAAGTGGGGAAAAGGCTCAAAGATATGGACACAGGAGGAAAATTCCTGAACAGAACAGCAATGGCTTGGGCTGTAAGATCAAGAATCAACAGTGGGACCTCATAAAATCGCAAAGCTTCTGTAAGGCAAAAGACACTGTCAATAAGACAAAAAGACAACCAACAGATTGGGAAAGGATCTTTACCAATCCTAAATCTGATAGGGGACTAATATCCAATATATACAAAGAACTCAAGAAGCTGGACTCCAGAATACCAAATAATCCTATTTAAAAATGGGGTACAAAGCTAAGAAAAGAATTCTCAACTGAGGAATACCGAATGGCTGAGAAGCACCTGAAAAAATGTTCAACATCCTTAATCATCAGAGAAATGCAAATCAAAACAACCCTGAGATTCCATCTCACACCAGTCAGAATAGCTAAGATCAAAAATTCAGGTGACAGCAGAAGCTGGTGAGGATGTGGAGAAAGAGGAACACTCCTCCATTGCTGGTGGGACTGCAAGCTGGTACAACCACTCTGGAAATCAGTTTAGCGGTTCTTCAGAAAATTGGACATAGTACTACCGGAAGATCCAGTAGTACCTTTCCTGGTCATATACCCAGAAGATGCTCCAACTTGTAATAAGGACACATGCTCCACTATGTTCATAGCATCCTTATTTGTAATAGCCAGAAGCTGGAAAGAACCAAGATGTCCCTCAACAGAAGAATGGATATGGAAAATGTGGTACATTTACACAGTGGAGTACTACTCGGCTATTAAAAACAATGAATTTATGAAATTCTTAAGCAAATAGATACATCTGGAGGATATCATCCTGAGTGAGGTAACCCAATCACAAAAGAACACACATGATATGCACTCACTGATAAGTGGGTATTAGCCCAGAAAATACCCAAGATAGAATTTGTAAAACACATGAAACTCAAGAAGAGGAAGACCAAAGTGTGGATACTTTGTTTCTTCTTAGAATGGGGAACAAAATACCCGTGGAAGGAGTTACAGAGTCAAAGTTCTGAGCAGAGCCTGAAGGAAGGACCATCCAGAGACTGCCCAACTTGGGAATCCATCCCATAAACAACCACCAAACCCAGTCACTACGCAGATGCCAGCAAGAACCTGATGACAAGAGCTTGATACAGCTGTCTCCTGTGAGACTCTGCCAGTGCCTGGCAAATACAGAAGTGGATGCTCACAGTCATCCATTGGACAGTACACAAGGTCCCCAATGAAGGAGTCAGAGAAAGTACCCAGGGAGCAGAAGGGGTCTGAAGCCCCATAGAAGGAACATCAGTATGAACTAACCTGTACCCTCAGAGATCCTTGGAACTGTCAAAGAAAACAATCAAAGAAAACATATGGATGGAACTTGTGGTTCTAGCTATATATGTAGCAGAGGATGGCCTAGTCGGTCATCAATGGGAGGAGAGGCCCTTGATCCTGTGAAGGCTCTATGCCCCAGTATAGGGGAATACCAGAATGAGGAATTGGGAATGGGTGGGTTGGGGAGCAGGGGGAGTGGGGAGGAGATAGGGGACTTTCGGAGGGGAAACTAGGAAAGGGGATAACATTTGAAATGTAAATAAAGAAAATATCTAAGAATAATAATAATAAAAGAATACTATGCAGAGTAGTTCACTCCTTTGGCCAGAACTGGGGAGAGAGAGGCAGGAGAATCACTGAGTTTGAGGCCAACCTGGTTTACAGAGAGAGTTTTATGACAGCTAGGGCTACACAGAGAAACCCTGTCTCAAAAAAAAAAAAGATAGTTTTTAAGTTAATAAGGGTCCACAGTGGTACAATGTAAACACTTCCATTTACTCTTCTTAACTATCATCTAAAAGCATTTAATTCAAAAACCAGAAATGAAAATGTAAACAAAATACACTCTATATTCCACTTAGCAAAAGTAGGATCCTAGTGTTAAATGTTTTTATTTTTTTTTTCTTTCCATTTTTTATTAGGTATTTAGCTCATTTACATTTCCAATGCTATACCAAAAGTCCCCCATACCCACCCACCCCCACTCCCCTACCCGCCCACTCCCCCTTTTTGGCCCTGGCGTTCCCCTGTTCTGGGGCATATAAAGTTTGTGTGTCCAATGGGCCTCTCTTTCCAGTGATGGCCGACTAGGCCATCTTTTGATACATATGCAGCTAGAGTCAAGAGCTCCGGGGTACTGGTTAGTTCATAATGTTGATCCACCTATAGGGTTGCAGATCCCTTTAGCTCCTTGGGTACTTTCTCTAGCTCCTCCATTGGGAGCCCTGTGATCCATCCATTAGCTGACTGTGGGCATCCACTTCTGTGTTTGCTAGGCCCCGGCATAGTCTCACAAGAGACAGCTACATCTCGGTCCTTTCGATAAAATCTTGCTAGTGTATGCAATGGTGTCAGCGTTTGGATGCTGATTATGGGGTGGATCCCTGGATAAGGCAGTCTCTACATGGTCCACCCTTTAATCTCAGCTCCAAACTTTGTCTCTGTAACTCCTTCCAAGGGTGTTTTGTTCCCACTTCTAAGGAGGGGCATAGTGTCCACACTTCAGTCTTCATTTTTCTTGAGTTTCATGTGTTTAGGAAATTGTATCTTATATCTTGGGTATCCTAGGTTTTGGGCTAATATCCACTTATCAGTGAGTACATATTGTGTGAGTTCCTTTGTGAATGTGTTACCTCACTCAGGATGATGCCCTCCAGGTCCATCCATTTGGCTAGGAATTTCATAAATTCATTCTTTTTAATAGCTGAGTAGTACTCCATTGTGTAGATGTACCACATTTTCTGTATCCATTCCTCTGTTGAGGGGCATCTGGGTTCTTTCCAGCTTCTGGCTATTATAAATAATGCTGCTATGAACATAGTGGAGCATGTGTCCTTCTTACCAGTTGGGGCATCTTCTGGATATATGCCCAGGAGAGGTATTGCTGGATCCTCCGGTAGTACTATGTCCAATTTTCTGAGGAACCGCCAGACGGATTTCCAGAGTGGTTGTACAAGCCTGCAATCCCACCAACAATGGAGGAGTGTTCCTCTTTCTCCACATCCTCGCCAGCATCTGCTGTCACCTGAATTTTTGATCTTAGACATTCTACCTGGTGTGAGGTGGAATCTTAGGGTTGTTTTGATTTGCATTTCCCTGATGATTAAGGATGTTGAACATTTTTTCAGGTGCTTCTCTGCCATTCGGTATTCCTCAGGTGAGAATTCATTGTTCAGTTCTGAGCCCCATTTTTTAATGGGGTTGTTTGATTTTCTGAAGTCCACCTTCTTGAGTTCTTTATATATGTTGGATATTAGTCCCCAATCTGATTTAGGATAGGTAAAGATCCTTTGCCAATCTGTTGGTGGTCTCTTTGTCTTATTGACGGTGTCTTTTGCCTTGCAGAAACTTTGGAGTTTCATTAGGTCCCATTTGTCAATTCTCGATCTTACAGCACAAGCCATTGCTGTTCTGTTCAGGAATTTTTCCCCTGTGCCCATATCTTCAAGGCTTTTCCCCACTTTCTCCTCTATAAGTTTCAGTGTCTCTGGTTTTATGTGAAGTTCTTTGATCCATTTAGATTTGACCTTAGTACAAGGAGATAAGTATGGATCGATTCGCATTCTTCTACATGATAACAACCAGTTGTGCCAGCACCATTTGTTGAAAATGCTGTCTTTCTTCCACTGGATGGTTTTAGCTCCCTTGTCGAAGATCAAGTGACCATAGGTGTGTGGGTTCATTTCTGGGTCTTCAATTCTATTCCATTGGTCTACTTGTCTGTCTCTATACCAGTACCATGCAGTTTTTACCACAATTGCTCTGTAGTAAAGCTTTAGGTCCGGCATGGTGATTCCACCAGAGGTTCTTTTATCCTTGAGAAGAGTTTTTGCTATCCTAGGTTTTTTGTTATTCCAGATGAATTTGCAAATTGCTCCTTCTAATTCATTGAAGAATTGAGTTGGAATTTTGATGGGGATTGCATTGAATCTGTAGATTGCTTTTGGCAAGATAGCCATTTTTACAATATTGATCCTGCCAATCCATGAGCATGGGAGATCTTTCCATCTTCTGAGATCTTCTTTAATTTCTTTCTTCAGAGACTTGACGTTTTTTATCATACAGATCTTTCACTTCCTTAGTTAGAGTCACGCCGAGATATTTTATATTATTTGTGACTATTGAGAAGGGTGTTGTTTCCCTAATTTCTTTCTCAGCCTGTTTATTCTTTGTGTAGAGAAAGGCCATTGACTTGTTTGAGTTAATTTTATATCCAGCTACTTCACCGAAGGTGTTTATCAGGTTTAGGAGTTCTCTGGTGGAATTTTTAGGGTCACTTATATATACTATCATATCATCTGCAAAAAGTGATATTTTGACTTCCTTCTTTCCAATTTGTATCCCCTTGATCTCCTTTTGTTGTCGAATTGCTCTGGCTAATACTTCAAGTACTATGTTGAAAAGGTAGGGAGAAAGTGGGCAGCCTTGTCTAGTCCCTGATTTTAGTGGGATTGCTTCCAGCTTCTCTCCATTTACTTTGATGTTGGCTACTGGTTTGCTGTAGATTGCTTTTATCATGTTTAGGTATGGGCCTTGAATTCCTGATCTTTCCAGAACTTTTATCATGAATGGGTGTTGGATCTTGTCAAATGCTTTTTCTGCATCCAACGAGATGATCATGTGGTTTTTGTCTTTGAGTTTGTTTATATAGTGGATTACATTGATGGATTTTCGTATATTAAACCATCCCTGCATTCCTGGAATAAAACCTACTTGGTCAGGATGGATGATTGCTTTAATGTGATCTTGGATTCGGTTAGCGAGAATTTTATTGAGGATTTTTGCATCGATATTCATAAGAGAAATTGGTCTGAAGTTCTCTATCTTTGTTGGATCTTTCTGTGGTTTAGGTATCAGAGTAATAGTGGCTTCATAAAATGAGTTGGGTAGAGTACTTTCTACTTCTATCTTGTGAAAAAGTTTGTGCAGAACTGGAATTAGATCTTCTTTGAAGGTCTGATAGAACTCTGCACTAAACCCGTCTGGTCCTGGGCTTTTTTTGGCTGGGAGACTATTTATAACTGCTTCTATTTCTTTAGGGGATATGGGACTGTTTAGAAGGTCAACTTGATCCTGATTCAACTTTGGTACCTGGTATCTGTCCAGAAATTTGTCCATTTCGTCCAGGTTTTCCAGTTTTGTTGAGTATAGCCTTTCGTAGAAGGATCTGATGGTGTTTTGGATTTCTTCAGGATCTGTTGTTATGTCTCCCATTTCAGTTCTGATTTTGTTAATTAGGATTTTGTCTCTGTGCCCTCTAGTGAGTCTAGCTAAGGGTTTATCTATCTTGTTGATTTTCTCAAAGAACCAACTCCTCGTTTGGTTAATTCTTTGAATAGTTCTTCTTGTTTCCACTTGGTTGATTTCACCCCTGAGTTTGATTATTTCCTGCCGTCTACTCCTCTTGGGTGAATTTGCTTCCTTTTTTTCTAGAGCTTTTAGATGTGTTGTCAAGCTGCTAGTATGTGCTCTCTCCCGTTTCTTCATGGAGGCACTCAGAGCTATGAGTTTCCCTCTTAGAAATGCTTTCATTGTGTCCCAAAGGTTTGGGTACGTTGTGGCTTCATTTTCATTAAACTCTAAAAAGTCTTTAATTGCTTTCTTTATTCCTTCCTTGACCAAGGTATCATTGAGAAGAGTGTTGTTCAGTTTCCACGTGAGTGTTGGCTTTCTGTTATTTTTTTTGTTATTGAAGATCAGCCTTAGTGCATGGTGATCTGATAGGATACATGGGACAATTTCAATATTTTTGAATCTGTTGAGGCCTGTTTTGTGACCTATTATGTGGTCAATTTTGGAGAAGGTACCATGAGGTGCTGAGAAGAAGGTATATCCTTTTGTTTTAGGATAAAATGTTCTGTAGATATCTGTCAGATCCATTTGTTTCATCACTTCTGTTAGTTTCAGTGTGTCCCTGTTTAGTTTCTGTTTCCATGATCTGTCCATTGGTGAAAGTGGTGTGTTGAAGTCTCCCACTATTATTGTGTGAGGTGCAATGTGTGCTTTGAGCTTTACTAAAGTTTCTTTAATGAATGTGGCTGCCCTTGTATTTGGCGCATAGATATTCAGAATTGAGAGTTCCTCTTGGAGGATTTTACCTTTGATGAGAACAAAGTGCCCCTCCTTGTCTTTTTTGATGACTTTGGGTTGGAAGTCAATCTTATCAGATATTAGGATGGCTACTCCAGCTTGTTTCTTCATACCATTTGCTTGGAAAATTGTTTTCCAGCCTTTTATTCTGAGGTAGTGTCTATCTTTTTCTCTGAGATGTGTCTCCTGTAAACAGCAAAATGTTGGGTCTTGTTTGTGTAGCCAGTTTGTTAGTCTATGTCTTTTTATTGGGGAGTTGAGACCATTGATGTTAAGAGATATTAAGGAAAAGTAATTGTTGCTTCCTGTTATTTTTGTTGTTAAAGTTGGCATTCTGTTCTTGTGGCTGTCTTCTTTTAGGTTTGTTGGGGGATTACCTTCTTGTTTTTTCTAGGGCATTGTTCCCGTTCTTGTATTGGTTTTTTTCTGTTATTACCCTTTGAAGGGCTGGATTCGTGGAGAGATAATGTGAGAATTTGGTTTTGTCGTGGAATACTTTGGTTTCTCCATCTATGGTAATTGAGAGTTTGGCTGGGTATAGTAGCCTGGGCTGGAATTTGTGTTCTTTTAGTGTCTGTATAACATCTGTCCAGGCTCTTCTGGCTTTCATAGTCTCTGGTGAAAAATCTGGTGTAATTCTGATAGGCTTGCCTTTGTATGTTACTTGACCTTTTTCTCTTACCGCTTTTAGTATTCTATCTTTATTTAGTGCATTTGTTGTTCTGATTATTATGTGTCGGGAGGAATTTCTTTTCTGGTCCAGTCTATTTGGAGTTCTGTAGGCTTCTTGTATGTTCATAGGTATCTCTTTCTTTATATTTGGGAAGTTTTCTTCAATAATTTTGTTGAAGATGTTTGCTGGTCCTTTGAGTTGAAAATCTTCATTCTCATCCACTCCTATTATCCGTAGGTTTGGTCTTCTCATTGTGTCCTGGATTTCCTGGATATTTTGAGTTAGGATCTTTTTGCATTTTCCATTTTCTTTGATTGTTGTGCCGATGTTCTCTATGGAATCTTCTGCACCTGAGATTCTCTCTTCCATCTCTTGTATTCTGTTGCTGATGCTCAAATCTATGGTTCCAGATTTCTTTCCTAGGGTTTCTATCTCCAGTGTTGCCTCACTTTGAGTTTTCTTTATTGTGTCTACTTCCCTTTTTAGGTCTAGTATGGTTTTGTTCATTTCCATCACCTGTTTGTATGTTTTTTCCTCTTTTTCTGTAAGGACTTCTACCTGTTTGATTGTGTTTTCCTGTTTTTCTTTAAGGACTTGTAACTCTTTAGCAGTGTTCTCCTGTATTTCTTTAAGTGATTTATTAAAGTCCTTCTTGATGTCCTCTACCATCATCATGAGATATGCTTTTAAATCTAGGTCTAGGTTTTCGGGTGTGTTGGGGTGCCCTGGACTGGGCGAAGTGGGAGTACTGGGTTCTGATGATGGTGAGTGGTCTTGGTTCCTGTTAGTAGGATTCCTACGTTTACCTTTCGCCATCTGGTAATCTCTGGAGTTAGTAGTTATAGTTGACTCTGTTTAGAGATTGTTCTTCTGGTGATTCTGTTACCGTCTCTCAGCAGACCTGGGAGACAGATTCTCTCCTCTGAGTTTCAGTGCTCAGAGCACTCTCTGCTGGCAAGCTCTCTTACAGGGAAGGTGCGCAGATATCTTGTTTTTTGGACCTCCTCCTGGTCGAAGAAGAAGGCCCAAAACAGGGCCTCTCTCAGAAGCTGTGTTGCTTTGGCAGTTCCCAGAAGCTGTCAGCTTCTGTGGTGCAGACTCTCACCTGTGCAGACTAAAATCCTAAGTTCCAGGGAGTCCTGGAACCAAGATGGTGACCGCTGCTCCTGAGGCCGAGGCCGTCTCCCGAGCCAGGCGGACACCTGTCCTCTGGTCCGGATGGTGGCCGGTTATCTGCGGCCCGCCCAGGCTGCTGCCTCAGCGGCTCTGTGCTTCTGCCCGTCCCAGAAGCTGTCCGGTTCTCTGGCGCACCCTCTAACCTGTTCAGACTAATTTCCTAAATTCTGCTGAGTCCCGGAACCAAGATGGCGACCGCTGCTGCTGAGGCTGAGGTCGCCTCCCAAGCCAGGCGGACACCTGTCCTCTGGTCCGGATGGTGGCCGGTTATCTGCGGCCCGCCCAGGCTGCTGCCTCAGCGGCTCTGTGCTTCCGCCTGTCCCAGAAGCTGTCCGGTTCTCTGGTGCACCCTCTAACCTGTTCAGACTAATTTCCTAGGTCCTGCGGAGTCCCGGAACCCAGATGGCGACAGCTGCTGCTGAGGCTGAGGTCGCCTCCCAAGCCAGGCGGACACCTGTCCTCTGGTCCGGATGGTGGCCGGTTGTCTGCGGCCCGCCCAGGCTGCTGCCTCAGCGGCTCTGTGCTTCCGCCCGTCCCAGAAGCTGTCCGGTTCTCTGGTGCACCCTCTAACCTGTTCAGACTAATTTCCTAAGTTCTGCTGAGTCCCGGAACCAAGATGGCGACCGCTGCTGCTGAGCCTAAGCCTGATTTTCAACAGCATTCGTTCGTTAAATGTTTTTAACTTCAGATAAAAAAAAAAATGCTTGAGAAAGAGCATCTAAAGAATAATGATCAATCCTGGCTATTCAATTAGGGACAGGGCAAAGTTACTCTCATCTCTAGCCCTCCTTCTCTCTCTCCCTTCCCCCTTCTCTCCACGTGGCCATGGCCAGCCTCTCTCTCTTTTTACCTTCTCTCTCTCCCTGCCATTCTACAATAAAGCTCTAAAACCATAGAAGGTCTCTGCTCTCATCAAGGCCTGCTGTGCTTGAACAATGGGATAGGCTTTCCCCTAACCTTAGCAGCATCTAACCTCCAGGCAGAAGGCTTTCCTGCACTCCAGCCACTGACCGGCCCAAGTGGGAACCACACAGTGCCCCCTCTCCCCCTGCCCTCTCCTCCCTTCAGTCCCAAGGCTGACCAAGCAGCCCCAGGGGGCCCTCATTCTGTTCTCAGCTCTTCTGCAGTGTCCAGTGGTGTCTGGGATGCCCGAGGCTGAGAACCTGTTACCTAGGACTGCTCCTTGTCCACCACCTGCCGAGCTGGGGTCTGTGGCTTCCCACAGCCAGACACCCACCAGGGGTCATGTGAAAAGCATGCGGCAGTCCTTCCATGTCCACCTGCCCAGAGCACTGGAACTCTGGCAGGATGCAGGTTTTCTCCCACTCCCTTTATTCCCCTGTGCTCCTTGCCCCAAAAGGGAGGAAGGGAGGTAAGGAGGGAGGGAGGGAGGGAAGTAAAGTCACCTGTATTAAAACATTGACAAGTTCTGTCCAAGAAAGGCAATTCCATTCCACCCAGTATCAAAGGTCTGGCTCTCTACACTTGGCCTTGTGCTCAGTCACAATCATATTCAACAAATCACAGATGCTGAATTTTCCAGTCAACCACCTTGGATGATTCCGTAACTCTATATGCTGCCCCACAACCTACTTGATCTGGATTTATCCTTACTGGCTTCTAGCAACAGACCCAGTAGTAATTGGGCATTCAGAACAAGTCCTACAATATCCAAGAAAGGATAACATCTTTGAAAATGGAACAAGAGACCGTAAACAGCATTCCTGGAAACACAAAGATGTAAAATGCCATAAGAGACTGAAAAGTGGCTCAGAACCACAGGAGGCTCAGGAAAAATGACACATTAAAGGGTAGCAGGTAATGCTGGCCTCATTGTCTGTTTAGAATCACAGAAACGCAAAGAGACATGACACATGGATGTTAACAACTAATACTTAGCCAAATGGCCTTTTTTTCTATCATTATAAAGAGCACTGACAATCAAAGGTGATGGTGATATACACCTTTAATCCCAACACTTGGGAAGCAGAGGCAGGTGGATCTCTGAGCTCGAGGCTAGCCTGGTCCACAGAGAAAGTTCCAAAACAGCCAAGTCTATATAGGGAAATCTGGTTTCAAAAAAAAATAAGTAATAAAAAACACTGACAATCAACTTTAACAACTGAGAAAGAGATATGAAAATTAAATAACAGTACTTGGTGATGGAGAAATGGCTCAGTGGTTAAGTAAGAACACTGTCTGTTTTTCTAGGGAATGCGGGATCGATTCTCAGCACCCTATGGCAGCTCATAACCATCTGTAACATCAGCTCTAATGCCCTCTTCTGAACTCCACAGGTGCCAGGCATGCACATGGTTTGTATATATATATATATATATATATATATAGAGAGAGAGAGAGAGAGAGAGAGAGAGGCAAAACACCTATAAACATAAAATCATAATTTTTTAAAAGTAGAAGATACAAATCATAGTTTTTTTTTTCCATTTTTTATTAGGTATTTCGCTCATTTACATTTGCAATGCTATACCAAAAGTCCCCCATAGCCACCCACCCCCTCTCCCCTACCCACCCACTCCCCTTTTATGGCCCTGGCGTTCCCCTGTACTGGGGCATATAAAGTTTGCGTGTCCAATGGGCCTCTCTTTCCAGTGATGGCCGACTAGGCCATCTTTTGATGCATATGCAGCTAGAGTCAAGAGCTCCGGGGTACTGGTTAGTTCATAATGTTGTTCCACCTATAGGGTTGCAGATCCCTTTAGCTTCTTTGGTACTTTCTCTAGCTCCTTCATTGGGGGCCATGTGATCCATCCAATAGCCGACTGTGAGCATCCACTTCTATGTTTGCTAGGCCCAGGCATACTCTGACAAGAGACAGCTATATCAGGGTCCTTTCAGCATAATCTTGCTAGTGTATGCAATGGTGTCAGCATTTGGAAGCTGATTATGGGATGGATCCCCGGATATGGTAGTGTCTACATGGTCCATCCTTTTATCTCAACTCCAAACTTTGTCTCTGTAACTCCTTCCAAGGGTGTTTTGCTCCCACTTCTAAGGAGGGGCATAGTGTTCACACTTCAGTCTTCATTTTTCTTGAGTTTCATGTGTTTAGGAAATTGTATCTTATATCTTGGGTATCTTAGGTTTTGGGCTAATATCCACTTATCAGTGAGTACATATTGTGTGAGTTCCTTTGTGAATGTGTTACCTCACTCAGGATGATGCCCTCCAGGTCCATCCATTTGGCCAGGAATTTCATAAATTCATTCTTTTTAATAGCTGAGTAGTACTCCATTGTGTAGATGTACCACATCTTCTGTATCCATTCCTCTGTTGAGGGGCATCTGGGTTCCTTCCAGCTTCTGGCTATTATAAATAAGGCTGCTATGAACATAGTGGAGCATGTGTCCTTCTTACCAGTTGGGGCATCTTCTGGATATATGCCCAGGAGAGGTATTGCTGGATCCTCCGGTAGTACTATATCCAGTTTTCTGAGGAACCGCCAGACTGATCTCCAGAGTGGTTGTACAAGCCTGCAATCCCACCAACAATGGAGGAGTGTTCCTCTTTCTCCACATCCACGCCAGCATCTGCTGTCACCTGAATTTTTGATCTTAGCCATTCTGACTGGTGTGAGGTGGAATCTCAGGGTTGTTTTGATTTGCATTTCCCTGATGATTAAGGATGTTGAGCATTTTTTCAGGTGCTTCTCTGCCATTCGGTATTCCTCAGGTGAGAATTCTTTGTTCAGTTCTGAGCCCCATTTTTTAATGGGGTTATTTGATTTTCTGAAGTCCACCTTCTCAAATCATAGTTCTTTATCAACACTAACTTCCTAATTTTTATCATCATATGGAAGTTACCTAAATAGGGGAATTTTCATTGCTTTTAAGAAGTTCACACTAAAGTACTGAAATACTCAGGGTCAATCATTATCTCTACAACTTAATCTCAAAAGGATTTAGAAAAATAATAATACAGAAAAATACAAAGAAAAAATAAAATGCTCAAACAACGTACTGAAACAGCAAATCTGAGTGAAAAATATGAGAATTACTTGTAGCAGAATTATTTCCATAATCTAATTAGGAAAATAGCACAAATAATTATATGAGAAACTACTATCACTGGTTATTTAAAAATACAAATTAAATCTACAACAAGACACGATTAAATCCCCACAAAGAATCACCTAACTGAAAGTTATAGATACCAAGTGTTGAGGATATGAAGCTACTGAAAATCTAAAATACTAATCAAAGGACTGGAAAAGGGCCCAGCAGCGTATGCAATCCTCCAGAATATTTTCGAGAGGTAAGCATGTACTCAGCACAGCTAGAAAAATGAAAACAATCACACAAAACTGAATGCAAATATTCATACCCGATTTATATATTTACCAAACACTAAAGGCAATTCAAATGGGTAAAGAATGGTATAATGAAATACAGTACTATCCATTGTAAAAGTCACTTTTATTTTCTCAGATGAAGTGATGAGTCATACCCAAGCTGTGCAAATACACAGCTTAAGCCGGGCGTGGTGGCACACGCCTTTAATCCCAGCACTCGGGAGGCAGAGGCAGGTGGATTTCTGAGTTCGAGGCCAGCCTGGTCTACAAAGTGAGTTCCAGGACAGCCAGGGCTATACAGAGAAACCCTGTCTCGAAAAACCAAAAAAAAAAAAAAAAAAAAAAAAAAATACACAGCTTAGGCTGAAACCAGAGCATCTCCTTCTCTGTTCTAACTATCCCTGGGCCTAGGCCTAGAGGCTTCAAGCCTCTGTACAATCAAATCTTTCTAAACTGACTGGCTCAATCAAGCTTTTCTTGGTTTCTCAGAGTATGAGGCTCTGCTTGGTCTCATGCTAACTCTGGCTCGTTCTGTCTTCACCTGTGTCTAGCTTGTTCTATCTGCAACTTGTCCCTGTAAAATTGTCCTGGTAAAACTGCCACACACACATAATACCAACACCTCTCCCCCTTCCTCACTTACTCCTTCCCTCCCTCTTGCCCTCTCTACCTCTTGCCCTCTCTCACTATCTCTGCTCTTAAGTATCCTCTCTTCCCTGTCTGTTCTCCTTAGAGTTAAGTATATCCTATCTGTGACTCATTTTGTCAAAATTTCCTGATTCATCACTTTGTCTGCTCCTCAATTAGACATCATTGTTAGGGATTAAAGGGGCGTGTATCTACATTCCAGTTGTATCACAGAGACTGGAAGTTCTTCTCATATGTGATCCCTTGCCTGGGCAGCCATATTGTTGGATTAAAATTCCTCTATATCCATCAATAAAAAGAGATAGAGCATCAATATATACAACAATATAGATGAATTCTAAAAGCATTATGCTGTTTTGTTTTGTTTTGTTTTGTTTTGTTTTAAAAGAGTAATCTCATATATTGTTCCACATATTCATGACATTCTGTGAAAAGTTAACTACAGATAACAGATCAGTGGCTCTCAGAGGCAGAGTTGGGGATGAAAAATTAAAACTGGAACAAAAACTGGTAAGGTAGCCACATACCTGTAACCCTAACACTTGGGAGGCAGACACAGGATGATCACTTCTAGTTCAAAGCCACATCATGAACTATATAGGGAGACCCTGTCACAGAACAAATACAAAAATTAGGTGTGGGGAGCCGCCCTCACATTCGCTGTTGCAAGATGGCGCTGACAGCTGTGTTCTAAGTGGTAAACATAATCTGCACACGTGCAGGGGCAGTTTTCCCGCCATGTGTTCTGCCTTTCTCGTGATGACAACTGAGCCGATGGGCTGCAGCCAATCAGGGAGTAATACGTCCTAGGCGAAGGATAATTCTCCTTAAAAGGGACGGGGTTTTGCCATGCTTTTTCTCTCTCTTGTTCTTGTTCTTTCTCTTGCTTTCTTGTTCTTTTTCTCTCTCTTGCTTTCTTGTTCTTGTTCTTTTTCTCTCTCTTGCTTTCTTGTTCTTGTTCTTTTTCTTGCTTTCTTGTTCTTTCTCTCTCTCTTGCTTTCTTGTTCTTGTTCTTTTTCTCTTTCTTGCTCTTGTTCTTCTTCTTGCTCTCTTGCTCTCTGGCTCCTGAAGATGTAAGCAATAAAGCTTTTGCCGCAGAAGATTCTGGTTTGCTGCGTTCTTCCTGGCCGGTCGCGAGAACGCGTGTAAGAGTTGGTGCCGAAACCCGGGTAAGAATCAGGAAGATGGAATATGTAGGTGGCAACTTGATATTGTAGCCTCATTGACTCTCAAGTCTTAGAAAGTGGAGCTGAGGGGACGGCTCAGCAGCTAAGAGTGCTTGCTACACAAGTGTTAGACCCTAAGTTCAAATTTTAAGCACCTACATAAAACCACAGGCATGGCTCTGCACCAGTGACCTCAGGGGTATGGTAGCAGAGACAGAATGACTAAGGTTCATAAGATAAATCTGTGTCAAATAAATAATGTAAAAAAATGATAGAGTAGGATGTCCTATGAATTCCTCTCTATATATGCACAGGCTCTTCTTACATGCAGGGGTTTAGACACATGCAGGCACACACACACAAACACACACACACACACACACACACACACCTTTAAACTGAACTTTACCATACATGAAATTTTTAAATAAATATTTTATATTCACAGAAAAATATTTCTACAGATATTTTATTCTCATGTGAATAACAAAATCTAGATAGACAGAATACTTTCATTTTTATAAATGAAGCAACAGGCATACAGTAAATGAGTGATCATACAAATTATATGTGGTAGGACCAAAACTGGAGAATAGATATACTAATTCTACTTCAAAGGCATCCTATGAATTTCCTCCTGTCTCAGACAATCTTATGGGGAAAATATGTCCCTAAAATCCAAAGAGAACCATATATAAGACAGAATAAAAAGTAAAAATATTGTTATTGGAATATGACAACTTAGCATTTGGTTGTGATCCTTAAGGAATTAAAAGTTCCTCACTGTAGAAGACTGACTTGTGATCCACAGGCAACAAATAATGATCCCTTCCATGGAACCTTAATCTTTTAATACTAAGACAAGACCTTAGCAGATAACCTTGCAATGACTGCTCCAATAAAACATCATTGGTCTTCAGCACTGCCCTGGTCAACAGGGCAGTTTAGTGCACAATGGGTTTTGCAGCTTTAAATAAAAATTTTCAAGTCCCAAATACTACTACCACTCAAAGGTAGAGAAACAAGAGAAAAATCTTTCAAATTAGCTTTTCGGTTTCAAAAATCAAAGGAAGAAGAAACATCCTGTAACAGTTTCTCTAACAAAAACATTTTAAAAGTACATCTGTACCAAAAATAGTATACATCACCTAAAAACAATGGTGTAGTTTCTTCTAAAGTGGTTTCATTAGGATCAGCTCCAGCTTCCAAAAGAATCTGTGTGATTTTCCAATGTCCTTGACTCACAGCAAGATGCAATGCACAGAAGCCCTCAAACGTCTTTGCCTTAATGTAGTTTTCAGATGAATCTGTGGAGGAAGGGAAACCCATTAGCCAAAAGATTATCAGTCCTACTTCTTGGGCATGAAAAACAAAGACTATATGTGACGTTGAATGAAACAGGAAAGTACCAGTGAGTCAAGGGACAGCTGTATAAGGAAGGACTCCAGTGTGAACAGCCCTTTGGTATTCTTGCCACAGAAACTATGCTCAAGTACTGTTACCACTCTAGAGGCCATGGGACCTAGGAGAAAGAGGCTGATAAATAAGGAGGACTAGAATCTCATGCAATAGCCAACTTCATTCATAGCATCAGACAATCAGACTTCTTATGAAGAGTCACGTTAGTGTACAATTACAAGAACAAGCCACACATGGCAAAACTTATTTTCCCATAGGGGCAATAAACAGTTGTAATAAATAATCTGAAGTAAAGTCACTCCTATCCATTAAACCTTGGAAGAGCAAGGAACATAACTCCATGTTCTAAAGAAACTGACATCACAGGACTCTTGTCTTGTTTTCTTGGAGTTTTCTCATTACCACTCAGAGCTCTCACACAACTTCAGGTTTTACAACTCTTACTAGTTGCGGAGCAGACAACGGGAGTGGCAGGAGCTGAAAGGTAAGATTTAATATAGATACACTGTCAAAGATTTGCTTAAGGAAGAC
The DNA here is from genome assembly GCF_000001635.26 of Mus musculus. Lineage (NCBI taxonomy): Eukaryota > Metazoa > Chordata > Mammalia > Rodentia > Muridae > Mus > Mus musculus. The sequence continues at coordinate 31,028,264 of NC_000077.6, read as the reverse complement.
TTAGTGAAATATTAATGAATGTGATTTTATTTCCAAATTTATTTACAATTTTCAATGAAGAAAATCTCTAGTATTACTTCCTTCAATTCAGTTTTAAATACTTTTTTATTCAGTTCACATGTACACATGTGTAAAGAAAAGGGAGTGAATACACATTTGTTAACATTGTTCAGCGGCCAAATGTCAACCTCAAATATTGTTCTCAGGATCACCATTTATTTTCTCTGAGAAAGCAAACTCACAAAAGGGAGCTCATCTGTAAGGTGCAAATCACAGCATAGCCTGCTTTATGCTCCATTCTCAGGAGAAATCTTGACTGTAAGATTAATTTGATAGCTCATAAAACAAACTGAGAGATTACAATGCCCCATCCCCTATCAAACAGTGGATTCAGTGGTGGGAAGAATTTGAAGAAGGCCTTGTTTGATCCTAAAATCTATGTGGGAGCCTAGCTTTGTCCCTATGTGAACCCCAAATAAGAATTTAAATCTTTATTCTGCTAGTAATGGGGGTCTTTATCTGCTGAGTAAGAAAGCTGTCTTTCCTCTGTCAAAGAAAGGATGGAGCAGGAGATAGATGATAGAAGTTGGCTTTTAGTTGAGGATATGGTCTCTGCCATTGTGTCTCAGGTACATTCTCAGTTGCCACCACCACTGCTGCTGCTCTCTTCTTCTTGCTTCTTCTTGCTGCTGCTGCTGCTGCTGCTGCTTTTCTTCTTCTTCTTCTTCTTCTTCTTCTTCTTCTTCTTCTTCTTCTTCTTCTCTTCTTCTTCTTCTTCTTCTTCTTCTTCTTCTTCTCTCTTCTTCCTCCTCCTCCTCCTCTTCTCCTCCTCCTCTTCCTCTTCTCCTCCTCCTCCTCCTCTTCTTCCTCTTCTCCTCCTCTTCTTCTTCCTCTTCCTCCTCCTCCTCTCCGTTTCCTTCTCCTCCCCTTCCCTCCCCCTCCCCCATCTCTTCCTCCTCCCCCTCCTCCTTCCTCATGCTCCTCGTTGGTCTTGCCTCAGAACTCAAGCCCAGGAACCTTCATCTTCTCCCAATCCCAGGCTGTAGGAATCTTTATTAACCAATTAGGGATAACTTGGGTATAACAAGGTTTACATAACATTATTTGGTGTATGTGAGGATCTCCTCATTGGGGCAACCCAATCTCATGGGCCAGAAGTTAGCATTTGAATACATAGTGATACCAGACCAACCTCCTACATTTCCCTCTTTTTGTCTAAATAAAAAGGCTCTTTCTCTTACCATAATGAACAGCATACAACAGGAACAATTGTAACATAATTATGAAATCTATGGTATAATATTTATATTCACAAAAGTCCAGTCTACTTATATTTGGCAGCATAGAAGAAAGTATTCTATTATCTATCCTATCTTGGTTAGTTTAGAGTTCTGTACATAAATGATTTTCTCATTAGCATCTTAAGTATTTAAATTCTCTTTTATAACTTACAACTACCATCCTTAAAACACCATTTATAATTCCCCTCCAACCTTCATTAAAACCTCTTCTAGGGCCCTCTAACCTTTATTTGTTTTCCTTAAAACAACTTCTTAAGACTCCAAGATATTTTCTTAGACCCTTTATAATTAAAGTTTAATTATGAGACTATCAATATCTGGTTTCAATCCCATCAGAGACCTGAGAAGGAATAAATATTACCTGAGTAAGTAGAAAATACAAACAAGCAGCTTCTAAGGTTATAGAAAAGGCAGAGAAATGGCTGCCTGAACAGTTCTCCAGAATTGTCTCTAACACTGGTGCATCCATCTTTAGCCTTCTGGCCTAGTGCATCTGACAGACATTTTTGTGAAGCAGGAAATACGAAAGATTTGCTTACCCTGTCTTGGCAGAGTTCAGCAGTAGACTTTGCCTGTGGGTTTTTTTGCCCGTTTTGGACAGCATTCTGTCTGCAGAGGGAATAAGGCATTTTCTCTGCCCAGTGGCATCTTGCGACATTAGAAACCATCTCCTAATTCTTCGATAATCATGTTTTGTTTTGTTTTTCCAAAGTCAAATAGGGTGCTGCCAGGAGCTGACATATTTCAATGTCAAAAAGGCCTTAAATTAATAAAAACATCTTTAAATGCCATATTCTCAGTCTCTGAGGTTTCTGAAGACCATCTATCTACTCATGGTATATCTGAACAAGCAAATGTTGCTTGTTTCTAGATATTTATTATCTGTTCAACCATGTGATACTCTAGACTAGTATCTGACATGACCATGAATTTGACTGTCTGACTATTAACTTGTATTTTTTAACCATCCCTAACAGTTTACAATAGCAGCTGTTAAAAGGACTAGGACTACTCCTCATATTTTTAAACGAGTTGCACAGGCATAATAGCTACACAACTGTTGAAACATACATAAGTTATGATATACCAAAATCAACCTTAAACATTGTATCAAAATCCAAAGATTTATACCAATGAAAACTTTAAACCTGTATCAATATACAATAATCCATATTAACGTAAACAAAATGACATTATTTGAGAATAGCAATAGCTAAATTGAAGAGTAGATTAAATAATCTATCCTTTTATACTATTCTTCCTATATGATATCTCTATACCCGTGTTTTCTTCTCAACTTTTTAATCTAAGAAAAAGGTTAGAGAAAAATGTCGCGTCCGCTCTCGACCAGCAAGAACGACAAGACCACCAGTCCTTCTAACAGCAGTTTATTCAGCAAACTTCAGTCTTCATCTCTCTCGCTTCAACTTTCTCTCTCATCTTTCTCTCTTTGACCCGGGCCTCTCACTCTTATATACTCTCAGCCCTCATCCACTCACGGCAGGCCACGTCACCTCACCAGGCACGCAGCTTCAGCTAATTAGGACAGCAGGGACATGTCTCCACCAAAATGGATTCGCCAGTATCCTGGTGCATCTGCGCAGCTCTCACGATGGTTGTGGCTTATTTTCAGGTGTATGAGGAAGTCAGGTGCAAGTCATAAGACTTAGCTGCAGTCCCTGGCGACTTCTTGGGACTGCTGCCACACCCGCTCCTCACAGAAAAGGAAAGAAAGAAAAGAGAGAATCCCTGGGTCTAAGCTCCCTATTGAATCCTCCCTTCCCAAGACCATAACTATTTTGTAACCATTCCTTTAAATGACAATATATCCATAACTCGTAAAATGACCAAAACTATCCACCCCAAACTAAGGGATTCAGACGATGGTCATTTTGAAATTGCTTCCTGCTGACTTGGAGCATAATATTTCTTTTTGGGGGCCCAAGAAAATTGAAAAAAATCTTTGTCTTAAGAAAGCCAGCTGCAACATTTCTTCTCTACTCTCTGGGTGCTAAGAAAGTTTAGATATTTGTAAAGTCTTAGATGGATCAGTCTATCAGGCTAGACAAGGTAGGATGCTGGAACAAGTATGTCAGAGTCTCACCATCCTCCAGGATGAATCTTATTAGATCCTGTTCCAGCTTATTGGTATTTGGTCCTTTTGTTCTGAAAATATATAAGCTATTGACTGTAACATGCATTCTTGTAATAACAATGTAGGGAATGTAGAATGCACATAGATCATATAAAGATCAAATTTTTGTTGTTTGAGCAGGTGAAAGACATCTTTCTTGAGCTAGTAACCAAAACTGCAATATAAAATTTTATCTATGCTATATGAAAGGATGGTATGATGAGTCTTGAGGACAATGTAGCCAACAAAATTCATTGGCTATGTAGAGCTGAAGTTCTTCCTGGACACATATACACATCCCACTCAGTTTCAGAGTAGTTTCAATAGAGTGTTGGTATTACACATTACCTGTTTAGACCTTTTGATTTTTCTTTTCCTCCTGTCTGTAGTAATGATCTTCTAGAGGTATCCCTCTATCAAAACTGATCCTTAATAGTTTGGATTTGATCCCCAAAGCCTTTTCCCCTTTTCTGTTGACACAAACATAAAGCCTCTCTCTCAACATAATATAGCTTTTGTCCAGAAGTTTAAAGAATAAGTATAAACTGATCCAATCTGGCAGCCCCTTTCATGCAGGTCTGTTCCATTTTGACTTTTTTCAAGAATATATACAATATCAGTATAATCATTGAACATATAATCATGTTTATTCTGACAAATCAAAAATAGACTGTACAAAGTCCAAATAGCCTTCTCTATGGTGATACATATTTGTGGGTCTGCATTTTCACTTGGCTGCTGGGGTGTTCAAACCTCACCAATGTGCAGCTTCCGGAGGCAAAATGCAGGGTGTTAGGCTGTGTTTTTTCCTCACCATTGGGGTGCCAACATGCCACTCAGGGAAGGCAAAACACCGTCTAAGATAGGGGTTCTAACCCGTATTTCTCCAGCTGAGAAAGAGCAGAGGCTGTGAAGGATGAGGTAGTTCTCAAACTCCTGGGCACCTAGACACCACAGAGAACCTCATAGAGTTGAGAACATGGAGTTGAGTTTCCATCCTCCAGTGTACCCCCACTGGGAAGCTCAAGGAGTTGGGAATGGAATCTGCAGGACAGGGCAGAATCCAGTTTAGCACCAAGTGAGTGCCAAGAGGCATAGGCATGACTCCTGTATGAGGAGGGCCTCCCCAATGGTGGTCCTTGATGAAAGAGACAGTCCTTGCTTGTCCCAACTGTTTTATTCATGGTAGATGAAGATGCATACATCTTACTCAGTGTGGACCAGAGATTAAATACCTTTTGTAGGAAGGAATGCCCAGGAAGGAAAGCTCATTGGTTAAACACTTGAGGCCTATCTAGACACCTCATAAGCATGGAGAAGTCCAAGTTCTATGCTACATGACTGGTTGTCATGGTCCTCTTAGTATGGTATTATGCACCACCTGGTTAGGACCTAGTTTGAACTCCTGCCATTCTCAATTATGAGACTTATTGGGGTTCTGAACTTTCTACTACCTTACCAGTCCTTCTATATGGTAGCACAGTCCATTGCCCCACATATATTTATTATTTATTGAAACAGGGATTTTCTGTGTAGCCCAGGCTATCTTGAATTTGCTCTTAGATCAGTCCAGCGTGATTCACAAAGAACATATCTGTCTGTCTTTGTTTCCTTTAGCAAATCTTACCAGCAAGTGCCACCAAAACCAGCTCTAACCCGTATTAGTTCTCCTATAGGAGCCCCACATCTTAATGAAATTGGTTGGCAGTTCAGAGCAGCATGACACCCTATTTCATGAGCTCTTGACTAGGAAGCACACAGCTTGCATGTTCATCTTCAAGCCTTTAAAGAGGAATTCTGACCCTGGTTGTCAACCCTCAGCTCTAGGAGGCATAAAGAAAGCTCCATGACCTCGGCAGCCCCTGCCAGTCCTGTGTTTGCTTGGCTCAGGGGCTAAGTGTTCCAGCTCTGGGTGAAAACATAGCAAGGCCTGGATTACAGTCAGCCAGGGGTACAGCTGTACGTTAATTTGACCTCTGACCCTCTTGAAACCACTCATGCCAAACTAGCATGCATTTTGACACAATCTGGAATATTGTAAGGCTTGGGGAAAAAAACATTTCAAAGAAAATGTTGCCCATCTCCCACCCCCCCAACCCAGTGCCATTGTGGCTTCTATTGTGGTTCCTTAAAGGAACAAGATGCCTTTTACCTAGGATATATAAGATTTTAACTTGGATTATAAATAATTTCTTGCTCCACATTGGCACCAATTTGGTGTAGTTATTATTATTATGAGGGTTTGCTTCACCTCCTTGTTGCCTTATCTATTTATTAGGAGTTTCTAGTCAACTTAGACCATATAATTCCCAAACAAAAGACACAAAAACTGTTAGATTTATTATAAGCTTAAAAGTATTATAGCGGCAGCCAGCCCCACAACACCCAGAGGCAGCTCCACTCCCAGGCGCTCCAATGCGCCCAGGATCAGAGGATCAGAGCTGAAGAGGACACAACATCTGTACCCCGTCACTGGGACTGGCAGGACCCAGGCATGCAGGAACTCTACCAGACCAGTGGCAGGGGTTCCTTCTGATTTGTCTGGGCCAGCACCCTGAATAGACCTTGGTTGCAAACTCTGCAGCCAGCTCCATAACACCCAGAGGCAGCTCTACTCCCAGGTGCTCCAATGCTCCCAGGATCAGAGGATCACAGGATTACAGGAGCTCAGACATACCCAGGATTTTAGGATTGCAGGATCCCAGAGACATCTTGACTTGGAAGAGTTCTGGCGCAACCAGGATTACAGGGAGGACAGGCTCCAGTCAGACATACCCAGGGCAAGTAGCACTAGAGATAACCAGATGGCAAGAGGCAAGTGTAAAAACATAAGCAACAGAAACCAAGGTTACTTGGCATCATCAGAACCCAATCCTCCCACCAATTCTCCCACCATAGCAAGTCCTGGATACCCCAACACACTGGAAAAGCAAGATTCAGATCTACAATCACTTCTCACGATGATGATAGAGGACATTAAGAAGGACATAACTCCCTTAACGAAATACAGGAGAACACAGGTAAACAGGTAGAAGCCCTTAAAGAGGAAACACAAAAATCCCTTGAAGAGTTACAGGAAAACACAATCAAACAGGCTAAGGAAATGAACAAATCCACCCAGGATCTAAAAATAGAAATAGAAACAATAAAGAAATCACAAAGGGAAACAACCCTGGGGTTAGAAAACCTAGGAAAGAGACCAGGAGTCATAGATGCAAGCTCACCAACAGAATACAAGAGATAGAAGAGAGAGTCTGAGGTACAGAAGATACCATAGAAAACATTTACACAACAGTAAAAGAAAATGCAAAAAGCAAAAAGCTGCTAACCCAAAACATCCAGGAAATTCAAGATACAATGAGAAGAGAAAACCAAAGGATAATACGTATAGAAGAGAGAGGAATTCCCAACTTAAAGGGCCAGTAATATCTTCAACAAAATTATAGAAGAAAACTTCCCCAACCTAAAGAAAGAGATGCTCATGAGCATACAAGAAGCCTACAGAACTCCCAATAGACGGGACCAGAAAAGAAATTCCTCCTGTCATATAATAATCAAAACACTGAATGCACTAAACAAAGAAAGAATTTTAAAAGTAGTAAGGGGAAAAGGTCAAGTAACATAAAGGCAGACCTATCAGAATTACACCAGATTTCTCATCAGAGACTATGCAAGCTAGAAGATCCTGGGAAGATGTCATACAGACCCTAAGAGAACACAAATGGCAGCCCAGGCTACTATACCCAGCAAAACTCTCAATCACCATAGATGGAGAAAACAAGATATTCCATAACAAAACCAAATTTACACAATATCTTTCCACAAATTCAGCCCTACAAAGGATAGTAGATGGAAAACACCAACACAAGGAGTGAAACTACACCCTAGAAGAAGCAAGAAAGTAATCTTTCAATAAACCCACACAAACATAATTCCACCTCTCACAAGAAAATCAGCAGGAAGTAACAATCACTTTTCCTTAATATCTCTTAATATGAAAATTAATATTACCAACATATCCAAATTGATTGAGATCCAAAAATATGAGGAATTAGAAGTTTGTTGGCTGTCATCCAGCTGTATGTCTAATTTGGTAATTGGAGAAATAGGTCCAATACTATACAATGCATATACACTTTCTGCTTATTTGTACATGACTGGGTCTTGCTGTGTGCCACACATGCTTCTTCTATCTCAGCCTCTCTATCAGTAGGATTGTTTATTTGATGTTTTACACTATACTATGGTTTTCAGAACAGCTTACATATTTCAAAATTATTTATACAGCCAAAAGAAATGTAATTTGGGAGGTGGCTTGTAAGAGAACAGCAAAGAGTGAGACTGAAGGCTTTGCTGGATATTTATAATTATTGTATCAATTTTGAAGAGGACTTTATAAGTTACTGTTATTCTGAGATGAATGCTTTTCAAAATCATCCCAGCCAATGAACCAGAATCTTACACTCACCTAACATCTGTGCCACCCTCCAAGCAGAACCATTGTTCATTGAGACAGTTGATGAATGACTTCATGGGTAGACCATCTTAATACACACACCATTTCTTCTTTTTGTTGTTGTTTTGTTTGTTTTTTGGTTTTGGGTTTTTTGTTTTGGTTTGGTTTGTTTTGGTTTGGTTTGGTTTGGTTTGGTTTGGTTTTTCCGAGACAGGGTTTCTCTGTGTAGCCCTGGCTGTCCTGGAACTCACTCTGTAGACCAGGCTGGCCTCAAACTCAGAAATTCCCTTCCTCTGCCTCCCAAGTGCTGGGATTAAAGGGGTGCGACACCATGCCCGGCTACACACGCCATTTCTTAAATGAATGTAACCTGTTCCCTGTGGGCAAGAGTGAGGACAATCACTCAAGTCAAATAGCTTTGACCGTAGCAGGAAATCTGTATCCAAAATCGTGCCTACAATTCATTCCTTGGTGCAGAACTGTCAACTCTTAGCTTATCTACTATGGAGGTAAAATTCTTTGGTGATGTGAGGGACATTCAAGTACAAACTTATTACAATGAACTCTAATGGCCAAAAACTGTTCTTATTTTGTGTTTGTACCACAATAAGCCAAGATTTTAAGTACTACTAAAAACAAAACAAACAAACAAGCAAAAAGACTTTATCTATTTATGCTCATTAAAAAAACTAATACTGATATATTATTTTAATATATCATACAGTTAATATACTTGGAGTTATTTAAAATTTATATTGAGAAAAACAAGTGTATTTTCAGTATTACTGTAGACAAACATCTACATAAGACTGTTCAATTGATTTATATCAAACAACTTTTATAATATTTATTTTGTTGTTGCAATATTTTATAAATTTTAAAGAATATGATAAAAAACTAAAGGTATTGCAGGTTTTGGGGGGGGGGCTCTCCAGGAGGAGTTGAGGTACAAAAGGGGAAGAAGAATGTGATGCAAGTCTATTTACTCAAAATATGTTTTTAAATATTACCCAATTCAGATAAATTGAAGTTAATGTATCTTTTCTCATCATAATGCAATAAAACTTGAATAAAAGAATCAGTATTAGTGCTAGGAAAGTACCAACCTTCTGTACTATTTTGTCTATTTCTCTGAGGTAAGCCCTGAGACCAGTACTTTAGCAACTGTCTTCCCAGTCCTTATATAGTCCTTTTCTAATTTAAGATCATCATTTAGTAGTTAATGAAGATTGTGCTTATAAAAGAAAGAAAAACATTTCAAAGAATCAGTTACTAAACAGTTACATACCATTGACAAAAAGCTTAGGAGTTAATTTAAGATGAAAATTCTGATGAAAAACTAAAGGTTCCGGTTAATATGGAAATTATGTAAATATGTATATAGAAAAATACTTTAAAATGCACAGCAATCATATTAAGAGGTTTCTTCTTACCAGTGCTTTTATATATAAAAAATTCTAAGCCCAAAAGATTCAAAGATAAATGGTGAAGGCCATTTATCTTTAACAAGTAAGAATAAAAAAATAAGGATTTTTTTTCTTGAATAATACAATTGAAATTAATTCTACTGACAAAACTAGTCATCTATTTTAAGTAATTCTTATAATTGTAACTCACTGATGAAAGAGGCAGTCTAAGCCTAAAAACTCAAAACACAGCTTGTAAGTACTCACAAATGTAGCCTCACATTTCACAAGATACTCAACAAAGTGCCTTATCACAGAAAGTGTTGCAAAAGTGATCAGAATTAGATGCTTAATAAAATCAGTTTACTGAGAGATTCAGGTATAAAATACTGTATATTTCAGATGTTAACCTTATAGTTTTATAGATATAAAAGACAAGAGAAACTAGAAACACTGTACACAATCAGTAACACTTTAAAATTTCAACATTAAACAAATAATTCTTCCCCAGATAATTAGAAAATGTAATATGATTTCAACAAAAATTATTGCTAGAACTACTTGTTAGTTTTAAACTTGATAAAGGGACTCTGGTTGATGATAACAGGTAAGAAAGGTAAAAATAACAAAAGAATTTAGAAGACAAAAAATAAAAGAGGATCAATATAAAGAGGAGCATAGGGGGTTTGTGCAATAAAAACCATTCCTTAAAAGTTGGAAAAAGCAAAATAATGTGGTACTGCTACAAGCACAAAGAAGAAAGCGCCTTCAAAGGAAAGTGCCAAGAGAAGACTCAGATTATGACATCTGACAAAAGGATATCTAGGCTACGGCAGCTGAATGTGGGAAGAAAAGCATTTTTGGGGAAGAAGGAAGGATGTGCTCTAATAATAAAAGAAAGGAAGATTAATTCTTAATGTCTCCATTTAAATTTTTATATTATAACATTTATTTACTTATTTACATACATGTGTAAATGTGTCCATTCATGTGCCATAGCATTCTTGTCATGATCAAAGAACAACTTGTGGGAGTCAGGGATTCAGACTTGATAGCAAAATCGTATCAAAGGCCTCTTTGTTTTTTAAATCAACTATGTAGGAGGAAGGAGGAATCAATCAAACAAACAAAAAAAGCAGGGCAGCCCTTCCGGTCCGAGCAGCACGGGGTGGGGGTGGGGGGGGTGGGGGGGGGTGGTGGTGGTGTAGCTAGGGCGCACAGTCCTCTGACAACCACCAGCTACCGACAACACCCACCAAGCGATCTTAAGACTTCTGGTGAGTGGAACACAGCATCTGCTCCAATCCAATCGCACGGGACTTGAGACTGCATTAATCAGGGAAGCAGAAAACCCGGTAGGAGTAGGGGCACAAGCCCCTTTCGGTCCAAGCAGCACCGGGGTAGCGAGGGCCCAGAGTCGGCTGACTACCACCAGCCACACGATCTTAAGAATTCTGAGGATTGGGATCTGCCTGGCACGGGAGCACTTTGCCTGAGCATCTGCAGCAGACATCTTGGTTCCGGGATCCCACCGAGTGTATCCTGCACAGGCAGGTGACCATTTTCCCCGCCAGAGGATAGGGACCTGCCCGGCGTGGGAGCACTTTGCCTAAGCATTGGCAGCAGACATCTTGGTTCCAGGACCCTGCCTAGTGTACCCTGCAAAGACAACTTGGTTCCAGGACCCCGCCAAGTGTATCCTGCACAGCTCCAAAGAATACCAGATGGCAAAAGGCAAACGTAAGAATCCTACTAACAGAAATCAAGACCACTCACCATCATCAGAACGCAGCACTCCCACCCCATCTAGTGCTGGGCACCCCAACACAACTGAAAAGCTAGACCCGGATTTAAAAGCATATCTCATGATGATGGTAGAGGACATCAAGAAGGACTTTAATAACTCACTTAAAGAAATACAGGAGAACACTGCTAAAGAGTTACAAGTCCTTAAAGAAAAACAGGAAAACACAACCAAACAGGTAGAAGTCCTTATAGAAAAACAAGAAAACACATCCAAACAGGTGATGGAAATGAACAAAACCATACTAGACATAAAAAGGGAAGTAGGCACAATAAAGAAAACCCAAAGTGAGGCAACGCTGGAGATAGAAACCATAGGAAAGAAAGCTGGAACCATAGATGCGAGCATCAGCAACAGAATACAAGAGATAGAAGAGAGAATCTCAGGTGCAGAAGATTCCATAGAGAACATCGGCACAACAATCAAAGATAATACAAAATGCAGAAGGATCCTAACTCAAAACATCCAGGAAATACAGGACACAATGAGAAGACCAAACCTACGAATAATAGGAGTTGATGAGATGAAGATTTTCAACTTAAAGGGCCAGCTAATATCTTCAACAAAATTATAGAAGAAAACTTCCCAAACCTAAAGAAAGAAATGCCCATGAACATACAGGAAGCCTACAGAACTCCAAATAGACTGGACCAGAAAAGAAATTCCTCCAGACACATAATAATCAGAACAACAAATGCACTAAATAAAGATAGAATATTAAAACCTGTAAGGGAGAAAGGTCAAGTAACATATAAAGGCAAGACTATCAGAATTACACCAGACTTTTCACCAGAGACGATGAAAGCCAGAAGAGCCTGGACAGATGTTATACAGACACTAAGAGAACACAAATGCCAGCCCAGGCTACTATACCCGGCAAAACTCTCAATTATCATAGATGGAGAAACCAAAGTATTCCATGACAAAACAAAATTTACACATTATCTTTCCACGAATCCAGCCCTTTAAATAATAATAACAGAAAAAAAACAATACAAGGAAGGAAATCACGCCCTAGAAAAAGCAAGAAAGTAATCCCTCAATAAACCAAAAAGAAGACAGCCACAAGAACAGAATGCCAACTCTAACGACAAAAATAAAAGGAAGCAACATTTACTTTTCCTTAATATCTCTTAATATCAATGGAATCAATTCCCCAATAAAAAGACATAGACTAACAGACTGGCTACACAAACAGGACCCAACATTCTGCTGCTTAGAGGAAACCCATCTCAGGGAAAAAGACAGACACTACCTCAGAATGAAAGGCTGGAAAACAATTTTCCAAGCAAATGGTATGAAGAAACACGTTGGAGTAGCCATTCTAATAGTGAATAAAATCGACATCCAACCCAAAGTCATCAAAAAAGACAAGGAGGGACACTTCATATTCATCAAAGTTAAAATCCTCCAAGAGGAACTCTCAATCCTGAATATCTATGCTCCAAATGCAAGGGCAGCCACATTCATTAAAGACACATTAGTAAAGCTCAAAACACACATTGCACCTCACACAATAATAGTGGGAGACTTCAACACACCACTTTCATCAATGGACAGATCGTGGAAACAGAAACTAAACAGGGACACAGTGAACCTAACAGAAGTTATGAAACAAATGGACTTAACAAATATCTACAGAACATTTTATCCTAAAACAAAAGGATTTACCTTCTTCTCAGCACCTCACAGGACCTTCTCCAAAATTGACCAAATAATTGGTCACAAAACAGGCCTCAACAGATACAAAAATATTGAAATCGTCCCATGCATCCTATCAGACCACCATGGACTAAGGCTGATCTTCAATAACAACATAAATATTGGAAAGCCAACATTCACGTGGAAACTGAACAACACTCTTCTCAATGACACCTTGGTCAAGGAAGGAGTAAAGAAAGAAATTAAAGACTTTTTAGAGTTTAATGAAAATGAAGATACTACATACCCAAACATATGGGACACAATGAAAGCATTTCTAAGAGGGAAACTCATAGCTCTGAGTGCCTCCAAAAAGAAACTAGAAAGAACACACACTAGCAGCTTGACAACACATCTAAAAGCTCTAGAAAAGAAGGAAGAAAATTCACCCAAGAGGAATAGACGGCAGGAAATAATCAAACTCCGGGGTGAAATCAACCAAGTGGAAACAAAAAGAACTATTCAAAGAATTAACCAAATGAGGAGTTGGTTCTTTGAGAAAATCAACAAGATAGATAAACCCTTAGCTAGACTCACTAGAGGGCATAGGGACAACATCCTAATTAACAAAATCAGAAATGAAAAGGGAGACATAACAACAGATCCTGGAGAAATCCAAAACACCATCTGATCCTTCTACAAAAGGCTATACTCAACGAAACTGGAAAACCTGGATGAAATGGACAAATTTCTAGAGAGATACCAGGTACCAAAGTTAAATCAGGATCAAGTTAACGATCTAAACAGTCCCATATGCCCTAAAGAAATAGAAGCAGTCATTAATAGTCTCCCAGCCAAAAAAAGGCCAGGACCAGACGGGTTTAGTGCAGAGTTCTACCAGACCTTCAAAGAAGATCTAATTCCAGTTCTGCATAAACGATTCCACAAAATAGAAGTAGATGGAACTCTACTCAACTCATTCTATGAAGCCACACTTACTCTGATACCTAAACCACAGAAAGATCCAACAAAGATAGAGAACTTCAGACCAATTTCCCTTATGAATATAGACGCAAAAATCCTCAATAAAATTCTCGCTAACCGAATCCAAGAACACATTAAAGCAATCATCCATCCTGACCAAGTAGGTTTTATTCCAGGGATGCAGGGATGGTTTAATATACGGAAATCCATCATCGTAATCCATTATATAAACAAACTCAAAGACAAAAACCACATGATCCTCTCTTTAGATGCGGAAAAAGCATTTGACAAGATCCAACACCCATTCATGATAAAAGTCTTGGAAAGATCAGGAATTCAAGGCCCATACCTAAACATGATAAAAGCAATCTACAGCAAACCAGTAGCCAACATCAAGTAAATGGTGAGAAGCTTGAAGCAATCCCACTAAAATCAGGGACTAGACAAGGCTGTCCACTCTCTCCATACCTATTCAACATTATTCTTGAAGTCCTGGCCAGAGCAATTCGACAACAAAAGGAGATCAAGGGGATACAAATTGGAAAAGAGGAAGTCAAAATATCACTTTTTGCAGATGATATGATAGTATATATCAGTGACCCTAAAAATTCCACCAGAGAACTCCTAAAACTGATAAACAGCTTCTGTGAAGTAGCAGGATATAAAATTAACTCAAACAAGTCAATGGCCTTTCTCTACACAAAGAATAAACAGGCTGAGAAAGAAATTAGGGAAACAACACCCTTCTCAATAGTCACAAATAATATAAAATATCTTGGCGTGACTCTAACTAAGGAAGTGAAAGATCTGTATGATAAAAAACGTCAAGTCTCTGAAGAAAGAAATTAAAGAAGATCTCAGAAGATGGAAAGTTCTCCCATGCTCATGGATTGGCAGGATCAACATTGTAAAAATGGCTATCTTGCCAAAAGCAATCTACACATTCAATGCAAACCCCATCAAAATTCCAACTCAATTCTTCGATGAATTAGAAAGAGCAATCTGCAAATTCATCTGGAATAACAAAAAACCTAGGATAGCAAAAACTCTTCTCAAGGATAAAAGAACCTCTGGTGGAATCACCATCCCTGACCTAAAGCTTACTACAGAGCAATTGTGATAAAAACTGCATGGTACTGGTATAGTGACAGACAAGTAGACCAATGGAATAGAGTTGAAGACCCAGAAATGAACCCACACACCTATGGCCACTTGATATTTGACAAGGGAGCAAAAACCATCCAGTGGAGGAAAGACAGCATTTTCAACAAATGGTGCTGGCACAACTGGTTGTTATCATGTAGAAGAATGCAAATCGATCCATTCCTATCTCCTTGTACTAAGGTCAAATCTAAGTGGATCAAGGAACTTCACATAAAACCAGAGACACTGAAACTTATAGAGGAGAAAGTGGGGAAAAGCCTCCAAGATATGGGCATAGGGGAAAAATTCCTGAATAGTACAGCAAAGGCTTGTGCTGTAAGATCGAGAATCGACCAATGGGACCTCATGAAACTGCAAAGCTTCTGCAAGGCAAAAGATACTGTCAATAAGACAAAAAGGCCACCAACAGATTGGGAAAGGATCTTTACCTATCCTAAATCAGATAGGGGACTAATATCCAATATATATAAAGAACTGAAGAGGGTGGACTCCAGAAAATCAAATAACCGCATTAAAAAATGGGGCTCAGAATTGAACAAAGAATTCTCACCCGAGGATTACCGAATGGCAGAGAAGCACCTGAAAAAATGTTCAACATCCTTAATTATCAGGGAAATGCAAATCAAAACAACCCTGAGATTCCACCTCACACCAGTCAGAATGGCTAAGATCAAAAATTCAGGTGACAGCAGATGCTGGTGAGGATGTGGAGAAAGAGGAACACTCCTCCACTGTTGGTGGGATTGCAAGCTTGTACAACTACTCTGGAAATCAGTCTGGCGGTTCCTTAGACAATTGGACATAGTACTACCGGAGGATCCAGCAATACCTCTTCTGGGCATATATCCAGAAGATGTCCCAACCGATATGAAGGACACATGTTCCACTATGTTCATAGCAGCTTTATTTATAATAGCCAGAAGATGGAAAGAACCCAGATGCCCCTCAACAGAGGAATGGATACAGAAAATATGGTACATTTACACAATGGAGTACTACTCAGCTATTAAAAAGAATGAATTTATGAAATTCCTAGGCAAATGGATGGACCTGGAGGGCATCATCCTGAGCGAGGTAACCCAATCACAAAGGAACTCACACAATATGTACTCACTGATAAGTGGATACTAGCCCAAAACTTAGTATACTCAAGATATAAGATACAATTTGCCAAATGCATGAAACTCTAGAAGAATGAAGACCAAAGTGTGGACACTGTGCCCCTTCTTAGAATTGGGAACAAAACACCCATGGAAGGAGTTACAAAGTTTGGAGCTGCGACAAAAGGATGGACCATCTAGAGACTGCCTTATCTAGGGATCCACCCCATAATCAGCTTCCAAACGCTGACACCACTGCATACACTAGCAAGATTTTGCTGAAAGAACCCAGATATAGCTGTCTCTTGTGAGACTAGGCAGGGGCCTAGCAAACACATAAGTGGATGCTCACAGTCAGCTATTGGATGGATCACAGGGCCCCCAATGGAGGAGCTAGAGAAAGTATCCAAGGAGCTAAAGAGTTCTGAAACCCTGTAGGTGCAACAACATTATGAACTAACCAGTACCCCGGAGCTCTTGACTCTAGCTACATATGTATCAAAAGATGGCCTAGTCGGCCATCACTGGAAAGAGAGGCCCATTGGACACACAAACATTATATGCCCCAGTTTAGGGGAACGCCAGGGCCAAAAAAATGAGAATGGGTGGGTAGGGAAGTGGGGCGGAGGGTATGGGGGACTTTTGGGATAGCATTGGAAATGTCATTGAGCAAAATATGTAATAAATAAAAAAATAAATTAAAAAAAAAGCAGGGCAGTGGTGGCGCAGGCCTTTAATCCCAGCTTGAGAGGCAGAGGCAAGCAGATTTCTGAGTTCGAGGCCAGCCAGGCCTACAGAGTGAGTTCCAGGACAGCCAGGGCTACACAGAGAAACCCTGTCTCAAAAAACAAAAACAAACAAACACAAATACAGACTGTGATACATACTGTGACAAAAGAATTTAATTTTATCTAAATCATATCATAAACTCCGTAAGAAGGAGCGGACAAATGAATGCCCTACATAATTCTGAAAATAATGTTGTGACTATAAATAATATATTATAAACGTTATTTAAACACTGTATAGTAGTTGATAATGGGTTGGTTTTTTTAAAAGATAGAAATTAACAATTCTAAAACTACATTTATATACAAGACCAAATCAAACAATGCACTATAGGTTTGCTGGAAATTGAGGTTCCATTTAAGCAATGGAAAAGTCAGAATGAATCTAGAACGTAATTCTAGTTTACAATCCTGTAGGCAAAAAAAAATATCCTCAGCCTAATTTAATAAGTAAGTGTTCAACCTCTCCTCTAGTCCATCCATCATCCATCAGAGGTATTGGAAAAGAAAAGTTATTTGGACGTGGGGGAAGTGGACCTGTTTATAAATATTTCTTAGGGGCAATTTCAATCTTCTTCCTTGTCAGGCTACCAGCAGTTCAATCCAGCAGCAAACACCATGCATGAATCAACAGCTGCAGTCCAGTCCACCTGGCAAACACTACACACAAACCATCAGCTACAATCTAGTCCACTCAATAGACACAACACATAAATCAGCAAGGGCAGTTCAATACAAAAGATACTGTAAGGCTCCCCAATCAGTCAAGTCGACAGAAGTGACAAGAAGCCACACAGGAACCTCACAAAAAGTTCTTTGGCAAGTTTCTATCTATGAAGTCACCATAAACAGAGCTCAGCAATGCAATGTAAGCCAAACCAATACATGTGTGTCATCAGCAAAGACTAATGAGGTGGAACAAGGCAAACCCTCTACCTCCCACTGTCTGTGGGATCATGTTAATATTCCTTCTAAACATTATGTATCCTTTCACCTGTTTGCTATAGGAAAACATTCCTTCATGTGTCTGCTTAAGCAAAACATCCTTTCACCTGTGTGCCCCAAACTGACTTTTCAAAGAAATGAGAAGTTTCCATTTCACAGTCCAGACATTGGCACAAAACCATTTAAAAGTACTAAGTTAATAAACAGAAATGACTATAATTATGCACATATATACATATGAGTTATAATCCATCATTTCATTTCCTAATTCCAGAAATGGCTTAAAACCAATTACACACCAGTGGTATTCAGATCTTGGTTTAGAATATCATTCTCTAATAGAAGAAACTAGGTCTCATAAAAATGGCTGATTCCAACCCTGGATCTAAGAATATATAAAATGAACCTGAAGCATATTTATAGGGTCACAAAGTAAAAAAACACTCAGAAAAGAAAAAAAAAATCAAGTATTTTGAAAGGACAATGAAGCCTATCTACCCAAGAGTATTTAAGACAATAATAATATTGTACAAAGCAAAAACCCAAAGTACAAAACCAATATTCCTGAGTCCCTATATATACAAATGGATGAATGAATAAATGAATGAATGATGAGAAGTGTGATGGTTTGTACATCCTTGGACCAGAGAGTGGCACCGTCTGGAGGTGTGGCCTTGTTGGAATAGGTGTGACCTGGTTGGAATGGGTGTGTCACTGTTGGTGTGGGCATAAGATCTTCACCCTAGTTTCCAGGAAGTCAGTCTTCCATTAGCAGCCTTTGGATGAAGACATAGAACTCTCAGCTCCTCCTATACCATGCCTGCCTGGATACTGCCATGCTTCCACCTTGATGATAATGGACTGAACCTCTGAACCTGTAAGCCAGCCCCAGTTAAATGTTGTTTTCTATAAGACTTGCCTTGGTAATGGTGTCTGTTCACAGCAGTAAAACCCTAACTAAGACAAGAAGGAAAAGATAAATCACCCAAACAATAGCAAGGAAAATTCCAGGGGTGGAGATTTAATTAAGTTGTTAGAGCACTGGCCTAGCATGTATAAGGTCCAGGTTTCAATCCCCAGCACTAGGGAGGGAAGAAATAATAATTTACGTAGAGATTCATCCCGTAAAACTAAAGATTTATTACCACCCTTTAAGTATAAACCACTGGTACAATTTGAATACACACACATTATACTAAAGGAAACAAGACTTCTGACATGGGGCTAGGGATACAGTTCAGTAAAAGAACACCATCTGACTAGTGTGTGGTCCTGGGATTTGGTGCCTAGCATAAAACAAACAAACAAACAAACAAACAAACAAAAAAACCTCTGATGTACAAGTCTATGTATCTATGATGTAAAGAAAAAGGAAAAAAAGGCATATGTATGTATATGGAGGTCAGAGAACAATTTGAAGGAATCAGTTCTCTCCTTTCATTATGTGGGTACCTGAGATCAAATTCAGAACAAAAGGCTTGGTGGCAACTGCCTAATCCACTGAGCTATCTAATCACCTCTTCCCCTTTACTTCTTAGAATTCTCAAAGTTGGAAATTCAAATGACTGAGAAACACAAAGAAATGTTCATCTGGGAAATGTAAATAAAAACTCCTTTGAGATTCCACCTTACACCCATCAGAATAGGTAATATCAATAAAATAAGTGACACCTCATGTTGGGGACCATGTGCAGTAAAGGATTTCCATGTGGAGTATCATGGATTTCAGGATGGAGTACAAACTTGTACAGCCACTATGAAAATCAGTGTAGTGGTTCCTCAGTAAGATGGGAATCAATCTACCTCAAGATTCAGCAATACCACTCTTTAGTCATACACCAAAGGACATTTCATCCTATCACAAAAACACTTGCTCAACCATGTTCTATTCATAATAGCCAGAAATTGGAAACAATCTAGATGTTCCCCAACAGAAGAACAGATGAAGAAAATGTGGTATATTTACACAATGGAGTATGATTCAGCCATTTTTTAAAAATGAAATCATGAAATTTTCAAGTAAATGATGGAACTAGAAAAATAATTCTGAGTGAGGCATCTCAAACTCAGAAAGAGAAACATGGTATGTATTTGCTTGTATAGGGATATCAGCTGTTAAATCAATGATAAGCAAGCTACAATCCAAGAACCACAAAGGTGACTTACAGGGACTAGGGGGAACAGATCTTGTCAGAAAAGGTAAATAGAATATATAGGTATGGATGGGTGCGAGGGTTGGAATAAGAAGATAAAATGTGAAGGAGGAGGGGTATATTAATCAGGGAACTAATTCTAGAGTCACAGAACATATGAAATGTCTTTCTACATTAAGGGAATTTATTATGATGAGTTAGAGTCTGTAGTCCAACTCCCCAACAATGGTCAGCTGTGAATGGAAAGTCCAAGAATCTAGTAGTTGCTCAGTTCCACAAGGCTAGTTGATTCACCTGATCAAGTCTGTAAAAGTAGGTTCCACCAGATGTGCTGGCAAGTAAATGAAAGCAAGCAAAGAAGAGTGAATCTTCTTTATATAGGTCTCCAGCAGAAGCTGTGGCCCAGATTAAAGGTGTATACCACCATGCCTGGATCTGGGACTTGCTTTGTCCCAGACTGACCTTGAACTCAAAGATCTCCTTGCCTTAGTCTCTGGGATTAAAGGCATGTATTACCTTGCCTGGGCCTAAGCTTTTCATGGCCACTGTGCCTCAAGATCTATATCCCAAGATCCAGATCAGAAACATGTGTCTTCCATCCTCAAGATCAGGATCACAGGTGAGCCCTCCAATTCTGGATTGTAGTTCATTCCAGATATAGTCAAGTTGACAACCAGGAATAAACATTACAATCCACCCTTTGTCAATTGGACACAAATAATATCTCACGTTCACATGAAGCAATAACAAGCTCATGAATATGCCTAACATGATATAACTATTCCTCAGACAATCAAAAACGAATTTGTAAATTTACAAATTTACAAATCCCTTGGGAACATTCTTTTACTATCTCAACTTAAATGCAGGTTGATGTTAAAGATATTGGAAGGAAACACAAATAGCTATACAAATGTGTTCTTAACAAAATAAAACAGAAGCATTCATATTACTTTATAATCTTCATTTCTGTAACTGGTCACATAGCCTTAGACGGTATTTATAACTACCTTCCTCTACTACCCATTCTGTATTTCCTCCACCCTTTGTAAGCACCTAGGCAGATCTTGGCTCTTTTCCTGGAGGAGTGATCCATACCTTCATTCCTGATGGGTCCGTGTCCTTTGTCATCCTACTTGGATTAGGCTATTGTAGTTTACCATTGACTTTAATCACAGGATATGGTAGTACTAAGAGACACGCTAAGGGACCTCCTGCACTCCAGATATAATCCTTCTTACCTCGGTGTAGAGAGGCAATCCAATTTACCCATGGTAATCTGGATCTATCACCCCTCCTAACACTGTTACTGCTTTCTTAGCCTGTTGGTTTAAGGACATTAAAAGCCCAAAATGACCAGGGGGATGTCTGAGCTTCCAGTTCAGTGGAATGTTTGTTGTGGCTCCTAGTAAGAGAACCCACCCCCACCCCTAAACCAAAACTTCTAGGTCACCAGAACCTAGGGTTGTGGGGACAGGAAGCAAAAAATTCTCTAGAGGGTCACTAGGAGTGATATTGAATGGAACTATTCCCTTTTCCACCCCTTGATTCCTGGACCATGGATCCTGGAAGAAATTGTACCATATATTGGATGCTGATTTGAAGCATATACTGCCTTCTGAATAACTCTACTCCAGCCCTTCATGCTGCTGTCACCTAATTGTCACTATAATGGTCTTCAAAAGGCCATTCTAAGTTTCTATTAGACCAGCTGCTTCAGGATGATGGGGAATATGGTAAGACCAATGGATTCCATGATTGTGGGCCCACTGTCAGATTTCTCTGACTGTAAAATGAGTTCCTTGGTCAGAAACAATACTATGTGGAATTCCATAACAATAGATAAAGCATTCTGTGAGTCCACAGATGGTGGTTTTGGCAGAAGCATTACATGCAGGAAAGGTAAATCCATAACCAGAATAAGTATCTACTCCAGTAAGAACAAATGTCCTTTCCATGGAGGAAGTGGTCCACTGTAGTCAAACTGCCACCGGGTGGGTTCATGTGCCCATTGAGCAATGACAGGGATGCTTGGGGAAAGAGGCTGACTGTCCACAGAACGGGTCATCTTATCCACTTGATTATTGAACTCTTCCTCAGCTGGTCATCTTTTGGTGAGCATTTACATGAAACACAAATATTGTCACATCCTTTGCCAACTTGGAGAGATCTATCCACATACTTCTGTGCCAGATGTCTTTCTCACCAATTTTCCAACCATGATCTTTCAAAGTCCCTGACCATCCATCCAATCCACTGGCTATAGCCCATGAGTCAGTGAACAATCATACATCTGGCCATTGCTTCTTCCAAACAAACTGTAATACCATGTGTAATGCCAGAAGTTCTTCCCACTTTGAAGATTTTCCTTCACCTGTATATTTCAGTGTTGTCTCAGAAAGGGGTTGTAATGCTGCAGCTGTCCACTTCTAGATGGTGCCTGCATAATGTGCAGAATCATCAGTAAACCAGGTCCCAGTCTTCGATTCTTCAGTCAGCCGATCATAGGGAACACCCCATGAGGCTATAGGTGCATGCTTGGCAGCAGATGGCATTGTAACAGGAGTTGAAACCATAGGCATTTGAGCAATTTCTTCATGTAACTTGCTTGTGCCTTCAGGACCTGCTCTGGCCCAATCACATAGATATCACTTTAATTTGATAATAGACTGCTGCTGTACACATCCTACTTTATGACTTGGAGGGTCTGATAACAACCATCTCATGATGGGCAGGCAGTTCAGATTGCATGGTAACTATTGCCAAATGTTCAGTTTCCACTAAGGCCAAGAGCTGTTTTTCAAAGAGAATAGTCTGCAGATGATGATAGAGCTTTGTTCCCAAATCCCAAAGGTCTCTTCTGTTATTCACCTACAGAGGCCTGCCAGAGGCTCCAAACAGCAACCCTATCTGCCACTGACATCTCAAGTACCATCAAGTCTGCTGGATGATATGGTCAGAGTGGTAGAGCAGCCTGGACAGCAGCCTAGATTTGTTGAAGAGCCTTCTCCTGTTCCAGGCCTCTCAAAGCTAGCAGCTTTCTAAGTCACTTGGTAAATGGGCCTGAGTAACATGCTCAAGAGAGGAATGTGCTATCTCCAGAATCCAAAAGACCACAAAATGTTGTGCTTCTTTCTTGGTGGTGGAAGGGGCCAGGAGCAGTAACTTGTCTTTCACCTTAGAAACAATATCTCTGCATGCCCCACATCACTGGACTCCTAAGAATTTCACTGAGGTAGACAGTCCTTGAATTTTGGATGGATTTATTTCCCATCCTCTGATATGAATATGTGTTACCAATTAGTCCAAAGTGGTTGCAACTTCCTGCTCACCTGGTCCAATCAGCATAATATCATCAATATAGTGCACTAATGAATTATTTTGTAGGAGTGACAGATGAATAAGATCCCTTCTAACTAAGTTATAACACAGGGCAGAAGAGTTAATATATCCTTGAGGCAAAACTGTAAAGGTATACTGCTGGCCTTGCCAACTGAAAGGAAAATTGCTTCTGGTGGTCCTTATGGACAGACACTGAGAAGAAGGCATTTGCTAGATCAATAGCTGCATACCAAGTACCAGGAGATGTGTTAATTTGCTCAAGTAACAAAACTACATCTGGTATAGCAGCTGAAATCAGTTACTACCTGATTTAGTTTTTGATAGTCAAGTGTCATTCTCCATTGCACTGGCCAGATAGGTGAGTTAAAGGGAGATGTGGTGGAAACCACCACCCCTGCATCTTTCAAGTCCTTTGTGGTGGCAGTAATTTCTGCAATTCCTCCAGGAATACAATACTGTTTTTGATTCACTATTTTCTTTGGCAGAGGCAACTCTAAAGGCTTCCATTTAGCCTTTCCAACTACAATAGCCCTCACTCCACAGGACAGGGAACCAATGTGAGAATTCTGCCAACTTGTAAGTATATCTATCCCAAGTATACATTCTAGAACTGGGGAAATGACCATAGGATGTGTTTGGGGACTTACTGGATCTACCATGAGTCAGACATCACTCAAACTCCATTAATCACCTATCCTCTACAAGCACCTACTTTGACTAGAGGGCCAGAGTGTTTCTTGGGATCTTCTGGGATCAGTGTCACTTCTGAACCATCCAATAGACCCCAGAAAGTCTGATTATTTTCTTTTCCCCTTGTTACCCTCTGGGGAAGAACTGGAGAAAGGCTAACAGCAAAACTTTTAGATGACTTATCAAGATCCTTCCTCAGGGGACCCTGGCCACCCCTTCATTCAAGGGGTTTTGGGTCTGCAAACTGGCTCAAATCTGGAAACTGATTGACTGGCCGAGATTGCCTTTTGCCACTATCCAATGTAGACTTTCTTTCATTTGTTTGAGAATTTTTCTGCTTATACAGATATGCAATAGGCTTCCTATCTATTTCATGCCTGAAAACAGACTTGGAGGGTATCTTGAGACTGTATGTAAAACTAAAGATGAATCAAAGTACTTTTATAGACATTATTATATTTAAGGTGTGTCTTGATGGCACACCTGGACAGATTACGATATTCACCTGGTCAGCTTCTGGGACAAACATTACTGAGGCTCTGACACCCTCACTTTCAACAGTGATTATCTATTTAATGGATATATCACAAAATACAAACCCAGTAGTCTTTATGTCCAATATGCTCTATGCATACAGAATCTTACTTATATAAAACTAAGCTGGCTCTCATTGCAGTCATGAACAAAGTATCTCTGCTGTAGTGGGTATAGTTTCTATGAACTCTGTGTGCCAATCACTAATGCTGCAGAAAGTTATGAGAAAATATCATCCTGAATATGAACATTTGAAGTACTCACTGGCAAATGCACAGAGTGAACAGCAGAAAGAGTAACTAGTAAGCCCTTAGAAAGGGCTTGTAGACTTGGATTGGAGACTACCAAATACCCTAGGTCCTGTGCTAGGACCTTCAAACTTGATATTCACTCAAGAAACTGGATGAAAAAGATGAAGAAGCTGACAGTGACATTCATAACACTGATCACAAAGTTATAAAGGAAAGCCATGAAGAACCAACATTTCAGAATTTCACAAGGATCAATGGCACAAAACTAAAAGAGAAACAACTGGATAGCTTCCATTTCCTTTGGGAAATCTCACTTGTTCTAGAAATCTGAAATCCTGTATCTCTATACAAAGAAACTCCTCAATGTGATTCTAGTTTTCTTCTGCACAGTAGCTTCTCTTGTGAGAGCAATCAAAAATGAAGTCAGAATTAGAAGATGTGGAGCTGGTAGGCAAATTCCAAGGCTCTGCCTTGTGTGTATGCAAGGAAGGATGCTCACTGCTCTGGAACCTGATCACTGTGCAGCCTAAAATTTTAAGTTGTGTCACTTGAGCTCACTTCCTGTGAATAGAAAAAAGCTTATCATCCTAATAATGAATTTGGATCTCTACTAAGCTGGACCCATAGACCCAGCTACCCTAGCATTGTGTACTTCAATCCAAACCTTACATTAATGACTGTCCTTTTAGCAGAAGGAAAGGGTGAGACAAGCTTGCACAAAGTTGCCCTTGCAACCAGTTAGTGTCACTGTGTGATGCTCTCTGTACTAACTTGCTAGAACATTATAAAGAATTCTGTTTGGACAGTGACTTGAATAAAGGTTCTAATTAAAAACAAAACAAAAAACAAAACCACTAGTTTAGGAAGGTAACATTCAGAGTTAGAAGATTTGGAATTAGAAGAGTTAGGCTACAATCCAGGCTTTTCCAGTTATGATTTGGATTACACTTTAGGCAGGCTACTTAAATTCTCTATGGCTCAGATTCAATAACTATGAAATAATAGATGGCCTAATCTTCAGTGGGTCTCAATGGAATTATGAGTATAATTTGAATTTTAAGAAACAATAAATACAGGTAGATATACAATCTCTTTGCTAGCTATTATAAATTTAGTAAAGTCACCAAAGTATCATTCTAAGGTTTTCAGTGAGCTGGCTCACTGGTTAAACCACTAGACACGTAAGCCTGATGACCTGAGTTCTATCCTAGGAACCCATGAAAAGGTGGAAATAGAGAAACAACTCCACAAAGTTGTCTACTGCTATGCATGCACCACTGTACACTCACCCTCTCAAACATATATCATGCACACACATGTCAACACATGAATATACAAACAGATTCAACATTCAGCCAGGCAGAAGGCTGTACACTTGCAATTCTAGCACAAGGTAGGCTAAAACAAAAGGATTGTGAGTTCAAGGCTAGCCCAGGCTACAGAGTAAGGCTCTAGAAAGAAGGAAGTTTCAGAACCCAATATAAATTGGTTTGATGTTTCAATGATTAACCGGCTTCCTTACAACAATGTGTAAACTTTACGAAAGGGACATTTTAGCTTTACACTGACCTCAACTATCACTCTGACTTTCTTCCTTTCCTAATGAGAGCGCTGCTTGAAAATGGTTTAGCTCTCTATGCCTTAGCCTCTGCTCATTTCTTTCTATTGAAGGCAGAGTAGTTTCTGCACCTCATATACTTACTAAACTTTGAACAGTGAAGGCATGAAAGACTCTTTAATGGCAAACACTGTAGTCAAATAAATCTTCCATTAACCTTGTGAATTCTTGATTACACAGCTGGGACCATGTGAGCTGGACTTGCATCAGCCACCTGAGCAGGCGTGACAAGAGTAGAGCCAAACACTCTCCAATAACACCACGCCCTACATCTGCTGACACAAAGTATAGTTTCACTTTTGAATAATAAGTTATCTCATTACTAATTACAGTGGTAGGTAGCAAACTGTTATTTTGAATTTTACTGACCACTACGAGGAAAAACAAAACTACATAGTTCATGGTAGAAGACAGATTAAAAATTAAGAACAGAACCATGTCTCAGTAAATTGAGCTAAGTTTGGTGAGGCCAGATCTCAAAAGAGTGGATCATAAGGGTCAGAAAAGCCTGTGTCAAGCAGATTACACTATCAAGCTTTATCAACGCAAAACACAGACCTTACATCAATGGGAGAAAGGTATTTTGAGCCAAATATGAATGACCATGGTCTGGAAACATGGATTAAGGTTACTTTGTTCAAGTATGGAAACAGTCATATGACCTTTTATATTCATAGACCAAATGCATATCATACATGAAGATATTTTCCAAATACATTGGAAAAATATCAGGTATTTGGATTACAGAAAGACAGAAAATGCTCACTAAAAGTTTTATATGTTAACTGATGACATTCTTAACTTTGAGTTGCTAGAAGCTAATAGTCTATTTCATTAGTAGACTCAAAAACTTTTACTCAATAGCCAAAAGGATGTTAGCCCAGATACAGATGTTGGGGGGTTGATAAATATATATTATTTTTTAAAACTAAGATAATCCTAAATAAATTTGTCTCTCTATCTGCAACATTCCAGCATGCTACAATCACAATGTTTAAGCAGTCCATCAACCTCACAGAATCAATAATCTTATCATGAAACTACTTCCACATAGAAACATGTTACAGAGTACAATTTAAATCCATATCCCTGGGCCTCAGTCACCCATATTCAACTTACAATGGGCTATCTTGGCACTGGAACAAAGCTCAGTTAAGTAAAAGTGTTTGCTGCACTAGCATGAGGATCAAGTTTGGAATGCCAGCCCTGGTGTCTCCCTGTCCACCATAGCATGAGCTCTAAAACTCACTGGCCAAATAGCCTAGCCCAATCAATAAGCTCCAAGTTCATTGAGAGACTCTGCCTTAAAATCTAAGGTTCAGAGTCTGAAGAGATAGCTTTAACCTTCAGCAGGTCAACTCTGCTGACCTGTCAGTGTGCTTTAACTTCACTGAGTTTCGGTCTTCTCAATCAAAACAAAATATGTTTTAAGTTTTAATACTGTTCTTAAGAGATCCACTACACAAAAATGTCTCTAATCTGTAAGCTCCAAATAAGACAGATTATTTAAAAATGATGTCATTCAATGACCACACACAGTTCTTTTATGAAGGCTAAAGTTATATTTTGAATTTTAAATGCTATGCTTAAGAAATCTATAAAACCGAAATGCTTCTAATCTGTAAGCCCCAAGGACAGAAAACATCCTGAAATGTTGGGAGCTGTTGTTCGTGTAAGATAACAAGCCACATATTTTCACTTCTGTAAATCAGGTTGGCTGCCCCAATTGTACAGGATGTGCTTGGTCACATGCAGGCAGGAGGTACTTAGACTGGAAGTACATGAGAATGTATGCTAGCCCACATGGGACAAAGGCAGGAGGTATGTGGCCTTGTGGGGTTTGCCTTTATAAGCACCTGACTAACATAATTCACAGCCTTTGTCTGGGACTCTCCTGGACATAGACCTGGCCAGTGTCCATGGTCCTGTCCAGTATTTAATAAAGCTTGCTTCAAACCTGGCTCCAAAAAATGTGGTAGTGGTCTTATTTTCACCCGATGAGATAATCAGATGTAACATGATCTGTAAGAGCAGATTAATAATATAAATCAAGCATCTGACACATAAACCAGACCACAGTGCTCAACCTTCATCCTCCTTTCTGCAATGCAGACCTTTTTACTCAGTAAAATACTAGCTACACTTCACAAGCTGCCCTTGGAGAAGAAGCCAGCCAGGTCGACAGCACTGCTGACTCCTTTGGTGTAAATACTGCTGCTAAGTATAGGTCAATCTTTGAGCATTCAGTATGCAAAGTTATGAAAATATGTTCAATACCACATGAGCTTTATTTTCTCAAAAGTGAAATAATCCTGCTTAATGTTTTTTTATGTATTCATTATCTATCTTTCCTCAGAACATTACAAGCACTGTAAAGAGAGGTCCTCTGGTCCATGCTGTACTGCAAATATAAAGTCCACGTAATTAGAAAATTTCGCAAAGATAAAGATAATGAGAAGTGTGTTGCTTTTGTTTTGTTTTGTTTTGTTTTGTTTTTTAAAGATTAGGGCTAGAGAGATGGCTCAGTGGATAAGAGAACTTGTTGTCCATGAAGAGAACCCAGGTTTCGTTCCCACCATCAACACAATGGCTTATAACTCTGTGTCTCTATTTCCATGGGATACAACTTTCTCTTCTGACCACCGAGAGCACCAGGCATGCACATGGTATGCATACATATATGTAAGCTAAGTACTCATATACATAAATGCAAATTTTAACTTTTAAAAAATTAATCCAAATAAAACACTGTACCACTGTCCCTGTTGTTTATTTCCTTTTCCATGCCAAAAGAGGGAGAGGGAGAGAAGAAGGAATATATATCATGAGTAATTTACAAATACAGTTAAAACAGCAGGCTACTCTGACATATCACCTAGAATGATTAATAAAAATAAACAAAGAGGCTAGGCATGGTGGTGCATGCCTTTAATCCTAGCACTCAAATGAAACAGGCAAGCAAATCTCTGAGTTCCAGACTACCCAGAGCTACAGAGCTACAGTAAGATTCGATCTCTAAATAAATAAATAAATAAATAGGCCAGTGAGATACCTTAGTGGGTAAGGATCCTTGCTGCTGAGCCTGATAAGCTAAATTTAATCCCCAGAACCTACATGATGAAAGGGGAGAACTGGCTCCCTCCCTCTGAACTCCATAGGCATATGATAGTATATGCTTGCCTCATACACACAAATTAAATAAGTGTATAATAAATAAACGTGAAATAAGTAAACAAAGTATAAATACTTCCAGAATAAAGGACAATATTTATATATGTCTAGATGGAATACCATCCAAGGCAGAAATCTTAGCATCTTTAATAGGAGAGGTACTTATTTTAGGATTACCGAAAACAAATCACTTATTACCATCTTCCTATTTTCCTATTTTAGTTTATACATACAGCCTCCCATACCTTACATTTAGTTTACCTGTATGAATTAGCATCTGCAAACACTCTACAGCATTGTGATAAGCTGCTTCATGAATCGGCATCCATCCCCTGTTATCAGCGACATCCACACTTCGGCCTTTTTTGAGCAATTTCCTTAGAATTTTAACATTGCCTTCTCTGGCAGCAAGTCCAACCGTAGAACACGTGTCTGAGTAAGCCTCTGTAAAATCCATCCTTTTGATCAGTCTATAAAACAAGGCAGAAAGGCAATGCCACAGTCAGTAAAATAACACTGAACTAGATATCAATCCACCACAGTGGACCTGTCTTGTATTTCTCACATGAGAAAATTAGAAAAACT
The DNA here is from genome assembly GCF_000001635.26 of Mus musculus. Taxonomy (NCBI): domain Eukaryota; kingdom Metazoa; phylum Chordata; class Mammalia; order Rodentia; family Muridae; genus Mus; species Mus musculus. The sequence continues at coordinate 30,998,197 of NC_000077.6, read as the reverse complement.
CTTAGGTTTCACAGCCTCTGATACAGTCTAACTGTATGTCTCTGACATCAGTTTCTAGCAATTTTATTTAAAATGTCAAGGGAGTTTTTACTGTTCTATCTTTTTCCCTCTGAAAATGTCTGTCAGATCTTTCCAGCAGGCTACACATTCACATCACACCAAAGCACAGAGTCTACTGCTACGAGCAGACCACCACTTGTGAATCCCATCTTACTACTCTTTGTAGGAAACAACTAAATCCCAAAAAGTCTTTTAAAATAAAAAGGAAGGATGGAATGGTGTTGGAGGAAAACAAGGATAACAAGGGATGTTTTCCTACTACTGTTAGTCCTTTCCAGAAGGGGATAAACACTCAGGAGTTCCATCCTTGAAAATGTCTCACTGAATGAAATCAGCAAAGCCAACAGACAGCAACCTTCATACGTAAGTATCAGTGTGTCATCATAATCACCTCCCTTCAGAGCTCATTTCATGTTCCCTAACAATCAAAGCCCAACACAGATCTCACTATAAGACTCGCAAACTAGTCACATATGTTGAGCTGAGATTCGGGCTTCTTGGGGAATCCTGATGTCCCAAGGAGTAAACTTCTCAGTCCTAGTTCCATCCTAGTTTTCCTAATGTCCTCTGGGAGAGGAGGGTTGTCGGAAAATGCCAGCACATATAGCCCAATACTGATGAAAAATTTTCTAGATCCATATTCTAAACAATCTATTAAAAAAAAGTTTAAGGAAAGACATTAAAAGCAAGCATAAAATAGATTCAATAGTAAATTTAAACTTTAATAAATTTAAACTTATACATGGTCACCTTTAAAATAAAACTTAAAACTGTAAATATAGAAGTTCATTCTATAGCAAGCAAATTTCTAATGTCAGCTATGAATAAATTAATCTCATCAGGTCAAATGCTCCATTAGGTTAAGTGAAGATATTTATTACCAAACACACATTAAATTTTTCAATTAACAGTTATTTTTTAAGCACCAGTTATGTGATCAGCAATGAGGACTATACAGCCACACAGATATTATGTCAAGTTGTTTACAGCCTCATAGGAAGGATAAATATATGTGATCCAACACAGTAAATGTGCATTATGATAAAAGTAAAATGAAAATCATATAAATTAAAGAAGAATCTACTTCTACTTGGTGAGGGATGTGAGTTGTCCCATACATAACAAAGAACATTTCAAATGACACAATAGGAAGAAGAGCATTCCGAAACAAAAGGAAATTCATAAGCAAAAAGGAGGTGAGTAAGCAAGGTGAGTAAGCACGGCACAATGAGTAAGCAAAACAGCTCACTTTGGAAGAAGGATCGGATAAACAAACAGCAGTAGCAAAATAAGACTATAGAGGGAGCTTAAGGCCATACTGGAGGATACTGAAATGCTAACCTATGCTGAACCTTGCTAGCTTCTTCCCAAAATAATTATATGTATAAAAGAAAACAAATAACATACTGATAATGTATTAAGTGTGTTTGTTTAACAAAGGAAAATATATTTCTATCCTGAAAACACACATAAAGGTACAACTATAAAAATATTTGAAGAACACAACTTGGGCAAAAATATGTAGATATGATTACCTTTCCAATGTACTGGCTTCTCTCTTGGTTACAAATAATGTTAGTGCATTCAAAACAATATATAATACCCTGAAAAAATAAAAGAACTTAGTAATATCTCTGGCTTTGTAAAAGGAAATCAAGTCCAGAAAAAAATATGCTGTAAGAACAGCAGCGTTCCTTTCCATCTCTAACACTGACTAGTCAACATAAGCTGTTTGTAAGACATCACCTTTTATAACACTTACCTATTCTCTAGTGACTCCAGAACAGCTTTAAGATAATTAAGGAAATTTGGATATGATAGATATTTGATAATACAATTTAAATAATTATCTTATATTTTAAAAGATATGTGTAAAAGTATTTAGAAAAGTATTTAATATTAAAAAGTTATAACACATGCACCTTACTCCAAATGCATTAACTGTTGGTAAATATTCATAACAAGTTTATGATGGAAGGTATATGAACAGTAGTTACACTTTCATAATTTACCTATGTATCTTAATTTTTCCAAATGAGGAAAATATTTAAGAAAAATGACAGCAGCTTCTGGTCTGCACCAGCACTGGGCCAACTTGGGCCCGAACTCGGCGGGCAGTAACATGGTCTCCAGAAGACTCTCCACCCCACAGGCGCCCTACCATGCCAAGGATGTTAGGATTACTGGTGAGTAGAACACAACATCTGTTTGAACAGAACCAGGGCTGCCTGAGGCCAGCTGGAGCACAGACACAGGAATCCAGCTCAATGAGTGGCTCAGGTTCCTTCCAGTTGGTGGGGGTGTACCTTGGTTTAGAACTCAGCATATAGCCCCACGGTCCGCAGAGGAGGTACCACTTCCAGGCGCTCTAACGTGCCCAGGATCTTAGGATCCCAGGTTCCCAGTATCCCAGGAGCTTGGTCATACCAGGATCTCAGAGTCTCAAAGGAAGCTTCACTGACAAGAACTCTGACACACCCAGAATCTCAGCATCACAGGATCCCAGAATCACAGGATCACAAAGAAAGCTGGACTCTGAGGAGTTCTGACTCAAGTGGGATTACAGGAAAGACAGGCTCCAATCAGATATATTGACAGAAGGGAGCACATGAGATAATCAGATGGCTGGAGGCAAGCATAAGAACAGAAGCATCAGAAAGCAAGGTTACTTGGCATCATCAGAACCCAACTCTCCCACCATAGCAAGTCCTGGATGCACCATCACACCAGAAAAGCAAGATATGGATCTAAAGTAATTTCTCATGATGATGATGGAGGACTATAAGAAGAACATAAATAACTCCTTTAAAGAAATACAAGAGAACACAAAGAAACAGGTGAAAGAATTGAACAAAACCATCCAGGATCTAAAAATGGAAGTAGAAACAATAAAGAAATCACAAAGGGAGACAACTTTGGAAAGAGAAAACCTAGAACAGAAGTCAGGAGCCATAGATGCAAGCATAACAAACAGAATACAAGAGATAGAAGAGAGAATCTGAGGTACAGAAGATACCATAAAAAACATTGACACAACAAAAAAGAAAATGCGAAATGCAAAAATATACTAACCCAAAACATCCAGGAAACCCAGGACATAATGAGAAGACCAAACCTAAGGATAATAGGTATAGAAGAGAAGGAAGATTTCCAACTTAAAGGGCCAGTAAATATCTTCAACAAAATTATAGAGGAAAACTTCCCCAACCTAAAGAAATAGATGCCCATGAACATACAAGAAGCCTACAGAACTCCAAATAGTTAGGACCAGAAAAGAAATTCCTCCCATCACATAATAAAACACCAAATGTACTCAACAAAGATAGAAAAAGGTCAAGTAACATATAAAGGCAGACCTATCATAATTACACCTGACTTCTCTCCAGAGACTATGAAAGCCAGAAGATCCTGGGCAGAAGTCATATGAACCATGAGAGAGCACAAATGCCAGCCCAGACTACTATACCCAACAAAACTCTCAATTACCATAGACAGAGATTCCATGACCAAACCCAATTTACACACTATCTTTCCACAAATCCAGCCCTTCAAAGGATAATAAAGGGAAAACTCCAACACAAGGAGGGAAACTACGCTCTAGAAAAAGCAAGAAAGTAATCTTTCAACAAACCTAAAAGAAGATTGCCACATGAACAAAATTTCAACTCTAGCAATAAAAATAACAGGAAGCAACAACATCTTTTCCTTAAATCTCTTAATATCAATGACTCAATTTCCCAATAAAAAGACATAGACTAACAGACTGGTTACGATACAGGACCCAACATTTTCCTGCATAGAAGACAAAGACAGAAACTACCTCAGAGTAAAAAGCTAGAAAACAATTTTCCAAGCAAATGGTAGCAAGAAACAAGCTGGAGTAGCCATTTGATTATCAAATAAAATTGACTTTCGATCTAAAGATATCAAAAAAGATAAGGAGGGACACTTCATACTCATCAAAGGTAAAATCTACCAACATGAACTCTCAATTCTGAACATCTATGCTCCAAATGCAAGGTCATCCACATTCATTAAAGAAATTTTAATAGAGCTCAAAACACACATTGCACCATACACAATAATAGTGGGAGACTTTAACAACACTCTCTCATCAATGAACAGATCCTGGAAAAAGAAACTAAACAGAGCCGGGCGTGGTGGCGCACGCCTTTAATCCCAGCACTCTGGAGGCAGAGGTAGGCAGATTTCTGAGTTCAGGGCCAGCCTGGTCTACAAAGTGAGTTCTAGGACAGCCAGGGCTATACAGAGAAACCCTGTCTAGGGGGGAAAAAAAACAACACTAAAATATTAAATAAAACTAGAAAAAAAAGAAACTAAACAGAGACACAGTGAAGCAAACATAAGTTATGAGACAAATGGATTTAACTGATGTCTATAGAACATTTTATCCTAAAACAAAAGGATATACCTTCTTCTGAGTACCACATGGTATTTTGTCCAAATTGAACACAAAAATTGTCACAAAACAGGCCTCAACAGATACAAAATTATTGAAATAATCCCATGCAGCCTATCAGATCACCACAGACTAAGGCTCATCTTCAATAACAACATAAATAAGAGAAAACCCACATACACATGAAAGCTGAACAACAGTCTACTCAATGATAATTCGGTCAAGGAAGAAATAAAGAAAGAAATTAAAGACTTTTTAGAGTTTAATGAAAATGAAGCCAGAACATATCCAAACTTATGAGACACAATGAAAGCAGTCTTTGAGTGCCTCCAAAAGGAAACTGGAGAGAACATACACTAGCAACTTGACAGCACACCTGAAAGCTCTGGAACAAAGGAAGAAAATTCACCCAAGAGGAGTAGACAGCAGGAAATAATCAAACTCAGGGCTGAAATCAACCAAGTAGAAACAAAAAACAACTCTACAAAGAATCAACCACACCAGGAGCTAGTTCTTTGAGAAAATCAACATGATAGGTAAACCCTTAGCCAGACTAACTGGAGGGCACAGGGACAGGATGCTAATTAACAAAATCAGAAATGAAAAGAGACATAACAACAGAATCTGAGAAAATCCAAAAAATTATCAGATCCTACTATGAAAGCCTATACTCAACAAAACTGGAAAACCTGGATGAAATGGACAATTTTCTAGACAGATAACAGGTATCAAAGTTAAATCAGGATCAGATTAACGACCTAAGCAGTCCCCTATCCCCTAAAAAAATAGAAACAGTCATTAATAGTCTCCCAACTGGACCCTGTGATTGCTGTCTTGTATGAGGCTATGCCAGTGCCAGGCAAATACAGAAGTGGATGATCACAGTCATCTATAAGATGGAACACAGGGCCCCCAATGGAGAAGCTAGAGAAAGCACCCAAGGAACTGAAGGGGTCTGCAACCCTATAGGTGGAACAACAATATGAACTAACCAGTAACCCCCAGAACTCGTATCTCTAGCTGCATATGTAGCAGAAGATGGCCTAGTCGGCCATCACAGAGAAGAGAAGCCCATTGGTATTGGAAACTTTATATGCCCCAGTACAGGGGAATGTCAGGGCCAAGAAGCAGGAGTGGGTGGGTAGGGGAGCCGGGTGGAGGGAGGGTATAGGGAACTTTCAGGATAGCATTTGAAATGTATATAAAGAAAATATCTAAGAAAAAAGAAAAAAAAAGTTTCCCATCAAAAAAAGCCGAAGACCAAATGGCTTTAGAGCAGAGTTCTATCAGGCCTTCAAAGACCTCCTAATAACAATACTCCTTAAACTATTCCACAAAATAGAAACAAGAGGTACTCTACCCAATTCATTCTATGAAGCCACAATTACTCTGGTACATAAACCATAAAAAGACCCAACAAAGAAATAGGACTTCAGACCAGTTTCTCTATGAATATCAATGCAAAAATACTCAATAAAATTCTCACAAACTGAATCCATGAACACATCAAAACAATCATCCATTATGATCATGTAGGCTTTATCCCAGGGATACAGGGATGGATGCAGGGATGTTCAATATACAGAAATTCATCAACATAATCCACTGAATAAACAAGCTCAAAGACAAAAACCACATAATCGAGCCAGGCATGATGGCACACACCTTTAATCCCAGCACTTGGGAGGCAGAGGCAGACGGATTTCTGAGTTCGAGGCCAGCCTGGTCTACAAAGTGAATTCCAGGACAGCCAGGGCTATACAGAGAAACCCTGTCTCGAAACAAAACAAAACAACAACAACAACAAAAACCACATGATCATCTAATTAGATGCTGAGAAAGCACTTTACAAAATCCAACACCCGTTCATGATAAAAGTCTTGGAAAGATCAGGAATTCAAGGCCCATACCTAAACATAATAAAAGCAATATACAGCAAACTGGTAGCCAACAACAAAGGAAACGGAGAAAGACTTGAAGCAATCCCACTAAAATCATGGAGTAGACAAGGCTGCCCACTGTCTCCCTACCTATTCAATATCGTACTTAAAGTCCTAGCCAGAGCAATTAGACAATAAAAGGAGATCAAAGGAATACAAATTGGAAAGGAAGAAGTCAAAATATCACTCTTTGCAGATGATACGATAGCATATATAAGTGACCCCAAAAATTCCACCAGAGAACTCCTAAATCTGATAAACAACTCAGCAAAGTAGCTGGATATAAAATTAACTGAAACAAATCAGTGGCCTTTCTCTACACAAAGGATAAACAGGCTGAAAAAGAAATTAGAGAAACAACATATTTCACAATTGTCACAAATAATATAAAATACTTTGGTGTGACTCTTATCAAAGCAAGTGGAAGATCTATATGATAAGAACTTCAAGTCTCTGAAGAAAGAAATTGAAGATCTCAGAAGATGGAAAGATCTCCCATGCTCACAGACTGGTAGGATTAATATAGTAAAAATGGCTATTTTGCTGAAAGCTATCTACCTATTCAATGCAATCCCCATCAAAATTTCAACTCAATTCTTCATCTGGAATAACAAAAAACCCAGGATAGGAAAAACTATTCTCAACAATAAAAGAACTTCTGGTGAAATCACCATCCCTGACCTCCAGGTGTACTAAAGAGCAATTGTGATAAAAACTGCATGGTACTGGTACAAAGACAGACAGGTAGATCAGTGGAATAGAACTGAATACACAGAAGTGAACTCACACACCTATGGTCACTTGATCTTTGACAAAGGAGCTAAAACAATCCAGAGGAAAAAAGACAGCATCTTCAACAAATGGTGCTGGCTCAACTGATAAGTCAGCTTGCAGAAGAATGTAAATTGATCCATTCTTATCTCCTTCTACAAAGCTCAAGTCTAAGTGGATCAAGGAACTCCACATAAAACCAGAGACACTGAAACTTATAGAGGAGACAGTAGGGAAGAGCCTCGAAGATATGGGCACAGGGGGAAAATTCCTGAAGAGAACACCAATGGCTTGTGCTGTAAGATCAAGAATCGACAAAGGGGACCTTATAAAATTGCAAAGCTTCTGTAAGGCAAAGGATGCTGTCAATAAGACAAAAAGGCCACCAACAGATTGGGAAAAGATCTTACCAATTCTAAATCTGATAGAGGGCTAATATCCAATATATACAAAGAACTCAAGAAGTTAGACTCCAGAAAACCAAATAACCCTATTTAAAAATGGGGTACCGAGTTAAACAAAGAAAGAACCCAGATGCCCCTCAACAGAGGAATGGATACAGAAAATGTGGTACATCTACACAATGGAGTACTACTCAGCTATTAAAAAGAATGAATTTATGAAATTCCTAGGCAAATGGATGGACCTCGAGGGCATCATCCTGAGTGAGGTAACACATTCACAAAGGAACTCACACAATATGTACTCACTGATAAGTAGATATTAGCCCAAAACCTAGGATACCCAAGATATAAGATACAATTTCCTAAACACATGAAACTCAAGAAAAATGAAGACTGAAGTGTGGACACTATGCCCCTCCTTAGAAATGGGAACAAAACACCCTTGGAAGGAGTTACAGAGACAAAGTTTGGAGCTGAGATGAAAGGATGGACCATGTAGAGACTGCCTTATCCAGGGATCCACCCCATAATCAGCATCCAAACGCTGACACCATTGCATACCCTAGCAAGATTTTATCGAAAGGACCCAGATGTAGCTGTCTCTTGTGAGACTATGCTGGGGCCTAGCAAACACAGAAGTGGATGCTCACAGTCAGCTAATGGATGGATCACAGGGCTCCCAATGGAGGAGCTAGAGAAAGTACCCAAGGAGCTAAAGGGATCTGCAACCCTATAGGTGGAACAACATTATGAACTAACCAGTACCCCGGAGCTCTTGACTCTAGCTGCATATGTATCAAAAGATGGCCTAGTCGGCCATCACTGGAAAGAGAGGCCCATTGCACACGCAAACTTTATATGCCCCAGTACAGGGGAACGCCAGGGCCAAAAAGGGGGAGAGGGTGGGTAGGGGAATGGGGATGGGTGGGTATGGGGGACTTTTGGTATAGCATTGGAAATGTAAATGAGCTAAATACCTAATAAAAAATGGAAAAAAATTAAAAAAAAACGAATTCTCAACTGAGGAATACCGAATGGCTGAGAAGCACCTGAAAAAATGTTCAACATCCTTACTCATCAGGGAAATGCAAATCAAAACAACCCTGAGATCCCACCTCACAACAGTCAGAATGGCTAAAATAAAAAACTCAGGTGACAGTAGATGTTGGTTAGGATGTGGAGAAAGAGGAACGCTCCTCCATTGCTGGTGGAATTGCAAGCTTGTACAACCACTCTGGAAATCAGTTTGGTGGTTCCTCAGAAAATTGACATAGTACTACCTGAGGACCTAGCTATACCACTCCTGGGCATATACCCAGAAGATGCTCCAACTTGTAATAAGGACTCATGCTCTACTATGTTCATAGCAGCCTTATTTATAATAGCCAGAAGCTGGAAAGAACACAGATGTCCCTCAACAGAGGAATGGATACAGAATGTAGTACTACTCAGCCAATAAAAACAATGAATTTATGAAATTCTTAGACAAATAGATGGATCTGAAGGATATCATCCTAAGTGAGGTAACCCAATCACAATAGAACACACATGATATGCACTCTCTGATAAATGGATATTAGCCCAGAAGGTCAGAATAACCAAGATACAATTTGCAAAACCCATGAAACTCAAGAAGAAGGAAGACGAAAGTGTGGACACTTCAATCCTTCTTAGAAGGGGAAACAAAATTCCCATGGAAGGAGTTACAGAGACAAGTTTCGGGCACAGACTGAAGGCATGACCATCCAGAAACTGCCCCACCTGGGGATCCACCCCATAAACAGCCACCAAACCCAGACACTATTGCAGATGCCAACAAGAGCTTGCTGAAAGAAGACTGATATAGCTGTCTCCTGCGAGGCTCTGCCAGTGCCTGACTAATACAGAAGTGGATGCTCACAGCCATCCATTAGATGGAGCACAGTGTCCCCAATGAAGGAGCTAGAGAAAGCACCCAAGGAGCTGAAGGGGTTTGTAGCCCCACAGGAGGAAAAACAATATGAACTAACCAGTAACCCCCGACCTCTTGGGACTAAACCACCAATCAAAGAAAACTCACGGAGAGACTCATGGCTTTAGCTGCATATGTAGCAGAGGATGGCCTAGTTGGCCATCAATGGGAGGAGAGGGCCTTGGTCCTGTGAAGGATCTATGCCCCAGTATAGGGGAATGTCTGGACCAGGAAGAGGGAGTAGGTGGGTTGGGGAGCAGGGGAAGAGGGGAGAGGATAGGGGATTTTTGGAGGGGAAACTAGGAAAAGGGCTAACTATTGAAATGTAAATAAAGAAAATATCTAATAGGAAAAAAAAAGAAAAATGACAGCAAAGAGTTTAAGAAAAATAATTATGGCAAGCATTGTGAAACCACAACTTGTTATTTTATGGGGTCTCATGCCTTCTTCTGGTGTCTCTGAAGAGAGCAATGGTGGTGTATTCATATGCATAAAATAAATAAATAAATGTAATATATACGTATTTTTTTTCATTCTCTGAAGTTAGCATTTTCCTCTAGTATTGCTGAAGATCAAAAGCAGAAATCCTCATAAATGGGCAATCGCCCAACATTTCTAGACTTATTCCTCCATAAAGAATCAGAATGGTTGAAGTGAGAAATAGCACTAACTCAACAGATGATAGTATTTCTTAGAATGTTTGACCTCTTGGAGAGATGCATTAAACAAGTTTCTCCCCAGAAAAATGCAAATCCAAGCCAAATTTTCTACAGTTTAAGTAGTAACTGCTTCAACACTTTCAAAAGTCTGTATTTGAGTTCAGTGTTTGGAACCTTTATCTAGAGTGTGTATTTTAAAAATCCCTATAACTTAGGAGGAATTTTTTTTTTGCTTCCTTACTATTTATATCACTATAGCAACATTTAGGACATCAGCTTGCTTTTCAGTGGGGTGCCAATCAAAGACAAAAAACAAAGCTCTGTTCTTTTTGGGGGGAGGGAGTGTATATATATCACTTAATTTTCAATTTTTGAGAAATTCAAATACATAAAATATTATAATCTTAAGAATACAAAGAACACAACCCAAAGGAAGACTAAGAAAATATGTTTCCCAATAGTCAACAGTGGTTCTACATATTTTCCCACTAGTGTTTTTATCTAAAATTTAAGGTGTCCTGCCATAGTTCTGCAAGAATAGAACTGTCTGATGGGGAGGCAATGAAAATACTTAAGAGTTAAGAAGGAAATCCAGGAAAAACAATACATTTTAAACTAAATATAAGAATTCTCCTCAACCATCCAAATTAAGTGTTCAGTAAAGAATATTCATTATCCTCAAAGTTTCTTATTAAACAAAACAGCAGCCATTCACCTGAGAAAAGAAAAGGATTCTATAAGCAGCACTGTAAAAGCCACTGGTGAAGTAATGTAATGGGAGAGTGCACCTGCTCGTCTCTGAGCCTCCGAGATTAAGACTGAACAAACTGTTCTTTGAAGTTTAAATAAGTGGTAGGTTTCAAAAGTGAGAAAAATGGCTGAGGTGCCTACTTAACATCATAATAGGCACTGACTGCCAAGTTCTTCCTGCATCCTTCGGTCCTGATCTATTTCAGGACCCTCCTGCTGGCATACCCCAACCCCTACTCTAAACTTTTCCATCCCTAGGGCTGGGCTGACCTTCTAGCAGCAGCCCTTTCCTATATAATCCAACCAAATCCCTTTTGAGCCTCCAGGCTGCTGCACCTAGTCCCTCTCTCTCATCTTTCTTTCCCTCCCTCTTCTCACATGGCACAGCTCAGTTTGGTCCTGCCCACTGTGAACTGTTCCAGATGTCTCTTACTGTATAAAAACCTCTCTCCTTCATCATGCTTAAACAGTCCCGTTCTTCCCCCCCTCCCCCCAATCTGATAAGCAACTTCCATTAGAATCCAGTTGCTTTTTCACACACATAAAACTACTGTTTTGCTTCTATTTAAAAGCAAAGGACACAGGACTTGGTCATACAGATATTATACTTCCGGGATCTGCCACTCTGGCTGCTGTTTGATGTGGGCAGCTAGCCAATTTTCAAAGCACAACAAAATGACTACGTGCTAATTGTGGTGCCCTATAAGACAGGAGTCCTGCCTTTTCTCCTCTTTCAATTCTCACTAGAAAAAAAGGTGGGAGGGGTGCTGCTCCAACTCGAGAGTCGTAAAACTCTAAAGAATTGTGGGTAATGTAGTCCCCTGCCTCCCATTCCCTACCCCCACCCCTCCCGCACCATAGAAGCTCTGAAAACCCAGTGTGCTTTGCGCCGCACATCAGGCGAAGCCAGAGCGCCTGGCACTGCCCCAGCAGCCGGTTACTCCCCTCGGTAGCAGTCTCGTTCTGAAGTCCGAGTGCCGGTCAGGGTCCAGAAAGATGTGGGTGTTTGGTTATGGGTCCCTCATCTGGAAGGTGGACTTCCCCTACCAGGACAAGCTGGTTGGTTACATCACAAACTACAGTCGGCGCTTCTGGCAAGGTAGCACGGACCACCGCGGGGTCCCAGGCAAGGTAAGGAGCCAGCGCCTCATGCCCACCTACCCAGCAGAGCACTGGAACAGGATAAAGCTCTCAACTTCATTGGCCACCTGCCCTTGCCTCTCTCAAGAAGTGGATATCCTTAGGCCGCTTCAGAAGCCAGTAATTAGTTTCTAAAGCAGAAAGCACGGGCACAGGGAGCTCGCCCAAGGCTGAAGTGGCCAGGACAGCACCCTTATCTTGGCAACCTCTGCCACCCCACAAAATAATAAAGTTGAATTTTCATGTCACCACATGGTCAGTGTGTAAATTCGTTGATATGTCTATATTATGCCAGGTTTTTACTGGTCTGAATTTATATGTGCCTGTAAATTTCCAATTTATGTTTCCAATGTTTTAGTTTTAAAATGCCTAAGATCATGAAAGAACTAGTTTCCAGTCATTCCAATTTTTATGCCCATGGTGATTTTTTGATTGAGAGGTATAAGCAAAGTTATGTGAGGTTTGCAGTTCGTTCTGAGTAATGAATTGAAAATCTCCATTATTTGAATGTTCCTTCTCCATAGTTCTCTTGAATTATTAATGTAAATACAAATCATTGGATCTGTTTTTCAGTTCGGTCATATAAAGCATTCAGCTCTCCAGGGGTTCAGAGTGTTAGAAGCAGCTCACTATTTGCCTTGGCTACAAAAAAAAAAAAAAAAAAAAAAAAAAAATCTGTGGAAAAAAAAAGTTAAACAAGTATGAACTAGTAACTTGTTTGGTTAATATCTAACCTTTGGTTTTGAATGTTCCTGTGTTCTCCAACATACTCTTAAAATTAGCCTAGTCTGCTGGTACAAAATTGTAATCCAAAAGAATATCACAAGTTCAATACTGGCCTGGACCTCAAGCTCAGAAACAAGTCTGGGAATATAGCTTAGTAGTAGAGTTCTTACCTAGTGCATGCAAGGCCCTGCCCGAGTTCAATTCCCAGCACCATTTTTAAAAAATACTCTAAAGCATAATATTCTGAAATACTGGAAACCAAGTATCAGAAGAGATTTTAGGAAAGGGAAAGATCACAGTGTGTACCTGCTCAAAAGATACAGGCTTTAAATCAGGAAGAGCATCTGAGGTAGAACCATTCTAACTACAGTTTGTCAATTTAGAATTAAGGTAGACTTTCCTGGCCTGGTGGAACCCAAACAGAGGCCAATGTTTATTTACATCAACAGAAACACCATAACCAAAGAATTACCAAGACTACTATAAAACAATATTTAAAATATTAAAGAATTAAAATAAATAAAATGCCTTTTAGGTATATATATGTATGTATGTATATGTATGTATGTATGTATATATATATATATATACCTTAAACTAGCTTTTCATTTTAATAACCAAACATTAAGCAGGCAGGTATGTGGTTATGACTGCATATTTTACAACATAGGCTCAATCAAAGGGTATCTTTCTTACATAGCACATTAAGATATGTGTACTGTCACGCAGACTGCTGGTAAAAAAAAAAATTGTCTAATCAATACAATATTTCTTTAAAAGTCCATGGTTTGTTTTCAGATTTTGTTGTTGTGATGGTTTTGTTTTGTGGTGGTGCTGTTTGTGTATATCAGTTTTAAAAAGTAGGATCAGAGACCCCAGCATAACCGTACACATCTTTAATGCCAGCACTTGGGAGGCAGATGCATGTGAATCTCTGAATTGAGGCCAGAGCTACATAGTTAAGACCCTGTCTTTGGGAAGATGGGGTCAATGGTTCTTTAAAAGGAAAAGATAACTTTTTAAAATTACATTTTTAATAAGGCCAGAGATGTAGCTCATCAAGTAAAGGACAAGACTGACTCCTACAAGGTACCCTCTGACCTCAACACACAAGCCATGGCACAGGTGTGTACATAGAAAGTAAATAAATGTTAAAAAAAAAAAAAGTAGTAAGAGATCTATCAAAGCCAATGTTTCTTTGTGCTTCAGCTCACTAAGACTTAAAGGGCGTTGGCTAATAGTTTTACACCTTTCATTTCAAAATAACAACGAGGAAAACATAGAACATTAACAGAACTTTTTAGCACTAAATATATTCCTTTTTTTTCCCCTTGGTTTTTCAAGGCAGGATTTCTCTGTGTAGCCCTGGCTGTCCTGGAACTCACTCTGTAGACCAGGCTGGCCTCGAACTCAGAAATCTGCCTGCCTCTGCCTCCCAAGTGCTGGAATTAAAGTCATGTGCCACCACTGCCCAGCACTAAATATATTTCAAATACAGTATTCTGTTAAAGAACTAGACAAAACAACCTAACTTGACTTCACATTTGTCTAAATGTAACTATCTAGACAAAAATAAAAAAGAATATTCCAGAACTATTCAGCAACTTGGAATGACTCAGATAATTCTTAGGATATAAACTGTATTTTTACAAAAGTATGTACCCAGTAAGTTAGTTATAAGAATGGCAGCTATACAGATGTAAGGCTTGTTTCATATAGTGTAGTAGAGAGAATTGTTTGCTTGAATTTCTTCATTAAACTTTAATTTCTTCCTAGGTTTCTGTTTATTTTTAGAGACAGTCTCACTATGTACTTCTGGCTGGCATGGAAGTCACATTGAAGATCAAGCTGACCTCAAACTCAGAGATCCAACTTTCTCTGCCTCCCAGAACGCAGGGACTAAAGGCCTGTGCCACCATACCTAGCTTCTACATTTACTTAAATACATCTGTATCACAAAAATGACTGGTTTTCAACAAAGGGAAGATTTGACTTAAGAGAATTTTCTCCAAAATTATAACTGCAAAAAAGGAAGCTTGTTTTATTTTGTTTTGTTTGCTATAGGGTCTTGTATAGCCCAAGCTGTTTTGAAACTTGCTATATAGCAAACATGACCATGAATTCCTGATTCTCCTTTCTGCACCTCCCACGTACTCTAGAATAAAGTGTATGTCGTCACACACACTTGGCAAAAGAATCATTTTAATTTGAAAAATCAGAAATATTTACTAAATCCTTAACTTTCCTAGATTAAAAGCATTCCCCGTCATCCAATAAAAACACCAATCATCGCCGGGCATGGTGGCGCATGTCTTTAATCCCAACACTTGGGAGGCAGAGGCAGGCGGATTTCTGAGTTTGAGACCAGCCTGGTCTACAAAGTGAGTTTCAGGACAGCCAAGGCTTCACAGAGAAACCCTGTCTCGGAAAACCAAAAACCAAAAACCAAAAACCAAAAACCAAAAACCAAAAAAAAAAAAAAAAAAAAAACAAAACAAAACAAAAAAAAAAACAAAAAAACACCAATCATAACTTATTAATAAAACAACTCCCAATCCTATTCATTTTGAAGACCTCTTCTTAGCCACAGATGCTGATGCACACTTGTAATCATTGAATAGAGGAGGCTGAAGCAAGAGGATTGCCACTTTGTGGCCAGCCTTGGCTACACAGAAAGACACTGTTTTATCTCAAAAATGAGGAAGGAAAAGAAAGTGACAACATGTAGCTCACCTAATGTTAACCCTACTACCACACAAACTGGGGTGTGAAAAAAACCTCACTGCTATACTCAGGAGGTAGAGGTGGTACATCAGAAGTTCTAAATCATCCTTAGCTATACTGTGAGTAGCTGGCAAGCCTGGGCTACACAAGACTCTATCTTTAAAAACTAAATAAATAAACTAAGAAAAGAACCCTTTCTTCAGTTTCATTGCTCCCTTATTAAAAAAAAATTTAGAAACATGTACTGTTTTTCAAAAATGTTCAAAGATGTGACAGTAAGAGTTATATAAAGAAGACTTTTTAAGAGTTCTGAATGTTTATTTTATATTAATATTAGCACATTTATAATAATTTCATATTTCATACACACAGGCATGCATGCACCTTGATCATAGAACCCCCCCATTACCTTTTCTCCTCTTGTCTTTTCCCACTCCTGCTTATCCCTGCCCTCTTGTTCAAACTGAACTTTTCATTAGTGTTGCTTAGGAGGAGCATGAGTGAGGGTTTATCGAAGAAGCATGCAACTTTTAAGTAGATTCATCACTGAAGAAAGACTCTGTCCCAGAAACCATTGGGACATTCATGAGCCCCTCCCTACTTGGTCAGTAGATGCTCGTGGGGACATAAGCCACCCTTCTACACGACAGAATATTGATGTGCCCAGTTATGGGCAAGCCTGGGGCAAGTAATTAGAGCTGATGTGGAGTGTAGAGACCACTTTATGCCTAGAAGAAGAGTTCCATAATACTCCATCCCTTTCTTTGATTCTACTTTGTCTCTGGTTCCTCCTTTTTTGGTGATGTCCCTTAAGCTCTAGATAGTCAGTGGTACAGGCCAAAAAAAAATAGTCATTTTTCCACTCAGAATCATCAGTCTCAGCAGTAACTTCCACTCACTGCACAAAGAAAATTTGGGAACCAAAGCTGACAACAGTAGTTACCTATGGGTACAGACATAAATGTTTAGAAGGTACTTTGAGAGGCACAAAATGTCCATTTAGTAAGCTAATCATAAATATTTCCCCACTATTGCCTGTGTCCATGTCTCTCACAGGCTCTCTCACCTAGGTTTAAAGTTCCAGGCATGAATTGCGTCCTGAGGAGTGGTCCTCAAATCGAAGTAGAAAATAGTTCATTGTCCCCATAACAGCCACTATCACTGCAGTGGGCTCATTTTGATTGGGAGGTCAGTAGTGTTGCATGTAGAGTCCAAAATTGAGTAAAACTTTCTTTTTTTAAGATATTTTCTTTATTTACATTTCAAATGTTATCCCCTTTCCTAGTTTCCCCTCTGAAAATCCCCTATCCCCTCCCCCCTCCCCAAAGAAGACATTTAAGTAAGTCAATATCTTGTTGAGAAAGGTAGGAAGGAATGGGGTTCCCAGTTTAGCAAAGCACCTTTAGTTTTATTCTATAGAATAGCACAACCTTGAAAGATTTAAAACCAGAAAGCTATTCTTGGCTCTCACTGGACTAGTAGGAAGCAAAATCAGAAGCAGGCAGAGAAATCTCTAAGGAGAAAATAGACTGATAGAAAAGAACCAAACTGGGTGAAGAGATGCCTCTGAGGCTCATACTGTTCTTGAAGAGCACCCAAGTTCAGTTCTCAACACTTAGCAATAGGCAACAAGCACACACCTGTAACTCCAGCTCCCAGAGGATCTCCTGCCCTCTTCTGGCCTCACATGCACATGCCCCCAAGACACATAGTTTTTAAATATTTACTTATTTATGGGGGGAGAGGAGTGTACATACACATACTTTTAAAAAACAAAACTATCAAGAATTGGATCAGCTGGGCAGGGGGGAAATGAGCTGAAATATAAAATGTGTCACCCTCACTGCAGGTATTTCTTACTCTGCACTCTTATTTCTTCCTCCTTCTATTTTAGCCACTATACATTTTACCAATCTGATATTCCCAAAATACTTCTTATCATAGCAATCACCTGCTACCCAAGTGCTACAGGTTTTAATTTCTAATTTCTCTCACATTTTAATGGCTTCTTGTTTCCATTGTTTCAATAACTTCAAGTTAGTGTTTTCACAAGTCTGCCTTTGTTTTTTTTTTTAGCCGAAGGTCCAAGATAGGCAAGTATCTATTTGTACTACTAACTGCACCATCACTCCCTCAACTCTGCCCTCTCACTTTACAAATCTGACTCTGTGCAATCTCCAGTCATCTTTCTGAATTGTCTCTCTTACATGGGGGAACCCTCTGCTACAAACAGCAGTCTCTGGAGGCTGAGACAAAGTTCACCAGGAATTCAAGACAAGCCTGTATACATAGTGAGTTCAAGACCAACCCAGGCTACACACAGAAAACTGTCTGAAAAGAACAATTGATTAATTAATTAGAATATAATTAATTAAAATGCACTTAGGCTACTATAGTCCTGCCAAGTAATCTGTCTTGTATATGAACAGTTTAAGGAAAAAGAAACAACAAAAAACCAAAAACAAACAAAAAACCCCAATTCTAAGCTAGGCTTGGCGGGCATGCTTATAAGCCTAGCACTTCAGAGGTAAAAGCAGGAGAAGCAAGAGTTCAAACCAAGCCTTAGCTGCATAGCAAGTTTGCGGTCACTCTAGGCTACCTGAGACTTTCTCTCAAAAAATAGTAAAGAGATGACAGATAGATAGATACAATGATCAATCTAGTATAAGCTTCTAAATAAGTCAATGAAACTTATTTATGAGGGCATAAAAGCAGCTACCTTGAAGCCCCCTATGGCATAAATACTAAAGTAAAGATACTTCATAGCTACAGGGGAAACCACTCATTCATTCACACCTGAGATCTAAGGATAGCCTAGCAGTGGTTCTGAAAGCATGAGCCTAAGAGTGTCACTAAGCCAGCTAGCAATACTTATTATAAGGGTCCAGACCTACAGAATCAGATCTGTTAGATGTGCAATGCCTTAACCTACTCCCTTAGACAAATGTAGTAGAGCTTTATTCTATTACAAGTTGCTAATGTTTAGTTATTTAATGAACTTTAATTTAGAAAAAACAAAACAAAACACTTTTTTCTACCTTTTTCAAAACAGCCTGGAAGAGTTGTGACCCTTGTTGAAGATCCTGGGGTATGATATACTTTTTTTTTTAACATAGTTCTAATTAAATAAAATGTTAGCTCTGTATTTTAATAATCAGTGAAATTTTGTTAGTCATCACAGAAAATCTGAATTAAACAAAGTCTGGAACTCTTTTCTAGATTGGTTTTGGGGTTGTTTGTTTTTATATATATATATATAATATATGTATATATGTATATATATATTAATATTATATCCAGACCAGTTCCCCTCCTCCTTTCCTTGCACACCCTCCCTCCCCCAGCCCACCTCTCTTCTATTACCCTTCAGAAAAGGACAGGCTTCCCAAGCACAGCAGCCAAACAGGGCAGATCAGGTTGCATGCAGTAAGACTAGGCATCTTCCCTAAGCAGGACAAGACAACCCAGAAGAGAAAAAGGGTCCTAAAAGCAGGCAAAAGAGGCAGAGACAGCCCTGCTGGTACTGCTAGGAAGTCTAAGCCACCCAATTATAACAGATAAAACATGAGTTTGACCTAGGTTTTAGGGTTTGTTTGGTTGTTCAGGTTTGGTGGTTTGGGGATTTCAAGACAGGGGTTCTCTGTATGGTCCTGACTGTCCTGGATTAAAAGCGTGCACCATCACCACCCACTGCCCGGTTTCTTTTCTGTACCAAGGGGAAAGTTACAATCAGAACTCAAAAAGCAACAAAATACAACCAAATCATATGTAATCTCCTTCTTACAACTTTCTAAGTGAGTCTGATGACTGAGAATTTTGTGATCCTCTTTAACACAATGGGGACAGGCTCCACGTGTCCAGATTATGACTAAGAATCAAAAGCACTCTAGAAATTTGCCTGGAATCAGGGATTTTTCAGTAAAAACAAAAATGTCTAACTGATTTTATAAACAGCACTTATGATTCTGAAACGAGTCTGAAGCACTCAAAACTTCATGGACAGTACCCAGTTTCTTTAAAGTTGGGGAAAAATTATACAAAACAAAAATCAAGCAGCACCGCTACTGCTGCTATTGCCACCTGTCTATAATCAGCAAGCCACGGCAGAAGAATGAAAAGTTCAAGGCCGGCCTTGTTCAAAATGCTAGTCCTTATCTGAAAATTAAAAAAAAAAAAAAAAAAGGTAAACATTAGTACCATTAATTACAGTCTTGATTACAAAATGCTTTCAACAGTTTATAGTGGAAAAGCCATCTAAAAGTACTTTATCCTCAAACCAATGACTGGAACTCCTAGTGAGCAAATGGCGCCTTTCTTCCACAGAATTTAATGATCAGTGAACACTTTTTATTAGTTTAAAAATAAGACCTAATATAAACTTTTGATGGAAGGGACTTGCTGTGCTTGATACAAATCAATTACTTATTCAAAATAAAGCATTTTATTTACTTATTAAAAAATACCATTTTAGAGGCCCCCAACACACATACAGTAGAGGGAGGACTGCTGGGTCCGTGTTCATTCAGAGATGATGTACCTAACCCTCAAGAGCCTGGAAGCCCCAGGGAGTTTAGAGGTCAGGTGGGGTGGGGCATGGGGATATCCATGTGGAGACAGGGGATGGGGAGGAGGTATGGGATGTGGAACAGTCAGAGGGGGATGGGTGGGCTCATAAAATATGGAGTGTAAAAAAAAATCAATCAATCAATCAAAAAGGCAGCATTTTAAAAGCTGCTTTTCTTAATCTACCACTTTGAGGCACATTAAAACAAAACTTCATTGACTTCTAAGACTATTAGATATCTTAGGTCATTAGACTATTAGATATCTTAGGTCATAAATTATCTTCACCTACTTTGATAGCCTTATAAATACAAAACCGTATATTCTTTTCATTTTTCAACAGGGCAGTGTATGGGGTGTTGCTTACAAACTACCAGTAGGAAAAGAAGAGGAAGTAAAAACATACCTTGACTTCAGAGAGAAAGGAGGCTACAGAACTACGACAGTCATTTTTTATCCAAAAGATTCCACAACAAAACCATTCAGTGTTTTGCTCTACATTGGAACATGTGATAATCCTAACTATCTTGGCCCTGCACCTCTGGAAGATATTGCTGAACAAATTTTTAATGCAGCTGGTCCAAGTGGAAGAAATACAGAATATCTTTTTGAACTTGCAGATTCTGTTAGGAAACTTGTACCAGAAGATGCAGACGAGCATCTCTTCTCTTTGGAAAAATTAGTAAAGGAACGCTTAGAAGGAAAATAGAAACTGATTTGCATACAGAGTCACCAACGCACCCAAAGAGGCAAGAGTTTTAGTCTTCAGAAAATAACATCAGTACAGAACATCAGTATGTTTTAGACATTCTTCCTTGAAGATCTTACTATTTAATATTGTAATTGGAATATCATCTAGATTTACGATGTCTTTGCAAGTGTCCTGAAACATATCCAACAGATTCTCACAATGGGAAAGAGTTCACGTTGTAAAAGTGATTTCCTAGTTATACTACATTTCAACATTTGTTCATTAGAAATGCAGGTCTCAATTAACTTCCTGTTTCTATTAGAATAACCATGGTTTGTTGTACGTAAGTTTAAAATAATGTTATTAGAAATATAGAAGAGGTAAGGTTACAGCACTGATTGTTAATATCCTTGTTATTTGGAATTAAATGAACCTAAAATTTAGACCAAAAGAAATTGTACTTTTCTTTTAATGTAAATTATCCCTTTGGGATTATAATATGCTTTCTATTCCTTTGGGTTAAGAAGGTATTTTATAACCAAGAAAACTACATAGAGCTATCCATATATAAAACCACTATGATAATCATATTTACTTTGTATTTATTTCATAATGAAACTTTAAAATAAAAGATAGGTTTTCTGGTGGAAACATAATAAAAATTGTGTTTAAAACAGATTTTACAATTATAATTTCTCTAAGTGTCATTTCTGATTATAGTCTATATTTTTCTTATTTATATATTGTCACATAAATAAAAGCATCAACTGTTTATGTGGCTACATAATCAGGAAGCTAATTCTCCAATTATTTAATTTCATAAAATTATCCTTGATTTTTGTCTTTTTTCTTTTAAATTGGTTATTTATTTACTTTACATCCCCATTGCAGCTTCCCTTCCCTCGCCTTCCAGCCCTTCCCTCTCACCTCTCCTCCCCCTACTCCTCATAAAAAGAAGAGGCTTCCCATGTAAATCTCCTGGCCTTGGCATATCAAGTGGCAGTAAGATTAGGCACATCTTTTATTGTGGATAGACTAGGCAGCCTAATTAGGGGGAAGGGATCCAAAGGCATGCAATGTAGTCAAAGGCCTGCTCCCTCCTTTGGAGTCCCACATGAAGAACCAGTTGCACAACTGTTACGTATGGGCAGAGGGCCTAGGTCAGTCCCCGACATGCTCTCTGGTTGGCAGTTCAATCTCTGAGCCCCTATTGTGCCAAGGTTAATTGATTTTGTAGGTTTTCCTGTGGTGTCTGACACCTTTTGCTCCTTCAATCCTTCCGCTCCTTCTTCCACAGGATTTCCCAAGCTCTACTTAATGTTTGTCAGTGGCTCTCTGCATCAGTTTCCATTAGTTGCTAGATAAAACTTCTCTGATAACATTCATGCTAGGCTCATATCTGCAAGTATAGCATAATACCAAAAACAGTCTCAGGAGTGGGCGCCCCCTCATGTCATGGGTCTCAAGGTGAGCTAGACATTGGTTGGTCATTCCCTCAAATTCTGTTCCATCTTTTACCCCTGGACATCTTGTTGGCAGGAAAAATTGAGGATCTGAGGTTTTGTGGCTGGGTTGGTGTTCCAGTCCTTCCATTAGAGTCTTGCCTGGTTACAAGAGATGACTGGTTCAGGATCCATATGCCCCATTGCTCAGAGTCACCCTAATAGATTCCTGAGAGTTTCCCTTGTCCTATCTCATGCGAGATGCTTCCCTCCCAATCCAGTTCTCTCTCCCAGTACTCTCTCCCTCTGACCTCTCCCAAATTTGTCTCTCTTGTTCTCATTCCCCATCCTCTCTCCCACCTAGTCCCATCCCATCTACCCCAGATTTCTAATCTATTTCTCTTCTCAGTGAGATTCAAGCATCCCTGCTTAGGCCCTCTTGTAAGTGAGTACAGACCATGTTTGTTATTCTGGATCTGGCTTACCTCACTCAGGATGACCTTTTCTAAATTCATCCATTTGCCTGCAAATTTCATTGTTTTTAATAGCTGGGTAATACTCCATTGTATAAATGTGCCACCTTTTCTTTATCCATCCTTCAGTTGAGGGACATCTAGGTTTGTTTCCAATTTCTGGCTTCTATGAATAAAGCTGTTTTGAATATAGATAAGCAAGTGTATTGGGGGGGGGGGTGGAACTTCTTTTAGGTATATGTCCAGGAATGGTATATGAAGTGGAAACTTGAAACTTGAGGGTTCTTTGTAAAGTCAGTTGGGTGGTGTTTTGCTGGGGCAAAACATGACAGAACAATGCATTCCAGTGGACACAAGTGTAAAAGGCTAAGGAAACTTGTGAAGGAACATTGCACTAAAGCAGACACAGGAGAGATGCTCTGCTAAAGCAAGCACGTGAAAGGAAACTTGATGAAGGATTCTTTGCTAACAACATGCATTTATTGGCCCTCCTTACATTGTATAGTTGAGCTGCATTTGTCAGAACTCCATAGAGAGAAACACACCAAAATATATATATATATATATATATATATATATATATATATCTGGTGGTGTAGTACAGATTCTTGCCATTTCCACAGACTCAGGCTGATTAGATGCACATGCTGAGACAAGATACGTAGAGGACACGTGATGTTTGGAAGGGTATAAATAGGACTTTGTGGAGTGAGAGACAGAGCTTGGCTTGCTGGTACAGTTAGCTGTGCAATGCTTATGGGTCTCACATCTTCACTGATTTTCCCTTCCCTGAAAAAGGCATAGCCAAGAACTTCTCCTGGTGTCACCTTTTGGTGCCTCCTGCTGTCTATGCTAGGTTGTGTCACCACTAGCTGCTGATTCCTGTTTGATTCTGCAAACAGGACTGCTGATATTTCTGTGAGGTATTTGTGAGTGGATCAAGCTGTCATTGCCTGCTAACCTGTGAACTGAACTGAACTGCTGATTTCCAGACAACACATACAAGAGTTGCTCCAAAGAACCTTTCTAAACAGGTACACTTCCCCCATATCCTTTCTTTTCCACTACCTCTGCTGGGTGGTGGACTACAAGGGAAGTTAAAAAGCATTTAAGAACCATCATTAAAAATAAGGTTTGAAAAATAAAGTTACAGGTATAGCTACGTTTTGAGGTAATTCCATTCCCCGAGAAACTATCAAATTGATTTCCAAAATGGTTTGCACTCCTACCAGCACTGAAGAAGTGTTCCCCTTACTCCACATTCTCAAGAGCAGGTGTTGAAAATTTTGTTTAGATCTTTATCCCATTTTTTAATTGGGTTATTTGGTTTCTTGATGTCTAGTTTCTTGAGTTCTTTATGTATTTTTGGAAGTCAGCCCTGTCAGGTGTGGAGTTGGTGAAAATAATTTCCCATCTGTAGGCTGCTATATTGTCCTTTGACAGTGTCCTTTGGCTTACAGAAGCTTTTCAGTTTCATGAGGTCCCATTTATTAATTGCTACTCTAAGTGCCTGAGATGTTGGTGTTCTGTTCAGGAAGTTGTCTCCTCCTGTGCCAATGAATTCAAGGACATCCCCCACTTTCTGTTCTATCAGGTTTAGTATATATGGTTTTATGTTGAGGTCTTTGATCCATTTGAATTTGAGTTTTGCTCAGGGTGTTAGATTATGGATCTATTTACCTTCTTCTTCATGCAGACATCCAGTTAGACCAGCACCATTTGTTAAAGATGCTTTCTTTTTTTCTATGGTTTGGTTTTGGCTTCTTTGTTAAAAATCAAGTGTCCATAAATGTGTGGCTTTTCTTCTGGGTCTTCAATTTGATTCCATTGATAAAACTCATCAATTTTCATGCTAATACTATGGAGTTTTTATTACTATTGCTCCTTAGTACAGCTTGAAATCAGGGATGGTGATACCTCCAGAAGTTCTTTTATTGTACAGGATTGTTTTAGTTATCCTGGGTTTAGTCTCCTACTGTTCATGTGTGGAGTTCAACGTGTGACTTAGTCTTAGTAGTGTTTCTTTTACAACTGTGGGTGTCCTTTCATTTGGGGCACAGATATTCTGAATTTGAGTCATTAATATTGTTGGATTTTTTTTCCTTTGATTAGTATGAAGTGTATCTTTCTCCATCTCTTTTGATTAATTTTGGTCGAGAGTATACTTTACTAGATATTAGAGTGGCTACTTCAGCTTGCTTCTTGGGACCTTTTGCTTGAAAAACCTTTACTCTGAGGTATGTTTGATGTTGAGTTATGTTTCTTGTATGCACTAGAATGGTGGATCCTGCTTTCTCATCCATTTTGATAGTCTGTATCTTTATATTGGGGAATTGAGTCCACTGATACTGAGCAATACTAAAGATCAATGATTGTTAAGTCCTGTTATTTTTATGTTGGTGGTGGTAGTATGTAGGGGAAGGTGCATGCAAGTAAGTGCACACTTCCTTTCTTTTTGTTTACTGGTATGAAATTATTTATTTCCTGTGGGGTTTTTTGCGGTGTGTAGTTAACCTCCTTGGGTTAGAGTTTCCTTCTAGTATAATATATAGGGCTGAATTTGTGGGTAGATATTCTTTAAATTTGGTTTTGTTATGGAATAACTTGTTTTCTATGGTGATCGAAAGTATATAGCTAAGTATAGTAGTGTGGGTTGACATCTATGGTCTCTTAGAGACTGTAAAACATCTGCCCAGGCCCTTTGGGCTTTAGAGTCTCTCTTGAAAGTTGGGTATAATTCTAATAGACCTTTATATGTTACTTGGCCTATTTTCCTTGCAGCTTTTAATATCCTTTCTTTGTTCTGTATATTTAGTATTTTTATTATTATACGATGGGAGGATTTTCTTTTTGGTCCAATCTATTGTTCTGTAAACTTCTAAGTCCTGTAAACTTCTAAGTCCTGTAAACTTCTTTATGGCCATCTCTTTAGGTTAGGGAAGTTTTGTTCCAAAATGCTTTTACCCTTTTATTGATAAATGTATTATAACCGAGATAGAAAAAAGCTTTCTCCTCTCTAGTAAGACTAAGCCTGCCTTGCTGTTAAGAAAAAGACCTGTTCTGTCCTATGGCTAGGAAAAGCCTGCCTGCTTGGCCTGCTCTCTCTACAGTTTCTTCTTTATCCCTCACTCTCTCTGCATTCTGTTGTACCGCTCTCTTAAGGTCTAAGTTCCCTTTTAATTTTCTAAATTATTCTACTCTGTTGTCCTTCTTCCTCCTAATCTTGCTCTTTACGCCAGCTCTGATGTAATAATGCCATGCAATGGAATCATTCTTGGGGTTTGGATGGTTGGTTGGTTAGTTGGTTTCGTACCTTTCTTAGGGGACTACATCACATGGTTTCTTCAAGTATCCTTTTTTTTTCTATAAAAGTTCAAACATAAATTCAAATCATAAATTAAATAAGAAGTTTACACAATAGAATACTATACAACTATTAAAAACAAGGACATCATGAATTTTTCAGGCAAATGGATTGAACTAGGAAAGATCATCTTGAATGACCTAACCCAGACAGACACAAAAGGACATGCATGATATGTAACTCACTCATAAATGGATATTAAATATGAACTAACCAGTACCCCTAGAGCTCATATTTCTAGCTGCATTTGTAGCAGAAGATGGCCTAGTCACATCACAGGGAAGAGAGGCCCCTTGGTATTGCAAACTTTATATGCCCCAGTACAGGGGAATGCCAGGGCCAAGAAGTGGGAGTGGATGGGTAGGGGAGCAGGGCGGAGAGAGGGTATAGGGAACTTTCGGAATAGCATTTGAAATGTATATAAGGAAAATATCTAATAAAAAATAAATATAATAAATAAATAAATGTATATTAGCCATAAAGAACAGAATACCCATGATACACCCCCAGAGACCCAAAGACATTAAAGTAGGCCCAAGCAAGGACTCTTGAATCACACTTAGAAGGAGATAGGAGGCAGAGGGAGGAAGGGAATTGGCGGGGTGGGAGTTGGGGGAGGGAGGTGGGGAATAGGGAGGCAGGATCAAGTGTGGGCAGAGACAGGAGGGAGATTCAGTGGGCTAGAAGAATGAATGGAAATCTGCAGCTACCTGGGGTGGTGGGGAGGAGAGAATCATTAGGAAGTCCCAGAGATCTGGATTGAGAAAGCTCCCAGGAATCAATGCTGAAGAGCTTAGCTTGCCTAAGTAGGGACATGGAACCTGAAGAGGCTACCTCCTGTAGCCAGGCAGAACTCCCAGTGGAAGGATAGGGATGATAACCCACCCACAAAACTTTCCACCCAAAATTTGTCCTGTCTAAAAGAAATGCAGGAATAGAGCAGAGACCAAAAGAAAGGCCAACCAATAACAGGTCCAACTTGAAACCCATCCCATGGGCAAGCAGCAATCTCTGATATTATTAATGATTTTCTGTTATGCTTGCAGACAAGAGACTAGCATAACTGTCTTCTGAGAGTCTCAGCTCAGAAGTGAACTGAAACAGAAGCAGATACCCACAACCAAACATTAGATGAAGGTCAGTAACACTTATAGAAGAGCAGGGAGAAGGATTGAAGGCCTAGAAGCAGATGGGAATCCCACAGGAAGATCAACAGAGCCAACAAACCTGGACCCCAGGGAGCTCTCAGAAATCTGAGCCACCAACCAAAGAACATATATGAGATGGAACAAGAACTCTCTGACACATATGTAGCAGACAGGAAGCTCAGTCTTCATGGCTGCCCTGTCTGGCCTTAGTGGGAGAGGGAAAGCTCCAACTCATAGAGGATAACTATACCCAAGAAAACACAAGAAACCCAAAAGAAGAGAATCACATACCATGTCCAACACAAAATAACAGGAACTAACAAGCATGAACCATTATATCACTCAACATCAATGGACTCAGTTCTCCAATAAAAAGACATAGGCTAACAGACTGGATATGTAAACAGGATCCATCATTCTAGTGCATACAAGAAACACATCTCAGTAACAAAGACAGACACTCAGAGAAACAAGCTGGACAAAAGTTTTCCAAGAAAACAGTTCCAGGAAACAAGCTGGAGTAGTCATTCTAATATCAAATAAAATAAACTTTCTACCAAAAGTAATCAAAAGAGATGGGGAAGGACACTTCATGCTCATCAAAGGAAAAATCCACCAAGGTAAAAGTCTCAATTGTAAACATCTATGCCCCAAAAGGCAAGGGCAACCACATTCATAAAAGAAACTTTACTAAAGCTCATAACACACATTGAACCTCACACAATAACAGTGGGAGACTGTTCACCAATAGAAAGGTCATTGAAACAGAAACTAAATAGAGACAAAGTAAAACCAATAGAAGTTATTAACCTGGGGGGAGGGTATGGGGGACTTTTGGGATAGCATTGGAAATGTAAATGAGGAAAATACCTAATAAAAATATTAAAAAAAAAGAAGTTATTAACCAAATGGGATTTAACAGATATCTACAGAACATTTCACCCCAAAACAAAAGTGCCTTAGTCAATGTGCTGTAAAAAGATACCATGACTAAGGCAACTCTTATAAAAACATTGAATCGGGGCTGCCTTACAAGTCCAGAAGTTCAGTCCATTATCATTATCAGGTGTCCAGGTAGGCATGGTGCAGGAAGAGCTGAGAGTACTACATCTTCATGTGAAGGCAGCTAGGAGAACACTGGCTTTCATCCAGCTAGGATGAGGGTCTTAAAGGCTACACTCACAGTGACTCACCTACTCCAACAAGGCCACACCTTCCAAATAGTCCCACTCCCTAAGCCAAGCATATACAAACCATCACAAAAAAGAACATACCTTCTTCTCAGTACTTCATGGAAACTTCTCCTAAACTGACCATATAACTTGACACAAAGCAAGCCTCAACATACAAGACGATTGAAATAATATCTTGCATTCTATCAGATCACCACAGACTAAGGCTGGACTTCAATAACAACAAAAACACAGAAAGCCCACATACTTGTGGAAATTGAACAATTCTCTACTCAATGATAACTTGGTCTGGAAAGAAGTAAAGAAAAAAATTAAAGTCTTTGTAGAATTCAATGAAAATGAAGGTACAGCATACCCAAATTTATGGGACACAATGAAAGCACTGTTAAAACAAAAAAATTCATAGCACTAAGTGCCTTCCTAAAGAAATTGGAGAAATCCTATACTAGCAATTTAATAGCACACCTGAAAGCTCTAAGGAAGGAAGGAAGGAAGGAAGGAAGGAAGGAAGGAAGGAAGGAAGGAAGGAAGGAAGGAAGGAAGGAAGGAAGGAAGGAAGGAAGGAAGGAAGGAAAGAAAGAAAGAAAGAAAGAAAGAAAGAAAGAAAGAAAGAAAGAAAGAAAGAAAGAAAGAAAGAGAGAGAGAGGCAAACACACCCAAGAGAAGTAGATGGCAGGAAATAGCCAAACTCAGGACTGAAATGAATCAACTGGAAACAAAGAGAACAATACAAAACAAAAAAAAAATCAGCAAAATCAAGAGCTGGTTCTTTGAGAAAATCAACACGATACATAAACCCTTAGCAAACTTAACTAAAAAGTATATAGACAGTATACAAATTAACAAAATCAGAAATGAAAAGTGAAAGATAACAACAGAAAGTAAGAAAAATTCAAAAACATCATCAAATCTTACTACAAAGGAGTATACTTGACAAAACTAGAAAATCCAGACAAAAATGGATGATTTTCTACACAGATATCACATATCAAAATAAAATCAAGATCAGGTAAACTTTCCCAGAACCCCTAAGGAAATTGAAGCAGTCAATAAAAATCTCCCATCGAAAAAAAGCCCAGGGCTAGATGGTTTTAGTGCAAAATTCTACCAGACATTCAAAGAAGAAATAATACCAACACTCCTCAAACTACTCCACAAAATCGAAACAGAAGGAACACTACCTAATTCATTCTATGAGGCCACAGTTACTCTGATACCTAAACCACACAAACACCTAACAAGGAAGGAGAACTTCAGACCAATAGTGCTTATGAACATCAATTCAAGAATACTCTATAAAATTTTCACTAAGCAAATCCAAGAACATATTAAAATCATCATTCACCATGGTCAAGTATGCATCATCCAAGGGATACAGGAATGACTCAGTATATGAAAATCCATCAATGTAATTTAATATATAAACAAACTCAAACAAAAGAGTCATATGTTCATCTCATTAGATGCTGAAAAGGCCTCTGACAAAATTCTACATCCCTTTGTATTAAAAGTCTTGGAGGTATCAGGAATTCATGGCACATACCTAAACAAAATCAAAGCAACATACAGCAAACCAATAGCCAAGATCAAACTAAGTAGAGAAACTTGAAACAAACCCACTAAAATGAGGGATAAGACAAGGCTGCACACTCTCACCTTATCCAATACAGTACTTGAAGTTCTACCTAGAGCAATAAAATGACTAAAGGAGATCAAAGGGACAGAAATCAGAAAGGAAGATGTCAGGGCGTCACTATTTACAGATGATAAGATAGTATACATAAGCGATCCCAAAAATTCTACCAGAGGATTACTATAGCTGATTAACAACTTCAGCAAAGTGGCTGTCTATAAAAGTAACTCAAACAAATCAGCAGCTTTCCTTTATACAAATGATAAGTGGGCTGACAAAGAAATTAGGGAAACGACACCATTTGAAATAACCACAAATAATATATAAAATATCGTAATGTACCTCTAACCAACCAAGTAAAAAAGCTGTATGGCAAGAACTTCAAGCCCCTCCACCAAAAAAAAAAAAAAAAAAAAAAAAAAAAGACCTAAAAAGATGGAAAGATCTCCCATGCTCATGAATCAGTAGGAGTAACATAGTGAAAAGGCAATCAACAGAGTCAATGCAATTCACAACAAAATCCCAACACAATTCTTCACAGACATGGAAAAGAGAAATTCTCAACTTCATATGGAAAAACACAAACCCAAGATAGCCAAAACAATTTTGAACAATAAAAAACTTCTGAGGGAATCACCATCCTGACGTCAAGCTGTACTACAGAGCAATAGTAATAAAATCACATGCTATTCATACAGAGACAGTACAAACAGTGGAATAGAATCAAAGATCAAGAAATAAAACCACACAACTACAGATAATTCATCTCTGACAAAAAGCCCAAAACATACAGTGGAAAAAGAAAGCATCTTCAACAAATGGTGTTAGTCTAACAGATGGTCTGCATGTAGAAGAATGCAAATTGATCCATATTTATCACAATGGATCAAGAACCTCAACATAAAGCCAGATGCACTGAATCTAATAGAAGGGAAAGTGGGAAAGAGCCTCAAATACATTGGCACATGGGAAAACTTCCTAAACAGAACACCAATGGCTCAGGTTTTAAGAACAATAATTGAGAAATGGGATCTCTAGAAACTGAAAAGCTTCTGTAATCAATAGGACAAAATGGCAACCTACAGATTATGAAAAGATCGTCAATAACCCTACATCTGATAGAAGGCTAATATGCAAAATATATAACAAACTCAAGAAGTTAGACTCCAAAAAACTGAATAACCCAATTTAAAATGGGGTACAGAGCTAAAACAAAAATTCTCAACAAAGGAATCTCTAATTACTCAGAAGCTCTTAAAGAGATGTTCAAAATCCTTAGTCATCAGGGAAATGCAAATCAAAAAGACCTCGTTATGAGAAATTTAAAATTTATTCTCAGCAAACTCTGGAAATTCATGCGTAAAATCCCAGCACTGACATACCTCTTGATCTTAATCTAATCAATTTTATAATAGCCTTATTACATACACACCTACAACAATGCCTCCCAACAGGCTGTTTGATGAATAAACGTACAACTTACTGTCACTGGACTCATTAAGAGCTGCTTCGTTACAGCTAATTCCCTTTACAGAGAAATGAAATCTGTAAAACAAATGGGATTTTATCTAGACCCAAGAAACAGAAAGTTAAATGAAAATTTAGGTTATTTGTCCTTATACCATTCTGGCGAGAAGTCTAGAAAAGACAAAATAAAGTAATATGACTTTTGGTGTGTGTGTGGGGGGGGTCCCAAAATAATTCCTAGGCTACAACATGGGATAAATGCAGATTCAGGACAATCCTCTACATATTTACATCCAAAATCCTCTTCAGCCATATGTTTTGAATGACAGATATATGTCCCCCATGGGCCTTCATTGCTTAGTAGTTTGTCCCAGCTAGTAGTTCTTTGGGGGCCGGGAGTTTTTTGGGGGTGGGGACAGAGCACATTGAGAATCTTTGGAGAAGAAACACAACTGGTGAGAAGTAGAGGTGGTACCTGAGGGCAACAGTCCAGATGTGCTTCCCTCAAGAGCCCCCTAATTCTTGATCCCCAGGCATATGACCAAGCTGCATATCAAGGTCCAGCTGCTGGCTGAGGAGAGAACTCTGCCTCAATTGCCATGATTTCCCTGCAAAGATGGACTATACTTTCTGAACTAGGAACCAAAATAAATGTTTCCTTTTGTGAGCTGCTTCTGTTGGGTATTAGATATCAGCAGTAAGAGAAGCAAATGACAGAGAAGGACTAATATGACATGATGACATCAGTTCAAGGTAAAATAAGATATCATTACAGATAGAATATTGCCATTAAAACATAGGAAGGACACATTTCCTACCAAATTCTTGGAGTGATAAAGTTATCCATACATTCCTGAACATTTTTCCAGTCAGTAAGTCAATAGCTAAACATGTGTCTTATTTAAAACCACAGCGTATTTTGTCTGCAGAGGACATTTGAAAACGTCTGTGGGTATTATTCAGTGTCACAAACTGGGGTATGGAAAAGTCAGCAACTGTTACTGGCATCTGGTAAACCCAAGGCAAGGATAGCAAACATACAGAAAACACTCCACACAAAGTATTGTTCCAGCCAAACTACCAATAGTATCAAGGTTGAGAACAACTTGTTCTAACCTCTCCAAAACACAAGAGCATATTGCTTTCATTAATATCATTTTGCAAGTCCTTGATTTCTATCCAATCCAGTCATGTCTTAGTTGGTGTTTCTATTAATGTGATGACGCACCATGACCAAAAGCAACTTTGGAAGGAAAGAATTTATTTTAGCTCACAGTTTTTAAGTCCATCACTGAGAGAAGCCAGGACAGAAATTGGAGCAGAAGTAATAGAGGCAGGAACTCAGATCAGAAACCTAAAGGTAAGAATGGGAGCAGACACAGCAGAAGTGACTTCTTACTGGTCTGCTCCTCATCACTTGCTCATATTATCACACCTAGGGCAGTAAGATGGTCCCTCCCACATAAGTCATCAACCAAGGAAATGCACCAAAGGCTTGCCCTCTGGACAATCGGGTGGGACATGTTCTCAATTGAGGTTCCATCTTCTAAAAGGTGTCTAACTTGTGTCAATTAGATATAAAACTAGCCAGCGCAAGTCAGCTCCATCTTTACCTATAATACCATTCTGTGCTGGCACATATAGTGCTCACTTACCATCTTACACAGACTCTTAACAATGTCTCACCAGACGTTCAATAGGTGGCCCTTCCTGTGACATGCACCCGTACCCCACACACACATGCATATATACAATAATAATACAACTTTAGAACAGAAATTGTTATTGCGTACATATAAATAAAAAGTATGTCTGATTAAACCTCTCCTCTATTAATTGCTATGCTCCCAGCTTTTGTAGATAGACTGCTCAAACTTCCGCTTCCTTTACATGACATTTTCCCTGTGTGTCTAAGTTCAAATTTCAGTCTTCTTAAAAAGATTTTAGTCATTGGATTAAGACCCATCCTAATTCATTTTGACCTCATCTTAAGTTGAATTACAGCTATAAATATTTTATTTCCAAGCAGTTTATATTTGGGTTCTGAAGATTAGAAAATATCTACATTCTAGCAACATCTATATATTCAACACACAACAGTCCCCCAAATCACTTTTCCATATGGCAACCCTAATGGTCTTCTGAAGTGTACATCAGGCCTTGTCACTGTCCTGCCTACAAGGCTGTGTTCAAGTGACCTCTTCCTACCTCTCCAATGTCATTTCTTGACACAGTCTTCTTGTACACCAGTTATACTGGCCTCTCTGTCCTTCAAACAAGCTGTCTTAGTTACAGTTTCATTGCTGTGAAGAGATACCATGACTAAGGCAACTCTTATAAAGAAAAGCATTTCATTGGGTCTGGTCTACAG
This sequence comes from Mus musculus, assembly GCF_000001635.26. Classification (NCBI taxonomy): domain Eukaryota; kingdom Metazoa; phylum Chordata; class Mammalia; order Rodentia; family Muridae; genus Mus; species Mus musculus. The sequence goes on along the minus strand of NC_000077.6, from coordinate 30,964,307 downwards.
TTTCAGAGGTTCAGTCCATTATCACCATGGAGGGAAGGATGGCAGCATGCAAGCAGACATGGTGCTGGAGGAAGAACTTAGAACTTCACATCTTAATCTGAAGGTAGCCAGGAACTTCATTCCACAGACAGCCAGGAGGAGGCTCTCTGTTCCAAACTGGGTAGAGCTTAAGCCTTAGGAGCCCTCAAAGCCCACCCTCACAGTGCCTCACTTTCCAACAAGGCCACACCTCCTAATGGTACCACTTCCCATAGGCCAAGTATATTCAAACCACCATGCAGGCCAACCTCATTCCTGCCTCAGGCTTCTGCCTGGATATTTCTATGTAGTTCTCCTCTTTTCACCATTCCAGGCAAATCAGAAGTGCCACTTCCCCCCAGGCACCTACCTACTTAGGTAGGAGTCTACCTGCTTAGGTATGTGACCACTTACGAAACGCCATACACACCAGTGGCATTCTCTTTCACATAAACCTAGTTGCTTTGCAGCATTTAGTAATTGTTTTACTTACATTTCTCCTTACTTGAACCTAAGCTCCACTGACAGCATATTCAATCACTATGATCTCAGAGTCTGAAGCAGGGACAACTATGCAACACCTTAAACACCAATTATTTAATTACACCTCTAAGTTTTCCTTTTTTTTTTTTTTCTGGTCATTCAAATATTTAATCCATTTGGTCACCTCTATTTGCTTTGTATGCTTGAAAAACAGACACACCCTCAAATGATTTCAATGCAAAGCCTACCACCTCAAAGAGTTCTGACCTCCCCAGCATGTGAGAGGCCTGGGATTATAAATTGAAGGCCAAGGAAATGGAAAAATGGCTCAAACGTTGAAACTACTAGCTGGCCTTTCAGAGGAACCAAGTTTGATCCCAGACATGAAGGCTAACAATCCTCTATAACTCCAATTCCAAAGGATCCAATACCCTCTTCTGTCCTCTATGGGCACTGCACCCATGTGGTACACAGACACACATGGAGGCAAAATATCCATATACGTAAGTAAAGATCTTTAATGCAAGGACAGCCAAGTTACATACAGTTTCAAACCAAAGAAGTACTGACATATTTTCAAAAAGGTCTGACCCTTCTTTGACATTATGCTATGTTCTCTGAACCAACTCTCTATTCCTTAATAGTCCCAATCTCCTGTTGCTGACTCTACCTCACCTTTTCCTCTGACCACACCAAAAAGCACTAATGGACCATCTAAAAATTGAACACACTCTCCCTACTGTCTAATGAAATCCTGTAAACACTTTACGTTCCAGTTCTAGTGTCACCTCCCCTGGGACACCTTTTCTGTCCAAGTCTGGAGTTCTTCAGTTCCTTCTTTTTAACTTCATCACAACATCTATTTACTATAAAATCTACAGAACCTGATTCATAAGGATTAGACTTCTTAATGCAGTGGAAGTATTTTTTAAAATTTTTTATTAGATACTTTATTTACATTTCAAATATTGTTCCCTTTCCTGTTTCCCCTCCGAAAATTCCCTATCCCCTCCACCCCTCCCCGTTTTCCCCAACCCACCCACTCCCATTTCCTGGCCCTGGCATTACCCTATACTGAGGCATAGAACTTTCACAGGACCAAGGGTCTCTCCTCCCACTGATGACCAACTAGGCCATTCTCTGCTACATATGCAGCTAGAGCCATGAGTCCCGCCACGTGTTTTCTTTGAATGGTGATTTAGTCCTAGGGAGCTCTGGGGTTACTGGTTAGTTCATATTGTTGTTCCTCCTAAGGGGCTGCAAACCCCTTCAGCTCCTTAGGTACTTTCTCAAGCTCCTTCATTGGGGACGCTATGCTTCATCCAATAGATGGCTGTGAGCATTCACTTTTGAATTTGTCAAGCACTGGCAAAGCCTATCAGGAGACAGCTTTATCAGACTCCTGTTAGCTAGCTCTTGTTGACATCTGCAATAATGTCTGGGTTTGGTGGTTGTTTATGGGATGGATCCCCAGGTGGGGCAGTCTCTAGATGGTCATTCCATTAGTCCCTGCTCTGAACGTTGTCCCTATAACTCCTTCCATGGGTATTTTGCTCCCCCTTCTAAGAAGGTGTATTAGTCAGGGTTCTCTAGAGTCACATAACTTATGGGTAGTTTCTATATAGTAAAGAAAATTGGTGATTGGTCTGCAGTCTAACTCCCAACAATGGTAAATAGTCAGCAGCAGCTGTGAATGGAAGTCCAAGGATCTAGCAGTTGCTCAGTCCCACACAGTAAGCAGGCAAAGAAGAGAGAGACAGAAAGACAGAGAGAGAGAGAGAGAGAGAGAGAGAGAGAGAGAGAGAGAGAGAGAGAGTCTTCCTTTGTCCAATGTCTTTATGTAAGTCTCCAGCAGAAGGTGTAGCCCAGATGAAAGGTGTGTGCCACCACACCTTTAATCCCAGATAACCTTGAGCTCAGAGATCTCCCTGAATTAATCTTCTGGAATTCATAGCCACTATGCCTCAAGATCTCTATACCAAGATCCAGGTCAGAAACGTCTATCTCCCAGCCTCCAGATTAGGATCACGGGTGAGCCTTCCAATTCTTGAATGTAGTTCATTCCAGATATAGTCAAGTTGACAACCAAGAATAACCACTACAGAAGGATTGAAGTGTCCACACGTTGTTCTTCTATCTTCTTGAGTTTCATGTGTTTTGCAAATTGTATCTTGGGTATTTTGAGCTTCTGGGCTAATATCCACTTATCAGTGAGTGCATACAATGTGCATTCTTATCTGATTGGGTTACCTCACTTAGGGTGATATCCTCCAGATCCATACATTTGTCTAAGAATTTCATGAACCCATTGTTTTTAATAACTGAGTAGTACTCCATTGTGAACATGTACCACATTTTCTGTATACATTACTCTGTTGAGGAACATCTGGGTTCTTTCCAGCTTCTGGCTATTATAAGTAAGGCTGTGCTATGAACATAGTGGAGCATCTGTCCTTATTACAAGTTGGAGCATCTTCTGGGTATATACCCAGGAGTGGTATAGCTAGATCCTCAGGTAGTACTATGTCAATTTTCTGAGGAACCACGAAACTGATTTCCAGAGTAGCTGTACCAGCTTGCAATGCCACCACCAATGGAGGAGTGTTCCTCTTTCTCCAAATCCTAACCAGCATCTGCAGTCACCTGAGTTTTTGAAGTTAGTCATTCTGACTGTTGTGAGGTGGGGTCTCAGGGTTATTTTGATTTGCATTTCTCTAATGATTAAAGATGTTGAACATTTTTAAGGTGAGTCTCAGCCATTCGGTATTCCTCAGTTGAGAATTCTTTGTTTAACTCTGTACCCCATTTTTAATAGGGTTACTTGGTTTCCTGGGGTCTAACTTCTTGAGTTCTTTGTATATATTGGATATTAGCACTTTATCAGATTTAGGATTGGTAAAATCTTTTCCCAATCTGTTGTTTTTGTCTTATTGACAGTGTCCTTTGCCTTACAGAAGCTTTGCAATTTTATAAGGTCCCCTATGTCAATTCTTGATCTTACAGCACAAGCCATTGGTGTTCTCTTCAGGAATTTTTCCCCTGTGCCCATATCTTTGAGGCTCTTCCCTACTGTCTCCTCTATAAGTTTCAGTGTCTCTGGTTTTATGTGGAGTTCCTTGACCCACTTAGACTTGAGCTTTGTACAAGGAGATAGGAATGGATCAATTTACATTCTTCTACATGCTGACTATCAGTTGAGCCAGCACCATTTGTTGAAGATGCTGTCTTTTTTTCCCTGGATTGTTTTAGCTCCTTTGTCAAAGATCAAGTGACCATAGGTGTTGAGGTCACTTCTGTGTATTCAGTTCTATTCCACTGATCTACCTGTCTGTCTTTGTACCAGTACCATGCAGGTTTTATCACAACTGCTCTGTAGTACAGCTGGAGGTCAAGGATGGTGATTTCACCAGAAGTTCTTTTATTGTTGAGAATAGTTTTTCCTATCCTGGGTTTTTTGTTATTCCAGATGAAGAGTTGAGTTGAAATTTTGATGGGGATTGCAATGAATAGGTAGATAGCTTTCAGCAAGATAGCCATTTTTACTATATTAATCCTGCCAATCCATGAGCATGGGAGATCTTTCCATCTTCTGAGATCTTCTTCAATTTTTCTTCAGAGACTTGAAGCTCTTATCACATAGATCTTTCACTTGCTTTGATAAGAGTCACACCAAAGTATTTTATATTATTTGTGACTACTGTGAAATATGTTGTTTCCCTAATTTCTTTTTCAGCCTGTTTATCCTTTGTGTAGAGAAAGGCCACTGATTTGTTTCAGTTAATTTTATATCCAGCTACTTTGCTGAGTTGTTTATCAGATTTAGGAGTTCTCTGGTGGAATTTTTGGGGTCACTGATATATACTACCATATCATCTGCAAAGAGTGATAATTTGACTTCTTCCTTTCCAATTTGTATTCCTTTGATCTTCTTTTGTTTTCTAATTGCTTTGGCTAGGACTTCAAATACAATATTGAATAGGTAGGGAGAGAGTGGGCAGCCTTGTCTACTCCATGATTTTAGTGGGATTGCTTCAAGTTTCTTTCCATTTATTTTGCTGTTGGCTACTGGTTTGCTGTATATTGCTTTTATTATGTTTAGGTATGAACCTTGAATTTCTAATCTTTCCAAGACTTTTATCATGAACGGGTGTTAGATTTTGTAAAGTGCTTTCTTAGCATCTAGTTAGATGATCATGTGGTTTTTGTCTTTGATTTTGTTTATACAGTGGATTATGTTGATGAATTTCTGTATATTGAACGATCCCTGCATCCCTGGGATGAAGCCTACCTGATCATAATGGATGATTGTTTTGATGTGTTCATGGATTCAGTTTGTGAGAATTTTATTGAGTATTTTTGCATCCATATTCTTGAAGGAAACTGGTCTGAAATTCTTTTTCTTTTTTCTTTTTTTCTTTTTTTTTGGTTGGGTCTTTGTGTGGTTTGGTATTAGAGTAATTGTGGCTTCATAGAATGAATTTGGTAGAGTACCTTCTGTCTCTATTTTGTGGAATAGTTTGAGGAGTATTGGAATTGAGTCCTTTTTGAAGGTCTGATAGAACTCTGCACTAAACCCATCAGGTCTTGGGCTTTTTTTTTGTTTGTTTGTTTGTTTGGTTGGTTGGTTGGTTGGTTGGTTGGGAGACTATTAATGACTGTTTCTTTTTTTTTTTTTAGAGGATATGTGACTTTTTATATCGTTAATCTGATCCTAATTTAATTTTGGTACCTGGTATCTGTCTAGAAAATTGTCCATTTCATCCAGGTTTTCCAGTTGTGTTGAGATACTGCCCCTATGCCCTCTAGTTAATCTGGCTAATGGTTTATCTATCTTGTTGATTTTCTAAAAAAAACAGCTCCTGGTTTGGTTGATTCTTTGTATAGCTGTTTTTGTTTCTACTTGGTTGATTTCAGCCCTGAGTTTGATTATTTCCTGCGGTGTACTCCTCTTGGGAGAATTTGCTTCCTTTTGTTCTAGAGCTCTCAGGTGTGCTGTTAAGCTGCTAATGTGTGCTCTCTCCATTTTCTTTTGGGGACAGTCAAAGCTATGAGTTTCCTCTTAGGAATGCATTCATTGTGTTCCATAAGTTTGGGTATGTTGTGGCTTCATTTTCATTAAACTCTAAAAAGTCTTTAATTTCTTTATTTCTTCCTTGACCAAGTTATAATTGAGTAGAGTGTTGTTCAGCTTCCACATCAATGTTGGCTTTCTATTATTTATATTGTTATTAAAGATCAGCCTTAGTCCGTGGTCATCTGATAGGATGCATGTGATTCTTTCAATCTTCTTGTATCTGCTGAGGCCTGTTTTGTGACTGTTTATATGGTCAATTTTGGAGAATGTTCCATGAGGTGCTGAGAAGAAGGTCTATCCTTTTGTTTTAGGATAAAATGTTCTATAGATATCTGTTAAATCCATTTGTTTCATAACTTCTGTTAGTTTCACTTTGTCTTTGTTTAGTTTCTGTTTCCAGGATCTGTCCATTGATGAGAGTGGGGTGTTAAAGTCTCCCACTATTACTGTGTGTGGTGCAATGTGTGCTTTGAACTTTACTAAAGTTTCTTTAATGAATGTGGATGCCCTTGCATTTGGAGCATAAATATTCAGAATTGAGAGTTCCTCTTGGAAGATTTTACCTTCGATGAGTATGAAGTACCCCTCCTTCTCTTATTTGATAACTTTGGGTTGGAAGTCGATTTTATTTGGTATTAGAATGGCTACTCTATCTTGTTTCTTTGGACCGTTTACTTGGAAAATTGTTTTCCAGCCTTTTACTTTGAGGTAGTGTCTCTCTTTGTCCCTGAGGTGGGTTTCCTGTATGCAGCAAAATTTGGGTTCCTGTTTTTGTAGCCAGTCTGTTAGTCTATGCCTTTTTATTAGGGAATTGAGTCCATTACTATTAAGAGATATTAAGGAAAATTCATTGTTGCTGTTATTTTTGTTGTAAGTGTTGGGATTCTGTTCATGTGGCTATCTTCTTTTAGGTTTCATGCTTTTTCTAGGGTGTAGTTTTCCTCCTTGTGTTGGAATTTTCCCTTTATTATCCTTTGAAGAGCTGGATTTGTGGAAAGATAGTGTGCAAACTTGGTTTGGTCATGGAATACTTTGGTTTCTCCATCTACAGTAATTCTCTCAATTGGGTATAGTAGCCAGGGCTGGCATTTGTGTTCTCTCTGGGTCTGTATACATCTGTCCAGGATCTTCTGGCTTTCATAGTCTCTGGGGAGAAGTCTGGTGTAATTCTAATAGGTCTGCCTTTATATGTTACTTGACCTTTTTCCCATACTGCTTTTAATATTCTATCTTTGTTGAGTACATTTAGTGTTTTGATTATTATGTGTCAGGAGGGATTTCTTTTCTGGTACAAACTATTTGGAGTTCTGTAGACTTCTTGTATGTTCATGAGCATCTTTTTCTTTATGTTAGGGAAGTTTTCCTCTATAATTTTGTTGAAGATATTTACTGGCCCTTTAATTTGAAAATCTTAATTCTCATCTATACCTATTATCCTTAGGTTTGATCTTTTCATTGTGTCCTGGATTTCCTGGATTTTTTGAGTTAAGATCTCTTTGCATTTTGCATTTTCTTTGATTGCTGTGTCCATGTTTTCTATGGAATCTTCTGCACCTGAGATTCTCTCTTCCATTTCTTGTACTCTGTTGTTGATGCTTGCATCTATGGCTCCTGATTTCTTTCCTAGGATTTCTATCTCCAGATTTGTCTACCTTTGTAATTTCTTTATTGTTTCTAGTTCCATTTTATATCCTGGATGGTTTTGTTCAGTTCCTTCACCTGTATGCATGTGTGTTCCTGTAATTCTTTAAGGGATTTTTGTGTTTCCTCTTTGAGGGCTTCTACTTGTTTACCTGTGTTCTCCTATATTTCTTTAAGGGAGTTATTTATGTCCTTCTTAAAGTCCTCCATCATCATCATGAGAAGTGACTTTAGATCCATTTCTTGCTTTTCTGGTGTGATGGTATATACATGACTTGCTATGATGGGTTCTGATGATGCTAAGTAACCTTGGTTTGTTGTTTCTGTTCTTATGCTTGCCTCACACGATCTGATTATCTCCTGTGCTCCCTGCCCTCCATATATCTGATTGTTGCCTGTCCTCTCTGTAATCCTGTCTCAGTCAGAAATCCTAAGACTCCAGGTTTCTCTGTGATTCTGAGATTCTGGGTGTGTCAGAGTTCTTGGCAGTCAAGCTTCCTCTGAGACCCTGAGATCTTCACGTGACCAAGATCTTCACGTGACCAAGCTCTTTGGGATCCCAGGATCCTAAGATTCTGGACGTGTTAGAGCCCCTGGAAGTGGTACCTCCTGTGGGGGGCATGGAGCTGTCCACTGAGATCGAAACCAAGGTAGACCAGTGCCGACTAGAAGGAACCTGAGCCACTGGTCGGGCAAGGTTCCTATGTCCCTGCTCCTGCTGGGCCCAGGCACTCCTGGTGGTGTTGGAACAGATGTTGTGTTCTACTGACCAGTGATCCTAAGATCCTGGGCGTGCTAGGGCACCTGGAGAATGGAGAGTCCTCAGGGGACCGTGGGACTGTCTGCCGAGTTTGTGCCCAAGGTGGCCGCAGCAGAAGTATTTATAGTCATATTATGATTAGCAGAAACTAAATAATAAATGTTAGGTATTATTCTATCTAGTTAGAAATTTTTATGAGACTATGATGATGATGTGTTTTGTGTTGTGCATATCTATGCATGTGTCAGATCTCAAAATGCAGTTACAGATGGTTGGAGCCTGCCTCCTTGTGAGTGCTGGGACCACCAGTCCTCTAGAAGAGCAGCCAGTACTCTTAGTAACTGGACCATTTCTCTAGCCCCTAGTTCATAATTATTCATTTGTAGTATCTCAATGATAGAAAATGAGATACAAATGACAGGAGCCCATTTACTCTCTAGCTTACCAATCCCAATGCCTGACACACATTAAACATTATGATGAGCTAATGCAATGAACAAAACATCAGTTCTAGAACAATATTGTTTTAATAGTGTGAGTCTTTACCTTAAAGAAAACTTACAAAGCTGAAAAACGGACTGCTCTTCCTGCTTTTTGATTTGGTTCAAATTTGAGTGTGGGGATATGACAGCCAGCCTTAATCTAGTGGCACTATGTTTTTACCCACTGAAAAATGAACTGCTCTATCTCAGTCATTAGAGTAGAAGTCCTCTGTGATGACTGACGAAACTTAACGTGGAGCCAGGCTTCCCTTAACTGGCCAATGAGTCTTTTGCTCTGGAATGCCTGGGAGATCCTAATGGATAGATAAGAATCAGACAATGGGGCTATAAAGCATTAAAGGCTGCTTGCCTTTTGTAAAACTTACTATCGCTTTGGGGAAGGGATAAAATGGTTTTTTTTTTTTTATTACTGTATAATGAGAAAGTAAGAAACAACTGAGAGAAGTGAGACAATTTTCCTGATCAGATGTAGACTCCATGGATATCAGTAATCCATGTAATTCAGATGTCCTCCTTAAAGCCCCACCTTAATTCACCTTTTGCATGGTGGGCTGTATTTGCTCTATGGCTCCCTTCCTTCTGCCAACAGTAAGAATAAGTTCATTTAGTCTAAATTTGAATTGAGTCTAAGTCTCTTCTCCCAGTGGATTTTAACACCACAACATGGGCAGTCCTTACCAAATGTTCTATGGCAAACACTGTAAAATTATTACACAGGAGATGAAAAAAAATGTGGACATTATTTTCTTTTTTCAAGAAGGGGACAAAAACCAAAACTTTCTGTCTATATTCAGTCTGCTGTAACTTGATTCATAACTTCACATTCACCTGGCTCTGGCCTTGACATAAACTTTCTGGACTTAAGTAAAATAACAACAGTCCAACACTTGAGTCAAGGGAGGGAAAACTTCTCCTGAAGTAAAAATGCAGGACTGTACGCGCCTAGCCACCCAACAAATCTATGCCAAAGTCGAAGGACGTGGCAGGTGTCACTGGGGGTGTCCCCAAACACACAGCATCTGAGACAGACGTGACAACAGTCGCCATCAAAAGAAACTAAGAGAAGCTTCTGGAGAGAAGATGGAGAGTGCAAATAGCAAAAGACTGGAGGGTAGGCAGCTCAGTCGGAACTGTAAGTTCTACTTCGACTCTGCACAGCTCGGTTCTCTACTTGCTTTCTGAGAGCGGGCCGCCGCCCACTCACCCCCAAATCCCGAGAGTCCCTAGCGGCTGGACTGAGCGCGCGGGCCAGGACTCACCTGGCCGGGCCGCTTCGTCCAAGCGCCGTCTCCAGACCCGTTCAACCGGCGTCAGTCCCGGGCCTCTGCGTTTGAGTCCAACCGCTAGGATGCTACAGCAGCAACGCAATGCAACGCGACCCAAGCGCGGGCTTCCGTAGGCCACCGACTCAACAACCCCGGATGTTGATGTGCTGCCTGCCCCGGAAGCGGTGGCCCCAAGCCCTTGTAAGGCGGAGGCGGCTTTGCCCAGCCGTCTGCAAGGAGACGTGGCGGCGGCGGTTGGGTCCCCTGCACTAAGGACGCTTTGTAGTACCTCCTCTTCTTCCTCCTCCTCCTCCTCCTCCTCCTCCTCCTCCTCCTCCTCCTCCTCCTCCTCCTCCTCCTCCTCCTCCTCCTCCTCCTCCTCCCCCTCCTCCTCCCCCTCCTCCTCCCCCCCTTCCTCCCCCTCCTCCTCCCCTCCTCCTGTTCTCCTCTGGTAGAGGAGGTTGTGACGGTGGCTGGAGGACGCGGCAATGGAGGAAGGAGACGGCGGCTTGCGGAGCCTGGTCCCCGGAGGGCCACTGTTGCTGGTTCTGTACGGTCTCCTGGAGGCGTCCGGCGGCGGCCGAGCGCTGCCCCAGCTCAGCGACGACATCCCCTTCCGAGTCAACTGGCCTGGTACCGAGTTCTCTCTGGTCAGTGCCCTCACGAGCCGCAGCCTTCTCCCCTCTTTCTGGCACGAAGCATTCGGGCCAGCCCTCGATTCCTTAGCTTTTTCTTCCAGAACCTTTTTTTCCCAAGCATTTATCGACCCCAAGCCTAAGTGTGTTCGTTCATTCATTAATTCGTTTAGCACACTAAGTGGATATGCCCTCCATACTAACTAGGAGATCAGCGGTCACTTCATCTCCCTCCTTTAAATCTCATTACGTTAGATCTGGCTTCTCTACAGCCCCACTCTGTGGAGGAAGTTTTAGAATTAACTAGCACATCACCCTACCCGCACAACCGTCCAACAGACAGGAGTCCCATCTCTATTCATTCTTTCTCTCCAACACACACTTAAAAACGACGTATACAGCTTCTGAGAATCTTTTCCCTTAAGGCATTTGAGAGGGCTATTTGGTTTGGAAGATATTAGTGAGCTTATATGCGGAATACTACTGGCCATGCAGAATAGACTAGAGGCTTGAATGTATTACCACTATTATTTAGGACTCTAGAACATGAGATTAAAAAGGATTTTATGATCGTTAATTAATGTGTATTGTGTAAAAAGGCAAGAATGAAAGAGCCAGTGGCTGTGAGGCTCCCAATGTGAGAACTGGGAACTGTACTCACCCCTCCGAGAAGAGTAATAATGTGTTTTTAATTTCTGTGGCATCTCTCCAGTCCTAGAATACGAGATTTTGGTGTATAATCTAACAAGAATGGAAATTCAGTTTTGAATGATTGTAGTGCTGAAATGTCTATCCATGTGTAACTACTACAGACAAATTTACCACACACCTAGATCTGGATTCCATTGCCAGCACCGCCAAAAAAGTAAACAAGTGCAAACTAGAACTTAAACAGATCCGCCTGCCACGGCCTCCTGAGGGCGGGGCTTAAAGGTGTGTGCCACAATGTATAGCCTCAATGTATGTATTAATTAGCATTTAAACTTCAATCTATTGCCTTACTAGTTTTCTTTTACAGCCCAAACTTTATCTTTTCTGTTAGATAGGACAACAGTATACAGTTTTTAATTTCCTCCTTATCATTTAAAGATGTTTACACTATTTTGCCTACATCTGAAAATGTGCTTTAACAATCTTCAGTAGAACTGGTCAATTTACTTGAGGAACCTTTGTTCTAAAGAGCACTGAATGTATTCAGGGTAAAGCACCTTAACTGACAAAAAATAATGTATGCTTTTGATTCTGTTTCTAGCCTACAACTGGAGTTTTGTATAAAGAAGATAATTACATCATCATGACAACTGCTCATAAAGAAAAATACAAATGTATACTTCCACTTGTGACAAGTGGGGATGAGGTATGTTTTTTATACATATATTGCTGATCTCTCTAACTAAAGATGCATTTTACAGCCTTATGATCATATATTAAAATAAGTAACAAGCGTCTCAACAGCCTTGTAGCAAAAAATATTAAATTGGGAATTTATTTTAGAAAAATTAGCAACCAGGCAAGTGTGATGTTCACACCTCTAATCTCAACACTAAGAGGTTCAGGCAGAAGAATTACCATGAATTTAAGGCCAGGCTGGACAGACACATTGTGAGACCTTGTCTAAAATTACAAATGGGAGAGAGGAATTAGTTACTAATGTTTTGAATAAAAAGCTAACTCTTTGCTTGTTTTCCTTTATAGAAATGGTGTTTGTGGAACACAATACAGCTTTTAATGTAAACATAGTGCTTTCATAAAGAATTTTTTATAATAAATAATTCTCCAGGTTCCTTATACTTTCTCACTACCTCAGCGCATGCCCTTTTCTTCCTCCTAAAACAACCTAACTCCTCTTAGCCATCCTTCAGGGCGATGACTTCTTTCCCGATGAGGCAGGAGAAGCAACATAGTAAGGTGTAAAAGACAACAGCCTAGAGCCAGGAGGCTGAGGTATAGGCTACGGTTAGCTGTGCATCCCTGGACCAATTAGAAACTCAGTTCCTCTACCCAATGCATTGATTAAGCCAATTTACATTTTCATGGTCTGCAAAGTAGAAATATTAGACTCAGGGCTTTTCTTAAGTTTTTTCCATATTTGAAGTCTGTCCAAGGCAGCTATCCCATGCTGTTTTAAACCCCCTTAAAACAAAATCCACCCACATGTGTGGCTCAAGCCTGAAGTATAAAAATATGAAGGAAACTGAAAAGCACCATTCCACAATAGAACCATTCTAAGACTTTAATAGCTAGAATTTAGGGGGGAATATGGGTGATTAAAAATTCTGAAATAAGTCTACAAGGATTGTCAGAAAACTGATACTTCAGAACCTTTTTAAAAAGAGAATGAAGTGCTATAGAAGGTTTTTCTGTGGCTTCATACTTCAGTTCATTTAAAAGAAGTAACATCCCATACGTTCTTGTTCAAGTTGTTAGCTCTTTTTTTCTTTTATTTCCAAGCATTTGTGATTCAACCATTGAATTCATACCCAACCAGCAGGGTTGGATGAAGTTCTAGGAAAGCTGTGTATTAAGCTTATTTTTTTCTAGGAAGAAGAAAAGGATTACAAAGGCCCCAATCCAAGAGAGCTTTTGGAACCACTATTTAAACAAAGCAGTTGTTCCTACAGAGTAAGTATTTTATGTGCATTTGAAAGTAAGTCTTTAGCAGCCAGTAGACGCTTAAAATGGCTTTTCTTCGTTTATTAGGGTATGACACCCTTTAAGTTGGGCACAAGTCTTACTGCTTAATAGTATGTTGTTCATTTAAATTCTTATATAGTACACCAATATCAAAGTATCAGCTACTGAACTACTTTGAATGTTTTGGGGTTCAAAGGAAAGCCTTTTTGAATTCTTGAATAGAATTATAAAATGCTAACCACTATTTATAAGCTATGTAGAAAATTAGCCCGATAGTTATTACAGACCTAAATAAGCCCTAGCTCTATTTTACAGAGCCAGTTAGTAGAAACCACATATACCTCACAAGTTTTGTATTTTGTGTGGCATAATTTTGTGTCACTTCATAAAAATTTATTCCAGCTGCTTAAAATTTTAGGTAAAATTCGGTTGACTTATATGGCTTTTGTGTGTTAAAAACATACCTGTCTTTTTAGATTGAATCTTACTGGACTTATGAGGTCTGTCATGGGAAACATATTCGACAGTACCATGAAGAAAAAGAAACTGGCCAAGTATGTTTTTCTTTAAACATAAACCATAAAATGAGAAATTTCACAATGATATTGATAATTTTTCAAGTTGTAACAAATTAAATATGTTTGTAATATACTGTACTTTTTTTAATGTAGAAAGTAAATATTCATGAATACTACCTTGGGAATATGTTGGCTAAGAATCTTCTGTATGAAAAAGGTTAGTCTCTACAATGGTGATATACTACTGGGTTTGGTTTAACATTTGAGTCCAGGCATGGTGGGACATGACTGTAATGCTAGCGTTTGGAGAGTAGAAGCAGTAGGAAAAGGAATTCAAGGCCATTGGCTTTACCTAGCAAGGCCTATATGCTTCTGCAACATGAGATTGACTCAGAGAAAGAAAGAAAAGAAAAAATGGTTTTGGATATTGTGTGACTTTCTTTAAACTTTATTATTATTACAGTTTTATTTAAGGTGTGTGCCAGTGCATGCATAAAGGAGCTTGAGGAAAACTTGTGGGAATCAGTTCTCTCCACCATGTCATTCCCGGGAACCAAACTCAGATTTTTCATAGAGAGCCATTTTGTGAACACTAACTTTAGAGGGTGTATAAACACCACGTATGAGGTGCTGGCTCCAATACCCAACAACCCACTCCAAAGCAGAAATCTTAGTGTTTGCACCTTCTTTAAAAATAAGTTTAATGTTTCAAAGCTGATTTTAAAACACAGTTATTTTTATTGTAGAGATGGGATTGTTCATGCTGTATGATTACCTTTTTCTTGCATTGTTTCCATAGAACGAGAAGCAAAAGAAAATGAAAAGTCAAATGAGGCAAGTGATGTGTTAAGTTTTCACACTTCATTGTTAGGTATGACCTTAGTGACAAAAGCTACATATATATTCCTTATATAATACTACATGGAAGTAGAACAGATAAGTTTCACAAATGTATGATATCTGGGTTGTCTATGGAAAAATACATCACCAGCTGGGCACGATGGCTCACATATTTAATTCCAGCATTCAGGAAGCAGAGGTGAGCAAATTTCTGTGAGCCCAGGCCATCTTGTGACCATCTTGAGACCCTGTCTCAAACAATAAATAAATTATGTTGTTCTCCTACTATTTACTTTTTAAGTAATACCTAAGCTGTCATCCCAGCTTCTTGGAAGACTGAGGCAGGAGGGTCACAAGTTCAAGGACTTCCTATACTATTTACTTTACACATAGCAGAAGGAGAGAACCAACTCCTGAGAGTTGTCCTCTGACTTCCACAAACACATAGAGCTGTATGTGCACATATATGCAAATACATAAATATGATGTCAAAACAATTAAAACAAGGAAAAGCGAAACTATAGCCCAGAAATAGAACAGTGTCTAGCATATGTGACACCGTAAACTCAATCTCCACTTAAAGGAAAATATCAATTATATGTCTGTAAAGGATTCTAAGATACCACTTCATCATTTCAGTGCAAGATGGTGTTGCTTTCTATATAGCATTGGAAACAGTGGTAATAAGAGCATTTTTTAATTGCTTGCTTCTCATCTCTTATGACTAGCTTATAAACTGCACATGTAAATAGCAAGCTACCCACCTACACAGGCTATAAAAATAGAGGCTAAGAATAGGGGCTGTCTTTTACCTCTGCCCAGTGCAAAGCTGCTATGCATATGCATATTGTAGGTACTTCATATATGTCCATCAAATGATGGCTCAGAGTAGTATTGTGTAAAAGGGCAATTAGTGTAGTTCAAAGGATGTTGCTTTCTTTCTTGCTTGCTTTCTTTTTTCTTCCTTCCTTTCTTTTTTTTTCTTTTACTATCAGCCCTTCTTGGAAATCAGCCTTGAAACTCGCAGAATATAAAGTAGAAACAATGCTCTCTACAAGTTTAATGAAGAGGGAGCTAAGCAGCCCAGTATAGTACATTTTCTCATTAGCTTAGTTTGTGTCTTCAGAACTATTGAGAGTAACTCAGATTAATCATGTGTTTGTACTCTTCACTTAAATGTACATTGACTTAACATTTTAATTTTAATTTGCTCTATATTATACTATCCCTAAATACATATTTGCTCAACTAAGAACTTAAGAATCAGAACATTAGGGTTGACTTAAAAGAAAGTACAGAAATTTTCCTCTTCTGTTTTTAAAGAAAATGTAATATTTTTTAAATAAATGTTTTCCCCATCCTCAAACACACCTCAAATTTCTAATAAAAGGTCTGTCTTATACTTTCTTTAAGATTCCCACTAAAAACATTGAAGGTCAGATGACACCCTACTATCCTGTTGGAATGGGAAATGGTACACCTTGTAGTCTGAAACAAAATCGACCCAGATCAAGTACTGTGATGTACATATGCCATCCTGAATCTAAGCATGAGATCCTTTCAGTAGCTGAAGTTACAACTTGTGAATATGAAGTTGTCATTTTGACACCACTCTTGTGCAGTCATCCTAAATACAAGTAAGATGTTCACTCAATATTCTAAACATACAATGCACATGTGCTTTAAAGCATTCATATTTAGCCTTAATGTTTTTTTCTTACTGAATAGGTTCAGAGCCTCTCCTGTGAATGACATATTCTGTCAATCACTGCCGGGCTCTCCATTTAAACCCCTCACACTAAGACAGTTGGAGCAGCAGGAAGAGATACTGAGAGTGCCATTCAGGAGAAATAAAGAGGTATGAGAGTTAACTAATTATACTTCCTCAGTGTTTCATTTTCCATGTCTTAGAACCTGTACCATGATGTGTTAGGTATTTCTGTAGCATTATAGTGGCAATTTATTTTATTAAATTCAAATTTTGAATTCTAATTATTTAAATAATATCAACTCTTTATCTTATACTTTTCAGAATTTTTTATCATTTTTTTAATTAATTTACTTACTTTACATCCCTGCCACTGTTTGCCTTCCCTTCTCTCCTCCCAGTCCTTCCCTCCCACCTCCCTCCAACCCCCATCCACTTCTCCTCCCTTTCTCATCAGAAAAGGGGAAACCTCCCATGGAGATCAACCAGCCTTCACATATCAAATTGCAGTAAAACTAGGCTCATCTTCTATTAAGGTTAGACAAAGCAGCTAAGGGGAAAAGTAGGGGGAAAGAGTCCCAAAGGCAGGCAACAGAGTTGGAGACAGCTCCTGCTTCCACTGTTAGGAGTCGTACATGAAGGCCACACTGCACAAAAGTTACATATGTACATAGGGCCTAGGTTGGTCCAACGCATGCTCCTTAGTTGACAGTTCAGTTCCTGTGGACCACTTTGAGCCCAGGTTGGTTGATTTTGTAGAGTTCCTTGTGTTCTAGGAAATGAATCTACTTCCCTCCTAGAATCCTTCCTCCCCCTCTTCCACATGATTTCCTAAGCATTACCTAATGTTTGACTGGATCTCTGCCTCTGTTTCCATAAATTGCTGGGTGAAGCCTCTCTGGTGATGGTTTGCTAGGCTCCTGTCTGCAGGGTTTCCATTCCTGTGAAGAGACACCATGACTAAGGCAACTCTTATAAAGGACAACATTTAATTGAGGCTGGCTTAAAGGTTCAGAGGTTCAGTCCATTATCATCAAGACAACATGGTGCTGGATGAGGTGAGAATTCTTCATCTTCATCCAAAGGAAACTAGGAGCAGACTAACTTCTAGGCAACTAGGAGGAAGGTCTCTCAAAGTCCATCCCTACAGTGACACACTTCCTCCAACAAGGTCACACCTAATAGTGCCACTCCCTGGGCCAAGACTATTCAAACCACCACATCAGGGATAGCAGACTATTATTAACTGTATCAGGGGTGGGCTCCCTCTCATAGGTCTCAAGCTAAACCAATCATTGGTTGGCCATTCCTGCTCCATCTTTACCCTTGCACATCTTCTAGGCAAGACAAATTATAGATCAGAGACTTTGTGGCTAGGTTGTTGTCCCAATCCCTCCATTGGAAGTTTTGCCTGGTTTTGGAGATGGTCAGAGGAGGAGGCTGATTCAGGATCCATATCCCCCACTGAAAGAAGTCTTACCTAGGGTCATCCTCATATATACCTGGGAGTTTCCATTGCTCTAGGTTTCTAGTTGATCCCAGAGATACCCCTCACCCTGTTCCAGTTGTCTCTCCCAGTCCTAATTCCCTCCATCCTCCCCCTACCACATTCATCCTGTTTCCATCCCCACACCCACTCCTACCCAGTCCCCTCACTTACCTCCACACCCACGCCCTGCCTGTCCACTCAGGATGTCTATTCTTTTTCCTCTTCTCAGTGAGATTCAAGCATTCCTCCTTGAGCCTTCCTTGTTACTTAACTTTATTGAGTTTCTAGACTATAGCATGGAAATCCTTAGCTTTACAGATAATATCTACTTATAAGTAAGTACATGTTTGTATTTCTGGGTCTGAGTTACCTCACTCAGGATGATCTTTTCTAGTTCCATCCATTTGCCTGCAAGTTTCATGATGCCATTGTTTTTAATAGCTGAGTAATACTCCACTGTGTAAGTGTATCACATTTTACTTATTTGTTTGTTTGTTTGTTTGTTTGTTTATTTATTTATTTATTTATGTCCATTCTTCAGTTGAAGGACATATAGGTTGTTTCTAGTTTCTGGCTTCTACGATAAAGCTGCTTTGAACATAGTTGAGCAAGTGTCCTTATGGCATGGTAGAGTTTCCTTTGGGTATATGCCCAGGAGTAGTATAGCTGAATCTTGAGGTAGATCCATTCCCAGTTTTCTGAGAAACTGCTAAATTGATTAAGTGAATATAAATTGGAAAGGAAAAAGTCAAAGTATTGCTGTTCAAAGATGATATGATAGTATACATAAGTGACCCAAAAAAATTCTACCAGGAAACTTCTACAACTGATGAACAAAATGATATAAAATTAACTCAAAAAGTAAGTAGCTCTCCTATATACAAAAGATAAACAGGCTAAGGAAGAGATTAAGGAAACAACACCCTTCACAGTAGCCACAAATAATATAAAATATCTTGGTGCAAGATATTTTACAAGTAAAAGACCTATATAACAAGAACTTCAACTCTTTAAAGAAAGAAATTGAAGAAGATCTCAGAAGATGTAAAGATCTCCCATACTCATGGATCAGTAGGATTAACATAGTAAAAATGGCCATCTTACCAAATGCAAGCTACAGATTCGATGCAATTCTCATCGAAATCCAAACAAAATTCTGTATAGACCATGAAGGAGCAATTCTCAACTTCATATGCAAAAACAAAAAACCTAGGATAGCTAAAACAATCCTTCTGGAGGAATCACCACCCCAGATTTCAAGCTGTACTACAGAACAATAGTAATAAAAATCCCTCATGGTATTGGCATAAAACAGAAAGGTTGTTCAATGGAATCATACTGTAGACCCAGAAGTAAATCACACACCTGTGCACACTTGATTTTTGAAAAAGAAGCCAAAATTATACAGTGGAAAAAGAAAGCATCTTCAAGAAACGATGCTGGTCTAACTGTATGTCTGCATGTAGAAGAATGAGGAATAGCCTTAAACACATTGGCATAGGAGATAACTTCCTGAAAAGAACACCAATAAATAGCTCAAACTGTAAGTTCAGCAATTAATAAATGGGACCTCATGTAACTGAAACTTCTGCAAGGCAGAGAACACAGTCAGTAAGAAAAATGGCAACCTATAAAATGGGAAAATATCATCACCATCCCCACATTCAATAGAGGGCTGGCATCCAAAATATATACAGAACATAAGAAACTAGACACTATGAAGCCACATAGCCCAACTAAAGGTGGCATACAGATCTAAACAGAGAATTCTCAACAGAGGAATCTCAAATGGCCAAGAAGCACTTAAAGAAATATTCAACACCCTTAGCCATCACGGGAATGTAATTCAAAACAACTAATATTCTGTCTTAAGCCTGTCACAGTGGCTAAGATCTAAAGCTCAAGAGACAGCAAATGCTGGTAAGGATGTGGAACAAGAGCTGAGCCAATGCCCCCTTAGTTCTCATAGCCCAAACTGGCCTCATAGTCTAATGAACCAAGTGGCCAAGGATGACCTTGAGTTCCTAAACCTCCTACCTCTGCTTCCCAGGTACTAGAAAACTAGAAGCCTGCACCACCACACCTGGCTAGCAACCACTAAAAACAAAACAAAACAAAAAAGCACCTTTGTTGTTTTGACTATATGAAAAAGAGTAGTCATTGATTTCTAAGAGAATAACCATTCAAGGACTCCTATAAGCTGAAATAGATGTAAAAGAGTCACACTCTATTACATGACAACTACCATATCAACTGAAAAAGGAGACAGCATATCCACTGTAAGTTAGTAAGAAATTCTTTACTTCTCAAGTTCAAGTGTTGATCATGAGTTTCCTCTTGTTAAAGTCCTCATATTTCAATTCTTCATCAAAGTCCTTTTCATCCCTTCCTTTACAAGTCTGTAGTTGTAATTCCCTTATTACTTTAGATCTACTTGAGGAAATTTCAGGTTCCTCCAGAGCAACAACCAGTCCAGCTACGTTTAAGTAATCACAACTGATGATACTATTCACTCCCGCCAACTCCTTTCCCCCCCTTGTTAACTTAGCTTTACCCTTAAGGGCTTCTACAAAACTAAATGTAAGGATGCAAAGCTTAATAAGTCCCAAAGTACTTTACTTTACAAAAGGAAGACAAAAATGCATAAAATGGAAATTTTCCCTATATGTGCCAGAGGATTATCATACCTGGTACTTGGAGGTAAAACTAACATTTTTCTAGACTTTTTACTATTGTCACAAAGTTCCCCTTTATTAAAATATTAAAATTAAGTGGGGAAAAAACTTTTCTAGATTTCTGTTTGGTTTTAAAATAATAACAAGCTATAACTGGAAAACATGTGATAGAACCCATAAGCATGTCTGTCTGCTTAATTTTAGGAAGATTTGCCATCTGCTAAGGAAGAGAGATTTCCAGCCATCCACAAACCTATTGCTGTTGGCTCTCAGCCAGTGCTCACTGTTGGAACAACCCACATTTCCAAGCTGACAGATGACCAGCTCATCAAGGAGTTCCTAAGTGGCTCTTACTGCTTTCATGGGGTAAGGAAGTGAAACTGTAATTTAAATGATCTTACAACCTTACATGTTGCAGTTACCTAACCCATGTCCATTAAGAGCACTGAACACAAGGGCCTGTAGAGAAATCACAGGATCGTGCCATCACCAATGGACATTTCCTGTGTAGTCACCTGCCCCCTCCCATACCGCCTTATCCACACCCATTAATTATATTCTCTCTACTCATAAAAGTTTGACATTTCCTATGGCTGTCTTGTATGATTTTGGTTGATGGTTAAAATGGGCATCAGTGATTTATTTCTCACTTTTTGGTTATGCAACAATCAAGAGTTCAAATGAGCTACGTTTAAAAGGTAACGTTTGCTCTGACTCTTAATACCAGTGTAAATACACTCAAAGATGTTTTGTTTTGTTTTTAAACAGGGACTCACATATAGCCCTAGCTATCCTGAAACTCACTGTAAACACCAGCCTGTCATGTTTTGGTTTTGTCATTTTAATTTTAAACCACACTATTGATTTTATAACTCATAAAAAGTATATATACTTCCCACTATCATGTGGCATTGTTATATCAGTCTCCCTTCTCTGTGTATAACTTTATCTATTTCTTTCCTTTAGGGTGTTGGTTGGTGGAAATATGAATTCTGCTATGGCAAACATGTACATCAATATCACGAGGTATAGAGTAACAACAATCCAGGTCAATTATTTGTTTTGTTGTCCTGGAGCTCAAACCCAGGGCCTCCTAGATATGTCAAATGTTCTTAACATTGATCTGCATCGCCATTCCTGGATTCACGTTTTTAAAGGCTGTGACCGCTGGAGATTTGGCTCAGCAGTTAAGCATGTGTACTGTTCTTGTAGAGGACCCAACTTTGATTTCCAGCACCCACGTGAGGCAACTCACAGCTGCCTGTTAACTCCAGCTCTAGGGATCCAGTGCTTCCTATGCCTCTACAGTTACCTGTACTCAAGTGTCCATCATACACGTAGACACACAATTAAAAATAAAGAAATCTTTTAAATCTCCCGTGGAAAAAAAAGACGACTTCAATACTACTTTTAATTGTGAAGTGATTTTTAATGTGGTAATACTAGCCAGAGTATTCCCAGTTTTTAGAAACTGGAAAACTTAGTATTAACTGATTTCAGTCACCTTGA
Organism: Mus musculus; assembly: GCF_000001635.26. Taxonomy (NCBI): domain Eukaryota; kingdom Metazoa; phylum Chordata; class Mammalia; order Rodentia; family Muridae; genus Mus; species Mus musculus. Next base: position 30,942,555 of record NC_000077.6, on the reverse strand, counting down.
AAGAACATTGCTTGTTAACTATCTGTGTTCTTAAACTACCCTGAGCCTAGTAAATTAATAGGCTGTTGGGGCTGTTCTAATTTAGAGTTATTCTGATAATTCATCCTTAAGAAATGAATAAATAGTAGGATACTACATTGATTACAGAATTAATCAAACTTGGTAAATGTACCACCTTTCTCAGCTAGAAGAAAGTATTATTTCATCTTCTGTTTTTTTGTTGTTGTTATTGTTGTTGTTGGGTTTTTTGTTTGTTTGCTTGGTTTTTTTGTTTTCTTTGCTTTTTTGGTTTTTTGTTTTGTTTTGTTTTTGAGATAAAGTTTCTAACCCAAACTACTTAAAAACTCCCTCTTCAGCTAGAAAAGACATTGAATATCTGATCCTCCTGCCTCTGCCTACTTAGTACTAGGATTACATGCATGTCCTAATATGCATGCCCCCTTTTAAAATGGTGCTAGGTGTCAAACTCAGGTCTTTCTACATGCTAGGCAAGCACTCTATGAACTGAGCCCCATCCCCAATCCACTATGAAAGTATTCTAATGAGCATTTTAGATAGTTACATTAGTGTACTTTTTCAGAGTTTTGTTGTTATTACTTGGTTTGGGTTGGGTTAGGTTGAAAGTTTTAAATTTTTTTTATTGTTTTGGGTTTGTTTAGGGGCTTTGGTTTAGGTTTTCAGGAGTTTTTCTGTTTGGTTGGTTGGTTAGTTAGTTGGTTGGTTAGTTAGTTGAGACTGGGTCTTAATACTCAGAATGTCTTGATTACTCAACCCCCAGAAGTACTGGGGTGAAAGGTATGCACACTGAAAAAAAAATGCCTTCCAGAAAGTTAAAATAACTATTTTAATGACTCTTTCCCATATACTTAACATATACTTAACCATATAATTTACCAAATTTAATTTGTCCTAGGTCATGTAACCTATAATGTTCTGATAGATCTACTAGGTTATTAGTATTAGAATGTAATGTTCTAATACCATATAGATATATATATAGAATAATAATAGAATATAATATATGGAATTAGTATATATATTAAAAAGTAATATGCCAGGTACTAAGTGCTTTAAATGTTAACTCATTTAATCCTCAAAACACTTTTCAGATGTCAGTCCTGTTAACCCAAGTTTCAGGAACAGAAACAAAAGTTTTACATAGGCAATAAATAGTAAGACTGGAATTCAAACCCACACAGTCTTGCTCCCTATGTAGCTTCCTAGACACTTTGTCTTCTGATCCCTGTCTGGAAAGTAACAAGTCTACTTGCTGGGGGGGGGGGGGGGGATGTATTAGCTTTCTTTTTCCTTTGGGCAACAAAGTCTACTAGGGAAGTGACTGCATGTTTCACTTGCTGCTTAAAAAGTTTTCTGTACTATTACTCAGAAGTATATCATTGCCTAGCATGATTATCTGGCATAAAATATGGAGAACAACAAGGAATAAGGAGAGAAAAGGGGTAAGAGCTTACTTTTATAAGACAAAGTATAGTGTTTTGTTTTGTTTTAAAAAAACAGTAAAGGCAGAATCAGGAAATGATTTTATATGGTTTTCATACAGAAATTATTGTGCTATCAAATGAACCCTGGAGACTTTAAAACTGCAAAGTTCTTATTTAAAAGTAGAGAGGTAAAGTGAAGATTAACTGTAAGGTAAGGCCTCGTAGTCCATTTTTGTACTGCTATAGCAGCATACTACAAACTGGATAACTCAATAGGAAAAGAAACTAGATTTCACATTTCTAGATGTTATCAAAGTGTCTGCCATCTGGTGAGGTCCTTCTTGTTTCACCTAATGACACAAAGCAAGAGGAGAAAGGGGTGAGAACACTTTCAGCTGTGTAGAGATGTTTAGTGATTCATAGAGCTCTTCCAAAGGACCAGGCTTCAATTTCCAGCATTACATGGTCACTTACAAGCATCTGTAACTCCAGTCCTAGTAAATCCAACATCCTGTTCTGGTCACATGGGCAGCATGTATCCATACACTGCCCAGACATACATACAGACAGGATACCCATATACCTAAATCTATTTTTTAGCATAGAAAGGGTGGGACCTTAAACTCAGAGCCTCCTGTCATAATGATACAGTAGTCAAGACTTAAATATCACCCATCATTTTCTACTCCCCCATGATATAAATTTAGGAATATTTGGGGAGAGAAAAATTCATCTCATAAAAATTCATTCAACATCACAGTAGTGGTACTAAGGACTTTAACCTGGTGGTAAAGTACTTCACCAGTGTTTTTTCTTTAATTTTTTCTTTTAAAAATTATTTATTTATTATTGTATGTGTATATGATATAAATAAAAGTTTATATAATGGGTTTGATGCCCCTCTCCTCTCAAAACATTATAGTAGTGTGTATATGATTGCATAAAATACTATGAGCAATTAAATTTTTGGTTTAGGAGGTTGAGGTATTGGCATTGAATTAAAAAAGAAAGGTTCTGGAAAAATGCCTCAGCAAATGAAAGAATATGCTGTGTAAGTCTGACAACCTGAGTTTGAGCCCAAATCCTGTGAGTACATATGCCTTCACACATATTTAAGAAACTAAAGAAAAAACATCTCCAGGAAGAAATTGATACAACAAAAAGAGAGAAAGGAAAAAATATTGAGTCACAAGTTACTACATCTGAAGTTAGGCTAAATTACATTATTCAGAGAAACAAAATAAAGATCACTTAAATTCTGCTTCCTCACTTTGACTGATATCATCACATCAGTACCCAGTAAATGGATGAAGATGAGGACTGGGGAATTATAGGAGGGTCTACATACTCATGTCAACATGCATTACTACAAACACTGATACAGGCACCCTGTGACTCAGTTGGTAAAGATACCTAATGCCAAGACTGACAACTGAGCATATCAAAAAATGGTAATTGTAATTTTAAAATTTAGTATTTTTCTATATACTAGGACAAAGATAATGGAAAAACTTCTGTAGTTGTGGGGACATGGAACCAAGAAGAGCATGTTGAGTGGGCTAAGAAAAATACTGCTAGAGCGTATCATCTTCAAGACGATGGCACCCAGACAGTCAGGTAAAGACTACTTGCCTTTGTTATGGAAGATTTGGGGGAAGGATTGCAGGGCCAAAGGGGAACTGCACAGGAAAACCAACAGCGTCAACTAACCTGGACCCTTGGGGCTCTCAAGAGACTGAATAACAACCAAAGAGCATACACAGGCTGGACCTATAGCCTCCACACATGTGCATGTCTTCTTGTGGGTCCCCCAACAACTGGAATAGAGACTATCCATAAAGCTATTGCCTCTCTGTGGAATATGTTCCCCTAACTAGGCTGCTTTGTCTGGCCTCAGTGGTAGAGGATACACCTAGCCCTGTAGAGACTTGATGTGCCAAGGTGGGAAGGATACACAGTAGAGGGCTTCTACCTTCTCAGAAGAGAAGGGGAGAAAAATGGGGAAAGGGACTGTGTGAGCTGGGGGATCAGGAGGATGGGCAGCAATCAGGATATAAAGTGTATAAAAACTATGCAAAAAAAAAATAAGAAGAAGACTCAATAATTTTTGAGGGCTCATTTTTTAAATTTATTTATTCTCCCATATATTACATCCTGGCAGCCCCAGTTTCCCCTTCCTCCTCTCCTCCTAGCTCCCCCAACTCCCCACCCCACCAGGAGGACCTCCTATCAAGGATGTCAACTAAACATGACATGTCAAGTTGCAATAAGACTTGGCACCTCCCTTATATTAAGGCCAGATGACGTAACCTTGTAGGAGGACAAGGGTCCCAAAAGTAGGCAAATACATCAGAAACAGAACCCATTTCCACTTTTAAAGTCTCACAAAAAAAACCAAGCTACACATCTCTAACATGTATGCAGAGGACCTAGGTTAGACCGAAGCATGCTCCTTGATTGTAGGTTCACTCTCAGGCCCTGAGATCAGGTTTGTTGATTCTGTGGGTTTTCTTGTTACCTCAGGATTCCCTGAGATCTGCCTAATGTTTGGGTGTGGGTCTCTCTATCTCTTCCCATCAATTGCTGGGTAAAATCTCCTGACAACTAGATTAGGCATCAGTCTATGAGTATAGCATCATTTCAGTGACTTTTTTTCCAGTCATGTTTGGTTCTATCCTGGGTCTCTGGGTCTTCTAGGCAGTATAGGATCCATCTCATGGCATGGGTCTTAAGCTGGACCAGTCATTGGCTAGCCACTCCCACAAGACCTCTGCCAGAACCTGCCAGAACAATTTGTAGGTCAAAGATTTTGTGCCTATGTTGGTGTCCCAGTCCCACCACTAGAAGCCTTGCCTGATTAAAGGATATGGCTTGTTCAAGCTTCCTATCCCCCATTACTAGAAGTCTTAGATAGGGTCACCCTAATAGATTCCTAGAAGTTTTCATTGCATTAGGTTTCTACCTTGCCCCCAAACTGCTTCCCAGTTCCAGTTGTCTCTCCCAGTACTCTCTCCCTCCATCCTCTCCGCACCTGATTCCTCCTGTTCCTACCCTCAGACCACCCACAACATCTATCCTATTCCCAAAGGCATCCATGAATCTCCCATCCTTGTTACTTAACCCCTCTGGGTCTGTGGATTGTAGCACAATTATCCTCTACAATTAATATCCATTTATAAGTGAATACATACCATGTTTGTCTTTCTGGGATACCTCACTCAAGATGATCTTTTCTAGTTCCAACTATTTACCTGCAAAATTCAGATGTCATTGTTTCTTTTTTATTGGATAGTTTATTTTATTGGATAGTTCAGATGTCATTGTTTTTTAACAGCTTAATAACACTCCATTGTGAAAGTATAGCATATTTATCCATTCTTTGGTTGAGGAACATCTGGGTTGTTTCTAGTGTCTGGCTATTAAGAATAAAGCTGCTATGAAATAGTTGACCACATATCTTTGTGGTAAGATAAAGTGTCTTTTGGGTATATGCCCAGGAGTGGATCTTGAAGTAGATCCACTCCCAATTTTCTGAGAAACTACAATATGGATTTCTATAGTGGCTGTACAAGTTTGCACTCCCACCAGCAGTGGAGGAGTGTTCCCCTTGCCAGCATGTACTGTCATTAGTGGTTTTGATGGTAACCATTCTGACTGGTGTAAGATGGAATCTCAGAGTTGTTTTGATTTGCATTTCCCTGATGGCTAAGGATGTTGAACATTTCTTTAAGGTCTTCCTCTATTGAGAATTCTCTGCTTAGATCTGTTCCCCATTTTTAAATGAGTTATTTGGTTTGATAGTGTCTAATTTCTTGAGTTCTTTATATATATTTGGATATAAATTAACTTTGTCAGACGTAGAGTTGATGAAAATCTTTTCCCGTTCTATAGGCTGCTGCTTTGCTATTGACAGGGTTTTTTTTCCTTACAGAAGCTTTTCGTTTTCATGAGATCCCACTTATTGATTATTGATCTTAGTGCCTGTACTATTAGTGTTCTATTCAGGAAGTTGTCTTCTGTTCTGATTCATTCAAGGTTATTCCCTGTTTTCTTTTGTGTCAGGTTCAGTGTATCTGGTTTTAGGTGAAGGTATTTAATCCACTTGGGCTTGAAAAACCCAAAATACTGACAGATTAAAATGTTAACCATGCAGAGTAGGACATGATGCTGCATGCCATTAATTCCAGCACTTGGGAGGCCAAGCAGTCAGATTTCTGAGTTTGAGGCCAGCCTGGTCTACTCAGTGAGCAGCTAGGGATATGTAGAGAGACCCTGTCTTTACAAAAAAAAAAGTTAAATTTAAACACGGGTAAAATTTTAGGTCAGTGCTATTTAGGGAACAGCCTTTAGATTCCTTTCCTTTGCAGAAAGAAGCAACCCAGTGTCAAGAACACAGTCATCAACTGCACATGGTGATGCATGTCTTTATTATAAACCAGGGCTAGATAGAGAAACCGTGTCTTAAAAAAATAAGACAGTCATAGAGATAGGCTGACTAGGTTCAAATGCTGGCTGGCTCTTCTGTAGTAGGGCCTTAGGAAAATAAAATGATCTGTAAGCCTCCTGTATCTACTAGTATATTCTTATAAGGTAATGAGGACATTTAAATAAAATAACCTAGCCTAGCCATAACATGCAGTAAACTACCTGCTGCCTTTAATAGTGATGGTGATCTAAGACTGGCGGTGATGTTCATGACAATGACTCTATTCTTTGGTTTGGTTTTGTTGTTCTGTTTTTCTCTTTAATATTTATTTATTTTTATTGTGTGTGTTTGAGTGTTTGCCTGAATGTGTGTGTGTGTGTGTGTGTGTGTGTGTGTGTGTGTGTGTGTGTGTGTGTGTGTGTGTGTGCGCGCGCGCCTGTTACCCAAAATGGCTAATAGAGGGTGTTGGATTCCTTAGCAGTGGAGTTACATACAATTGTAAGCTGCCACATGGATACTGGAAATTATACCCAGGTCTTCTGAGAGAGCAGTGAATGCTCTTAACCACTGAGCCATCTCAGTTTTATTCCTTTGTATAGTGAGGGAGATTTAACCTTCATCCATGCTAGATAAGTGCTCTAATACTGAGCTAACGCCCCACTTCTAACAGTTGGATTTGGTTAGAACTGGGGCTAACATTTGTGTTTGTAAGTTTTTCACTTGTTAAATATACTTTGTCATTTCCTCTTGTTACTTAGTTTTAATTAGGTAGTGCTCACTTATCTTTTGTGCTATCTAGGTATATTTTATTGTACCAGAAGTAAGGTCATCTTACTTCTCAAGAACAACAACTTCAGCTTTTCTTATAATCGCATATCCAGTGAATTTAAAAGATTAATTCTTGTTCCTTCTCAAATGATAATTTTTGTTTCTTCCTGCAACAGAAAGTATTAAAAAATTATTTTTAAAAAATATGCTGACTTTTCAGGCTGACCAAAGTCTAAGTTAGGAAAATAAAAATATTTAAATGTTCAATGTGCCAGACAAATTATTTTAAGTTGATGTTTCCTGCAAAAATAGTGTTTGTGGCTTCATGTGCTCAACATTGAAGCATAGCAGGGTATGACTAGAAAACGTAAAACTTTTCTTTAGATATTGCTCACTGTGAGAGTTATATTTTGGCAGAGTCTTTAATATATTTTTTGATTTTTTTTTGATTTTTTTTTTTTGTACCACATACAGAAAAGTGTGTAATGGGATCACCTTGATGGAAAACAGAAAGGAAGAATTGTTTCACCAAACAATATGCTAGCTGGGCAAGTGGGTATCTTTAAAACAGTAACTTTTCTTACTTTGTTTTGATTGATTGGTTGGTTGATTGGTTGGTTGGTTTGTTGGGATAGGCCTCAAGCTCACAGAAATCCTAAGGGCTGCTATTAGAAGTATTTGAGTTACTGTACCAAGCTCAAAAAACTTTGAATCTGACCTGTAAGAAAGATAATACAAAGTTTCTCTAATTTGTATTTTCCTTATAGACTCTGACTCTGTGATGTAACCTTCTCATCTATCCATTACAGCTTTTCTAACTAATTAAACTGTAATAAAGCTTGTATGTTTCTCCAATTCAGGATGGTGTCACATTTTTATGGAAATGGGGATATTTGTGATATAACTGACAAACCCAGACAAGTGACTGTAAAACTAAAGTAAGTTGAGTCCTTCTCTTTTACCTTTTTTTATTGACAAAAGTTTTACATAAGATATAATAACTAAATAAATTTTATATTGTATTTTAAATTAAAATAGCTAAATAGTTATTAAATTATTAAATTTAAGTTAAGTTATGCTGGGTCCACTTAAGGTTTTTATAGATTAATAGGATAACAAAAATACCTGCTGTTTATGACATAGGCAGTACCTTAAAGTACTCTGTATTCTAGGTGTAAAGAATCAGACTCTCCTCATGCTGTCACTGTGTATATGCTAGAGCCTCACTCGTGCCAGTATATTCTTGGGGTAAGTAAAATTAAAATAATCAAGAGTTGGTTTAGGGGCTAAGTGGCAGAACTTACCTTGAGTGTGGGGGGTCCTAGATTCAATCCCAGTACCACCAAATGAAAAGAATTAAATGGTGGACATATTTGAATTTTTTGTGTTAAGTCAATAAAGGGCATTCTTTATGTCTAGCATGCATGAAGCCCTGGGTTTGATTCTTATCACCACATAAAGCCAACCAGATATGGGAATGCACCTGTAATCCCAGAGCTTAAGAGGTAGAGGCAAAAGAATAAGTTGTTCAAGATCAAAGCCAGCCTGGCATATATGAGACCCTGTCTCAAAGCACAGATCTTAAATGCTGAGTTCGATTATTTAACAATTTTAAATAGCATTGTAAATATCATCCAAAATAAGGTTTGCCACAACAGGAAGTTCTCTCATACCCCTGATCAGGTAGGTATCCAAAAGATGCCTCTTTCTAGTTTCTCATAAAATAGATTAGGTTTGTTTTATTTGGAATGCCACATGAATGGAGTTCCATTATGTGTCTGGATTCTCATACTCAGTGATGTTGAATACATCAGTACTTTGTTCTCTTTGCATTGCCAAATCCTATTCTTTTGTGTAAGTATACTCTTCTACATATGGACATTTAACTCATTTTTTGTTTTTTTGGTTATGATGAATAAGACCTCTCCATTTTCATTCATTATGGTTATATATCTGTGTGTGGAATTTCTAAGGCATGAGTAAAAATGCCTTCTACCAAATGACTCACCAAAATACTACTGTTATTTAATCTCCTACCACCAGTACATGAGAGTGCATTCACTCTGTCTCCTCACTAGCTTTCTTTTTCAGTCTTTCTTGTTAGTCATTTTAGTGGGTTTAGTTTACATTCCTCATACAATTAATGATACTGAATACCTTTTCATGTCATTTTGGTATTCATCTATATTTGTGAAATTTTACATCTAGCCAGGCTTTACGAAACAAAAGATTATACTGTTACATCTTAAAATGGTTAGGAATACTTTATTCAGTACTGTTTTCATTAGTACCAAGACTTACAGGGAGGACATTTGATTGAAATACATTGTTTATGTGTATGAAATTCCGGATGGATGGCTGGATAGGTAGGTAGGTAGGTAGATAGATAGATAGATAGATAGATAGATAGATAGATAGATAGATAGATAGATAGGTAGGTAGGTAGGTAGGTAGGTAGGTAGGTAGGTAGGTAGGTAGGTAGGTAGGTAGGTAGATAGGTAGATAGGTAGATAGGTAGATAGGTAGATAGGTAGATAGGTAGATAGGTAGATAGATAAATAAAACAAGAAACAGGTAAGGCTCAACTCTGAATACAGAAGAGACAGGAGCTCAGAATCAATAGCCACTAGGCTGCATAGAAGATTTAATAAACAGAAAATCACAAAGAACAGTCTGGATCTAGGCTTCTTAGTAAAGCCAGCCAGAGTAATCAGATATTGAGTGTGGAAGTTCTCTCTCTTGGTATAAGTGGACTAGTCAGGCTAGAGACGTGGACAAAGGTATAATTTGAGAGAGGCTCAAGGGAGCCTGACTACTGGTTCAAGAATAGAGTTTGTGTCAGTCTCTTACTCGCGTATTTTTGCTGTTGATACTTACTTCCGATTGCTTGATTCTAGAAGGTGAAAAATATTCTAGATATAAACTCTTGTATTGTACACACCTTTTACATACTCTGGCTTCCTCTTGTTCATTGTCTTCTGATAAAACTATATTATATTGACTTCTTTTTTCTTTTTTCTTTTATGGTTACTGTATTCCATAAAAGGTTGTGTTCCAAGAACCTTTTGTTGCCTCAGTCATGGACACACCCTATTAACATTTTCTTCTAGAGACTCTATAATACTGACTGATTTGTTTTAAGTGTACCTTTTTCTGTTTTTATCCTCTATGAACTATACATAGCTTCTAGGACTTGTAAATTCATGCACATTTTAGAAAAAAATTTGCCATTATATTCTCAAAGATTTCTTTTGCCCTACTCATTTTTCCCTGTTTTTGAAATTACTTAAATATACATAAGTGAAACTGTCTCAGAATCTCAAAAACTTCCTTTTATTTCCACCCCACCCCTGTCCCATCCATGATTAAAGGCAGTCATTTCTGTTAACCTTCATCAGCTTCACTAGTTACTTCATTTGCCATGTCCAGTCCATCTGTGATACACTTTTCATCTCTTAATATTTCCATTGGATTTTTATTATTTCTTTTCCTCTAGTTAAATTCTCTTTGGGCACATGTTCTCTACTGTTTCCCCTGATATGTTTGGTTTTTTTCTTTTGTTGTTTTGTTTTTTCACAATATTATAACAAATAATTCATCCTTTAAGTTAGTGTTTACTTTGCCTTATAAATAGAACTGATAGTTTTGCCATAGTGTTTTCCTGTTTTAGTGATGTAACTCTAGTTACAAACTTCTATATTCCTGTTCTTTCTGTCTCCTTTACCATATTTACTGAGAAATAAAAATATTTTCAGCTATAATGCTTTTATATGGGTGACTAAACTTGTTTTTCAGAAAGCTTTATTATTTATGTTAGGCTTCATGAAAATTGGCACTCAGGATTGCCAAAAGAGAAGTTCAAGGCTAGTCAGGGAGGAATACATAGCATGACACAATCTCAAAAGAAAAAATGGAAGGAGGCTGGGGAGAGAGAGAAAAGAGCCTAATCTGTAGGGAAAATGTTGGGAGGTTTATCCAAACCAGGATCTTACATATTTAGCAAATATATTCTTTGAGAAGATACTGAGGAAATGTTCACCTTACCAACTTTCTAATATTATTATTCTTCAGGTTGAATCTCCAGTAATCTGTAAAATTCTAGATACAGCTGATGAAAATGGACTTCTTTCTCTCCCCAATTAAAAGATATTAAAGTTGAAAGAAAGAAAGATGATTGAAAATCATCACTTTCTCCTGACCACATCTCTTTATAGAGTCTCACCATTGGACCTTGTCTGTAGTATCACAAAAAGGACTGGCAACCACACTGTGAAATTCACGTGTATATAAGAGATTACAGATAAACTTGTAAGGCAGATCCTTGTCTCACTTCATTCATTTTGGTCTTGTATGAACTGATTGCGTTTGGCTTTGCTTGGGTAATGTAATTTCAAAACAAATCTGATCCAAGCAGTTTAGTCCAGCTTATCAAATGTCATATACCTTGTACTTGTTAAAGTATTTTAAATAATATACTTACTGAATAAATTACAGCACATATGACAAGCTAATGAAGTAAAGATAATTTAGAAAGAAGTTTCTAGAAGATTGTATAAAATGAGGGGCCACATAAAATGTATAAAATTCTAGTGCCTGAAATCCTTTCAGCAAATGTTTCTGTGACAGTTGCTCGCTGTCAAGCACTAAACTAGAAGTGGAAATAGAGGAGAGCCTCACAGATAACCTGAGATCACTCAAGAAACTGGTTTTTTTTTTTTTTAAATGAGAGGTTGCTCTTTTTCTTGAACTTTTATGATTCTTACCATGAATGAGTTTACTACAGAGTACATGTCTAGTGCAGACAGTTCGTGACTCATCTCTACATTAGAATGGTTCATTCTAAAATTCACTGTGCTGGCTCTCGTACGTGCCTGCTGTATAGTATAAATCTTAGTTCTGGACAGCTTTACAGCACAATATTTATTTTAAAGAGAATAAAATGTTATTAAGCAGTCTTTTCATGTAATTAGTGGCAGATTATTCAGTTACTTTATTTTCTCCTTTATCCTTTTTGCATATATTTTATCCATATGAATCTGAACAAGGACAAAAAAGTGGCCATAGGGACTGAGAGAATACTTTAGAGGCAGAGCATGTTTGAGGCCCTCAGTTCAGTCTCCCACAACAAAAATAAAAAGTTGGATATTGGGGTTCATGCTTTTGTTCCCAGCACTAAGTAGACAGATTCAGGGGATCAGAAAGTTCAAAGATAGCCTGGTCTACGCCAAGGATAGCCAGTTCTGCACCAACCAGGGCAACAAAGTTGAAAGCCTATCTTAAACAGTCAAAATAAAAGGTGGTCCAGATACTCCTGAAAACCAGTATTTCTGATAAAAGCTATATTAAGAAAGGGTTTATGACCAGGCCTAATGGCATGGCATTAATTAATTAATTAATTAATTAATGTAATGCCAGCACTTGAGAAGTAGATACTAGAAGAATCAGAAGTTCAAAGTCTGCTACATAGTGAGTTTGAAGCCAGCCTGGGCTGCAGGAGACCTTGTCTTAGAAATTAATTAATTAGTTAATAATTAATTAATATGTGAACTTTTTTATTCTACACCAAGTACATTCAGCACTTTTGGGTATCCTACAATTGATTTAATTAATTCAATGCCTTTATTGCTAGGGCGGGGGGTTTAGTGGTAAAGCAGTCTAGGACAGTGGTTTAAAACCTGTGGGTAATGGCCCCTTTAGGGGTTAAATGACCTTTTCATGGGGGAGGGGTGTCACCTAAGTCCATCAGAAAACATATTTACATTATGATTCATAACAGTAGCAAAACTACAGTTAGAAGTAGCAACAAAAAGTTTTATGGTTGAGGTCACCACAACATGAGGAGCTGTATTTAGGGATCACAGCAGTAAGGTAAGTCTAGGAGGTGAAAGAATCTGGCTGGAGACTGGAGATGCAGCTCATTGGCAGACTGCTTAGCAAACACAAGATCCTGGATTCCATTTCCAGCACAGCACAAGAAATGAAGAAAAGAAAAAAGTAAATGACTCAACATAGTGTCTTAACCCCAGAACTTGGAAAACAAAGAAGTATTGCCATGAATTTGAGACCAATCTGATTTGCCATACACTGTGAATTCTAGGCTAATCTAGAAAGAGTGAATGAGATGAGACACTTTCTTAAAAAAAAAAAAAAAAAAAAAGCAAGCTGGGCATACCTTTTATGCCCACTTGAGAAAGCAGAGGCAGGTAGGGTTACTGTGAGTTTGAAACCAGCCTGGTCTACATACTAAGTAATCAGTTATTCCTACATAGCATAGAATGGCCTATATAACAAAAAATATGTAAACTTTTTTATTCTACACCAACTATACTCAGCACCTTTGGGTACCCTACAATTAATTTTAGTTCTCATGCTTACCTACTTGGACTTAGCATCATATGTCACAGGTAAAAAGGATTCAACCTTACAAAGTTGCTCCACATCAGATGTCAGCTACAAATATTGCAAGTACCAAGTTCTAATTTTATATACGTGTGTGTGTGTGTGTGTGTGTGTGTGTGTGTGTGTGTGTGTGTGTGTGTGTGTGTGTGTGTGTGTATGCATGCCTATTTGCCTATATGTGCACCACATAGTTACAGGAAGTTGGGAGCTACCCAAAGTGGGTGCTGGGAACTAAACTCAGGTCCTTTGAAAGATGAGCAAGTGTTTTTAAACACCGAACCATCTATGAAGTCCCTGGATTCTAATACCTTTTACCAGACAGCTATAAATCAGTCTCCAGACCTACTACTTTTTCTCAAAAGTTTGCTAGAATGGCTCACAGAACTCTGGTAAATACTTAGTTTAACAGTTATAAAGGAGAGAAGCACTAATAAAGTCAAATTAAAGAGGTAAATAAGGCGAGGAGGTTGGGCTAGAGTTCAGTTTCTATACTCTCCAGATCTCAAGAATTCAAAAGTTTATATGGAGCGTGAAACCCACCCTTCCCTAATACACACACACACACACACACACACACACACACACACACACACACACAGAAGGGGGGGGGGGGGAGAGGGAGCAGGAGAGGGATCACCGGATGGGATTGAAGTTCCAGCCTTGACAATCATTTGGTCCTTCTGGTAAATGGCCTCATTTGGAGACTGTCTAGGGGTTGTGATTTTTCAGCATAGATGTTGAAAGCAAGCTATATTCTGTTAATCTTGGTTTTTCAGGCTGTGCCTCAACTCTGAGACTCCATTTTACAAGCAGCATTTGAGTAGACAGAAACAAAGACAGATGGGTGACTCTGTACTTTGCAAACAACACAATCCATCTGGCATCACTGACAAGGCACAACTGATAAAGTAAAAACACTATAATTTTGTCAAATTAATATCACACACAACTATGTATGTTAAAATTGTATCAAGAAATTCAGCAAGAACTTACTGAACTTCCTAAACTGAGGAAGAGATGTGGCAACCTAATTTGGACCCAGTTAGAGGAGGACACCTTTAATAGCCCTGGGAGTGACAGCTCCATCTGCTTACCTGGAAACTAAAGCACTTGTGAGTTTATTGCTATCCAATTCTGACATGTAGGAAGGTAAGATAAGGATGAGGGCTACTCTAGGTATGCCCATATCCCTTCTAGATTATGTTTTCCTACCTAGTCCATGAAGACTCATGTGGTTTCTAAATGTTTAGCTTCTGACTTGATAAGCAGCTGAATTACTAAGATAGTAGGATGATTCAGCTATAACAAACCTAATGTGCTTTGAGAAGACTTTCCAAGTACAGTTTCTGTTAAATTGGGTGCTTGCTATTCCATACCTACCAAACTGCTTGGTTAGAACAGAGTTTTAAGAACCTGTGTTTCAAATGAACTTTGATTCAGTTTTTGGTACCAACTGATTTGATCTGATTTTGATACCAACTAATTCTCAGTGTGTTAAGTACATATACACACTAAGTTAGTAAAGGCAAATATTAATAAGTTCTCCAGAGAGTCAGTGGTTGAGAATCGCTGACTTAGGAGCTTCACTTCAGTGATTTAACATATGCCAAACCCTCCAAATTAGAGTATCAGAAATTAATAGCTGGTCTTCAGAAGGCTTTGCATGTAAATTTTCTGTGAATGTTTTTGGCTTTACCTGCAATTCTAGACACCACTGGGCTTGTAGACTATCTTTAACCCAAGAACAAACTGTCTCAAAACTGAATAGAAGCCTGTATACCGCCCTGGGACCTCTCCTTTTCCGTCTCTGATACCTGTAATACCAGTACAGGAGCAGGAGGATGGCAAGTTCAATGCCAGCCTTAGCTACAGAATGACACCTTTTCTCAAACAAAACAGAATCATAGCTCCAAACTGAAATCCTAGAGATAACACAGTAGGAGCTGGAGAGATAGCTCACAGTGAAGAGCATTCGCTGTTCTACAGAGGGCACAGGTTCCATTTCCAGCATCCACATGATGGCTCACAACTGTTCATAATGCCAGTCAGGAAGCCCTTCAGCTCCTGTGAGGCACTTCATGTGTGCTGTACAAAACACCCACACATATATTTGCATTATTTATTTTATATTTTATCTTGTGTGTGTGAATCTTAAGTATTTTACTTGTATGCATGTTTAACATGTGCCTGCATGATGCCTGCAGAAGTCAGAAGAGGTCATCAAATCCCCTAGAACTGGAGTTAAGAATGGTTTTATGAGCTGCCATGTGGGTGGTAGGAAATGAACTCAAATCCTCTGAAAGTGCTTTTAACTGCTGAGCCACTGTGCCTTAGTTAGGGTTTCCATTGATGCTACAAAACACTGTGGCCAAAAAGCAAATTGTGGAGGAGAAGACTGATTTGGCTCACACTTCCACATTGCTGTCCTCCACTGAAAGAAGTCAGCATAGGAACTCAAACAGGACAGGATCGTGGAAGTAAGAGTGATGCAGAGGCCATGAAGGGATGCTGCTTATTGGCTTGCTTCACATGGCTTCCTCAGCCTGCTTTCTTATAGAACACAGGAACACTATCCCAGAGATGGCACCATGTAGTGGGTTTGGCCTGATATTGCTTGTTGTCTAATGTTAATTTGGGTCCCCAAATCTGCTTACATGAGTCTGCACATAGCTTCTGGAAACCACTCCAGTTGGTTCTGATTGGTAAATAAAAATGCCATCAGCCAATAGCTGGGCTGACAGAGGTTGATTTTTGGAATTTTGTGGGCTTGGGACTGGGAGAGAGGAGGGAGAGAGAGACCCACCATGATGGGAGAGTGTAGAGGAGAAAAGAGACGCCATACCTGAGAAGAGTGCAGGACAGAGAGGCATGCCCACCATGTGAGAAGGCCCCGGGAGAGTGAGGCCCAGAGAACGGCCCAGTCAGGCAGCCCTCTGGGCCCAGGGCAGCCTACATAGAGTATAGAGTTTAGTAAGTAATAACTCAGAATTATTGGCAGGAGTTAGATAAACCACATGGAGGTTAGACAGTGGCCCAACTATTGTGCTGCTTAAGGCATATCAAAATATAAAGGCTCTGTGTGTGTCTTTCACTCAGGAACATAAACCATTTATGCACGTAGTAAAACCCGACGCTGGGATTTATTATTCCAAGTGTACCACCCACCATGGGCTGGGTCCTCCCTCATTGATCACTAATTAAGAAAATGTCTTACAACCGAATCTCAGAGATTATTTCTTCAATTGAGGCTCCTTTCTCTCTGATGACTCTAACTTGTGTCAAGTTGATACAAAATTAGACAGTACAACTGACCCCTTATCAACTTAACTATCAACATCACTATTGTGGTTTGAATAGATATGACCCCCATAAACTCATGTATTTGAATGGTTGTCCCATAGGGAGTGACATTATTAGAAGCTATACATTGTTGGAGTAGGTATAGCCTTTTTGGAGGAAGTGTCACTGTGGATGTGAATCTTTGAGGTCTCATATATGCTCAAGCCCTCAGTGTGGCATACAGCCTCTTCTGCGTTTGGATTAAAATAAATAACAGTCAGCTCCTCTAACACCATATCTGCCCACTTCCCCCACCCCACCCCCATGGTGATAATGGACTGAACAAACCTCTGAAACTGTAAATCAGCCCCAATTAAATGTTTTCCTTCTAAGAATTTTCTTGGTCATGGTATCTCTTCATATTAAACCCTAAATAAAACAATAATATTAAGCGACAACCCTTCCTTTTTCATTCATCCTCAAGATCTCACATTAAAAACATAAATAACTTTTAAAATCCCACAGTCTTTATGAATTCAAATGCATTAAAATTTCAGTCCCTTTGAAATAGCCCATCTCTTTCAAAATACAAAGTCCTTTAAAATTCAGTCTTTCCCCTGAGATTCCACCTCACACCAGTCAGAATAGCTAAGATCAAAAACTCAGTGATAGCAGATGCTGGTGAGGATGTGGAAAAAGAGGAGCACTCCTCCATTGCTGGTGGGACTGCAAGCTGGTACAACCACTCTGGAAATCAGTCTGGCAGTTCCCTCAGAAAATTGGGCATAGTACTACCTCAGGACCTAGCTATACCACTCTTGGACGTATTCCCAAAAGATGCTCCAACATGTAATAAGGACACATGCTCCACTATGTTCATAGCAGCCTTATTTATAATAGCCAGGGGTTGAAAACAACCCAGATATCCCTCAACAGAGGAATGGATACAGAAAATGTGGTACATTTACACAATGGAGTACTACTCAGCCATTAAAAACAATGACTTCATGAAATTTGACAGCAAATGGATGGAACTAGAAAATATTCTGGGTGAGGTATCACAGTCACAAAAGAACACATATGATATGTACTCACTGTTAAGTGGATATTACAGAGCATATGAACAACTTACAAACCATATGAAGCTCAAGAAGAAGGAAGACCAAAGTGTAGATGCTTCAGTACTACTTAGAAGGAGGGAAAAATAATCATGGGAGGTAGAGGGTGGGAGGGACTTGAGAGGAAGAAAGGAGGGAAAGGGGAAAGTGGGGGCAGGATCAGGTGTTAGAGGAGACAGGGGAGATCTACAGAGGGTCAGAAAATTGAACAGAGGTGTGTAGCAATGGGGGATGGGGAACTGGGGGTAGCCAACAGAAAGTCCCAGATGTCAATGGGGATGACTTTAGCTGAAATAGCCAACAAAGGGAAGAGAGAACCTGTAGAGACCATATCCAGATGTTAGGCATAGCCCCCAGTTGAGGGATGAGTCCACCCACCCTTCTCAAAATTTTAACCCAGAGTTGCTCCAAAGAGTGGAGCAGAGACTGAAAGAAAGGCCATTTAGAGACTCCCCCACCTGAGGATCTATCCCATATGCAGCCACCAAACTCAGTCATTATTATTGATGCCAAGAAGTGCTTGCTGACAGGATCTTGATATAGCTGTCTCCTGAGAAGCTTTGCCAGAGCCTTACTCTTACAGAAGCGGATGCTTGCAGCCAACCATCAGACTGAATACAGGGACCCCAGTGGAAGACGTAGGGGAAGGACTGAAGGAGCTGAAGAACAACAGTATCAATACCAACCAACCAGACCCCTCAGAGCGCCCAGTAACTGAATCACCAACCAAAGAATATACATGGAGGAACTCATGGCTACAGCTGCATGTGTAGCAGAGGATGGCCTTATCATCAATGGGAAGGGAGACCCTTGGTCCTGTGAAGGCTTGATGCCCCAGTTTAGGGCAGTGAGGTAGGAGTGGTTGGATATGTGGGGGAGCACCCTCATAGAAGCAGGGGGAGGAGCATAGGATAGGGGGTTTTCAGAGGGGATACTGGGAAGGGGGATAACATCTAAAATGTAAATAAATAAAATAACCAGTAAAAATTTTAATAAAATAAAATTCAGTCTTTCAATTGTGGACTCCAGTGAAATCAAAAATCAAATGCTTTCTTTTTGTTTGTTTTTATTTGCTTGTTTGTTTGGTTGGTTGGTTGGTTGGTTTGGTTTGTTATCTTTGAATATAGCCTTGACAGTCCTAAAACTCTGTAGACCAGGTTAGCCTCAAAGTCACAAAGATCTACCTTCCTCTGCCTCGAGGGTACTGGGATTAAAGACATGAAAAACCACTGCCTGGCCTCAAATTCTCAAGTGAGGGTGACAAGGGCCAGTAATTGCAGTCTTGGGCTGTCATGTCACAAGGCTCACAACTTCCTGAAACTTCTACTTCAGGGATCCAATTCTCTCTTTGGCCTTAGTACTCACCTGCATTCACATATACATACCCATACACTGATATGTACAGACATATAATTGAAAATACAGTAAGTTCTAAGAAAATATATTTCAGAGAAGGATATGACAGTGCCTACTGTCACCTACGGGGTCCCAGCACTGCTATGAGGAGCCTGAGAGATCCACAGAGGTCTCCGGGGGAGACAAGGCTGCAGCAGCTGAGTCTGCAAAGCAAGCAGTATCTCCAGAACAAATGAAAAAGGCAGTCTGAGACCAGACAGTGTGAACAGCTGAGAAGCAGAACTAGAGGCACAGCAGAGGCCACAGATAGGAGAACATGGCTGAGGTTAAAAAAACAGCATGTCATAAGTAGAGCCTTATCCTCCAGCTCCTGCTACCATCAGACTCATCTTGCCCTATCACCTCCTGCTGGTGCTGCTCACCTTGCTTGCGGCAAGGGTGGGATGGGGAATGTGAGCAGATCAAGGGATGGGGAGGTGAGCTCTGTCCTGGGCACAGCCCAAGAACTGAAAACAAGATACAAAATGATCATGCATGGGATACCAACAGTAAAGCTTGCACGGAGGGTAGGGTGGTGTACAGCAGCCTAGAGCTCTGAAAGATTCTGCCCCCAGACATGATGCCCAACCCTATGATCACCCTGGCTCTGAGCAACAATAAGATATCCGTCCAAGAGAAGAAAGTTCATTTTCTGGATTAAGACTTCCCAGAAGATTTATAGGGTCCATGCTGTCTGTGGTCTTTGCTTCCTCCAGAGTTCATGATCCACGTTGCCTGAGGCTGCTATGAGGAGGAAGCTGCTTTTGCAGTAATATCAATGACTGCAGATTCATAACCGAGAATGAGGGACATTGAAGGTTTCTGTGACAACCCCCAGACCCCCCACCAAAATAAAGAAAAAATAAATAGAAACAGCCCAGACAGTAAGCTATTAAAGACAATGCTTTAAAACTGTGATAAAGATGCTGAAGTGTAGCTCTTCACAGTTGATGGCTTCTGGTTGGGAGGTGGGGAAGGATTGGGTTTCTTTAAGGTTCTGGCCACTGGGAGTTTGACCATGTTCTAATTGAGTATATGGGCAACACAAATTGGACTTGGTGGGGTTTTTTCCCTCCTTTCCTTTTCCTAGGGCGGAGGGGGAGAAAGGTGGGAGGATGGACTTGGGAGGAATGAGAGGCAAGTGTGATAGGGTGCATTGTATGCAATTCCCAAATAATTAATAAAAATATTATGTTGGAGAAAAAGAAAATATTTCTCCTCACAGGAACATAATCTTTCATAAATTACATAGTAATCAAAACACTTATTTCAGTGGACTAATACTAATATTTCAGTGGACCTATTGTATGAAATTCTCATTGTTCCTTGGATCTTCAGTCCTGTAGAATGATATTTTTAAATCAATAAATTGCACTAATAAATGGTGAAAAATAACTAAAGGTTTAATCTATAACCTCCTTATAAATTGAATGTTTGGTGTCCTATCAAAATATTAAGAAAAACAAAAAACCTTCTCTATGAAAAGGAGACATATTTTAAAATTTGTATTACATTTGTGTGTGTGTGTGCTTTTTTGTGTACATGTGTGAAATATGTATGTATGCTGTAATGGCTATTCCTGGTGTCAACTTGACTATATCTGGAATGAACTACAATCCATAATTGAGGGGGCTCACCTGTGATCCAGATCTTGAGGCAGGAAGACACAAGTTTCTGACCTGGATCTTAGCATAGAGATCTTGAGGCATAGAAAAGCTTAGGCCCGGGCAAGGTAGTATTTGCCTTTAATTCCAGGAGACTAAGGCAAGATCTCTGAGTTCAAGGTCAGTTTGGGACAAAACTAGTCCCAGATCTAGGTGTGGTGGTACACACCTTTAATCGGGACCACACCTTCTGCTGGAGACCTGCATAAAGACTCTTCTTCCAGTGCTGGCATTTACTTGCCAGCACATCTGTTGGAATCTACTTCTACAGAAGACAAGCTGAAACAACCAGCCTTATGGGACTGAGCAACTACTAGATTCTTGGACTTCTCATTCACTGCTGACCAATGTTGGGGTAGTTGGACTACAGACTTAAGTCATCACAACAAATTTCCTTACTATATAGAAAGATTCCATCTGCTCTGTGACTCTAGAAAACCCTGATACTAATACATATGCCATGGTACTTGTGTGGAGGGCAACTCAACGGAGTAGAACCACCATGTGTGTTCCAGGAATCAAACTCGGGTCATCAGGCTTGGCAACCACTTCTATTTACTGATTCATCTTTGTAGCCAACATATACTATTTAAAGGAATCTTGGAGTCAGCATAGAACACACCAAGGCATCAAATTCTCAGCACAAAGATTTATCCCAGAAGGAACAATTGTGGCAGGAGCTAGATCAGACAAAGACAGCAGCAGGTGTCTCTGCAGGAATGGTTTTTAAGCAGAAGAGGGAAGTTTGTGCTATGGTATATTGGTAAATCGTGATTGGACATATAAGTCAGAGTAGCCAATAATTAATTTTGATGGCTGAACTTTGATGGTGAGCCTCAGGGATGAGTTAGCCACAAGGAAGTGGCCAAATAAGACCTGGGTGTCTAGTTTTAGGAATATAATCTAACAGTTCAGCAAGAGAGAAGGAAAGAGAGAACTTAAGACCTACCAGTGACATGCTCAGGCCTGTTAGAGAGTCCTTTATTATTGTAAAGGACTTTTAAATATGGTAACTAAAATCTCAGATTAGATTACAGGGGCTTTCTCCAGAAACCTCCCAGAATACAAAGAGCAAATGATTTTATTGATGTGGGAAAAAAACCACAGCAGCCAAGATTGTCCTCAGCCTGGAAAGGAAGGACTCAGTGAGACACTTCTGCCATGTACTATGCTAAAAAAACTTAAGGACAAGGCCAAGCACAGTGGCACTCAGGAAGCAGAGGCAGGCCAACCAGGGCTGCACAGTCAGACCTTGACTCAAAGTAGGCAGGAACCCTGGAGAAAGAGCTCAGCAGTGACTATTATGGGGTATTCACCAGAGTAGAATGTAAATGAGGACTTTTCCACGCATACCCAGCTCCCAGAGGCTTATTTATTTATGAATAAATGCAGAGACAATAAGCTAGACTGGTTCACTGACTAATTCTCAACTTATTATCTTATTGATTTTAACCTGAGTTCAGCCACTTGACTATTTTCTTCTCAGTTTCATGTCAGATCTCCTCAGAGTCCCGATGGTGAATCTTCCACCTCTGACTGTCTTCCAGAGTTCCAATCTCTCTACCAGAACTCCCATCTACTTCTTCCTGCCTTTTGCTAATAGGCCATTAGATTTTTATTACAGGCAGTGCTCCCACACAGTACACAAGAGATTATCCCTATCCAAGACTGCTAGGATACGGGTTTAGGCCAATAGAAAGTATTATCCAGCTGGCCACTCTGCTGGGTGTTTGGGATCCTAGTGTAGCCCTGAGCCTTTCTCAGTGTGAGATTTTTAAGCACAAAAATCATGTCCTGGATTGACATTCTTCAGTTAACAAGAACAGTTAGTCAGAAGTAAAAGTTCTGAATTCAAAAAGCAAGGCTATTTTGATCCCCCTTCTAAGAAGGACCAAAGTATCTGCACTGTGGTCTTCCTTCTTCTTGAGCTTCATGTGGCCTGTGAATTGTATCTTGGATATTCTGAATTTCTGGGCAAATATCCACTTATCAGTGAGTGCGTACCATGTGTGCTCTTTTGTGGTTGGGTTACCTCAGGATATTTTCTAGTTCCATCCATTTGCCTAAGAACTTCATTAATTCATCATGTTTAATAGCTGAGTAGTACTCCATTGTGTAAATGCACCACATTTTCTGTATCCATTCCTCTGTTGAGGGACATCTGGGTTCTTTTCAGCTTCTGGCTATTATAAATAAGGCTACTATGAACATAGTGGAGCATGTGTTCTTATTACATGTTGGAGCATCTTCTGAGTATATGCCCAGGAGTGGTAGAAGGGGGATCAAAATGCCCATGGGAGGAGATACAGAGACAAAGTTTGGAGCAGAAACTGAAGGAAAGGCCATTCAGTTACTGTCCCACCTGGGGATTTATCCCATATACAGTCACCAAACCCAGACACTAGTGTGGATGCCATTAAGTGCTTGCTGACAGGAGCCTGATACAGCTGCCTCCTGAGAGGCTCTGCCAGTGCCTAATAAATCCAAAAGTAGAGGCTCACAGCCATCCATTGGATGGCCTAAGCACAGGGTCCCCAATGGAAGAGCTAGAGAACGTATCCAAGGAGCTGAAGAGGTTTGCAGCCCCATAGGAGGAACAACAATATGAACCTACCAGTACCCCCAGAGCTCCCAGGGACTAAACCACCAACCAAAGAAAACACAAGGAGGGATTCAAGGCTTCAGCTGCATATGTAGCAGAGGATGGCCTTGTGGGACATCAGTGAGAGAAGAGGTCCTTGGCCATGTGAAGGCTCGATGCCCCAGTGTAGGGGAATGCCAGGACAAGGAAGTGGAAGTGGGTGGGTTAGTGAGCAGGGGAGGGGGATGTAATGAGGGGATTCGGAGGAGAAATGAGGAAAGGGGATAAAATTTGAAATGTAAGTAAAGAAAATATCTAATAAAAAATGTAAAAAAGAGGAAAAAAGAATTCAAAAAACAAGGTTAGTACATTTAAAGACTTTCCCATAAATTTAGTCCTTGATGGATTAGGCCTTTGTTTTAGTTTTGGCAGGTGCTGCTGTCTACATAGTGGTATTTTCCTAAACAGAAGGATATTATCTCTGAAAACAGAATGGTTGCTATTGGGCAAACAAGGTTTCTCTGTTCACCAGAAAAGCAGATCTCCTAAATCAGGTTCCTATCTCTCAGAAACCACTCTTAATTTTCCAGGAACTCCCTTAACCTTCCCTCAAAAGTCAACTACCTCAGGCAAGGATACCAGTCTATTGTATATTAGCTCAGAACCCCACCCTGCCAGGTGTCATAACAATTCTTGCTTTTACACCATTTTGCTCCTTTCTGCCCACTCCTCTGTGGCCTTGGCAATTTGATTCCTAGTAAATCTTTCTGACTACCAAGTAGTTTCTCTGTACCATCGCTCATACCAAACTGATGCTTCCAGCAGTGTATTTTAAAAGTATTTTGGTTTATAACTTTCTTTGTTCTGTTACCATAAAAATTCTGTGATGCAGTCACTATACTGGAACATGAAATTTGAGCTAGCCCAAATGAGTGCTCCTAGCCCATTGTCTCTTACATGTGGTATTTGAGTAAACTATCTCTATTCTCTTTAAGGCAAGAGCTTTATTTTTGTGTGGACAATTCTTTATTAAAATCTTTAATTCAGGAGTTGACAAGATTCCCCAATGGTTATAAGCACCTACAACTCTTAGAAAGGACCTGGGTTTGAACCCAAGCACCCACACCAGGCAGCTCACAACACTTTAACTCCAGTTCCAGAAGTTCTGACATCCTCTTTTGGCCGCCACAGGCCAAAAAGACAGGGACATCTTAGGGTCATGACAAGGAAAGGAGCCCTCTTCCAGAAATCTGACTTAATCCTCTTGGCAGCAGAGAAGTGAGAATTAAAGCACAATTAACTGTGTTACTGAGTATTCTCTAGAAAGCAGTATGTATATTATATAAAGAGAATTTACCAGACATGATACAGGTTGAATAGTCAACAATAACTGCCTTTTACATTAGAGAAGTTGAGGATGTAGTAGCTACTCAGCCCATCAGGATGGATGGATCACAATCACAATCTAGCACTGAAGGCCTGGAAGATTCTGAAAAACTATTAAAAGCTGTGTTCCATTTGTAGAGAATGGCAGTAGCAGAAGCATTAGCAACAATAGAATAGTTGAACTCACAAATAGGACAGATATTGCCATTAATATACAAAGGCAAGAAGGCAGAAAGCAAAAATCCTTCCCACTTTCTGATATCTGCACTTGCCTTGATTTCCACTACAGCTAATACAATCAAGAAAATCTCTCACAGATATTTCCAAAGGCTTGACTCTTAAGTTGATTCCATATCCAGTCAAGAAGACAACTAAAATTAATTATCAGAAGACTCCCTGCCTTTGCCAACTTGATACCCAATTATATTTCCTTATATCATGTTTAATTTCAAGTGAAAATAACAAGGTCGTCATCCTACCTAACATAATGTAACTCAGCCACTTCCATTAATCTACCGCAACCTCCTCTAGAATAGGTGGCAAAGTCCCTGGAGGAATGCTTAGTCTTTTAATGTCTCATAATTTAAATGTGGACATAGAAACTTGCAGTTGTTGGGGTTCAGGAACCACCACACAAACCACTCAGACACCAATCTCAGTTAAGCAGGACTGATTTATTGAACACACACACCAAGACTTATAGAGCAAAGCCTGTAGCTCAGACTCAGGAGCAGAAATCTATGACCATAAACACTGTCCAGGATCAATTTATATAGAGGAAAAATCATAATGAGCTTATAAGCAGATGCTGTAGGATGGTTAGCATTTTTTCAGTTTCTTTAGTAGTTTAGATGTAACAGTTCAAGTTGACCTCTATCTTGCTTAGTCCTGAGTAAAAGCTATTGCTGCGGAGTTTCCAATGATAATGATAATAATAATAATAATAGTAATAATAATAGTAATAATAACAGTAAGCCTCAGAACATAACAGTGTATATGGTCAGCTTAACCCTGCTCTGAGTTAAATTATTTTCCTGTCAATGACTCACAGGTGTGGATCAAAGTGGCTACAGCTATGCTGGGGTGGCCTGAACACAGTACTTAACTATAGAGGCTATCTTTAGTGATGCCATATTACATGATAAGAAATCAGAAAGTGTGGATACTTTGTTCCTTTTTAGAATGGGGAACAAAATACCCATGGAAGGAGTTACAGAGACAAAGTTTGGAGCTAAGACAAAAGAATGGACCATCCAGAGACTACCCCACCCAGGGATCCATCCCATAATCAGCCACCAAACCCAGACACTATTGCATATGTCAGCAAGATTTTGCTGAAAGGACCCTGACATAGCTCTGTCTTGTGAGTCTATGCCAATGCCTGGCAAATACAGAAGTGGATGTTCACAGTCATCTATTGGATGGAACACTGGGCCCCTAATGAAGGAGCTAGAGAAAGTACCCAAGGAGCTAAAGGGGTCTGCAACCCTATAGGTGGAACAATGATATGAACTAACCAGTACCAGTACCCCCCAGAGCTGTGTCTCTAGTTGCATATGTAACAGAGTATGGCCTAATCAGCCATCAATGGGAGGAGAGGCCCTTGGTATTGCGAAGATCATATGCCCAGTACAGGGGAATGCCAGGGCCAGAAAGCAGGAGTGGGTGGGTTGGGGAGCAGGGTGGGGGAAGGGTATAGGGGGCTTTGGTGATAGCATTTAAAATGTAAATGAAGAAAATATCTAATAAAAAATCTGCTTAAGCTTTGTGTTGTATAGATGAACATTCTTAACAAATTAGAGAAAAAATACATATAGCATTTCAGTCCTCATGTATGTTAAGTGTCATGTGCCTTCCTACATGTCAACCTTATGAAGATGATAAAGGCCTTTAAGAAGAAAATGAATAAATCCCTTAAAGAAATACAGAAAAATACAAACCGGTAAAGGGAATGAATAAAACTGTTCAAGACATAAAAATGAAAATAGAAGCAAAAAAAAAAAAAGGCAGAAATGGAGGGAATTCTGAATACAAAAAAATTAGGTTGGAGAAAAGAGACTACAGACTCAAGCAACACCAACAGAATACAAGAGATGGAAGAAAGAATCTCAGGCATAGAAGATATGATAGAAAAACATTGACACATCAGTTAAAGAAAATGTTAGCCAGGCAGTAGTGGCACACGCCTTTAATCCCAGCACTTGGGAGGCAGAGGCAGACAGATTTCTGAATTCGAGGCCAGCATGGTCTACAAAGTGAGTTCCAGGACAGCCAGAGCTACACAGAGAAACCCTGTCTCAAAAAAACAAAAACAAAAACAAAATGTTAAATATAAAATGTTCCTGAAATAAAACATCCAAAAAAAAATCCAGGATACTATGTAAACAACAAACCAAAGAATAACGGTAATTAAAAAAAGAAGACTCCCAGCTCAAAGACCCACAAAATATTTTCAACAAAATCATAGAAGAAAATTTCCCTAGAAAGAAATGCCTATCAACATACAAGAAGCTTACAGAACACCAAATAGATTGGACCAGAAGAGAAAATCCCTGACACATAATAGTCAAAACAGTAAATTTACAGAACAACAAAAAAAAAATATTAAAAGCTGCAAAAGAAAAAAGCCAAGTAGCATTTATAGGCAGACCTATTAGAACTATACCCAACTTTTCAACAGAGACTCTAAATGTCAGCGAGCCGGGGAAGATGACTTGCAGACTCTAAGAGACAACAGATTATCAGCCCAGACTACTATACCCAGCAAGACTTTTTTTTTCCTTAATTATAATACCCACCACTTTGTATTGGTTTTTTTATTAGATATTTTCTTTATTTACATTTCAAATGCTATCCCAAAAGTTCCTTATACCCTCCCCCTTCCCTGCTCCCCTACCCACCCACTCCCACTTCTTGGCGCTGGCGTTCCCCCTGTACTGAGGCATATAAAGTTTGCAAGACCTAGGGGCCTCTCTTCCCAATGATGGCCAACTAGGCCATCTTCTGCTGCATATTGCAACTAGAGACACGAGCTCTGGGGGGTACTGGTTAGTTCACATTGTTGTTCCACCTATAGGGTTGCAGACCCCTTCAGCTCCCTGGGTACTTTCTCTAGCTCCTTCATTAGGGGGCCCAGTGTTCCATCCAATAGATGACTGTGAGCATCCACTTCTGTATTTGCCAGGCATTGGCATAGCCTCTCACAAGAGACAGCTATATTAGGGTCCTTTCAGCAAAATCTTGCTGACATATGCAATAGTGTCTGGATTTGGTGATTGATTATGGGATGGATCCCCGGGTGGGGTAGTCTCTGGATGGTCCATCCTTTTGTCTTAGCTCCAAACTTTGTCTCTGTAATTACTTCCATGGGTATTTTGTTCCCTACTCTAAGGAGGAATGAAGTATCCACACGTTGGTCTTCCTTCTTGATTTTCTTGTGTTTTGCAAATTATATCTTGGGTATTCTAAGTTTCTGGGCTAATATCCACTTAGCAATGAGTGTATATCATGTGAGTTATTTTGTGATTGGGTTACCTCACTCAAGATGATATCCTCTATATCCATCCATTTGCCCAAGAATTGTACAACTACTCTGGAAGTCAGTCTGGAGGTTCCTCAGAAAATTGGACATAGTACTACTGGAAGATCCAGCAATACCTCTCCTGGGCATATACCCAGAAGATGTTCCAACTGGTAATAAGGACACATGCTCCACTATGTTCATAGCAGTCTTATATATAATAGCCAGAAGCTGAAAAGAACCCATATGTCCCCCAACAGAGGAATGGATACAGAAAATGTGGTACATTTACCCAATGGGGTACTACTCAGCTATTAAAAACAATGAATTTATAAAATTCTTGAACAAATAGATGCATCTGGAGGATATCATCCCTAGCAAGACTTTTAATCATCATAGATGGAAAAAAGATATTCCATGAAAACAAATTTAAACAATATATATCCACAAATCTATCCCTACAGGAGATGCTAGAAGGAATACTCCAACCCAAAGAGACTAACTACACCCAAGAAAACTCAGGAAATAAAAAATTTCATACCAACAAAATCAAAAGAAGAGAAATACATACAACAATCATTGGTCATTAATATCTTCCAATATCAATGGACAACATGTAATGAGACACAAATTCCTCGCTATCCCTAGCCCTAAGACATCAGCTTTTTTCTGCTCCAGCAGGAGAGTCCTGGAAGAATACCACTTTCATGGGGTCTATTATTTAAATGGTTTGTTTTAGTTAGGGCTCTATTGATGTAATGAAACACCATAACCAAAAACACTTGGGGAGGAAAGGACTTATTTGGCTTATATGTCATATCATTGTTTATCATTGAAGGTAGTCAAGACTGGAACTCACACAGAGGCAGGGGTTGATGTAGAGGCCATGGATGGTGCTACTTACTGGCTTGCTTCATATGGCTTGTTCAGCTTGCTTTCTTATAGAACCCACAACCACCAGACTAGGCTTAACACCACCTACAATTGTCTGGGACCTCTCCCATCAATCACTAAATAAGAAAATGCCCTGCAGCCTGATAACATGGAGGGGTTTTCTTAATTGACATTCTGCCCTTCTAGATGACTATATATAATATAATTTCAATATATATATAGTTGAAGCCTGCCCCCTAGCATTGATGTGGCTGTTTTGTTCCATGCCTGCCAGATATTTCATGTTGTTGCTATGTAATGTACCTACCAAACATTGACACAGAAAAATAACTTGATCATGCTGATCACATATCCTGTTATGTTCTGTATGAGGTTTGTTAATCTTAAGAAATTCTGCAAAGCTTTCTGTAGGACCCGTCAAATTAAAGGTCATTATGAACTGCTATGTCTAAAATGGCTTAAATCAGAGCCAATCACCAGACAGCACTTTCTGTACCTACTTATGAGCTCACTAAGGTTTTTGTAGTTTTAGCCCTTATAGACAGAGAAAGATATCATGGTCATAGCTCAATCCTCCGAATTCTGAGCTATGACCCTGATTGTTCAGTTTCAGGGTGTGTGTTCAATAAGCCATCATTATCTGACTCAGATTGGTGTTTGTGTAGTTTGTGAGGCAACTCCTGGACCCCAACACACACACATATTTCATACCACACACATTCTCATTCAAATCACCATGTTCCACTCCTTGGCCCCATAGACTTGTAGCTATATTATAATGTAAAAATGCATTCAGTCCAACGTCACAAGTCCCCATAGTTTCAACAGTGACAACACTGTTTCAAAAATCTAAAGTCTCTTGTGAAGTGAGAGTAGATCACATGTTCCCAACATACAATGGTACAGATCATGCATTTCCAGTCTGAAAGGCAGGAAGAGGGAGCATAGTAAGGAAATATTGGACCAAAGCAAGACCTGAAACCAGCAGAGCAAACTCCAAATTCTTCATTTCCATGTCTGTTGTCAAAGTACTCTTCAGATCTCAAATTCCTTTCAGTTTTGTTGACTGCAACACACTTCTCTCTCTTGGGCTGGTTCCATATCTGGTTTGCAGCTTTTCTTAGCAAGCGTCCCAGGACTCTGGCACCTCCAACATCTTGGGGCTTCTTCATGAATCCAGGCTTCCCCTTCCTTTATCTGTGCCCGGACACCACTGACACACACTTAGCCTCATCAGCATTTTTTTTTTTTTTTGCCAAAGAGGAAAACTCCATAGCTCCTTTTTTGTGTCCTTGACTCAAAGTCCAGAACGATACATCAGAAGCTCCCAAGTTGTGCTGCTTGCTTGGGCTGGAGCATGGCCCCTCCTTCAAGTACATTTTCGTCATCTGCTGTTGTTGATAGTTTTTCTCACTAGTTAAATTTTCTTTAATTGCTTTTCACAAATTGGAAGCTTAACTGGGTAGGGTCTTGGCCTTAGAGCACCACTTCCATTATTCTATTTATCATCAGGCTTTTCTTTAAACTTTTTACCTCCTGGAGCACTGGACTTAAATCCTTTACACTTCCTGGTGCCCCTTTTCTCCTCAAACTGTACATTTTGTATTTTCCTTTCTCAGCTTGCTCCTTTTCATTATAGATCTACATAAGAGTGACCAGTAATAACCACACATCACAGAGCCAATACTACATTGTCTTGAAATCTCCTCTGCAAATGCCATTAATCTTTTAAAACTCTTCAATTTAGTTTCTAGCTGATTTTTTTTTTAAACAAGAGCAGGAAGCAGCCACATTTTTTTTTTTGAAAAGTATCACAAGAACAATCTCTGGGCCATTTACTAAAATTCTTTTCCTCTGAAACCTATGGAGCTGGGACAAGATAATCTACATCGCTCTCAGCACCTCTGTCTCTCATGCTCCTACTAGTATAGTCCATTTGCCCACTTAAGAATTCAACAATACCCTGCTTCCTGGTACCAACTTTTCACTTAGTCATTGTTCTTTTGCTGTGAAGAGACACCATGACCACAGCAACTCTTATAAAATAAAGCATTTAACTGGGACTTAATTACAATTTCAGAGATTTAGTTCATTATCATCATGGCAGCATGGTGGCATGTAGGAAGACATGGTGCTGGAGAGGTAGCTGACAGTTCTACATCCAGATCTGCAGGTAGCAGAAAGAATGCAACACTAGGCCTGGCTTGCACTTTTTACATCTTCCTATCTCATATTGTCTAGTAGTTTCCTACCCAGCAATAAGAGTAACAACTTCCTCCTACAAGGGCATAACTACCCCAACAAGACCACGCCTCTTAATCCTTCTCAGTAGTAGTGCCACTCCCTGATGACTGAGCATTCAAACCTATAACCTATGGGGATCCATTCTTATTTAAACCACCACACCATATATGGGCTGATATCAGTTTTAGTCTTCATTTGTTCATTTCTTCTGTCTTGTTTTGTTGAAACCAGCTGTCTCTGAACTCACTATGTACCTTAGGCTTTTGGCAGGCCTCTTGCCTCAGTCTACTAAGTGCTAAAAATACAAGCATACACTGCCATGCCCAGTTTCATTCAGTTATTGATTATTTGACTAATTTATTCAAAAGCTGTTTACTGCCTGGTATAATAGCTTGTGGGGCAAGTGAAACCATGCCACCAGACAAAAACTGGAGAGGTTGAGCAGTTTCAGAAATCAGTATTTCTCGTATCTGAGAAGAGTAAGTGTTTCATCTAATTCCAACCCAGATTCTGTCCTGGGACACTAGAACACAACACCCCACATGAGGATCATGACCACTAGTCACATAACACAGAGTTCTTCATGCCAATGAGGTATCTAAATGCACCTGCCTGAGGGTTTAGCCAATAAGCTTCCTTTCCTGAACATTCCTACCTGTAAAAGGTATTTTAATCTCTGGTTCACCCTGAGTAAGTCATATGTACTTATTTTCCATGATGAACAATGAGTAGTTTTGCTCATCAAGAACCATCATGGGGGGAAGCCTTCATCATACAGAGCCATGCCACCTAAGTCTCCTGCAGAAGGCCCCTTTACCCTCCAGACACAGACAATCACCCCTGAGCCAAGCCAGACTTACCCCTCACAGTAGCTGTGGGGTTGTTGCCCATGGGCCCTCATTCCCAACTCCATGCAGTTCCCAGTGGCAACTGGACCCCTGGGAGCTTGGGAACCCCTTCCTCTTTGACCTCAGCCTGAACCATTTCTCACCTGAGCTGGTTTCCCCGTCTTAGGCTGTGTTCTGTCACCCCTTTACCCCAGTGTTGGAGAGGATGGAATGCAGCCTAGCACCCTCCTGTTTCATCTGCCTGAACAGCATTCACACACCCCAACAGAATGTAGAACCAAAATAGGTCATATCTGTAATCCCTGAACTCAGAAAGCCAACAAAGGAAGATTGTCACATGTTCGAGGCAAATCTGGGCTACACAATGAGTTCAAAGTTACTGTGAAGTCCAGTTTGAGACCATATCTTAAAACAAAGAAGAATGGGTTCATTAGGGCCAAGGGTTCACAAGTGTGAAAAATGTTCCTAATAGAGCTTTATGTTATGGAAAGACCATTGTAATAATTAATAATAATAAAAATAGTAATAGCAAATAATTACATATAACTATGTGAAATGAACTGTGTTCTCCAAAATGCAGTTATACCCTTATATACAATGTTTTTTATATTTGGAGATAGAATTTTTTTCATTATTTAATTTATTTATTCACCTTACATCCTGGTAACAGTGCTCTCTCCCTCCTCTCCTCCCAGTCTCACCCTCACAAATTTCCTTCTTCATTACTCCCTCCCCTTCTCTGAGAAGAAGAGGAAGTCTCTCATGGGTACCCACCTGTCCTGAGAGATCAATTTAGAGCAGGACTAAGTGCATCCTCTTTCACTGAGGAAGAACCAATCAGTTCAGTGAGTGGAAAGAGATCCAATGGCAGGCAACAGAATCAGAGATAGCCCCACTCTAATTGTTAGGTGACCTATATGAAGAACAAACTGCACATCTGCTACAAATGTGTAGGGAGCCTAGGCAAGCCCCTGCATGCTCTTAGGTTGGTGGTTCAGTCTCTGTGAGTCCCCATAAGCCCAGGTTAATTGACTGTGTATGTCTTCTTCTGCTATCCTTGATACCTCCAGCTCAATCCTATCCCACTACTCTACCACACAACTCCCCAAACTCCCCCTGATATCTGGCTATGGGTCTCTGCCTCTGTTTTCCATCAGCTGCTGAATGAAGCCTCTTGGGACACAGTTATGGTAGGCTTTTGTCTGCAAGCATAGCAGAGTATCAGTAATAGTGTCAGGGGTTGGCTCTCATGGATGAGTCTCAAGTTGGGCCAGTCATTGGTTGGCTGTTCCCTCAATCTCTGTTCCATCTTTATCCCTGTGCATCTTGTAAGCAGGACAAAATTTGGGTCCAAGGTTTTGTGAGTGTATTAACACACACACACACACACACACACACACACACACACACAGGAAGTCCTACCTGACTACAGGAGATGACCACTTCATATCCCCCAATGTAACTAGGTTAGACTTGGTTATAAGGATGGGGACCTCATTATGGTACTAGGGCTCTTATAAGAAGAGTTATAAGGAGACAGCCTGCAGAGGTGAGCAGCATGTGTGGTACTCTGACTACCATTGTATATAACTCTGACCTTGCTGTTGAGTCTGCAGGACCCCAAGAACATCCTCCCCATGAAAACCTTTAGGGGCCCCAAACTAACCAGCTTGGAACCCTGCCCAAGCACCTATCCTAGTTGGATCTGCCCACCATCCCAGCTGGGTCTGACTGAGACACATCCTGCAGAGTAGGGTCCATCCATGGCACAGCCTTCAGAGTGGGGTACCCTGACCTTGATTGCCCATTGCTGGCCCCACATTTCTGAGAATTCTTCTGCCATCAGCATCTCCAGCCAACACCAGGGAAAACCAAATGCCTAAAGGACAACATAAAAACACAATCAACCCAGGGCACTATGGCACGACCAGAGCCCAACTATCCTGCTACAACAAACCCTGGATATCCTAATGACACTGAAGCACAAGAAGAGGATCTTAAAGCCACTCTTTTAAAAATAGAAGCCTTTAAAGAGGACATGAATAAAATCCCTTAAGGAAATGTAGGAAAATACATTCAAACAAGTAGAGACATTAAAAGAGGAAGGAAATAAATATAAAGAAGTACAGGTAAATATGATCAAACAGGTGAAAGATATGAAGAAAACTGTCCAAGATCTGAAAAGGAAATGGAAGCAATAAAGAAAACACAAACTGGAGCAATCCTGGCAATGGAAAACCTAGGAAAGAGAACAGGAACTACAGACATAAGCACCACCAACAGAATACAGGAAATGGAAGAGAAAATCTTGGATATAGAAAATAAGATAGAAATCAATATATCAGTCAAAGAAAATGCAAAATCTAAAAATTTCATGACACAAAACATCCAGGAAATGTGTAATGCTATGAAAAGATCAAAGCTAAGAATAATAGGAATAGGAGGAGGAATAGGAGGAGGAGGAAGAGGAGGAGGATAAGGAGGATTCCCAGCTCAAAGGCCCAGAAAAATCAACAAAATCGTAGAAGAAATTTCCCTAACCTAAAGAAAGAGATACCTATAAAGGTACTAGAAGTTTAAAGAACACCAAACAGATTGGACAAGAAAAGAAAATCCACAAGCTGTGCTGATCTGTGCCTTGCCTGTCTGTCCCCTCCGATTGTGCCTAACAATGACTACCCAACAGATTGTTCTCCAGGGCATGGGACCCTAGGGTTTCCACCTTGTGGGCAGCAAGGACTTTGAGCATCCTCTTGCCATTTCCCAGGTCACTCCTAGAAGCAAGGCTGCTATAGCTAATTAATGTGTTGGAGATTTAATCACAGCCATCGATGGGGAAGATACCAGCAGTATGACACACTTGGAAGCTCAGAACAAAATTAAGGGCTGTGTAGACAACTTGATGCTCAGAGTATCCACATCTGAATAGGAAATTTGGTCTCCTCTAGTGACCGAGGAGACTCATTATCCCACAAGATGAATTTAGCGTTAGAATCCCAAGAAGTCTTGCACATAGGAAGTGCCCACAACTGAAGTGTCATGCCATTTACTGCCTCATCTGCTTCTGGCACCTGGGTCATCACAAACCAGTACAACAACCCAACTGGCCTCTACTCATCTGAAAACATCTCTAACTTCAACACTGCTGTGGAGTTGAAGACCTCAGACAGTGGGGAGGAGGAGAAAAGCAGACCCTTGGTTCAGCCTCATCCTCCCAGCAGCTTTATCATTGACAAAGAATCCAAAGTTTACAAGATGCTTAAGGAGAAGCAAGAGTTAAATGAGCCCCCCAAACAGTCCACATCTTTCCTTTTCTGCAGGAGATCCTGGATTCAAATGGGAAAGAGGATCCCAACAAACCACCAGGATTTAGAAGTGTTAAAGCTTCAGTCACCAAAGTGGCTGCATCCATTAGAAATGCTCAGAAGCTGCCCATCTGTGACAAATATGAAACTGGCATTGTGGGAGTGTTGTGAAGCTGAGGGACTATCACCGCCATCCTGAATGTTAAGTGTGCACCGACTGTGGCATCAACCTGAAACAGAAGGGCCATTTCTTTGTAGAGGATCAGATTTACTGTGAAAAGCATTCTCAGGAGTGAATCACACCACCTGAGGGCTATGATGTGGTCAAAGTGTTCCCCCAAGTGATTGAGAGGACCTGCCCTGTCTGCTGCCCTCCAGCTAGCCTGCTGCACCTGGTTCTCAGAATGTTCTGGCTCTCTCCTCCCTGACAGGCCTGCTTAGTAAACATTGAGTTTTGCCCATCCTGACTGTCTCCCACTGGAAGTGTAACACCTGATTTTATGGTACTGGGAGATGTTTTTGTCCCTGTTCACTCACCCCCACCACAATGCACCTTCTTCACCCAGAGTCTTCTCTGCTGCAAATGGACATTGGTCACATTGTAACTAAGCTAAATGTAATATATCTGATGTTATTTTGTTTTATTTAATAAATTTAGACTTTAAAGGAAAGAAAGGAAGAGAGGGAGGGAGGGAGAGAGAAAGAGAGAGAGAGAGAGAGAGAGAGAGAGAGAGAGAGAGCGCGAGAGAGCACAAAGCCTCCGGCCGCATAATCAAAACACTAAATATGCAGAACAAAGAAAGAATTCTGAAAGCAACCAAGGGAAAGGTTAAGTAATATATAAAGGCAGACCTATCAGAATTAAACCTGATTTTTTTATCTGAGAATCTAAAAACTAGAAGTACATGAGCAGAGGTCTTCCAAACCCTAAGAGACCACAGATATCAGCACAGACTAATATACACAGAAAAATTTTCAATCATCATAGATGGAGAAACCAAGATATTCTGACAAAATCAAAATCAAACAATACCTCTCCACTAAGATAGCTCTACAGAGGATACTAGAAGGAATAATTCAACCCAATGAGGCTAACTATACTCAGACAAGTACAAGAAACAACTAATTTTGCACCATTAAAACCAATAGAAGAGAAACACACACACACAAAACCATCATCAACATCAAAATAACAGGAAGTAACAATCACTGGTCATTAATATCTTTCAACATCAATGGACTCAATTCCCCAGTAAAAAGACACAGGCTAAGAGAATGGATGCATAAACATTCAACTGTATATAAGAAACACATCTCAACAACAAAGGCAGTCATTATCTCAGTATAAAGGGCTGGAAAAATGTTTTCCAAGCAAATGGACTCAAGAAACAAGCTGGAAAGCCAGGCAGTGGTGGCACATTCCTTTAATCCCAGCACTTGGAAGGCAGAGGCGGGTAGATTTCTGAGTTCGGGGCCACCCTGGTCTACAGAGTGAGTTCCAGGACAGCCAGGGCTACACAGAGGAGAAACCCTGTCTCAAAAAACAAAACAAAAAAAACAAAAACAAAGAAAAAAAAAAAGAAGCTGGAGTAGCCATTCTGATATCTAATAAAATAGACCTTCAGTCAAAAGTAATGAAAAGAGACAGGGAAGGATACTTCACACTCATCAAAGGAAAAATCCACCAAGAGGACATCTCAGTTCTGAACATCTATACCCCAAATGCAAGGGGAACCACATTTGTAAAATAAACATTACTAAAGCATAAATCACATACAGAACCCCACACGTTAATAGTGGGACACTTTGAGATAGAAACTAAACAGAGGAATAATGAAACTAACAGGGGTTGTAAATCAAATGGAACTAACACATACCTATAGAACATTTCACCCAAACATAAAAGAATATGCCTTCTTCTCAAAGCAAACCTCACAGATTCAAGAAGTTTGAAAGAATTTTATGCATCATATCAGATCACCGTGGAGTAAAGCTGAACTTCAACAACAACAGAAACAATAAAAGCCTACAAATTCATGGAAACTGGACAACTCTCTATTTGTTGATTTCTGGGTCAGAGAAGAAATAACGAAATTAAAGAGTTTCTAGAACTAAATAAAAATGAGGGCCCAATATACCCAAATTTATGGGTCACTATGAAAGCAGTGCTAAGAGAAAAGTCCATAGCACTAAATGCCCTCATAAAGAAATTGGAGAGATCTCATACTAATGAATTAAAAGTACATCTGAAAGCTCCATGTAAAAAGAAACAAACACACCCAGGAAGAGTAGATGGCAGGAAATAATCAAACTCAGGGCTGAAATCAATCAATTAGACCAAAAGAGAACCCTTTTATAACACTATTAACAATACTCTGTTAAACTTGCAGATAGGAGCCTAGCATGGCTGTTCTCCAACAGGTTCTACCCAGCAGCTGATTCAGATAGATACAGATAGTCAAAGCTGAACAGTGGATAGAGCTTGGGGACTCTTATGAACGAATAAGAGGAAGAATCATGGGCCCCAAAGGAGATAGGAACTCTACAGGAAGACAAACAGAGTCAAGTAACCTGAACCCTTGGAGTTCTCAGAAACTGAACCACTAAACAAAGAACATACATGGGCTGGACCTAGGACTCCCTACACATGTAACAGATATGCATCTTGGTCTTCATGTGGGTCTGGAACAAATGGAGCAGAGACTATCCCAAAGGCTTTGCTTCTATGTGAGATATGTTCTTTTAACTGAGCTGCCTTGTCTGGCCTCAGTGGGAGAGGATATACCTAGCCTTGCAGAGACTTGAAGTGTCAGGGTAGGGGACTCAGTGGGGTAAAGATTGTGGGAGTTAATGACCAGGAGGAGGGCAGTTAGCAGGACCTAAAGTGAATAAGTAAATATGTAAGTAAGTAAGAAAATAATTAAATAAATAAGAAACAAAGAGAACAACACAAAGAATCAAAAAAAAAAGCAGAAATGAAAAGAGGAGACACAACAAGACACTGAGGAAATTCAAAGAATCATTAGGTCTTACTTCAAAAGCCTTTACTCCACAAAATTGGAAAATCTAAATGAAATAGATTATTTTCTAGACAGATAAAAATTACCAAAGCTAAATCAAGACTTAGGTAAACTATCTGAATAGTCCTACAAACCCTGAGGAAATAGAAGCAATCATTAAAAGTCTCCTAACTAATAAAAGCCCAGGGCCAGATGGTTTTACTGCAGAATTATACTAGACTTTAAAATAAGAGCTAATATTAACACTCCTCAAACTATTCCACAAAACAGAAACAGAAGGAGCACTGCCAAACTCATTCTATGAGACCACAGTCACCATGGTACCTAAACCACACGAAGACTCAACAAAGAAAGAGAATTTCAGACCAATTTCCCTTATGAATGTTGATGCAAAAATATTCAATAAAATATTTGCAAATTAAATCCAAGAATATATCAAAGATATATTTGCAAAAATATTCAATAAAATATTTGCAAATTAAATCCAAGAATATATCAAAGACATCATCCACCCTGACCAAGTAGACCTCGTCCCAGGGCTGCAGGGTGGTTGAATATATGAAAATCCATCAACGAAATCCACCATAAAGCAAACTGAAAGAAAAAAAACCACATGACCATATCATTAGATGCCAAAAACGTATCTGACACCCCTTCATGCTAAAAGTCTTGGAGAGAGAAGAGATGCAAGGGGCATACCAACACACAACAAAGGCGATAAATGGCAAGCCAATGTCAAATTAAATGGAGAGAAGGCTGTCCACTCTCCCCATATCTCTTCAATATAGTACTTGAAGTTCTACCTAGAACAGTAAAACAACAAAAGTCAATCAAATGGGATACAAATTGGAAAGGAAGAAGTCAAAATATAGCTATTCGCTATAATAATCCTACAACTGATGAACACCTTCATCAAAGTGGCTGGATACTAAATTAACTCAAATCAGTAGCCCTCCTCTACACAAGCAATAAACAGGCTGAGAAAGAAGTTGAGGGAACAGTACCCTTCACAATAGCCACAAATAACACACACACACACACACACACACACACAAACCAAAAAAAACAAACTTGTTGTAATGCTAACCAAGCAAGTGAAAGACCTGTATGACAAGAACTTCAAGTCTCTGAAGAAAGAAATTAAGGAAACTATCAGAAGGTGGAAAGATTTCCCTTGCTCATAGATCCATAGGATTAACAGTGAAAATGGCCATTTTACCAAACGCAATCTACAGATTCAATGTAATTCTCTTCAAAATTACAACACAATTCTTCACAGATCTTGAAAGAACAATTCTCAACTTCATGTGGAAAAACAAAACATTCAGGATAGATAAAACAATTTTGAACAATAAAATAACTTCTGGAGGTATCACTATCCCTGACTTCAAGATGTACTGAAGAGCAATAGTAATAAAAACTGCATGGTATTGGCACAGAAACAGGTGGACAAGTGGAATCAAATCGAAGACCCAGAAACAAACCCATACACCAATAAACACTTGCTTTTTTACAAAGAAGCCAAAACCATGCAATGCAGAATGGAGAGCATCTACAAATGGTGCTGGACTAGCTAGATGTCTGCATATAGAAGAATGTAAATAGATCCATATTTATCACCCTGACCAAAACTCAAGTCCAAATGGATCAAAGACCTTAACATAAAACCAGACACTTTTTTTTTATTGTTTTTTTTTTTTTTTTCGAGACAGGGTTTCTCTGTATAGCCCTGGCTGTCCTGGAACTCACTTTGTAGACCAGGCTGGCCTCAAACTCAGAAATCCGCCTGCCTCTGCCTCCCAAGTGCTGGGATTAAAGGCATGTGCCACCACACCCGGCTAAACCAGACACATTTACTCTAACAGAACTGAAAGTGGGGAATAGCCTTGAACTCATCAGTACAGGACACAGCTTCCTGAACAGAACACCAATGGCTTGGATGCTATGATTAAGAATTAATAAATGGGACCTCATGAAAAGCTTTTGTAAGTCCAATGACACCATCATCAGGACAAAATTACAGCTTAGAGATTGGGAAAAGATCTCCACTAACCCTATATCTGACAGAGGGCTAATATCCAAAATACATACCTAATTCAAGAAGCTAGACAATGGCAATCCAAATAACCCAATTAAAAATGGGATGCAGAGCTAAACAGAGAATTCTCAACAGAGGAATCTCGAATGGCCTAGAAGCACATGAAAAAATGTTCAACATTCTTAGTCATCGGGGAAATGCAAATCAAAATGACCCTGAGACCTTAGCCTCAGAATGGCTAAGATCAAAGACTCATAGGACAGCACATGCTGGCAAGGATGTGGAGCAAGGGGAACACTCCTCCACTGCTGGAGTACAAGTGCACACATGTACAATCACTTTGGAAATCAATTTGGCGTTTTCTCAGAAGACTGGAAATATTTCTCCCTCATGATCCAACTATACCACTCCCCGGCATATACCCAAAAGATGCTCCACCATCCCTCAAGGACACCTGCTCAGCTATGTTCATAGCAGCTTTATTTGTAATATTCAGAAACTGGAAGCAACCCAGATGTCCCTCAACCAAAGAATGGATACAGAAAATGGAGCAGCATTGAGCTATTAAAATCAAGAACATCATGAAATTTTCAGGTAAATGGATGGAACTGAAAAATATCATCCTGAGTGAGGTAACACAGACCCAAAAGGACATGTGTGTTATGTACTCACTTATGAGTGGATATTAGTCACAAAGTACAGAATAACCATGCTATAATCAACAAACCCAAAGAAGCCAAATAACAAGGAGGACACAAGGGAGGATGTTTAAATCATTCTCAGAAGGGAAAACAAAATAGATATTGGAGATTGACAGAAGGAGGGATCTGTGTGGATGAGGGGATGGGGAGGGGAGGTGGGGGATCATATGTAGGGAGAGCAGGGGGGAGAGAAGAGAGGTTGACTAGGGAGACAACCTCTAGGACATGCCAGAGATGTGAGATGAGAGAAGCCCCAGAGGATTTAAGGGGCAACTCTAGCTCAGATTTCTAACAATGGGGCATATATATCCTGAAGTGGCCTCTTCCTGAAGCCAGGGAGGACTCCCAGTAGAAGGATCAGAACAGTAACCTACCCACAAGCCTTCAACCCAAAACATGTCCTGCCTACAAGATGTGCAGGGACAAGAATAGAGCAGAGGCTGAGAATGGCCAACCAATGACTGCCCCAAATTGAAACCCATCCTGTGGGCAAGACCAATCACTGACATTATTAATGATACTCTGTTATGTTTGCATACAGGAACTTAGCATAACTATCCTCTGAGAGCCACTGGCCCCACCCAGCAGCCAATGGGAAGAGGAGATGCAGAGACTCACACCCAAACATCAGATGAAATTCTGGAAGTCTTATAGAAGAGTCGGGAGAAAGATTAAAGGACCTGAAAAGGACAGGGATTCGATGGGAATACCAACAGAATCAACTAACCTGGACCCTTGGGGGCTCACAGAAACTGAATCACCAACCAAAGAGTGAGTATAGGCTGGACCTAGGGCCACTGCACATATGTAACAGATGAGCAGCATGATCTTTATTCAGGTCCCCAAAGAACTGGAGCAGGTCTGTCTGCCTGCCTGTGGATTCCTCATCATTAAATGGACAGACAGACTTGTTTGGCCTCAGTGGGAGAGGATGTGCCTCCTCAGCAACTTGATGTGAGGGGAGGTTGACACTCAGAAAGAGGCTTCCTCTTCTCAAAAGAGGAAGGGAAAATGGGGTAAGGACTTGTGAGAGGGGGTACTGGGAGGAGAGAAAGGGGTGATATTGGGTAGTAAAGGGAATAAAATTAATAAAAAAAAAGGGAAGAGTCATCAGAATTCTAGGTGCCACTCTCTTCACCATGTGAAGCCTTAGCAAAAAGGCAGTCATCTAAAAACTAAATGTGTGAGTTCAGATACCACCAGCCTTTGACCAAAAGAGGATATCCTAGCCAGGTGGTGGTGGTACATGTCTTTAATCCCAGCACTCGGCAGACAGAAGCAGGAGGACTGCTTTGAGTTCACAACCAGCCTGCCTACAGAGCAACTTTTAGGACAGCCAGGGCTATACACAGAAAAACCTTGTCAAAAACAAACAAACAAACTACCTAAGTACCAACGAAGCTTGATTCAGCAGGAATATCCAGAATGCCTTTGACATTTTCTAATCTCTTGTCAACCTCACATCTTCCTTTCTATAAGGTTATCCTTATATTTCTTTATTTTTCATATACATAAACCAAAGTCTGGAAATGCCATGTCACACTCCAGGTAACCAGGCTCTATACAGAAATGGCTGACAAGAACACAGCTAGTCCCCTGATGCCACCCAAAGTTTGAAGGTAGTCTGACAATTGTCACATTTGATGGGTCATGAATTAACCATGACCTACTTCCCTATTCACAGAAAGAGCAACTCCTATCATGTAGCTAGCCCTTAGCTAGCCTTGTCTGTTTATGGTGCAAAGTCTCCTCATGGTTTGAAGGCTTTAAGAGATGACAACCCACTTTGTCTTAAGAGGTTGAAATTGTATTTCAGATCATCCTCTCACAGATGGACTCCTGTTATTAATAGCATTAATAAACTTTAAAAATTGCACATTTTTGTCTGTTTTTCTGTGTATGCAAGTTCAGGTGTATGTGCAGAGGATAA
This sequence comes from Mus musculus, assembly GCF_000001635.26. Lineage (NCBI taxonomy): Eukaryota > Metazoa > Chordata > Mammalia > Rodentia > Muridae > Mus > Mus musculus. The sequence continues at coordinate 30,899,597 of NC_000077.6, read as the reverse complement.
CAGGTGTGGAGTTCAGAGAACAAACTGCAGGAGTGAGTTTTCTTCTTCCAACATGGGTCCAGGGGGATGAATTTATATCATAGGCTTGGCAGGAAGTGAGCTTTCTGCTGAGTCATCTGGATGGCCCATTAATAAACTTTTCACCTGAAGGACAATTTAACTCAGAACCTCTTCTTCTCAAATCTCCTCTCCTCTCCCTCTCTAAATCCTAACCATATTTAGGATTTAACTCTATAAATTCTATAACCAGAGTTGTAGAGCAAAAGACCAGGCCCAGGGAATCATAAAGGACTCAGTTTAGGCACCCACTGTCATACACCTATTAACCATGAGCATTAGAGGAAGGCAGCAGACGACAGTGCACATGTGGAAGAGGAGTAGGGAAAGTGATGCATGTCTGCCTAAATTGTCTCATCCCCTTTGCTAAAGGCAAACTGCCCTAAGCAAGCAGTTCCCTGTATTGCAGGGAAAACAAAAGATAGGAGAGGAGGACAGAAATTATCCATACATTGGCTACCCTTTCAGGCAGAAATAATTACCTCCTGGGAACCAGATTGATCTCAAGCCACCTTACAGTAGCAGTGACATAGTGACTACCCAGTGACACCTTGCCCAGAACTACTTAATTTTACAGACTTCTTTTCCCCGTCCCTCAGTTCATCCTCTAAACTTCAAGTTTGTTGAACATGGTGGCACAAGCCTGTAATCCTGGAAATCAGAAAGATGCTGCATATCCAAGATCAGCCTGAGCTACAGAGTGAGTTCCTGGTCAGCATGGGACTAAATAGAGACCCACCCTTAAGCAAACCTCTCCCTACTCAGTGGACCCAAAATCTGTTCTTCTTCCCAATGTAATGTGTATCCCCATCTCCACTTTCTGCTTGTTTTCTTCTTCTCCTTCTTCAATTTCTTCTCCTCCTCCTCCTCCTTTTCTTCTCCTTCTTTTCTCCTTTTCTTCTTGTTAACCTTTCCTGTCTCTTTAATAGGTGTATTAGATTGGAGGGGAAACCTAACCTTTCAGACTAGCTAGGCTATTAGGTATACAAATGAGAAGTTATGAAGTACCTGCCACAAAGTATAGAAGCAATCAATCTCTATAGCAGAACCCATGGTTTTGTTGTTGTTGTTTTTTATTTATCTTCTTTATGAAGGTATGTTTGCCCTCCTTATTTTTCTTGCTTCTTTTATAAAATATGTTTTTGGGGGTGGATTTTATAACTTAGCTCTTAGGTCCTAGTATATAAATTAGGCTTTGAACTAATCGAGTAACAAACATCACTGAGAATACTGCTTGAGGCATCATCCCTCAAGAAAGTGAGCGCGCTTGTGCGTGTGTGTGTGTGTGTGTGTGTGTGTGTGTGTGTGTGTGTGTGTGTGTGTGTTTTACTGGACATCAAATCTATAACCCTGCACATGCTAATCAGGGGCTGTACTACTGTGATAATTCCTAGCCCTAGAAAATACATCTAAAAGTGAGAGATTGTATTATCTCAAAGGGAAGATTATATGGTAGTACTCTGTTATTTAAAAGTATAGCTCAAAGTACGCCTACAAATGTGAGCATCCAAGAAGGTGGTATTTCTGTGGACAGTAAATTAGAAGTCACAGTCCACTCTGAAATTCCTTTTAGCATACATTTTTAGTGTTGCTATATCCTCTAACTTCCTCTGAAGGAATGGTTAGAAGATGCAATTTGGGGTCTGGAGAGAGGGTTCAACCATTAAAGCCTAGGCTCACAATCAAGAGGATGCAATTTGTGTTCCACTAATGAAATACAGGTTCTAGATTTTTCTGCAGCAGTGTTTTTGTGTTAGTCACTTGCTGTGTAGATGTCAAGAGGGCTTGTTGTGTAAGCAACAGTAGTAGCAACGTGAAGACCCAGCTGAATATTGGTTAACTTGCCAAGATCTAAAATCACCAAGGTAAGAAACCTCTGAGCAGGTGTGTGTGCGTGTTTCTAGATTGAGCTGAGGTGGAAAGACCTACCCTAAATGTGGGCATCATGATTTCATCAGTTGGGTTCTACATTGTATGAAGAGGAGAAAAGTAACAAAAGCAGGATGCTTGTTCTGCAGTCATTCTTATACAAACAGCCCTGCCTACAGGTGATTTTGTAGATATCTACTCTTTTCTTACTACACTTTCTCCTGTTAAATGAACATTAGATAGAACCTTGATTAATAAACTAAAAGCTCTCAAAAAAGGTGATTGATAAACTAAAAGTTCTCAAAAAAAACTCTATATTTTTTCATTTTAAAGAAGTTAAGCCAAACTTGGTAGTGAATATCTATGTCACAGATAAATCAGGAGGCCAAGGTAGAAGGATCAGATCAAGGTATGGAGTAAGTTCAAGGCTAGCCTTGAACCAGTTCAAAAAATGAAAGGGGGAAGATAAAGTCACTTGTTTTCAAGTATGACAACCTAAGTTTGATCCCTGAGACCCATACTGTGAAAGGAGAGACAACTTCTGAGGCTGTGCTCAGACCTCTACAAATACTTTGTAGCAGGTACACACACACACACACACACACACACACACACACACACACAAAGAGAGAGAGAGAGAGAGAGAGAGAGAGAGAGAGAGAGAGAGAGAGAGAGAGAGAGCTGATATAGGTCTGTGGTAGCACTTGTCCAGCATGCATGAAGACCTAGGTTTAAGTATCCCATTGGGAAACAGTCCAGTAAATAAGATTGGTGGCTTATTATTCTTATTTTGACTATACATGTTTCAAAATGTGGGCAAACATGTTATTTTATTTCTCAAAGAAAGGTAACTTTTCCTATTTAAGGCTGAACATATTCGTTGTGTAAGGGAGTATAAGTGGCAGAGCACTGTCTAGCGTGTGCAAGATTTTGGGTTCAATCCACAGTGCCACTGAGAGAAATGGAGAGGTTGGGGAAGGAAGAGAGAAACCATGACCATGGCAACTCCTCTAAAGGAAAGCATTTAGTTGAGGCTACCTTTAAGGTTCAAAGGTTTAGTCCCTTGTCATCAGGTTGGAAGCATGGTGGCACACAGGCAGACAGGGTGCTAGAGAAAAAGCTGAGAGTTCTACATCCAGCTCCTCAGGCCACAGGAAGAGACAGTGTGCCTAGCTTGAGCTTCTGAAATCTCCAAGCCCACCCCCAGGGACACACTTCCTCCAACAAGGCCACACCCACACCAATAAGATCACAGGTCCTAATAGTGCCACTCCCCATGAGCCTAAGGGGGCCATTTTTATTCAAACTACCACATCATTCCATCAGTCCCAGCACTTGGCAGGTTGAGACAAGATTTCTGTGTGTGAGGCCTGCCTATGTGAAAGACTGGACAAGACACCATATTGAAACTTGGTTTTTCAGCACAGTGTGCTAGCATACCGCTGTAATCTCAGTGATGAGAAAGCAGCAGCAGAGTGAGCTTGAAACTAGCCCACACTATATAGAAAAACCCTGTCTCAAAAACAAACAAAACAAAACAAAACAACTACAAAAAAAAAAAAAAACCAACCCCCCCCAAAGTTGGGATTTTCAAAATTTTTATTTTCCAAACTTATTTTTAAAGTACATTAAAACATCAGAAATAAAAATTTGGCTCAAGGGTTAACATAAGGACACTTATTATAAAATGTTTTAGAGACACATACTTTGCATACAGTAAGTATCAAGAGAAAAAAATTAATGTTTTCTACACATTAATCATACTCAATTAAATTCTCATTACTTTAAGATAAAATTTTTAGCCCTTATGAAGATAAAAGTTATATATGTCTATCTATACCAATATTGTGAGTATACTGTTATAGACAGACATATATAGATTATGAAGAAACAGGTTACATCTCTATATGCAGATGGGAGGGGAGCCAAGAATCTAGCCCACTATATAGTTCATGAAAATCAAATCAATGATTTCTTTGATGAAAACAAAGAAACCAAATGCTTTCTATGTATATGCTTTGTCTTCTTTATGTTATAATTTTTATTTATCAAAGATGGGCCCCATGTTGGTCAAATAGTTTCAAACTCACTGGTCACAAAAGCTAATATTAAAATATTTGTAGGTAGTAATTCTCCCTCAAAGAGATGCATACCAGCTAGGTGTGGTGGCACACACCTTTAATCTCAGCACTTGGTAGGCAGAGACAGGCAGATTTCTGAGTTCGAGGCCAGCCTGGTCTACAGAGTGAGTTCCAGGACAGCCAGGGCTACACAGAGAAACCCTGTCTCAAAAAACAAAAACAAAAAATCAAAAGAGATGTATACATTTTTATGATGAATACTTTCAAATATTTTAAAGATTTAATTTTATTTTATATGTATGCGTGTTTTGCCTGTATACATGTCTATGTATCATGTATATCATGGTGGGTTACGTGAGAATTGAACCTGGGTCCTTTGGAAGAAGAAGTGCTCTTAACCTCTTAGCCATCTTCCAAGACCCAGAGATATATACTTTTAAAGTGTAAATGACCTTGTTGTTGAATACAAACTTATTTGCTTTACTGGACTAAATACTAGGTTTGCAATTAAGACAAAGTTTAATGGTAATTTGCTAAAATTCTTTAAATAATTTTGGAAGAGGATCTCTCAAATGCCTTAATTCTTTGTTGAAAAGAGCTCTGTACTTTATCTGTCTCATGGGAGTATTAGTGAGAACCATGTTGTATTGAATCTATAAAAACACCATTGAAATAGGTAAGAGTGACTTCCAAAAAGAGTATCCAGCTACCAAAATAAAGGAGAATGGATAGGCTATTAAACTTTATAGCAAGAATAAAGAAAGGAAGAGAAAAGAGGAAGAGAAGGGGAAAAGTAGGCAGGCCAGATCTAAAAGGTGAATTTGAAAATCTTGTCCTCATACTTAAATCTCTGAAACAGACCTGACTGGAGTGCATTAGAAGGCATTGTGGCTACAGGAGGCTAGGCCAGTTCTGTCTAAGGAGCTTCTCCACCTCTCAGCATCTTCCATGATCCTGGAGACTGGAAGAGCCTGGGAGAGGGTACTCTGAACTGAGCACCTTCTGTTCCTTGAACTTCAAGAATAGGGAATAATAGTTGGGTACAATAGTTTGTAAAGATATCCTATTTTAAGTCTCTTAGTGTTTCAAAATTCTAGTAAGTTCCCATTCTAGCTGCATGACAAAGATGTTTTTATATTAGAGTACCTAATAAATTAGTTTCAGGAGTAAGAATAATATGGTTGCTCATTTCTAATTTAAGGTCAATGAGAAAATATAAAACAATTAGTTTGGGGATCAGGAAGTAGTTCAGTGGTAAATTGGTTGCTTAATATGCATGACCCTGGGTCCAAGCTCCAGCCCTATAAAAAAAGAATGAGAAAAAAACCCAAAACCTAAAAAACTCAATCTGAAAATATCAATAGATCTATTAATATTTCAGAAATTATTTTCCATAGCAATATTTAAATAAAAATGTTATTTCTGAATATCTGTGTGAATGCTGTCAGGTGATTAGCTACTAAACTGTCTTCATAAACAAGGAAAGCCCAAGCCAAACCTCCCAATTGCATCTCTAGGAAGCTAGTGTTGAATGCATGATCAAAATGTACCCGTCTTCCACAAACAAACTGCTGAGGCTGACACATCATGTCTGTTCTCTCAGAATGGTGCCCCCTACTGTAGTACAATCCTCTACTAGTATAGGATTTTGGAATAAACAAGGTTCTTCTGAAACAGTAATTAACTTATAACTACCAAAAAACTTTGTGAAGCTAGCTACTCAACTCACATAGAACAATGCTGTACAGTAAAAGTGACAAGAATCGTAGCTCTGTATTATTAGGCTACTGTCTTATAAAGGCAATGCCTAACAATGGGTGAGAATTTTAATGAGGCCAAAGGTGCAGGTAACACACTTCTATTTTTTGCTTTAATAGTAAGTTTTTTATTTAAATCACTTGCCACCAAAAAAAGTACACTGTTTGCTGTTTCAGTACTTCAAAAACACAAATTCCATATTTTTATAAAAATAACACTTCAGAAAGATCATTTTTTTTTCAAACACATTTTAAAAAATGTAGCCAAATTATAGCAGTTGACAGAAACAGATGCAGAGTACCACAGCGAAACATTAGACTGAGCCTGGGAAGTCTTGTGAATGAGTTGGGGGAAGGATTGAGGAACCTGGAGGGAATAGGTACCCCTTCAGAATACCAACAGAGGCAACTAACCTGACCCTTGAAGGCTCCCAGAGACTGAACCACCAACTAAAGAGCACATATGAGCTGGACCTAGGCTCACCAGCACATTTGTAACAGCTTGGTCTTCATGTGGGTCTCCCAACAAATAGAGCAGTGGTTGTCCCTGACTCTATTTCCTGTCTGTGAATCCTGCTCCCGTAATTGGGCTGCCATGTCTGGCCTTAGTGGCAGAGGATATACCTAGTCCTGCAGTGACTTGAGGTGCCAGGGTGGGTTGGTTACCCAGGAGGAACCTCCCCCTTTTCAGAAATAAAGGGTAGTAGGAATTGGGAGAAGGGCCATGTGAGCGGGTACTGGGAGGAGAGGTGGGGCTTCAATCAGGATATAAAGTGAGTAAATAAATAAATGGAAAGAAAGAAAATGTAGCCAATACATATCTAAAGTCCCATAATACTGACTTAAAAGGTCATCAGTAGGATAGATCCTAGCATCTTCTTAGCAGTTTAATATAAAGTATTGGGACATAGATTAGAGTAGAAGTTGAAATAAACTTTTACATCAAATCTTAAAATGTCAAGAAACCATGAAGCCAACCCAGATACTAATATTATAAACAAAAGAAAATCAAATTGTCAAGTGTTCAGTTGAGTCCAGGTTTTGCTTTGCAAACTCTTTTAAAGGCTTGCTTAGTTAGAATAGAAAACCATTCCCTCCAGACTCGCTGGCCATGTTAAACAGAGGGGATAGGAATTTGTTTTGCTGACGTGCTGTCATATTCCTGCATCAAATCATTGGTGGTGTAATAGTGCATGGCGATGTAGGAACTGGCAAACCCAAAAGAGTTCACTGGAGGCAAGTTTGCCGGACCGCTCTCCTGCTGGGAAGGGCTGCTGTTATAGATGCTATAGTAAGGTTCAATCCTAGTGTTGATGGGTGTGGAACTGCTTTGACCACAGGGTTGATGTCCAGCAGAAACTTTGGGACTCGCTGCACTTTCCTTTGAGTGACTTGGGCCACAAGCCTGGTCCACAAATTTTCTCTGTGGTTTTGGAGACAGCATGTAGGCAGAGTTTGTCTCATGATGAGAAGATTTGTTTCTATTGATTTCAAGGTTCCCTTTTCCCATGGCCCGAAGTCGAGTTTTCTGTTTGCAGCAGAGAAAGCCCAGGCCAGTGTATCTCAGGCACCAGAGTACTTTCCTTCTCAGCCCAGCACTGTTCCGAGAATATATAAAAGGATTTAATCCTGACTTGAAAAATATCAGAGTAAATCCAAACAGTTCAAACTGGTAAAGGATAAAACTGCCATTGTCAGACAGAACCATTTGCACCAGGGAAATCCCAAGAGGAAGACAGCACACCAGGACTGACAACACGATGACCACACAGGTGACCACGGCTTTGGAATCCTTGGCAGTAGAGAAGTTGATGGCTGATACCAGCTGGAGTCGACTGGCTGAGGGGATTGGCATCTGGTTGATATTCTTAGTGTATCCATGAGTTTGACTGTGCTGCAGTTTGTTATAATTCTGGTTCCTATACAGAGCTGGCATGGTGCACTGGATGGGATCTCCATTTCCCTTCACAGAGGCCCCCATGAATGGCTGTGGTCTGGAAGCATCAACTGTGATCACCGGGGGGCACTTTTTTACTTGAGCATTTTTCCGAAGGGTTTGAGCAATCATAATATAAGAGACAGACACCACAGCAACACAGAAGGTAAAGTCAACAACATACAGAGACAGAATGGCTTTCCCTTCCCCATCCATAAGACTGGACATGGGGAGACACAGGTGGGACTTATTGGTTCTCAGTGTAGCCAAGGTGGCAAGTGTAAAGCTGGTCGCCCAGAGAAGAAGGGTAAGGAGCAAGATGCAGGAAAAGGAGGCTGTACAATTAGGCTGCTTCCCCATCACCATCCGGAGCCGGTGCAGAGCAATCACAGCCACCATCTTGAGGGACATGATGACGAAGCCTGAGCTGGTAAGGTGGAAGGTGAAGCAGAAGCTATCTGGGATGCTACTGGCTGAGCTGAAGAACAGCACGAAGGTGAACATGGGGGCTGTGACCCCACAGATGAACAGATCACAGAAAGACAGGTTCAAGATCATGAAATCAAAGTTGGTTCTGAACTTCCTGAAGGATGGGTCAAAGAAAGACAAGAAGACAATAAAATTTCCATAAGAGCCTAGACAGAAGATGATGGCAAGCAGAAAAGTGCAGGTCACCAAGGTGGCTGTGTGGATAAAATCTCGAAGACCTTCCTGGAGAGAAGTGCTATTTCCCCCGTGCAGGGGAGGCATGTTTAGCAAGGTGGCATTGGGGACATTCTGAAGCGGGGCACTTGTGTTCATCTTCAGAGAGAGGTGTCTCTTTCTTGTGTTCTCAAAAAAATAAATTCAGCAGGAAAAGAGTCAGGATCTCAGCTCACAGACGACGAGCATGTGCCAAAGAAGATAAGCCTGCACACACACAAACACACACACACACACATAAAAAAAAGTACACCCAGAGACAGAAATGGATTAGTGAGCTAGCAATTGCATTCTGTTTTACAAAATTCAAAATTTCCATTTCTATTGCTTTGAAAACCATGTTACAAGGTCTAATACAGAAAAGGCATTGAAACCAGGCAATGGAAACACACAGGAATACGACCTCTCCATTGGAAGTTGACTGTCTCTTCCTGGAATAGTTACATCTGTGTGACTGCAGAGACTAAAGCCAGGGACAGGGGGAAGAAGCTGAGCAATGGTGAAGGGGGCTTTGGTGTGGAGAAGACAGCTGGGTGAAAGATGAGGGGCAAGGAGAAGAATGAACAGCTTGGGAAATGGAGACTAGGTCTCTGCAATAGAAGGCAGGCAAGCAACACAATGTGCTTGAAATTTAAACAGGAGGGTATTGATACATAATATGGCCCTTTAGCTCAGAAATCACTGACAAATCCAATTTTTTTCTAGAGAGGAATCTTTATTTCTCAGCATTTACTTCTTTTACTAGTTTGAGAGTTAAGTTCTTGACCAATTGAAAATCTCCTTTGGAAAAGAGATTCATGAAGGACTACATTTGAAAGACGAAGAAATCAAGTAACAAAAGGTGTCTGAGATTATGTTTGTAATTTCTGAGGTGCAAAGTAATACTTTGCTGTGTGAAGAGGTGCACAATGTACTGCACCTGTCTAGCTTAAAAAGTATTTTTGTTACCTCTCTATTCCTCTCTCTCTCTCTCTCTCTCTCTCTCACACACACACACACACACACACACACACACACACACATACACTCCACTATGAGGGTTAGGGACATGGCTTAGTGGTTAAAAGTATGTATTGCTCTTCCTCACCACCAAATTAGAGGTATATATTCTGCATTTTTCACGAAACTTTACATGTGTGTGTTGTTCTAGCTGCTGAATGTACATAAGAAACACCTGGCACCTTAAAAGACTAAACTTTCTGCTCCTTCTTTCTATCTATAGTCATTTTTCTTTCATATGCAAGGACATTTAATATATAGTCACACAATCTTCACTGTTCCCAGCCCCAAAGATGTGTATGGTTTGCCATCTGTCCTCTCCCAAAGAAGAATCCAGCACAATAGATAACATTTAGTGTTCTGCTCTTAACAACTGGAAAACATTTGCTTTTATGTAACATTGCAGGGACAACCAAAGACGCTCAGGAGGTCCAGAGCCTATGCTCAGAATATTTAAGCCCCACCTGGAGCTGGATCTCAGTGGCCTCCAGGTGCCAACCTTTTAGCTGTTGGATCAGGAGGTGCAGACTGGATCTAGTCAATAAATGATTACTGTGGCTCCAAACAACTACTATGGTCTATCTAGAGCAGAAGTCTCTCAGCATTTAAACAGATACAGACTTGGCAGTGAGAATCAGTCAGATCAGTTCTGGGAGAGCCATGTGACCACCGTGTCCCTCATTAAGCCAGAAGCAGCCGTGGCTGCTGTTGCATTGACTGTGGACTGCAGAACACACACTATGGTGATTTTCTTCACTGCAATGTGACATTCACTTTTCTGTAAAATACATTTTCAAACTAAGTTTTATGAGAGATAAAAGTATAAATTCAGAACATTTGCTTATCAATGATTAGAGTTAAGTAATAATGGAGAGCTCTTACTATTTCTAGTTTAAGATTGCATGCCTCTATGTATCAGAAGATGGCCTAGTCGGCCATCAGTGGAAAAGAGGCCCATTGGTCTTGCAAACTTTATATGCCTCAGTATAGGGGAACGCCAGGGCCAAGAAGTGGGAGTGGGTGGGTAGGGGAGTGGGGGGGAGGGCATGGGGGACTTTTGGGATAGTACTGGAAATGTAAATGAAGAAAATACCTAATTAAAAAAAAAAGAAAGAAAGATATAGGTGGAACAACATTATGAACTAACCAGTACCCCGGAGCTCTTGTCTCTAGCTGCATATGTATCAAAAGATGGCCTAGTCGGCCATCACTGGAAAGAGAGGCCCATTGGACACGCAAACTTTATATGCCCCAGTACAGGGGAACGCCAGGGCCAAAAAGGGGGAGTGGGTGGGTAGGGGATTGGGGGGGTGGGTATGGGGGACTTTTGGGATAGCATTGGAAATGTAAATGAGGAAAATACCTAATAAAAAATTTTTTAAAAATTAAAAATATTATAAACTAAAAAAAATAAAAAAAGACTGCATGCCTCTTTGTGAACCCTTTTGATATTGTTACAGTGCAAAAAGACAGCATTTTACTGTTGGCTAAAAAAAAAAAAAAGTTTCTTGGAGTTAATTTATGAGAAGGGAAAAAGACAAACCAGAGTAGCAGGAATTTGGTCCAGGGAAATGATAAGAGCCTGGAACCAAGGTGCTTAGACAAATAAAGCAGGGGATAATGAAATGGAACCGTGGAAGTTACAAGACCCAAGCACTAGATGTAAAAGATGAGATGATTAGGCACAAAGTAATCATGGAAAAGAAAGGAGAGAGAGAGGGAAGTGTGTGTGTGAGGGGGGAATTGAGTCTGGAGTGGTGGCACAGGCTGTAATCCCAGCTACTCAGGACAGAGGCAGGAGGACTGTAAGTTCAAAGCCAGCCTGGGTGTTATAGCTAGCAGTAATGTACTTTTCTGGCACACACGAGGTCTTGGGTTCAATCCCTGGGTTGGGAAGATGATGTGCAAAGTTGGATAATCAATATATTTTTAATTTAAAAGTATAGAAATGCACATTAGGAAATAAGAGCAATAAACCTCTCAGAACTATTGTTAGTATCTAGAGAATATTTATGATGTACGGGGCTTTGTTCTCAGGGCTTTATACTACCATATTTCCCCCAAAAGCTTCTCCATTCCCACACAAATGCACACTTACATGGTCACACTCAAGAGAGGAATACTTAGATCAAAACTAAATTACAACAGCTCTCATTTATTGTACGGCTGTTACATGCTATAATCTCACATTTAAACCTTATATAAGCTATCAAACTTTACTTCACCATTAAAACAATCCTACGAATTATTAAATTGCTGTTCCCAGTAAAAGTTCCTGGAACACAAAACTTCAAAACCAATAAAGGAACTGGAAGAAAATTCAACCCAGAGCTCCATACTAATTCTTGGGATTTTAAGAGAAAATTAAAAACAAAAATAAAGATGTAAGCCAGACATGGAGGCACACACCTTTAACCCCAACATTTGGGAAGTATAGGCAGGCAGATCTCCATAAATTCAAGGCCAGCCTGATCTGCAAAGTGAGTTCCAGGACAGACAGGGCTGTGACACAGAGAAACCCTGTCTTAGAAAACAAATAAACAAACAAACACACACAACTACCAAAAAAAAAAAAAGAAATTGTGTGTGTGTCCCCGTCCTTTAGAGCAAAGTCAGTGGTTAACTATTCTTAAACATACATTAAATGTTATTTCCAATGCATACCTACATGTTACTTTTTATTTCTGGGGTTATAGATAGGTCCTGGAAGATGTAAAAAGTCGTATCATAATATTTTAAATTACAATCTAGCCTTAAACATATTTGTATTGTACTATATTTATTTGGTGAGTGTATACTATACTGTTATACTGTGTTTTTTAGTTCTATGTCAACTTGACACAGGCTAGGGTCATTTTAGAGGAAGGAGCCTCAACTGAGATAATGCTCCCACCAGACTGGCCTGTGGGCAAGTACATTTTCTTGATTGATGAATGATAGGAGATGGCCCAGCTCTCTATGCATGATTCTACTCCTGGGTCAGTGGTTCTGAGTACTATAAGAAAACAGATGAGCAAACAATAAAAAGCAAGACAGTTAGAAGCAGTCCTCCATGGCATCTGCATCAGTTCCTACCTTGAATTCCTGCCCTGATTTTCTTGTATGGTGTGCTGTAAGATGAAATAAACCTTTTCTCCCCAAGTGGCTTTGGTCACAGTGTTTTATTATAGCAATAGAAACCCTAAGACAGGCAGACATTTGGAGTTCTGAGGATAATTTGTAGAAGTTGGCTTTCTGCTTCCATCATGTAAGTCCTTGGCATTGGTGGCAAATGCCTTTTCTGTGGAGACATCTCACCAGCTCAGAATGCTGGGTTTAAGTATACTTATTAACCATGATAAGATAGAATGAGCAGAGTATAATGACACATATCTGGGGAAGCTGAGCCAAGAGGATCAAGATTACAAAACCAGGCAGGACTAGTCTGGACTACATACATATAGTGAGACTTTTTCTCAAAATGAATTAATATACATCTGATTACAGTTGCGGAAGGATGTTGAGGTAACTGGAAGCAAGAACGAGGAACTCCTAACAAATTGCTTAGTGTCAACTCTTAGTAAAATATGGATGTGGCCTTTAATCTCAGTGTTCATGAGGCAGAAGGAGGCAGATTTCTGAGTTGGAGGCCAGCCTGATCTACACAGTAAGCTCCAGGCCAGCTAAGGCTACATAGTGACACTCTGTTGCAAAACAAATAAACAAAAAAATATGTGAAAAGCTGGATGTGGTAGCCTGTAATCTCAGTCTCTCAAGAGCATAAAGGCAGTATCACCTACTTGAAAGCCAGCCTGAGGGAAGGAGGGAGGGGGTCATGAGTAGGTGTAGGGAGGGACAGGGGGAAGAGAAGGCGGGAGGGGGGAGGGGCGATGGGTCTCTAATACTGTGCTGTTTGTTTGTTTGTTTTATTCCCATTCTAAAAGTTGACGGACTGAGGGAGCTGAAGGGCAAGACCAACAGAATCAACTAACCCGGATCCCTAGGAGCTCACAGAGATTATTAATTTTTGAAGCAAACGTTAGGACACTTACAAGTTAACTCATGACCTTGATTATTTCATTGTATTCCAACCCCAAATAAATGCCGAATTTCTTCATGGAAGGCTTTTTTTTTTTTTTTTTTTTTTTTTCCACAGCCCTCACACAAAACTAAGTTCTGTCCCATTCCCACTAATTTGAATGGATCTAGAAAAGCACGGGGAGGCTAAATAACTTGCCCAAGGTCAGTGAGATATTTCAAACCTCCCATTGTTTCTAATCACCTGAACTATCTATCCATTGAGGCTAATAGCTGATGGGGTGGGAAAGATCTGGGTCTCTGGTGGAGGGATAAGGAGTCTGTGGAGCACTGCGTACTATCGTACTATTGACTAAAGGAGTAGGAGATTGCAGGTTTATCCCCAACTGTGATTGGTAACGGGTAGGGGGCTCCCTAGAACTGGAGGAAACACAGGCCTAGGCTAGTCCAGGGATGCTTGGACTCCGCCTGGATGCAGGCAGTGGGTTGTGGTCTGTGTAGAGCTTACAGCAAGGCTGCACAGGAACACAGGTGCGCAACCTACCAGGCCAGGCCAAGCTTAGCCTTCTCCCCGCTCCCGCTCGCCTCACAACCCTGGTGTGATCCTCCCGGTCTGGGCTTGCGGCCTCTCACCTACCAGCTGGCCTCAGCGCCGCCCTTCCTCCTCCGTGTCGCAGTAGTGACCCTATCTGTGCCCGGTGGCCTGGAAGCTGCCGGGCTAGAGTCATCATCGCCATCGCTGCCGCCTCCGCGCATCCCGGGAGCCTAGGCGAGCCGGGCGCGCGGCGCAGTCACCGAACCCGGGGCGCGGCCCCTCCCTCTGACCGTGGCCGCCCCGCCTGCTCGGCACCCTCCCTGCCTGCCCGCCTCAGCCTAGTGGGAGTGCGCTCCGATATGCCAGGGCTGCCTGTGAATTGGCCACTGACCGCTGATACACAGCAAGGAAAAAATGAAAACCAGAGATGCCAGGCAGGAGGAGACAGCTGAGAGTGCCTGCGGAGAGCCTTCAAGCTGATCTCCTTGGCTTTCTAACTAGGCTGTCAGTTCCAGTTTAATAATTAAAGTCATTATGACAAATTGAATCGAACCAATTTCAACACACATATGTGTCTTAGGTCATAGTAAGTACGTGGTTGATGCAAAGTTAAAAAAACAAACAAACAGGTACTATTAAATACCGTGTTGGGTGTAAAAATCTTGAGAAGCAATAGTGTAATTCAGCTAGTCCTGTTTAAAACACCAGCATAAACCATTAGAGCGTTGCTTCTCATCTCCCAAAGTCAATATGTCTAAAACAACAAACCCACTTTAGCTTATATAAGAAACATTCCTAAGTATGTTGTTATGGGCAAACATACCCTGTTAACTCCTTCAGGATTTTAACCTGGTTAATTATGATCTTCTACTTTTCTAATCTCATCCAATACTTAAGAAATAGAGAATGCTATTCAAATGTCCCCCCCCTTTTTTTTTTTGGTTAGAAATCAAAGACTTTGATTCCATCCAGGTGAAATATTTCGTGGCACCATTGCCACTACAACCCCTTTCCGTTTTCTGTTAAGTTTCCTTTATACTTAATGTAATTAAGTATAAAATATAATAATACTAATACAATTCTATTAATTTTCCCATTTTTTACTAAGAAACATGTTGAAGGGATTTGTGAAATCCGAACTATGTTTAGGAAAAAAAATGCTCAAGAAAAACCCCCAACTAATTTTCACATAAATCATGTTCTACTCCCCAGACACTTGGCAATATACTGGTTCTAAGATGTTGTTGGTAAAGGTAACACTGGGCCCTAGAAACATTTGAAGAAAAAAAACACGAATTAGCAGTTAAGAGTGGGAATTCTGACCCAAATTATATGTCTCTCCAAATACATTAAATACTGCCTGTATAATTTCCATTTGGACATAAACGATAACAAAATGTTCAGGCTGAACTACTAGTAGCCATCAGTAGTACATACACCTGAGAGAAACCAACCTCATACTGAGAAAGACAAAGGCTCCACCAATGTTTGTGGGGTTATAAGGCAACACAAAATAATAACATGCACAAAATATGGCAGCAAGGATACTGGATAAAAACAGTGGCATACCAATAATGCAAAAGGCAAAGTCTGTAAAAGTTAATCATGGCTAACAATATGCTAGCACGTGAACAGGCAATAAACCCAGCTTTCCAGCACAATCTTATGGATGGCATGCAAAATAAGGAGCATTCTGGGAAAGTGCACATCAAGGCCAATAAAATGTCCACATTCACTGGGCAGGATGGCAAACAACCATCATTAGGAGCTCCTGGCTTAAATATTCCTTGGATGCTCCAATATAAGAAAAGCTTTCAAGTGTGAATTCCACGCCCTGCCCTCGTACTGGGGTTGAACTCAGGGATGCTACTGTGCTATGCAAGGCCTCGACTGCTAGGCTACACCAGTCCCTCACCTCAGTCACATTAATAGTAAGGAAAATGTCCTTCTAAATATGATTTAGAAAGGCTTCAAAGTCTATTCAGAAACTGAAGACTAGAGCTTATAAATGTTTTCTACTTTCCTTACTCAGCAAAGCTCACAGGAACCTATGCTCGCTGAAGTCCAGCCAACAATAGCTGTCTAATATTGTCATCCATCTCTCTGCTCCTGACCAGCTTATCTTTGTTTTTTGTTGTTGTTGTTTGCTTTTTGTTTGTTTGTTTGTTTCGAGACAGGGTTTCTCTGTGTACCTTGGCTGTCCTGGAACTCACTCTGTAGACCAGGCTGGCCTCAAACTCAGAAATTCACCTGTCTCTGCCTCCCAAGTGCTGGGATTAAAGGCATGTGCCACCATGCCCAGCCCTGACCAGCTTAACTGTATGGTTGACACAGCTCTTGCTCCTTTTTAATATACCACATATTCTAAGAGCTTTCAAACTTGGGACCACTTGTAGAATTAATGACAGAACATTTAATTTCAAAATTCACAGTATGAGCTTGGGGAAATGTCAAGCTAATAAACAACAAACTTGATATTAGAGTTACCCAGGGAACACAATTGGGCACTCAGACTAAGGGACTCTGCTTTTAGGTGTAAGAGTAGAATATAGATCTTGTTTTCATCAGGGTTCTCAATCACTGATAGACTGAATCAATAAGGAACTTTTTGAGATTATAGAATCTTACTCTGTAGTCTTCTGGTTCAGGATCCAGAACGGTTTTGATTACTGGTATGTGTCACCCTGTCACTTCCTGAGTGAGGTAACCCAATCACAAAAGAACTCACATGATATGTACTCACTGATAAGTGGATATTTGCCCAGAAACTTAGAATACCCAAGATACAAGATACAATTTGCAAAACACATGAAACTCAAGAAGAACGAAAACCAAAGTGTGGACACTTTGCCCCTTCTTAGAATTGGGTACAAAACACCCATGGAAGGAGTTACAGAGACAAAGTTTGGAGCTGAGATGAAAGAATGGATCATCTAGAGACTGCCATACTCGGGGATCCATCCCATAATCAGCCTCCAAACTCTGACACCATTGCATACACTAGCAAGATTTTGTTGAAAGGACCCAGATATAGCTCTCTTGTGAGACTATGCTGGGACCTAGCATACACAGAAGTGGATGCTCACAGTCAGCTATTGGATGGATCACAGGGCCCCCAATGGAGGAGCTAGAGAAAGTACCCAAGGAGCTAAAGGGGTCTGCAACCCTATAGGTGGAACAACAATATGAACTAACCAGTACCCCGGAGCTCTTGACTCTAGCTGCATATGTATCAAAAGATGGCCTAGTCGGCCATCACTGGAAAGAGAGGCCTATTGGACTTGCAAACTTTATATGCCCCAGTACGGGGGAATGCCAGGGCCAAAAAGTGGGAGTGGGTGGGTAGGGGAGTTGGGGGGAGGGTATGGGGGACTTTTGGGATAGCATTGGAAATGTAAATGAGGAAAATACCTAATAAAATATTTTTTAAAAAAGGAACTATGAAATCTGATAGCATTGCTTTTGTATTTAGCTTTAGCCTCTGAAAAATAAAGTAAATAAATTAATTATTTAAAAATAAGTAAATAAATAAATACAGTAAAAGAAGAAAAAAAAAAGATGTTGGTGAAGCTGAATCCTATCCAGAGAATCTTAATTAAGGGCCACACTGACTACCAATTACTTTATTTATAAGCTCCCACTTAAGAATCACTGTTAAAGTATAGCTTTATATAGTTTAGTTAGAAATAGCTGGAGTATTCTTCCCTTGGGAGTTCTTTCTCTCAATTTCCCTAACAAAACTAATGAAAGGAAAGGAAAGGAAAGGAAAGGAAAGGAAAGGAAAGGAAAGGAAAGGAAAGGAAAGGAAAGGAAAGGAAAGGAAAGGAAAGGAAAGAAAAGAAAAGAAAAGAAAAGAAAAGAAAAGAAAAGAAAAGAAAAGAAAAGAAAAGAAAAGAAAAGAAAGAAGGAAGGAAGGAAGGAAGGAAGGAAGGAAGGAAGGAAGGAAGGAAGGAAGAAAGCAAGCAAGCAAAAGATAGGAAAAAAAAAAAAAGAAAAAGAAAAGCTGAGGTGGGCAGTACAGTCTTACTCAAGCAGTGGCCTTGAGAAATCAGTTATGGGGTTTGTGCTACCAAACCTTATTCCCCTTCTGAGACAAAGGCTATGTAGTCCTGGCTGTCCTAGTAGTCAACTCTGTAGACTAGGCTGGCCTCCAACTCGGAGATCGATCTGCCTCTGCCTCCCCCGTGCTGGAACTAACGGTGTGCACCACCATTTGCCTCCTTGTTTTGTTTTTACAGAACTTTGTGTGATGACAGAGAAGTTCTACTGTACCATTAAATGTAATAATCACTAATCATACATGGCTAATTACCACTTAAAGCACACCTAGTGAGCCTGGCTACTGCACTCAACAGAGCAGAATTAGATCATTCATTCTGGCCACAATTCATTCTAAGTGGGAAGAAAGTCACAGATCTAAATCTAAGAAGGCAAAAAGAACCCACAAAAGTTGCTCCCAACTGAACTGTCTTCTCTTCAGATAAAAGTCAGGTATTAAAAACAGTCCATTTTATTCGGTTTTTAAAACTAGTTACACAGTTGAATTGACTATTCATTAGGTACTATTCTGTACGGGGATTATGCCTGGGTATGGCGACACTTCAGTACTGTAACAAGCCCACTACTGTATGTGTATATTGAGACACTCGGCATAGAGATACTAAAAAATGACTGTAGTATTCCTTTAAGGAAGATTGTAAAGAGTGTGTTAAAAGATGACATTTATCAACTTGTGAATTATTCCAACTAGAAGATAACTTGCACTCTATAAAGTTGTGATAGGCAAACATGTTATCATTTAAAAATGCACACAAAAAAGGTACATAAAAATCCAGATATTCTAGTAAATAAATTTAAAAAAACCTAAAACCTATGTTTCAGCTTTTGTAACACGAGAAGATAAAGAATATAACTTAAAAACATACACCAAAAAAACAAGTCACACAATGGTCTGCGTTAAGGGTTGCATCTGTACAAAATCTTGTCAGTGTTATCTCTACAGTTTATTGTACAATCTTTTACATCTACATAACATACTAAACAAGTCAAATATCAAGACTTATTAATATTAGTGATTCTGTAGGCAGGCATACAGGTAGAGGGGAGAGAGGGGGAGAGGGAAAGAGAGTGAAAAAGGGGGGGGAGAGGGAGACAGAAAGGGAGAAGAAGAGGGAGAGAGATCAAAAACTGCAATCTTCCACTCATTTGAAGTGTAATGTATTTCAAGGTGGGGTGTAAAACAATATTTGTATGGACTACAGGGTAAAAAACAATCAGCCATGGTGTTTATTGATGTTCTTTTTTATTTTTAAAATCACACATTGTATACACATACAAATCAGTCTAAAATTTATTCACCAAACCCCCAGTTTTTCAGCAATTGGCTCTTACTCAGCACCAAAAACTCCAGTCTGTGGAGATACAGACATCTGCAGTGTGGTTGAGCGTGTCAGGTTCTAGGTTAACTCTGAGACTTTGCCCCCTTTGATCCTTTTCTCTTCATGGCTCTCTAGACACAAGGCGGTCAAAACTTCAGATTCATGACCCATGGCCCTACTAATGCTAAACTCAACAGCCTTTGGGGAAGAACTCAAAATAACGTGAGATGAATGAAATGAGAGAACCTACATAATTGATGAGCATTCTCCATTCCGAGGACATTGTTGTTTTTAACAACGTTCGAGACTGTTTGGTCATAATACCATGATAGTACTAGGCTACTTCTAGTCTGAGACTTTGTGACTTTGTCATATGTCTCAAAAGAAAAAGTGATCAGTACTCAGGGAACACTTCAGAACAAGTTAGGAAATCAAATGGCAGCTGAGAACCTGTGAGCGAAGACTAATGAGGCCAAACAGAGAAGCCACCAAAATGATGAAAGCTCAAGAGAAGCTGAGTTGTGAAACTTGCAGAGTCACCACGGATGATACCTGAGGATCTGGAGTTTTTGATGAAATGAGCCCAGAATGAGGACTAGTCATCTGCATTAAGAAAAATAAAACAAAAAATTATGTCAGATTATCAAAACACTCAGTTCTAAAATCCCACCAAACAGATTGTGTTTATTCTCCTTACCTTTGTCTATACAAAGACTTTCTGGCCCTCTGTTTTTACAGAAATGTAATAAGCACTTAGGAATTTAGATGAGTTGTGCATGGTAGGGAATGCCTTTAATACTAGCATTTGAGAAAGGGGAGGGGTGGAGGCAGAAAGAGCTCTGAGGCCACCTGTTCAACATAGTGATTTCTAGGCTACCCAGGGCTACATAGAGATAAAAACTCTATCTGAAAATTAACAAAACAAAAACCAAATAAACAAATGAACAAAAGAATCCAGATGATGAGACAGAGAGATGGCTTAGCAGTTAAGAGCATATGTATCTGTTCCCAGCAGCCACAGGGAGGCTTACAACTATCTATAACTCAGTTCCCTCTTCTGGCCGCCAAAGGCACGGACGGCATGCTCATGTGAATATACACAAATACAAGTCGAAGATTCATACACATTTAAAAACATCCAGATGAAGTGTTCTCATGATTGTAGAAACCAGAGTTCCTAGTACAACCCCAACTTCTTTTCTTTCACCTGACTATCCCAGGCTACTGATGCAAGTTACTTATTTTCTAACTGTCCCAATACAGTCACATAAATTGCCTCCCTAACAATGGAAACAAAAATCAAGAAAAATTCTATAATAGTTATTTCCACTGACCACAGACAAAGCTGTATTTACAATCAACCCAACAAAATCCTCTGAGGGTACAGGCACAGGCTACCATGTTTGTTTACCTCAGCACTGGAAATCGAATTAGGGTCTCATCTTTGCTAAATTTGGGCTCTTCCTCTAAACTATCTACCCCCTACCTCAAAAGTCATGTTTAAAAGCATTCAAGTGTGGTGACACATAGCTGCAATCCTAGTGTTCATGAGACTATGGTAGGGGAATCTCAAATGCACGGCTAGCCTGGTCTACATAGCTGTCCCTGTCTCCAAAAGTCAAAACAAAGAACTCTCTTCACTTTATCTAAGCAGTTACATCTAAAATGTTAGCAAACCTTAAAATCTTGTAGGTATTTCCTTGGCTACTGGTAGGACGACACATGCTGGGAAAGACCCATGTAACTCACCCCTCTATGCATAATAGCATGGTGACACAAGGAGGTCAGTGAGGACAAGCAGCTGGTCATCAGTGAACTGCTGCTTGTGTTCTTGCCAGTTGTCATGATGTGTCCTTCGGAAATTGGATAAGGTCTTCTTTACAGTCATCTGTAATTGACCCATATACATTTTAACCTCTAACAACCAGAGTTACATGTGGGTTATCTTCAGTTACACTAGTATCCACCTAGACCTCAGCTCTCACAATGTTAGAAAACCAAGTCAATTTTCTGTCACTAAACCACGAATATTATATATATATTTATATTCTATAAAATTACTAGTTTAATTTCAGGACAAACAACTGTAATATATTGTCACATTGCTAGACCAGTTCAATATATATATATATGTATATATATATATATACATACATCTACGAAGGTGACCTGTTTTGCGTAAGAGCTTGGGTGCTTACTAATAAATAATACAACTACTATTTCTACTTTAATATTAGCTTTCAGTGAGATGAGACTTTCCAGACACAAAATGCCATAATAATAGTAGTAGCAAGAAACCTAACTTTCTAGCTAATGCTGTAAGTACTCTTTATGCTGGGTTTGAAAGAATAGAAGATACAGAATTTTATTTTGTTGTACATGAGAGAAATGTCTCTGGTTTTAATAATTATAGAGTAAACTTGACCATATCAGAGATGGTAGCTTTTTAAAAAAACTATGTATTTAGGTTTTTTACAGGGTTTCTCTGTATTGCCCTAGCTGTCTTCAAACTCAAGAGACCCATCTGCTTTTGCCTCCTGAGTGCACTTAGAAGGCAGAGGCAGGAGAATTTCTGAGTTCAAGGCCAAGCCTGGTCTACAAAATGAGTTCCAGGACAGCCAGGGCTATACAGAGAAACCCTGTTTCGAAAAACAACAACAAAAAGTACACAGGAAAGTATGTATGAAGTGATACAAGTAAATTATCAGGGAATAATTACATTCTTTGGAATATACATTACTTTGGTAAATTGTCATGTGCTGTTTGAGTTCACTAAGAAGCTGGAGTGGAATTGTCCACAAGCATTTAAAGGTTGTGTTCTCTAAGGTCCTTTGTCTGGGAATGGTTTAACTTTAACTCTATGGCAGGAAGGAAAGAATGGCAAATCAGCTCAAGAGTAAAACCATGTCTGAGGACACCTGGAAGAAAAATGATTTCCAGCAGAGGCTGCTACTATTTGTTCAATGATGTAAAAGTACCAGCAGTAGGAATACTGAAAAGTAGCCATGGGAAGTTCAGCTCAACTGTGAACTCTAGCTACTTGCCCAGTAACATTATGCTGTTACAAGCACTTGATTTGACAGTGTTATCTCTATCTGTTATTTGTTCTTTTACTTGGAAGCCTCACTAGAGAGGGCATACTCTACTCTGCTGGAGATTCATTCTCCTTATTGGGAACTCCTGCTGGTTGCCTTAAAGGGGCTTCACCAGTGGATTTCTGCTAGATATGCTTAGCCTCCAATTTGATGGTATTTTGTTGTCTATATGATATGTGCCTATTACTTGCTATTTATCCTTTTACTTTGGCTTGTTGGGTACTTAAACTCACTCATACAAAACTGAAGATATGGCTATTAGAGCTCGTTCTCGGGACCATATAGAATGTACCTCAATAGGCTGAGGATCATTCAAATGTGCACTGAGGTTCATAAGGAGCTGGGGCATCCAGGTAGGAACATCATAAGGGCTAGAAAGAACACATGCACCAAGTCCAAGCACACCAGCATGACGTTTGACCAACTCTGCAACAGAAATAACAACATATCATTTACAGTGAAATAAATTTTCATTCATGCTAGATGTACTTTTAATGTGCATATTTCCCCATTTAATATAAATTTACAAGTGCATAATAATAGCATGATTTCTGTGGCTGAACTAGAAACTGCAAATTCTGAAGACATTCTGTAGCTGACTCTCGGTGACTGTGTAATTGTTTCTAGCCAGGAACAAGTCATTGTTAAAACCAGCATAGATACAATTTTCTTGATCAGCTCATTCATATTCTAAGTATAATTCCTGATCCTGAAACAATTTAACAGATTAAGTATTATTTTCTCTATGCGACTGTCCCCTTACAAAATGCATGACACACCATCATGCATGACAAATGCATTTCTTGAAACAGAACTGCAACACATGTCTACCTTACAGGGTCTGTTCCTTCCTCAGTAGAGTAAGTCCAAGTGTTGTCAAATGCCCACATTCCCCGTTTCCTTTCTTGCTCTGCCCCTCATCCCTTCCAGTGGGGCTGGGAAGGATCAAACACAGGGTCTCACATGAGCTAAGCAACATCCTCACTATATCTGCCACATGTAAGCCTCAGTTTCCATCTCCATCTTGGTAGTAATTGGGATTGAGCTCAGGGCATGATGCATATGAGCCAAAACCTTACTATACTGAGCCCATTTCCAGCTCCTCTCAGAGGTTCTTAGCTAAAGCATGATGTACATTCTGTAAATATATTCTAGGCATGTCCATGAACAGAAGAAGTAAGAAAATGAGATTTTGGAGTACTAAAAATTATAAATAATGCCATTTGGTATAATAAAGACTTAAGATACTTTATTATCAAAGAAAACTAGAATGCTGTTGGAGTTTGGTATTAATTGGTACTAATATTTAATATATAAATACTACTTGCTATTAAGTAATTATGATATAACTATGGCTCTAAAGTTCTAAATAACTTCATATTCTAGACACTTTGTATTCAACAAATTTTATACTTACTAAGTTTTCTACATCATTTTTATATCTCTGGGGTTATAGTTAGATGTTCATCTGATGTCCCACTTAAATTTCTCTTTAAACGTAACAAGTCACACCTTTCAGCGTCTGATTTATGCTCAATTCCTTTAGAAGCTCCTATAATAACTTTTCATCGTTTTATCAAGTGAACAGTAAATAAAGTCTACACTGGATTCAGACTTTAGACAATGGATCACACATGTACTGGTGGTCCTTAGTGATATCAGGCACTTTTCTGTACTGATAGTACATAGATGTGTGCACAAAGAGAAATTTACTTGGTAATAGATTTCTTTGCAGTGATCTCCCTCACAGAGCCATACAGGACTGTTCAATACTCCCTTCTCTAGACAGAAGCAAGGGGCCCTCTAGTTCCCTAAAACCGTTTCTTGTGTGTGCATCTATTTATGTTGCATACATGTGTAGAAGCAGAAGTCAATCTCAGATGTTGTTCCTCAGGAGCCTTTTATCACTTTTTGAATATATATTCAATTTTAATAGTTTCATTTCATGTTTATGTGTATATGTATGTACACATGCATGTAAGTACTCCGAGAGGGCAGACAGGAGTGTTGAATTCTGTGGAGCTAGCTCCAGATGTGGATGTTAGAAACCACAGTATAGCACACTTAACCACCAAGACATCTCTACAGCCCTGTACTCGTTTTTTGGAGTCAAGGTCTTTCACTAGGATCTAGAGATCTGTCTATCTCAACTGCCCCAGTGCAGCAATTATGGGCCATCACACTAGGCTTTCAATGTAGGTGCTGGGAGTCAAATTCATGGCCTAAGGTTTGTAGGGCAAGCACTTTACCAAATGGGCTATATTCCCAGCCCATCCCCAGTTCTCATTTAAAAATTTAGTGTGTGTGTGTGTGTGTGTGTGTGTGTGTGTGTGTGTGTGTGTGTATGTATGTATGTGTGTATTCGAGCTTATGTGTGCATATCTGCACATGTATGCACTTGAGTCCATGGTATGCAATTGGATGTCAGAGGAAATTTGTAGGGTAGGTCTTACCTTTCATCACAGATCCAGAAATCAAACTCAAGTTCCAAACATAACAGCGGTGTCTTTACCAAATGAGACATATTGCTGGTTGCATTTTTTCCTTTAGTGCATTAATACATAAATTGTAAATTCCGAAAACAGTTTAATCCTATTCTAGATACTTTAATCCAATTTTGGATCTGCTTTTGCACACTTATTTATTTGGGGTGTGTGTGTGTGTGTGTGTAAGAACTGCCTTATTAAAAAGTAACAGTTGCAGTAGTAGACAGGTTTCTTTGTACATACAATTTTAGCCTTTAATTTCAGAGCCAATCTTCTTCACTCAAGCTCCTAACAAATAGGGACAATTATTCTTAACATCTAGTAAAGACCCGAGCACAAACAAGTACTTCAGATGTTTAAGCAAGCTGCTTATTTCTTCAAAGGAATGGAAATATTTAACATTACCTGCAGAAGGAATGGTATCTCCCACAGAACCAGGGTCTCGTTTTCTTTTCTTGGGTAGTTTTGTTTTGCAAAGTTGCTCAAAATGAATCTGCATAGCACTGTCCATGGTAAGGAAGTTACACTGTAACAGACCACTTAAGGTGGTAGCAGCCATTTCTCGAACCTGGAGGAATAATCACTTCTATTAGAACTGAGATCCTAAGTCTGAGGTGATAAAGGGTCCCAGAGAGGTATGGAAAGCTGAGTGGGGACCTTCCCTAGAAATGTATGTAAAATTTACTTTTTCTTTCTTTTTCATGACAAATATATCACCAGATTCCCCAGGCATCTGTGGCCTCAAAGTACATAAAGCTATATAAGGATTATAGAAGTATAACTACTATAAAGAAAATAAAATTTCTCCACAAATTAACACATAAACAAAATAATTTTTAAAAATGTTAAAAATATCAACAAAACCACCAATATTTCACTCTGTATTCCTGGAGAGGTTTCTTGTACTGTCATTTGGTTGCCCTGTTTTTTTATAAATATATTGTGGTCCTGGGACTAAATTAAGGGCTTCTTATAAGCTAATCAAATACTCTACCACTGAGCATTCCTTTTATCTTTGAATTCTGAAATAAGGTCTCATTAAATTGCCCAAGCTGGCCTTGTAGTACTTGAGATTAAATCCAAGAACCTGCCTAGTCTATGTCAGGACAGCAGTCTACCAATGAGTTTCATCCTTAAGCCCTTTTGTTCTTTAGTTACGCAGGATTTTCTTAAGTTGCCCCTCCTGTTTTAGTGTGAGCTTAGTGTGGTTCCGGCTGTCTAGGAACTTTCAATTCCCTTTCTTCAACCTTCAGAGTAACTGGGATTACAGGTGTGCACCACCATAGCTAGACAAAATATTCTTACTTCATTTAACTTTTGATGAATTTCTGACTGATTTAGGATAACCTAATTTGAAAGATTCAGCAATTCTATGAATATCAACTTCTGTGCAAAGGGTAATGCTAATAATATACAGAATTGGAATGTGGGTACTAGTCATACTGGCCAGCAGCAACACAAGCTTTGTTTTGTGGATAAAGAGAAGATATATTAAAAGCAAGCAAGCATGTCTTGTCATTAGCTTGAATTTCTCTGGTCATCATTTGTAGTTTGTATTGCCTTTATGTGACTATAACTAGTCTAAAAAGGCTTGATGGTTTTTGTATGTCACAGCATGGTTTTCTATTAAGTTTCTAATATTCTTGTAGAGAAATTTGTCTATTTTGATGTCCTCTGAAGGTTTAAAAAGTCATCTCTTCTTTAAGTTCCAATTAATAGCCAAATCTGTATTTTAGCTTCTCTAACTTCCTTAACTACTACAAGATGTGACCTAAATCTATAATATTACATTGTGTTCTAAGAAGCTGCCCACTCACACATACACACACACACACACACACACACACTCTCTCTCTCTCTCTCTCTCTCTCTCTCTCTCTCTCTCTCTCTCACACACACACACACACACACACACACACACACACACACACACACCCATTGCCTCTATAACCTGTACTGTTCTACTTACTGAACTTTATCTTAGGGAAAATGAGGCTGTAAATACTGCAAGGAACATCAGGTCTAGACACCAGTCTCTGGCAAGGTAAACAACTTTCTCCAGCTCTTTACCACACCCATCTCACCTTCCCTCTGTTCTTTGAGATAAGGTCTTACTATGTAGTCAAGACTGGCCTTTGATTCATGTTCCACCTGGCTAGCTTCCCAAGAGCTAGGATTCCAAATATGTACCACTACACCCATTTCAGTTACATTTTTTTTTAAAGTTTTAAGGAGTTATTTCTCACTCCACTATTCTCACCCATCTCAAGTGATACAATGCATTTTCACTACAAATCTTGCCTGCCTACTCCCACCAGCCATACTTATTTACCCTCCTTTCTCAGTCTGCCAAATCCACCCTTGACCCCATATAGACCCATTGTACTGGGTGGTTTTGTGTGCCAACTTGATACAAGCTAGCATTATCACAGAGAAAGGAGCTTCAGGTGAGGAAATGTCTCCATGAGATCCAGCTGCAAGACATTTTCTCAATTAGTGATCAAGGGCCCCTTGTGGGTGGGATCATCCCTGGCTGGTAGTCTTGAGTTCTGTAAGAAAACAAGCTGAGCAAGCCAGGGAAAGCAAGCCAGTAAGGAACATCACTCCATGGCCTCTGCATCAGCTCCTGCTTCCTGACCTGCTTGAGTTCCAGTCCTGGCTTCCTTTGGTGATAAACAATGTAAAATTGTAAGCTGAATAAGCCCTTTCTTCCCCAACTTGCTTCTTAGTCATGATGTTCGAGCAGGAATAGAAACCCTGACTAAGGGCTGGGCGGTGGTGGCGCACGCCTTTAATTCCAGCGCTTGGGAGGCAGAGGCAGGTGGATTTCTGAGTTCGAGGCCAGCCTGGTCTACAAAGTGAGTTCCAGGACAGCCAGGGCTATTCAGAGAAACCCTGTCTCAAAACAAAAAAAAAACAAACAAACAAAAAAAAAACCCCAAAACCTGACTAAGACACCCATCTTGGTAAAAACTAAGAACAACAATGAAAGCTCAGCAAATTGAGCTTTGGGAACGCAACACGGTATTCCGTGTGTGTGTGTGTGTGTGTGTGTGTATGTGTGTGTGTGTGTGTGTGTGTGTGTGTGTGTGTGTGTGTGTGTGTGTGTGTGTAGATGTGCATTTATGTTCTAAAAGAACATAGCAAAACTCTCTTCTGAGGCCTGAAACCAGGCCATTCATACTCATCTAACCATCTGCACAGTAACTCCAGAGTCCAAAGAGGCTAATCCAAGCAATACATTTAACTCTGTATTAGAGATTCCCCCAAAATACTTATTTCTTGTCTCTAGATGAGATTTAAGATACAAAACTAATGCAAATATGAAATCCATACACAAGCTGAACCTAGTGGGGTTTTTGTCTGTTTGTTTTTTCTCCTTTTTGTGTGGGTAAGGCAGGGTTTCATATAGCCCAAGATGGCCAACATGTTGCCACTACCTACTGCTGAGATTCCAAGTACATGCTACCATCCCCGCTTCTTCATTCTTAGCTCAACACAGTAGAACCTAACCAAAATAGGACAGTTTAAATAAATGCCATGGTCTATTTAATACATGTTCTAAAACTTACTGTCACTGTGTGTGTGTGTAGCTAGTGGATAAGGTCAGGTCTCCGGCTGCCTCACTCCTTTGTGAGTCTCTTACTGAACCTGGGATTAGGCTGGTGACTATCAAATCCAAGTGAACTTCCTGTCTCTACCTGACTGGTCTATTATGTGGGTGCTAGGGATCTGAATTCAGGTCTTCATGCTTGCTCGGTAAATGGACTTGTTCCACTGAGTTATAGCCCTAAGTAGTTATGTAGTTATGTTTATATATGAGCTATGGGAGAGAATATCATCATGTTTGTGATGGTTTGTATATCCTTGGACCAGGGAGTGGCACCATCTGGAGGTGTGGCCTTGTTGAAATAGGTGTGACCTGGTTGGAATGGGTGTGTCACTGTGGATGTGGGCATAAGATCCTCACCCTAGTTGCCTGGAAGTCAGTCTTCCACTAGCAGCCTTTGGATGAAGACGTAGAACTCTCAGCTCTGCCTGCGCCATGACAGCCTGGATGCTGCCAGGCTTCCACCTTGATGATAATGGACTGAACCTCTGAACCTGTAAGCCAGCCCCAATTAAATGTTGTTGTTTTTTTTTAGGTATTTTCCTCGTTTACATTTTCAATGCTATCCCAAAGGTCCCCCATACCCACCCCCCCAATCCCCTACCCACCCACTCCCCCTTTTTGGCCCTGGCGTTCCCCTGTACTGGGGCATATAAAGTTTGCAAGTCCAAGGGCCTCTCTTTGCAGTGATGGCCGATTAGGCCATCTTTTGATACATATGCAGCTAGAGTCAAGAGCTCCCGGGTACTGGTTAGTTCATATTGTTGTTCCACCTATAGGGTTGCAGTTCCCTTTAGCTCCTTGGGTAATTTCTCTAGCTCCTCCATTAGGGGCTGTGTGACCCATCCAATAGCTGACTGTGATCATCCATCTCTGTGTTTGCTAGGCCCTGGCATAGTCTCACAAGAGAGAGCTATATCTGGGTCCTTTCAGCGAAATCTTGCTAGTGTATGCAATGGTGTCAGCATTTGGAAGCTGATTATGGGTTGGATCCCTGCATATGGCAATCACTAGATGGTCCATCCTTTCGTCACAGCTCCAAATTTTGTCTTTGTAACTCCTTCTATGGGTGTTTTGTTCCCATTTCTAAGAAAGGGTAAAGTGTCCACACTTTGGTCTTCGTTCTTCTTGAATTTGATGTGTTTAGCAAATTGTATCTTATATCTTGGGTATCCTAAGTTTCTGGGCTAATATCCACTTATCAGTGAGTACATATTGTGCGAGTTCCTTTGTGATTGGGTTACTTCACTCAGGATGATACCCTCCAGGTCCATCCATTTGCCTAGGAATTTCATAAATTCATTTTTTTTAATAGCTGAGTAGTATTCCATTGTGTAAATGTACCACATTTTCTGAATCCATTCCTCTGTTGAGGGGCATGTGGGTTCTTTCCAGCTTCTGGCTATTATAAATAAGGCTGCTATGAACATAGTGGAGCATGTGTCCTTCTTACTGGTTGGGACATCTTCTGGATATATGCCCAGGAGAGGTATTGCAGGATCCTCCGGTAGTACTATGTCCAATTTTCTGAGGAACCGCCAGACTGATTTCCAGAGTGGTTGTACAAGCTTGCAATCCCAGCAACAATGGAGGAGTGTTCCGCTTTCTCCACATCCTCGCCAGCATCTGCTGTCACCTGAGTTTTTGATCTTAGCCATTCTGACTGGAGTGAAGTGGAATCTTAGTGTTGTTTTGATTTGCATTTCCCTGATGATTAAGGGTGTTGAACATTTTTTCAGGTGTTTCTCTGCCATTCGGTATTCCTCAGGTGAGAATTCTTTGTTCAGCTCTGAGCCCCATTTTTTAACGGGGTTATTTGATTTTCTGGAGTCCACCTTCTTGAGTTCTTTATATATATTGGATATTAGTCCCCTATCCGATTTGGGATAGGTAAAGATCCTTTCCCAATCTGTTGGTGGCCTTTTTGTCTTATTGACGGTGTCTTTTGCTTTGCAGAAGCTTTGCAATTTTATGAGGTCCCATTTATCGATTCTTGATCTTACAGCACAAGCCATTGCTGTTCTATTCAGGAATTTTTCCCCTGTACCCATATCTTCGAGGCTTTTCCCTACTTTCTCCTCTATAAGTTTCAGTGTCTCTGGTTTTATGTGGAGTTCCTTAATCCACTTAGATTTGACCTTAGTACAAGGAGATAGAAATGGATCAATTCCCATTCTTCTACATGATAACCGCCAGTTGTGCCAGCACCATTTGTTGAAAATGCTGTCTTTTTTCCACTGGATGGTTTTTGCTCCCTTGTCAAAGATCAAGTGACCATAGGTGTGTGGGTTCATCTCTGGGTCTTCAATTCTGTTCCATTGGTCTACTTGTCTGTCACTATACCAGTACCATGCAGTTTTGATCACAATTGCTCTGTAGTACAGTTTTAGGTCCGGCATGGTGATTCCTCCAGAGGTTCTTTTATCCTTGAGAAGAGTTTTTGCTATCCTCGGTTTTTTGTTATTCCAGATGAATCTGCCGATTGCCCTTTCTAATTCGTTGAAGAATTGAGTTGGAATTTTGATGGAGATTGCATTGAATCTGTAGATTGCTTTTGGCAAGTTGCCATTTTTACAATGTTGATCCTGCCAATCCATGAGCATGGGAGATCTTTCCATCTTCTGAGATCTTATTTAATTTCTTTCTTTAGAGACTTGAAGTTCTTATCATACAGATCTTTCACTTCCTTAGTTAGAGTCACGCCAAGGTATTTTATATTATTTGTGACTATTGAGAAGGGTGTTGTTTCCCTAATTTCTTTCTCAGCCTGTTTATCCTTTGTAAATGTTGTTTTTTATAAGACTTGCCTTGGTCATGGTGTCTGTTCACAGCAGTAAAACCCTAACTAAGACAATGTTCTAATAAATGTTCTTGAATATAATAAGTTTAGTTAAAAACAAAATATTTCTGTATGTGAGTATTGCAGTCAGTTCTTTCCTAGATGTGGGTTTCAGAGCTAAGCTCAGGGTGTCAGGCTTGGCAGTAAGTTCCTTTATTTGCTAAGCCACTTCCCAGACCATGACAATTTTCTTTGAGATAGGGTCTCAATATGTAGCCTTGAACTTACAGAAATTTGCTTGCTTACAAAGCAAAGTGGTGGGATTAAAGGCATACACTACCAGGCCTGGCTCTATGATAGCAAATTTTTACCACACAGTATTGTTATAGATTGGATGTTACATCTAAAGTCCATGTGTTAGAGGCTTAATCTCCAGCGTGGTGCTACCTGGAAGGGGTAGAGCTGAAGAGGCTGAACGCATGCTCTCAGGGGACAATGGAGAAAGTCTCTTTTCTATCTTTTCTACCTTTTTGGACAGAAGATGAGTGGCTTTGCTCCACCACATCCTACCATGTTATACTGCTTTACCATATGCCTGCAACAACCAGGTCACTCTATTAGGACTGAACCCTCCAAAGCGAAATTTGAAATACATAAACCTTTTGTCTTGCTGCGGTACTATCTTCAGATATTGTTATAGTCAAAGAAAGCTGATTAATACTCTGAAACTGGGGCTTGGAAATGTTATTTCTGAATTTCCACTTTTCCATTTTTATTCCTTTAGTTTCTAAGAAGTACAAGAAATATAAGTATTTTCACTGAATGTGTTTTTAGCAGTCTGTCAGTACCCTTAGGTCTGGATAATATTTGTTTTCTGAACACAAGAAAAGCTGGCCAGGCTTATTAGGGAAGAGGAGAAACCACCATCCCACTTTCCTATAGATAAATCTGTTTTTAGTACTTAGAAACAGATTCATAAACACAGAAAGTTCTCTACTACAAATGAGTTTTAAAGTCTGTAAAGTAAGTAGTATTTTTATAAAAGTTTGTATATTTTCTTTTCCCAAGGTCATTCATTTATAGTCTAAGGCTGTACCATAGTAAATGTGCCTAATCTCACCTGCCAAGGTCAATTTTATCTTTTATTTATTTATTTATTTATTTATTTATTTATTTATTTATTTATTTATTTATTGCAGCTTGCTTTTCTTATATTGGGCTAATTGAGTTAAAAGATTATCTTTTGGTACAAAATATAACTAAAACCTCTATATTAGTAGAGGTAAGGGAGTGGTCATATTTTAAGTTTACTGGATAATACTGTATTATGCCTTCAGGTACTTAAGAATCTTCACTCTTACATTCTGGTGTCTTAAGTGTGGGAAGGTACTCTATAGGCTACCAAAGGAGAAACACCAACCCAGCCAAAAAACCTTTGACCTACAATATGTCCTACCTGCAGGATATGGCAATGGTAGCACAAAACATGTGGGTGTAAAAAAACTAATTTCTGATTTGACACTTTATGAGATGGAAGCCATACTCAACACTGTTTGGGTGACTAAGAACCAGACTAGATAACTCAGAGACCTAGGGTAAAACCAAACACTATTGGTTAAAACAAACATACAACAAAATGACTCCTAATGATATTCTGCTATAATCATAGATACTCATTACTAAGTAATGCACTTGCATTACTAAGTTATCACCAGAGAAGCCTCCTCCAACAGCAGATACATCCAAAGATGTAGAGACCCACAGCCAGCCAGTACTCAGGGAGAGAGGGGCGGGGGGGGGGGGGGGAGGGAGGAAAGGAGACAGTAAAAAGGTGGGAGAGAAGAGACAGGCCTTATAACATACAGCTCTGAATAGGATGTCTTCATCAAATCCCTCCCTTCAGAACTCAGAAAATTCCACTGAAGAGGAGGTGGGAAGAGTGTAAGAGTCAGAAGAGATGAAGGACCGCTAGAGGAAAGACCTCCGAATCAACTAAGCAAGGCTCATATGAACTCACAGAGACTGAAGCAGCAAGCACAAAGTATACAAGAGTCACCACCAGGTCCTATGCATTAATATTACAGCTATTAGCTTAGTATTTTTATGTAGCTCCTGAGTGTGTGAACAGGTGGGTCTCTGATTCTTATGCCTGCTTTTGGAACTCTTTTTCTTCTGTTGGTTTTCCTTGTCCAGACTTGATATGATGGCTTTTGTTTTGTCTTATTATGTTTGGTTGTTATCTCTTAGCAGCCTGTTCTTTCCTAATGGGACAGAAAGGGAGTGGATCCAGAGGGGAAAAGAAGTGAGGAGGAAGTGGGAAGAGTAGAGGGAAGGGAAACCATAATCAGTATGAGAAAATAATCTATTTTCAATTAAAAGGGGAAAAGGAAGAAAAAGAGTAATTACAACTTCCCATTTTATAGGCAACCCCCTACCCCAGGTTTATAAGTGATGTGCTAAGCAGCTGTGAGAAGACACGTCAAGAACACATCCAATAGTTTTTATCTACATTACAGCAAATTATGACTATTCACACAGATAGGTATACTAAAATAAAATTAAAGAGTATTTAAATAAAACACATCTCATGAATTGCACTCTGTAGTCAAGGCTGGGCTTGAACTTATGGAAATGCTCCTGCGTCAACCTCATAATCATACATTTTTAAAGGTAACTGAATTTCCATTTGTTCTAACTTAAATTTTACCTCTAACTGTTCATCCTCCAAAAGGCATATAATCAGCCATCTGATGTCTTTAACTGCATCTTCATTGTTTAGGAAAATAAAGAGGTTATAAAATACCATGGTCTGGAGGTAGGTCAGCACTGTATATCTTGCATGCCAAGAACTGCTTCTTGCTGTCTGTGAATGAGAAAATAGTATATATGATGATAGAACTGACAAGTAAATGAGATGACAATGACATTACATACAAGCAATACAATATTTGAACTTGACTCTACTTTCACAGGTATAGATGAAATAAGCTTTATCTTCTACTTCCTTCTAAGCAACAAGAAGCCTGGTCAAGTTCATCAGAATGCCTCAGTGTTCTGTAGTAGGAACGAAAAATACTGGTAAAAGTCAAAATATTCTCTTGAGAGAGACAACTGAATCCTCCAAGTATCATACATTATTTTACTTCCCATAACAGTAGGAAGGGCATGAAAAACAAAAAAGAATATGAACTATTAATGTCAAGTATGGATTCCATCCCATGGAGTGGG
This sequence comes from Mus musculus, assembly GCF_000001635.26. NCBI lineage: Eukaryota > Metazoa > Chordata > Mammalia > Rodentia > Muridae > Mus > Mus musculus. The sequence continues at coordinate 30,865,068 of NC_000077.6, read as the reverse complement.
ACTTAAATAAACAATGGTGGTTCCTCCCATCACATCTGTGCCACTACTGCCTCAGTATATCTTGCAGGCAGGTCCCTGGTACAGGTCTCAGGGTTTGTAGTGGGTGGTAGTGATGATTACTTTCCTCCTCTGGGAGAATGCAGAGTACCTTCCAAGTACAATCAACACTGGTCAGTAGGGTTAAAAAACGGACCTATTTCTCCATGTTTGCTGGCAGAAGTGGGGTCTTCAGCAAGAGTACTTTCACATCAGATTGTGGAGATGGGCCAATAGTTTTGGCAATAGCTTATCATGACTTAGGGGGAGGTGTCTATAAATCCTTTTGGCCAACAACTTAGTAAGTTCTAATCCATTCCTGGCACTGCAGGTTTTAACTGATTGAACATCTAGCTGGGGGATTGTCTCCTTCATCATATATGGTGACTCCATTAAATACTTACATATGTGCAAATATTTTAGAAAACTTCTACAATGATAGGTTTTCATATGGCTTTTAAAAGGCCTTTAGTTGTCTCTTCCCATAGTCCCTTTTTTACCTGACCCCCACACCCCCTCCCAATTTAATCCTCCTAGTCTAGCTTCCCTTTTATCTCTTTATAGTACCACATCCTATTTGCTTTTCCTTGCCTAGTCCCTTACCTAACCTGAAGAATAGACAAGACAGGCATAGGCCCTAAGGGAAAACCTACTATTACTCTGTTAAAGGATCAGGAATAAAATGAATCCTAATGTTACAGCTATATCCATGGATCAGTGCACTGCTCAGTGCTCATCAGAGAAGCTCCTTGCAGTGGATCACAGACCCACCACTGGACAATGTGCAGAAACTGAGAGATTTTGGAGCACCTAGTCCTAAATGAGACTTTTTTAAAAAAAAAATGAAGCTCCTGTCCCCAATGCTCAGGGATTTATACAGAAGAGGTGGAAAGATTTTAAGAGATATAGTAAACGGTTCCAAGGAAATGGAATCTTCCAGACATAATAGGACTGATGCACGTATGAATTCAGAAAGAATGTTGTGACAGCATGCACAGGACGTGCAGATATTCAAACCAGACAAATTCCCAACATGGAAAAAGGGAGGTGGGCATATAGACTCACCCCTAACCAAGATACTATCAATAGTTGATGCCTACTGGGAAAAAGAAAATCAATTTTCCCTAATAGAGTGTCAGGAGTAATTGGCCAACACAAAATGGAGCCCTTTTTTTTTGGGGGGGGGGGTAGGCTTTTGTTTCAATTTTAGTTTGGTATATCTTGTGTTTGTTATAATTTTTGGTTTTTGTTTTGTGGGCGGGAGGGATTTGAAATTAGGTAGAGAACATAAGGGACAAGTTGGGGGAGAGGAATGAAAACAACAAAGCATGTTCATACGTATTTGGACACACAAATACATAGGCAAAAAAAAAAAAAGGTCATAAATTTAAAAGGGAGCAAGGAGGGTTGTTATATGGTCAAGTTTACTGGGATAAAAGGGAAGAGAAAAACAGTGTAATTATAATTTCAAAAATGAAAAAAAACTTTTAAAATTCTAGTTAGCCTTAGTATTTATTTAACACAGGGTAGAATAAAAAAAAAATTTAAGGGAAGAGACAACACTCTTTTAAATACAATGGCAGTCTAGGCAGTGATCTGTAAGACTTTCATGACAACTGGAACTATATTTATTGCTTTACTGCATGTCATTGAATATGTAAGGTACCTCAAAAATATTTGAAGAGTGGGAAAGAGAAAGGAAAAGAGGGAGAAAAAGAGAAGACAGCAAGTGAACAGGAAGGACATATGGACAGGAAGTAGAAAAGTGAACGATTAAAGGGACTCCTTGAGATTAAGTGAAAGAAGTTCCAACTTCTTGAGGAAACTGATCGGTGGAAAGATTAAATGAGTCTCCAGAAGTCATACAAGTAAGTAAAATACAAGTTAATAATGCTTTGAATTCAGGTCTGTCTGCCTCCAAACCCACGATCTGCAGAATCAGCTGAAGAGCAATTATGTACAAAAGGAGATGCCAATGCAGTATGTACAGACACACAATTATTGCCCGTCTACTGATAGCCCTTACAGAACGAATTCTCAGCCCCCCTCCCAACCAGGAAGAAGTATTCTTCTTCATCTAATTCCTAAAGGAATACTGGTAGGTCTCATAGATTTTTCTAGTCACTATAATTGCTTGTTTGTCTCTCACTTGGGAACAAGGTAGAAATAAGAAGCTGTGATCAATCATTGTTTTCCAACAAATTCTATGCAACAATTGAATAAAAACAGAATGACTAAACTCCATGCCCCTAAAATATCATTTTCTATTGTTGGGAAATATTTTTCAGTGAAAACTGAAAGAACAGCCCTACTTTTTGTGTAGTGTGCATGACTGGCTCTGCTGTGTGACCGGACTGCAGTGCAGTCCGAATACTTGAACCACTGTAAGTGTCTGTCACAGACAAGGAAGGAAAATGGCAAAGAGGATATCAGCTCCTTTCCTCATTGACAACTGGAATTAATACATTTTAACACTATTATCTCTTGAGCTTGCCCAAATTCAAAGAAGTTTGTTACAGGATATTCGATCATACTCTGAACCCTGAGATTGCGTTGTTTCCTGGAAAAAAACTGTTCCTAGTTGCATACACCTTTAATACATCTGGCTGAAATACAGAAACACACCTTTAATTTCAAACAATGAAGAAAATGTTAGTATGTAGAAGGAAGCTCTTTTTTTTTTTTTTTTTTTTTGGTAAGTGATGTTTAACTGAGTGGCAGACAAAGTGACAAAACAGAGAAAGATTTGATAGAATAGAATATGTTCAACTCTGGAAAGAAGAGAGGAAACAGAAGTGACAAAAGAAATAGGAGCTCAAAGAGATAGCTTTACTGGGACAGTTTGTGCAGAGAGAGGTTGTAGAGAGAGAATAACTAGACACAGATGAAGACAGATTGAGAAAGAAAAGGAGAAGGAGCCAGAAGATTAGAACAGACTGCCCAACTTAGTATGAGGCCAAGCACAGAAATTCAGGAGAATCAGAGAGAAGCCAGATTGAATGAGTCAGGTTGGAGAAGAGTTTTAAATCAAAACAGCTGAGTTGAACCAGCCAGCCAGAGACCAGAAAGAATTAGGAAGGCATGACTTATTCAGCATTAAGTCTCAGAGGCCGAAACATTCTAGGCCTAGATTTCACAGAGGCTAGAAGCTTCTAAGACTAGACCTGAGTTAGCAGACAGAGACAGTAACCATCTGAAATGCCAATTATATCAGGTGAATACAAGTTACTTTTATAGAATTTGGCAGCTGAACCAGGTATAAATAAAGGCCTGGTTTTTGTTTTTTGTTTTGGTTGTTGTTGTTTTTCGATCAACATATATATTAAAAGAAAATTTGAACAAAGTTCAGAGGCCCAGTACAATATCATATGTTTGATACCACATGTTTGATCCTAGCACTTGGGAGGCAGAAGCTGGTGGATGTTTTTGAGTTACAGGCCAGCCTGCTCTACCTGGTGACTTCTGGGCCAGTCAGGGCTACATACTGACTTTATCTCAAAAGAAAAAAAACAGGCACAAAAATCAGGTGTTGTATACACTGTAGCCATGTACTTACCTGGCTTAGCACCTGAAGTATCAAAGGCACTTGTTGAGGGTACAGCAACCCCTGAGACATTAGTGACAAACAGAGCTTTGCATCTCTTTTCAGTTCATCATAACTATTGTCATTTTCCACTGGAGCGATCTATAAAACAAAACTAAATGGTTACCATATACTACATCCTACATGACAGAAATCCCAGCACCTAGGAGGCCAGCCTGGGCTACAGTTAATCTGAGACCAATCACGACTAAAGAGAGACTGTCTCAAAATGAAAACGTAAAACAAAATCACATTTTTACTTATAACAACTTATATGGAAAATTGCAAATATATACATAAAAATACAACGAACACCTTATAATTCAATCACTTCTTCTTTTTTTTTTTTTTTTGGTTTTTCGAGACAGGGTTTTTCTGTGTAGCCCTGGCTGTCCTGGACCTCACTTTGTAGACCAGGCTGGCCTCGAACTCAGAAATCCACCTGCCTCTGCCTCCCGAGTGCTGGGATCAAAGGCGTGCACCACCACGCCCGGCTCAATCACTTCTTAAACAATGATATACTCATGGATAATCTTCTTTTTGCTTCCTGCTGTCCCTTTCTATCAACTAAAATATCTGACACAAGCCTCATAGATATTCCCTTATGTCATCTTAAAAATATATAATCTAGAATGATATCACCATACATGAAACATTGTTACACTCACAATAAAAAATACTTGACAGTAGCTAGTTCTAAACCCTAGTACTCAGGTCTCTGTGAGTCTGAAGCCTGGTCTAATGAATTCCAGGCCAACCAGTGATATATGATGAAACTTAGCCTCAAATAAAAAACAGCAAAATAACCACAAAAACTCTATAGTGCATAAGCTTTCCCCACGGCAGCATTGGCACACTGTCATAGCAGATATTCTGGGCTCACCCAATATTCTAACAATCATATGATGCTGTGTTTCTAAATCTCTGAAAATTCCTTGCTGTCTGATTTTTAACATTTGGAGAAAGAAACTTAGGTCTCCTTTAGTAATTTCCTGACTCATGGTCTCCCCTGATTGTATCTACTTGATAGTGTATTTTGGTTGCAGTAAGTCCCGTAATCTGGCCAGTGGATCTAGGTTTCATTTTACTAACATGTAATACTGAACACTAAGAATTGCTATGTGTTTTTTGTCCACTGTATTTTTTCTTATACAACAGTCCGTCATAAAGGAGAAATCTACAAAGTGGTACTACTATAGCTCATGATCTTCACAGCTATCCAGAACACTTTATATATTAAGAGAGTTTATATATGAAAGTTTTTGCTTGTTTAGAATATTGAGTTCCTATACTTCAGTGGTGAACAATTATTTTCTTAAAGGGTACTTTTATTATTATAAACTCATTAATTTGATGACTTTGTATTAATGTAGCACTCTTTAAAGTGATATTCGTTAATTTAACTCAAATTGGCGCCTTGATTTCAGATATGATAAGCCACGATGAGCTCATTTATCTTAGATGTTTCGTGTTTCTCTAAGAAGCCCTGATTTTCATAGGAACTGTTGTTACTGAGAAACTGAAGTCAGGGTACGATGAAAAGTTACCACTCTGTGAAGGCTTCTTCCTAAGTCTTTTAGGTTGAGAAAGCTGGGAAACAAACACATTCTTTAAAGATAGAAAAAGCTTATACTGATATTTTCTGTTTAGATTTATAATTGTTTGATTGACAGAGTAGGTGTGCATATATTTATGCAGGCTGTGGAGGTCAGAGGACAAATTTTTTGCAGGAGTTAATTCTCTCCTCCACCATTTGAGTTTTGAACTCAGGTCATTAGGCTGGGTGCTGAGCCATCTCACCAGCCCCACCTTTAAATCTTTAATGGCAAAATTCATAAAGAGGGGCTGAAGATATGGCTCAGTGGTTACCAGCACTTGCTGCTCTTGCAAAATAGCCAGGTTTGATTCCTAGCATCCACAATGCAGTTATTTGTAACTCCAGTCCCAGGGCATTCAACACCCTTTTTTTCTGGCCTCTGTGGGCACAAGTCATGTACACATATATGCAGAAATATACATAAGAAAATAAATATTTTAGGCAGACAATGTGGTACACATATACCTTTAATCCCAGCACTCAAGAGGCAGAAGTAGGTAGATCTCTGTGAGTTCAAGGCCAGCCTGGTCTACAGTGAGAGTTCTGTGACAGCCAGGGCCACACACACAAAAAGCCCATCTTGGCAGTGGGGGTGGGGGAAGTGTGTGAACAGGTGTAAATAGGAGACTTTCATAGACAGGGATAGAGAGATGGCTCCAGAGGTCCTGAGTTCAATTTCCAGCAACCGCATATGGCTCACAGTGATCTATAATAGAATCCGATGCCTTCTTCTGGTATGTCTGAAGACAGCTACAGTGTACAAAATAAATAAATCTTTAAAAAAACCTGTCATGGTAATTAAATTGTTCTGGTTTTGTTGCAGTACATATAACATGAATCTGTACAGGTGGTACAATGACACAGTATTATGTAGTATGTACACAGATCAATGTCAGGTTCGTAATTTTGATATTATACTACAGTTGTGGAATACCTTTAGTGTTAGAGGAAATGAAGTGAAAAGTACCATAAAACTTTATTGATTTACTTTGTAACTTCCTGTGAATCCTTAATTAATAATAATTATTAAATATCCTTAATGTTTTGAGAATAAATGAAAAAAAATCATAAAAATCAGGTGATTTGATTTTTCCCTAACATGTAAAAGATAAAGATAGTTTAATGCATATAAATACGTGCACATCAATGCCAATTCCTGCTACTGCAGACACACCAATTTCCTTTTTGAGCATCATCCTCTTGCATTCTGGAGGGCTGTCAATCAAGAGATCCTAGGTTCAAGAGACGCAAAGGACCAGTGCTTACTTGGTGTAACCTTAGATTTGGGCATGCAGATCTTGAGAAGACCCCAGGGAGCAATGCCTGGAGTAGAATCCTATTCTTTTCTGTAATCCAGAACCTTGGAGTTATGGCTCCTACTCATCTCTTCAAGTTTTTCCTTTGTTGTGTAAACCACCTGGATATTTTCTGGTAATATTAATTTACTACCTTACCAATCAGTAGATTTCTAATACTTGAACTTAAAGAACCTTAATCAAATGGAAGACTAGGTTGGAGAGGTAGAAGGTGGCTAAGAGCACTGGTGGCTCTCCTAGAGTACCTGGGTTGGGTTCCCATCGCCCATACAGCAAGCAACCCACAACCACCTGTAGCTCTAATTCCAAGGGATCTTATACCCTCTTCTGAACTTTAAATGCATCAAGCATTCATACAAAATACTTATACACACAAACACTTTTTAAAAATTAAAAAATGAAAGAATATCCATGTTCCAGTACCAGGACTATTGATTGCTGTAAGAGTAGATTTAAAAAATATATCAGAATAGAAAAAATATGCTAATTTTTGAGACAGGAATTCACTCTGTAGCCCACGCTGGCTTTGAAATATATCCTCCCCCCATCTCTAAAATGCTGGGGATTTGAGGCATGCACCAACATACCTAACCTTAAGAATGTCTTGATTTTGATGGGTATGAAACTGCTTTATATGGTTTCACTTTATGTTAAATTTGTGCGTCAGAGGATAATAACTTACAGATATCTATTCTCTTCTTCCATTACAGGGGTTCTAAGAATTAATTTCAGGCTTTTAAGTTTGACAACAGGTACCACTGAGCCACTGTGATAGCTCTAGGGTTAACCTTTTAAATAAAAGTGTTAATGTACCATATCTGGTAATTTATTAAAAAACAAACACAACATGCAACTGTAAAATACATGTTATATAGAAGATGTTGATGAATGAAAAAGAACACAGTGAGAGGGGCAAATGATTAAACCACATTATCGACCATTTTTAGTGTTCTCCACATGCCTGACACATTCACTAAACACTTTGCACAGGCAGGCTACTTTTTCACTTGGTTTAGAATCCAATAGATTAGCATACTATTTTTTTTTTAATCTGAACTCTTGGTCTTTGCTAATAGCAATGTCAGGAGCAGAAAATTCAGATGAAATGATACTCATGTTACTGATTCAATCACAGAACTCAATTTTAACAATGAAAGATATGTAATATTAATTCACATAATCTTTACCACACCCTTAGAATGTGAGTGGACACTACTTTGAATTTGCACATGAGGAAAAAGACGTAAGTTCTGAAGGGTCAGCAATTGAGTTAAGACATATTCCAACCAGCCTAGCTCCTATTCCTGCCTCTTACTGTCTACCTAGTAAATGTTTGTAATGATAATTACAATAATAATAATAATAACAACAACATAATCAAAGGTACTATATAGTAAATGGTTTATTAAATTACAATCGCTACATAAAGAAAACTACAGGCGGGAAATTATTATATTAAAATCTCATTGTCCCTTTTAATCATTCATATGCTCTCTAAAGTAGTGCTAATGCTTGGTCTGCAAAACATTTGTGTGGTGGCTCATGCCAGTAATCTCAACATTTAGGAGTGGGAGACAGGAGGCTCAGCAGTTCAAGGTCACTTTCTGCTACACAGCAACTCTGAAACAAGCCTGGGCTACATAGGATCCTGTTTTAAAAAAGAGAAGAAAAAGACCTTTTATGTATCTGTTGTGCTCTCACATTGTGGTGGTTTGAATGGAAATGTCCCACCTAGACTCATATATTTAAATACCTGGTTCTCAGGGAGTGGCACTACTTAGGTTAGGTGGTATGGTCTTGTTGGAGTAGGTATGGGCTTATGGAGAAAACATTACTAGGGGTAGGTTTTGAGGTCTCAGAAGCCCAAGCCAGGCCCAGTGGTTCTCTCTCCTTTCTGCAGATCCAGAAGTAAAACTCTTAGCTATCATGTATGCCTGTATGCTGCCATGCTCCCTACCATGAGGATAATGGAATAAACTTCTAAAACTATAAGCAAACCCTAATGTTTTCTTTTATAAGAGCTGCCATGATCATGGTGTCTCTTTGCAGCAATATATCATTCATTAAAATAATTGTTTTATATATATGTATATATAAAAGTTAACAATAATTAAATATTATATGCATATCTGCAACATATTTTCAATGTTAACTACTATCACTGAAGAATTTTCTGTGACAATCTACCTTCAGATGAAATCAAAATTCAACTAGTGCATAAAAATATGGAAAATATCTTTCCCTATCTTGAATGATATGGATTGCTTTAAAAGTGGATTAGGAAAACATCAGGATAAAAAATATCCAAACTTTTAGATTTTGAGACAGGAACTACTCTGTAGGTCCACACATCAACCACTGAATGATGGTTACGAATGATGGCTAGAGGGAACACATATTTTTTTCAACTTACAGTCTTACCTTAAAGAACAAAGGCAGAAGCTGAAGTTGCTCTTTGACTGCTGTAGAAAAAGATCTTCCTGCACTTGCCATAAGCCATTTCAATACTATTTGGAAATAAACACACAGAATCAGCCAAGATATACAATTAGGGAGCACGAAGAATGATGCGATTCTAATGTCCCCAACAGTTACAGTATCTCAAATCAGACTGATTCATTAGCAGTTTAATAAAATCCATGGTAATCAAGTAATTGAGGGTACTAGGGAAGAAAAAAAAAATCTACGAGTTATAATAGCCTGCCAAGAACTTTTAATATATTTCAAACTAGCCAAGAATTCTGAGGCAGCTAAAATAGTGACCAAGTAGCTTATAGTTAAAAAAAAAAAAAAAAAAAAAGCTACTAAAAGATACCAAGTAGCCAAAATATCTTGAAAACTCTAAGGCTCATACTTGGCGATTTTAAAAACTTACTACAAATCCAAAGAAATCAACAGTACAGCGCTGACATGAAGGCATGACCACAAACTAATAGAACACAACAAAATGCAGAAATAAATCCTCACAATGTGTGGTGATCAGGAGCACCAAGTAATGTAATAAAAAACAGTCTTCAACAAGCAGTGCTGGGAAAAGTCACTGTCTACATTCTAAGCAATTAAGCTAGATTCTGACTTTACAGTCATTTTCAAAGTAACTGAAGGCAGACTAAGGACCTAAAGATGAGCCCAAAGTATATTTAAGAAAGATTTAAAAACAAAAACAAAAACAAAAACACAAACAAAAAACAAAAACCCCAAGTCAGCCAAACACAACAGCAAATCTGGCACTAAGGAGGCAGAGGCAAGCCCAACAGAGAAAGATCCTATGGGGGCAGCGGGTTGGGGAATACCAAACCAAACCAAACCAAACCAAAGAAACAATAATAAAACCAACATTTGGAAGATAGGGTAGGGGAAGGAAAAGTGAACAAGAGAGAACATATATTCACAGCAGAAAATATTTATAAGTTATTTACTTAATAATGTATAATAGCAAGAACATATACACAACTATAACTCAAAATCAACAGAATATATGATTTTTAAAAATGGAGAAAAACCAGATATGATGGCACATTAACAGACAGAGGCTGAGGATCTCTGAATGGAAAACCATACATGGCTCCAGGACAGCCAGAAACACCGACTCAAAGGGGGGAAATCTTTCTCCAAAGAAAGTAGACAAAGGACCAATCAAGCACATAAAAAGATGGTGAACATCATTTGTCATCAGGTAACACAAGCCAAATTACAACTTTTCAAACCCATTAGGATAAGTGAGGAAAAGGAGGAAGACCCTATACAGAAATCAAAAAGTACAGAGTAGACAGGATAGAGGATAGCATTTCATAGCAAGACTGTAAAACAGGTGGCCACTGAGAACAACAACACTTGAGCACACCTCACTCTTAGGTTTATACACAGAAACTGAAAGCAGGACCCTAATAGATACTTAGTATATTAGTGGTCAACTCAGGTATAGTAGTAAACCCAGCACTTCAGAGGCAGATGCAGATTGATAAAATTAGCCTGATCTATAAGCAAAGTTCCAAGATAGTCAGAGCTACATAGTGAGACCCTGTCTAAAACACAACACTAAATAATGATTAGAGTGGCATTTTTCAAAATAGAAAAAAGGTGGTAAAATTTCAAATGTCAACCAACAGATGGATAAAGAAAGAAAATGCAGTAAAAATGAATTTCTTATTTATGGTTCAACATGTGGTGGTTTGAATAGAATGGCCCCAATTAATCCACTGGGAGCACTACTAGTAGCTGCGGCCACTAGGGGAAGGGTAAGCTTTGAGGTTTCAGCAGCTCAATTCAGACCTAGTGGCTTGCTCTCTTCCTGCTGCTTCCAGGATACAGATACATCATATCTGCCTGCATGCTGCCATGCTTCCCACCATAATGATAATGGACTAAACATCTGAATCTGTAAACCATCCCCAATTAAATGTTTTCTTTTATAAGAGTAGCCGTAGTCAGTAAAAGCTCTAACTAAAGCAATAGATTAATCATAAAATACTTTGCCAAGTGAAATATGCCAGAGATAAAAGAACTAATATGATCCAATTTGACTGAGAAGAACTACCTAGAACAAATTTTAGAGACATAAGTAAAGGGATGGCTATTAGGAGTGAGGCACAGGGAAGGGAACACAAAGAGTTACTGTGAAATGAGTGCAGACTTTCAGCTTCCCACGAAGAGAAATCTGGACATAGGTGATTGTGGACTTATAGCCTTTAAACTGAACACGCAAAAATGGTAAAAATTGCCTGGTGTGGTGATGCATGCTTTTAATCCTAACAAATAGCAAGAACATATAAACAACTACAAATGAAAATCAGCAAAATATGATTTTAAAAAAATGGAGAAAAATGTAAGCATGGTAGTACACTTGAGAGGTAGAGGCAGAGGAAGGTGTATCTTTGGGAGTTCAAGGCCAGCCTAGTCTACACAATGAGTTCCAAGACAGCCACAGCTACCTGGTCAGACAGTATCTCAAAACCCAAACAAACAAACAAACAAACAAAGCAAGCCCAAACAAGCTAACAGAAAAGATTAAAATTAGAAAACACACATTTTTTTATCATAAGAAAAAGTGTGTGTGTGTGTGTGTGTGTGTGTGTGTTGGGAAAACCATTCAAATGAACTAAAAAGAGCTCTCTGTTTTCAAGTGAATTTCTACCAATTTTAACAACTCACTAGTTTTTAAGAGTTTAATGCCCTGAGTTCGTTCATCTTCTTCACCAATGCCATTTTCTTCCATAACATGGTTCTGAATTTCTTCATCCACATCTGTGAGTGGTTTCAGTTTTTCTAGGACGCGAGCAGTAAACTCAGGGATACAAGGAGATGTTGTTGGAGCAGTATTTGGCAAAGAAACATCTATCATAAATATGTAGGTCAGCACACTGTTAAATAAAACACAGAAGAGTAGGGGGTTTGACATGAAAATTAAAACTGAGGTTCAAAAGTTACAGCTCAGCCAAACTTTTCAAAAGATAATTCCCAGGGAGGGTCTCTGAACACTCCCAGTGTAAGATATGCCATACAATTTTGAGGGGCAACCCTGTAGTATGATGGCTGCTCTCATTGGTGGCTTCTGAGTACAGTGCTCCCAATTCATATTCGAAGTCTTGTTTTTCAAAACATAATAATGATCAAAACATGAGGCAGACAACAGCACACTCACTGGGAACATGACCAGTAAGTATGTACTGTTAGTATTAAAACTTAACTACAAAGACTCAAGACATAAAACCAAAAGGAAGAACTACACATACCTTCCTATTCTTTCTCTGACATTTTTGTAAACCTGGGTGAGTTTTGGTTCCAAGTACTTCAGAAGTCTGTGCAATAGTTCAGGGACTCTCCACTCTTGCTGGGCAAGGCCACCTTGTAGCACATAGAGTCGGCTACAATGAAAGGACAGAGACATTGTATTACACACTGCTTTTCTATGCTGAAAGTATAAACAATGCCTGTAATACATTTCAATCTTTTCCTGCTTTCTCTTGGATCACCACAAACAGCTTCTTCTCACTAAGTATACCATCAACAATTCAAAATAGTAACATCTTGAAGACTGCCTTCCACATCCCTTTTTCTATTTTTCTCTATTTTTTACCTACTTTTTATATTTACTACATTCAAAATGTTTAAATATATTTTTAGTGGTACTATATTTACTACTATTAAGTTTTGTAAAAGAATATCCATTGACCTTTCTTTTAAACATTTATTTATTATGTGTGTATATGAAGTAGGGTTGGGGGCACATACATGCTATAGCATGAGGGTGGAGGTCAGAAAACATGTCTGTGTTAGACTATGTCTCCTTTTAGCATTTGGTCACCATGTGGGTTCTAAGAATTGCACTCAAGTTGTCAGGCTTACAGGCAAAAATCTATATTGCTAAGCACCTGACCTAATGTTTTGAGAATAATAATTTAAGTGTTCTCACTAATGAACATACCTTTATTATAATTTAAAAAAAAGATTTATTTATTATATTTGTATGAGTACACTGTAGCTGTTTTTAGACATACCAGAAGAGGGGCACCATTTGGTTGCTGGGAATTGAACTCAGGACCTTTGGATATCTCCAGTCCCACTTTATTGTAATTTTTTTTTTTTTTTTTTTTTCGAGACAGGGTTTCTCTGTATAGCCCTGCTGGCTGTCCTGGAACTCACTTTCTAGACCAGGCTGGCCTCGAACTCATAAATCTGCCTGCCTCTGCCTCCCAAGTGCTGGGATTAAAGGCGTGTGCCACCACCACCCAACCACTTTATTATAATTTTTATAATAGCTCCTGCTTTTCTCCAGCTTCACAAAGTCTGCTAAGTAAACACTCCTTTATATGTGTCTTGTTTCTGTGGTGATAGAGTATACGACCATATACTATAAACTATATTCCGGCCCCTCTTCTTTGTGTTTTGGTAAAAGAGAATATGAAAAATAAGATTATGACAAAGGGGTTATTATATTCCCTCAAAAGCTGTGACAGCTCAGAAGGCTGGGTGACTTATGTTAGAGCTGGCACACTGCTTACAAAGTGAAAACACCACAGCCGTTAAAAGAAATTCATCATTTAATTTAGCACTTGGATAATCCATTTCCTGTCTTTCTTTTGCTTTGGTTTCATTTCGGTACTTGCTCATGCTAGTTAATCCTGGTTGGCCTGGAATTTGGTATATAGCCCAGGCCGGCCTAAAACTCATGATTCTCCTCTCCAACCCCCCTATTGCAGGAATTACTGGTGTGTACCACCATGCCTATTAACTCATTTCCATTTATTCATTAGGTAACATAAAATCTTTAATGTTAACCATACAGGTTTTCTTTTTACTTACCATGCATCTACAAAGGACCCCCCTTCACCACTCAATGGTGACTCCAAGAGCAGCTCAAAAAGCCAGTGAAGCTTCCGGGGATCTCTGCTTTCCTGTGTTGAAGATATAAAGTAGTAAATTAGGCAGAAGACTAATCCTGTATCTCAATCAGACCCAGTTATATTACAAGTAAGTATGCAAAAGGCAAGCCAAAATAAAACTGAGTCAAATACAAATTTAATTATCATTACTTGTATTAAAAGGGAGAAAAGTGTTAGCAAAATGGACAACTTAAAAGCACACAATCAATGGGCACACTTGGTATTAACATGTATAACTATAACACGGTTTTTACTATGTGTAAGCATTTCCCAAATTTTCCGAATGAGAAGCAGAATTACACTCAAAGGCTGTCAGGAAGGCTGGAAAGCACCATCTTCAATTATGTACCCCCCACACCCCCAGAAAAAAGGCATGAACAAACTAAACTGTCAAGATCAAAGGGGACACAGGATCTGATAGATTTTGAAAGCAGAAAATGTGCTTACACAGGAAGTGGCTATACAGGTCCCCCAGTCATTGTATGTCTCCACTGTCATGTTGGACAGTGCCGTTCTCAGCAGCGGGCACAGGAGCTCCCAAAGCTTCTCCACCTTTGCAAAGTCAAACGCAGGAACGTTAGTGGTGCACATCATTCTGAACAGCTCCTCCTAGGAATACTTACACACAATAGGACAGGACTTCACAGACCACCCAAGTGAGGGATCTTACCATGGTATAATTCATATAATACAGTATATAAAAAGTATATATAAGACAATCTCTTTCTCCGAATATCATTCAAAAAGGAGGGGAAACTTTGTATGGCTCCTTATAAAATATTTCCTACACAGAAAATTTCTTTAAAAAAAAAAACAAAATAAAAAACTAAAGCTATCACACTGGGCAAAAGGGAAAGTGTAAATTTTTCATGCACATTCATGTCACTATTGAACCTAAGTTGGAAGCACTGGTCTTCTGATATGAAACAGGAATTCACTTTAGGCAAGATCTTCAGTTCAAGTTATGATAATCAAGGACTGAACATATTGTGGTTTCAAAACTTCAATAAGTACACAAATCACCCTGTGATCTTGAAAAGACAGACTTTGATTAATCTCAGGGGGAAACTGAGACAATCCTTTTCTAACAAATTCATACTTAATAACCACACTTCATAGCCATGTACTTTGGTTTAAAAGGACAAATAGGAAGGTAGTATTTGGGCTAAAAAGTATCAGAAAAAGATTTTTTTAAACGTTTTCGTAAAGAGCTAATTCAATAGTAGCTCCACTAACAGGAATGACAAGGATGTGTGTGATGTGTATAAAGTGCCATTTTCAGAAAAACATGTTTTCTGGGTTTTGTTTTTCTTAAGATTCTTATTTATTTTAAAGCTGGGTGTGGTATCTTTAGTCTTAGCACTCAGGAAGCAGAGTCCAGCTGTGAGTTTGAACCCAGCTTGGTGTACCAGATCATCAAGAGCTACATAGTAAGACATGTCTCAAAACAAACAAAACAACAACAAAAAGATTTTGTTTATTTTCTAATACTATGTATAGGTACATGGAATTACATGGTATACAGATCCCAGAATAGGGCACTGGCTCCCCTGGAGCAGGCAGATGTGCGCTGCCCAATGTGGGTGCTGGCTGGATACTGAACTGGGTGCTTCAACAGTATACACTCTAACTACTAAGAGCCATCTTTCCAGGGTTGTTTTGGCTTTGATTTTGTTGTTTTTTTAAATTTAAACCTGATTGGTGTATCTTGACTCCTTTCCATGAACCGGATGTTACCTATAGACCATGAAAAACTATTGTTGCTGTTGAGGCCTGCTCCTTTTAACATAGCAGTAGCCATTTCGTACTCAGTCTCCATTTTGCTCATAAAGTAAAATTAAGTTCAGGTTCTCACACTCTACTTCCCAGAAGGAATTAATTATTCACAGCTGACACTAAAGAGTATATTATTATTATTATTATTATTGTTATTATTATTATTATTTTGGTTTTTCAAGACAGGGTTTCTCTGTGTAGCCCTGGCTGTCCTGGAACTCACTCTGTAGACCAGGCTGGCCTCGAACTCAGAAATCCGCCTGCCTCTGCCTCCTGAGTGCTGGGATTTATGGTGTGCACCACCATGCCCGGCTAAGAGTATATTATTAATAAGCCAAAAAGTTATGGCTGAATCACTTGTACCCTGTTATCCCAATGTTCTGAAACTCACCTGTTCAACATCTGTCCACCACCCTTCTTCCTCACTCAGGACCAATCAGCTTAAAGATTATCTGATAATACTTTGTCTAGTTAGTCAAAAATGTTGTACCACTTCACTGCTTGCCTTTGAACTTTAAAACTTGGCTTTTCCTATAAAAACACTGCCCTGGTACGAGAATGGTGCCACAGTTAAGTTTTTAATTATTGTGGTCCTGGACGTTCAATATTATGGTATCCATTCAATAAACTATTCTTGGTTAACTGAGAATGGTGTACATATGGTTTGTGTGGCAATTCCCAGACAGTTTTCATTTCTTTTTTCCTTAAAAAAAAAAAAAAAAAAAAAAAGAAGAAGAAGAGGAGGAGGAGGAGGAGGAGATTTCCTGTATCCCTGGCTAACCTCAAACTTGCTATGTAAAAGAGGATGACTTTCAACTTCTGGTCTTCTTGCTCTTCACCTGCAGAATGCTGGGAATTTAAGCCCGTGTCCCTAAGTATTAAGACCTAACAGAAGGCTTTTGTACATGCTAAATAAACAGTCTACCAACTACACACCATATCACAAAGCTCCATTTTTGGCACATTGTATGGAGTTGAACCTGTCATATTTCAAGAAGCAATATCAAATATGATGTGGACTGCTACCTTTTCTACCTTTTCTTCAGACAAGGGCTCACATAGCCCAGGCTGGCCCTGCCACAGCTTTCCGAGTCTTGGTATGACTTATGTGACCTGGATAAATGATTAACAAAAACCCAAGACAAGCAAACAAAACCCTCCAATTATTGATCACATCACCTTCTCAAACGTCCAATGCTTAGAACCTCTGATTAAACCAGCTATAATTTCTGCAACACATCTCTGGGTACTTTCATGAGAATCTGCAACCAAACGTTCTAAATGGGGCTTCAGAACAGGCAGAAAAGCATCATCAAAATTTCTAAATATACCCTATAAAAAGAAAGAAAAAGTTAATTCAGTATTATCTTTCTAAAAAAGATTTATTTATTTTATGTATGGCTAACTGTCTACCCATACAGAAAGAGGCCATCAGATTCCATTACAGATGGTTGTGAGGCACCATGTGGTCGCTGGGAACTGAACTCAGGACTTCTGGAAGAGAAGTCAGTACTATTAACCACTGACCCATCTCGCCAGGCCCCAGTATTATCTTTATAATATTTAAGTTTGTAATTTATTCTCTCCATTAGAATTTAACTTCTTTAACAGTGTCAGTTACAATAGTAAGAATATTGCAAATTGATATTAAAATACACTTTTTTGTTTCTGGTGCTTAATACCATCAATAATTTAAAAGGTTACCATAAACAAAAAGTAAGCCATGGCAATATGAACTATGTAATTTCAGTACCACTTTAGATTAAGGCAGACAATAGGTAAATTCAAATTTACTTACAAGCCCATAACTGGTAATCACTAAATTTTATGAAAAGAATATTTCAAGCATAATTACCTTAAAGAGGCAGAAACGCCGGGGACTAAACTTATCTCTTCCTTTTCTGTCTTCTAAAGATAGAAATGTGATTAACTGCTCAACAAACTTAGGATCAGAAAAACGATCATATATAATCTGTTCTGCCTATAAAGATGAAAAAAAAAAAAGAACAATGTTCAAAGTTTAAAACCTACTTAAGAGCACAAGACTTATAGTGATAGTTTTGTTCTGGAGAATTTTCAATATCCATAGAAACTATAGTACTTTCTAGAATGAAAATAGTAAATGAAATTAGATGCAAAACTAAAATGCAACTCTAAAAATATTTACGTTTTTTCCTTTTCTTTCCCAGATTTGGATGTCATTTTTCATAATATGAATTAAAACCAAAAAATGTTCTGTTTGGTAATCAGGACTAACACTTTTGAGCCAGCTGTGTGCAATGTATAAGAACCTTCTAAGTATAAACCAAATTCTACCAAGCCATTTCCATCTTTGTATAACACCAACCTTTAAAGAAAGGTCGGTGAGCATCAGGAAATTTAAACATCAACTTGAAAAAAACTTAGCTCCCCCCATTAATTAATTAAATTAACTAACTAATTCAATTTAAATCAAAGCCCTCCCTCCTCCAAGGCCCCCACCCCTTCCTGGGTACCAACCCACCCTGGAACATCAAGTCACTGCAGGACTAGGCACATTTTTAGGGGAACAGGATTCACAGGTAGGCAACAGAGAGACAGCCCCTGCTCCAGTTGTTGGGGGACCTGCAGGAAGACTGAGCTGCACATCTGCTACATATTTGCAGGTCTAGCCAATGTATGCTTTTTGGTTGGTGATTTAGCCTCTGGGAGCCCCCAAGGGTCCAGATTAGCTGCTGACTCTTGGGTCTTTATTTATAGAGTCCCAATCCAACTTGGCTTTTTAAAGTGAATTAACTTTCACAATGATAATGAAGTATATTCGATGAAGAAATTTTTGTTTCATTTTTGTGGTTTTGTTTTTTTTCTTTCCTTCCTTTTGTTTAGTTGATTATGGACAGTCTTGTTCTACAGTCCAGACTGGTCTTGAATTAATACCAGTCCTCCCTTAAAAGCCTTGAGTGCAGAAGTTACACTCACTCTCTACCATACCCAACTTAACTAAAATATTTGTCTTTAAAATCTAGATATCTGCTCAGTGGTAAGAATGGCACTGTTCTTCCTGAAGGCCTGAGTTTGTTCCCATTACCCAGTGCAAAGGGGAACCAATACTAATACCTCTTGCCCCCCACCTACAACCAGGTGCAGACACCTATACACAGATACACATAATTTAAAAACAATAAAAATAAACCTTAAAAAAATAACACCTATTTCCCAAGAAGCCATGACTTATACACAGTGGAAACCTAAATTGGTCATTATGTTTGCTCAAGAGCCTTGTATCATCCAGAACTAACACAAGCAGCCAGCAGTACTGTTTAGAGCAGTACTCAGTGGGATGTTGAATTCAGTAGTAACTTAAGGGCAACCTTGAAAATGTTAATGTGGTGTCAATTAGCACCCGAGTGATGGAACACTAGTAACATTTAAAAAAGGACTTAAGATACAGCTAAACCAGCAGTCAAGATCCAATTAAAACCACAATGGAATGAATGCTTACCTCTATCATATCCTCCCTGCTTCTGCCAAGTTTAGGCTGTTCTTCCACACCAGCATAAACAACCATATTCCTACACAGTAAGAGTTTTATTTATAACGTGAACAGAAGAGAATGATACAGCTTCAATGGTAAATGTTAGGAGGTATTTTTAATAACTTCTGATAAGAATGAAGTATAGGGATATGAGTAGATTATAATAGTCTCCTGCTATAAAGTCTACAGATCTCCATGTTTTGGTAACAAATTACAGGACTCAACAGTGAGAGAAAAGTGCTCTGGTTTAGACAAGTATGTTAAAAGTGTGTTAATACATAGGAACACAATTTAGAGCAGCTGTCAAGAGCCTACCAAGCCATATAGCATGGCATTAACAAAAACTCAGAATTGTAGTGTAACTACTGGGAAGAAACAAAGCACAGATTTCGCAGGAACACAAAATAGGAAGAAAGAAGGAAAGGCCTTTAAAAGTGACTGAACCTAGGAATTAGATCTAACAAAATAAAGTTTACCAAAAAAGAAAAAAGAAATGTTTAATGATAAAGTGGGAGGTGAACCGTGACTTACTTTGGCCAGTTGTAGTATCCCCAGTGAGTTTTTTCAACAAAGCAACTTGACTCCCATTCTTTTTTTGTTCTTGGTATATTTTTACTATCATAATGCAACCAATGGTTATCAGGTCTATCACCAGCAAGAATTTTGGTAGGTTTAGGACATCCACCTAAAGAAAAGGTATTCAGATTCAATAACTTGAAGACAGTAACTCAGTAGCTGTTCTAGACTTTCAATACACAATCCTTCAGTGTCATTTTATAGCCCTTGCTGGCCTAGAATTCAAAGACCCACCTGCCTCTGTTCCCAAGTATTGGGATGAAAGCCATGTACCACCATGCTCTGACTATAACTCCCTTAAAAATGTTTGCATAAATCATACATATACATATGTATTTGTGTGTATGTTAGTATATGTGCATATGCCTGAGGTTAGTTACAGGCATCCCCTTGGAACTAGCTCACAAACAGATGTGCACTGCTTGATGAGGGTGCTGGAAATAGAACTTGGAAAAATAAAACATGTTTATAAATACTGAGCTATCTCTCTAGCTCTACCTGCAACACTTAAGAAGAAATCACATTAATATTGTCTTTATAAAAGATCACATATTATTGTCTAAATGGCTCACTAGGTAAAGTTACCTGTTAACAAGCCCAGCAGCCTGAGTTCAACCCCTTGACCCCTATGGTTAAGAGAAAAAAATTGACTTGTACTTTAACTGCTACATAAATGTGATGGCATATGTGCACCCACTTACACAATTACAAAAATAAACAAAAGGCATGAGTAAGGCCCTGGACCTCAGCCCTGAGACAAGGCCAGGTGGGAGGGGCCGAGTCTCAGGAGGGCATGGGATTTTAAGCTGGCCTGTTGAGGGAAAGATGGATTTGGGATTGATAACTGCTAGGAGAATATGATGTACTAAATTAAAAGGGTTTGTTAAAACATTTGGTTCTGAATTAATTTCAATCTTACAAAGCTCAGGGATTTTTTTTTACATTGTTCTTTGCTTACAGTCCTCATATTTTTACACATTACCCTATGTATATTTTAACATATTCTTTCTCCCTACACACACACTTATTAGAACTGTTTTATGAGAGTTGCTCTCATGTCTCTACACTCCACAGTACAGAATGCAAAAGTAATACTGTTCTTTTATATATCAAAATACAGTTCTCAAAAACATTTTTTTAAATTAACACTAATTCTGTGTCATTAATTTTATCAACACACCTTACTAAAATTTTAGTTATTTATCCTCATGCATGTCCTTTATCTCAAAGAATAACTCTTAAGAGACATTTTTCTGTGGACTATTCTAATCTACAATTAAAATATTCCCCTCTCAAGACATTGGTGCACGCCTTTAATCCCGGCACTTGGGAGACAGAGGAAGGTGGATGGATCTCTTGAGTTCGAGGCCAGCCTGGTCTACAGAGTGAGTTCCAGGACAGACAGGGCTATACAGAGAAACCCTGTCTCGAAAAACAAAATAACAATACATACATACATACATACAAACAAACAAACAAAGGGGGGAAAATCCTGAGAACACAGTAAGAAAAGTAGAAGATCTTTTCTAATCTTCCTGCTCAGAAAGAAAGACTCAATGGATTATGTTAACACAGCTCAAGCTGACTTTCGAATTCTGGACCTTTCTACCTGTGCTACCACTCCTGACCTCTGTGAATACTCAGAGAAATGTTCTAAGTGTTATTGAAAAGCACTGTTATTTACTTGAGGTACTACTTACTGATTTCATAAGGGTTGATAGTCAGCTTTTTGTGAGTTCTCTTTAGCTGCTTGAGAATACCAGCAACAGCTGAGATAGCCATCTACAAACAGGTTAACACACACATATCAACATTTTGGAAAAAAAAACCTCTCTTACAACATTCTGTACCACAGTAGAAACTGATTCTTTTCTTCAAAAACACCTCCTCCCAAAAGGAGCCCACATTCATTCTTGGTAGGAGTGTAAACTCATGCAAACTCTAAGGAAATCAGTGCAGGAGTTTCTCAAAGATTAGGTCCCCACAGGACTCTGCATTCTATCACAATGATACCTGTGCATCTATGTTCAATGGTGCATTACTGACAATAGCAAAGAAAGGGAATCAGCCTCCATGTCCATCAACAGACAGATAATAAAAATGTGCTATGCATATAAGTGAAATTTTACTCAACCATAAATGGAAAAATGACATTTACAAATGGATATGGAAACAGTATTAAGAAAAGTACCCCAGACTTAGAAAGATAACCAACACAAGCTGTCTTTTATACAGATCCCAGCTTCCAATTTATATACAAGTTATTTATGTACAGTGAGCATGAGTATATAAGTCATGATGCTGGAAAGGGGACATGAGAGGGGAAAAGGCTGTAAGGAAATGGAAAAAAACGGGATGGCAAAACAGAAGATTTGAAAGTGGGAAGGGGAATACCAGGCGAAAGGTTATTGGATAAATTGGAGAAATTAACCAAGAAAGTACGCATGAAAAGTTTAGGCTCTCTGAGATGGCTCGGCAAGCACAAGCACTTGCTGCACAAGCTCAATGACCTGAGTTCAGTCTGATCCTCCAACCCAACAGTGGGAACTGAGACCCATCTCCCAAGGGTTGTCCTGTGACTTCCACATGCATGCTGCAGTGATGTGTGTGTGTGTGTGTGTGTGTGTGAGAAATATACTGTCTACCTGTTGGCACTGATGGGAAGAACATAAACATTCAACTAAGAATGTACTAGCATCTCCACCTTGGAAGCTCTGCTGAAAGAACCTGCCCCTCCTTTGTTGGGTCAACAGTAGCTCATTCCATTTGTGTTGGTCTCTGGGCCTTTTATTGGTTTTCTTTCAGAAGTGGACAAAGCCAGAATTCTTCTTCAAGCTCAATTGTAACACTTTTAGAACAAAGCCAAAAAACTGAACCCTAAGGTTTGCCCCTCTGCTTACAAAATAGATTTTTTTAATTTCTAAAAGTCAAACTTTCCTATTAGTCTGTAAGTAATAGCTATAGCATTAAATGTATAAAATGCTTGATTATGCCTCCCAATATTTGTTGAACAAATTCTTATTGCTTCTGAGCAAACAGAAGGAGATGCCCAATCATTCCTTTCAAGATATTGATTAGGATATATGTTGTCTATGAAGAATTTAAAGAGGTTGCTGAAGTAAATATTCTCAAACCCAACACAGTAACCAAAATAAATAAAGTATGTACCTTTCGAACAACAATTGCATCATGGTTGAGATTTTCAACAAAAAAACGTATGGCACGAAGAGGCAACACTCTGTCATCCCTTAGGAGTAGAGACAGAAGCCCGATTCCTATATGCTCAAATTTCCAAGGCCTGGGGATTGGGAGAATGAGAGAAGGTGCTTACAAATCAGATTTCTCTTAAAACTCACTTAAAGCAAGAATCTGTTTTGAAACTCTTTCTTTGCTTTGTAGTCTTCTGAGAACTGGAATCACAGGTGTGTGAAACCCTGCACAACTCTATGTATGACATAATTTTACTTACGTCTCTCAAGAGTTAAGACAGGCCTATTGAAGCAAACTGCCCCTATAATTACCCACGCCCCATCCCAATCTTCTAACACACAAATTATTCCATTAATATAGTCATTCCTTTTCCCATGCACAGGAGCACTAGAGCAGTTAAGACAAATGTTTTGATGGTTATAAAACATGTTTTAAAGGAAAAAAAATTATACTTACAGATTTCTTTGCTCCACACCATCTAGTAAAGTATTTACCAAACATTCATAGTTCCTTTAAAAAAAATTCAGATAAAATATGATCTTACTATACTATTAAGACAAACATCACATAATATAAATTCACTCTCCTCTTACATCTCACCATTTGACCAGACTAAAAGGAAAAAAGAACACAAACTACCAAGTGTTGCTTTTCTCTATCTCTCTTTTTTACTGGCTATTTTACTTATTTACATTTCATATGCTATTCCCTTTTTCGATTTCCCCCTGCCCAGAAGCCCCCATTCCCCTCCATCTGCTTCTTTCTATGAGGGCATGCCCTCACCCACTCACCCACTCCCATCTCCTTGACCTCGAATTCTCCTATATTGGGAAATCAAGCCTACACAGATGGAAAAACCAAGATATTCCATGACAAAAACAAATTTACACAATATCTTTTCACAAATCTAGCCCAACAAAGGATAATAGATGAAAAACTCCAACACAAGGAGGGAAACTATACCCTACAAAGAGCAAGAAAATAATCTTCTTTCAATAAACCCAAAAGAAGATAGGCACACAAACATAATTCTACCTTTAATAACAAAAGTAACAGGGAAGCAGCAATTACTTTTCCTTAATATCTCTTAACATCAATGGACTCAATTCCCCAATAAAAAGACATAGACTAACGGACTGGATACATAAACAGGACCCAGCTTTTTGCTGCATACAGGAAACACACTTCAAGAACAAAGACAGACACTGCCTCAGAATAAAAGGCTGGAAACCAATTTTTCAAGCAAACAAGCTGAAGTAGCTATTCTAATATCAAATAAAATCAACTTTCAACCAAAAGTTACCAAAAAAGATAAGGAAGGATACTTTATATTCATTAATGGAAAAATCTACCAAGATGAACTCTCAATTCTTTTTTTTTTTTTTCCATTTTTTATTAGGTATTTCGCTCATTTACATTTGCAATGCTATACCAAAAGTCCCCCATAGCCACCCACCCCCTCTCCCCTACCCACCCACTCCCCTTTTATGGCCCTGGCGTTCCCCTGTACTGGGGCATATAAAGTTTGCGTGTCCAATGGGCCTCTCTTTCCAGTGATGGCCGACTAGGCCATCTTTTGATGCATATGCAGCTAGAGTCAAGAGCTCCGGGGTACTGGTTAGTTCATAATGTTGTTCCACCTATAGGGTTGCAGATCCCTTTAGCTTCTTTGGTACTTTCTCTAGCTCCTTCATTGGGGGCCATGTGATCCATCCAATAGCCGACTGTGAGCATCCACTTCTATGTTTGCTAGGCCCAGGCATACTCTGACAAGAGACAGCTATATCAGGGTCCTTTCAGCATAATCTTGCTAGTGTATGCAATGGTGTCAGCATTTGGAAGCTGATTATGGGATGGATCCCCGGATATGGTAGTGTCTACATGGTCCATCCTTTTATCTCAACTCCAAACTCTCAATTCTGAACATCTATGCCCCAAATGCAAGGGCACCCACATTCATAAAAGAAACTTTAGTAAAGCTCAAAGCACACATTGCACCTCACACAATAATAGTGGGAGAGTTCAACAGCCCACTCTCAGCAATGGGTGGATCATGGAAACAGAAAGTAAACAGAGACACAGTGAAACTTACAGAAGTTATGGACCAAATGGTTTTAACAGATATCTATAGAACATGTCATCTTTTCTCTTAATATTCTTAGGGTTTTTTTTTAATTTGTTTGTTTTTGTTTTGTTTTGTTTTTTTGTTTTTGTTTTTGAGATAAGGTCTTATACTACAGGCTAACTTTGAATGTCTGCTCCTCCTGCCTCCACACAAAAAGTACCAGCATGAAAAGTATGCCCAGCAAACTATTTCTGAGTGTTCCAAAGTAAACATTAAAACTGTAATAAAAAAAAGTTAGCAGTATACTCTTGTCTGTATAGTAAGCTGCTATCAGAAATCAACTAAACCAGCTATGGGAATTCAGTGTTTACAAAGACACTTTAGAAAACAAGCTTGGGGGTTGTAGCTAGCTCCCATATTCATAAGTGATTCATTGGGATACTGAGGCAGGAAGAGCTCTTAAGCTCATGAGTTAAGAACAGACTGGGCAATATTCTGATAAAAAATAAGGCATTTTCAGAAACAGTAGGTAGACATAATCATGTATTAGTTACATGGTAAGCCCAAAACTTAGTTAAGAAGGCTATCACTTTGTTTCCATGGACTTGCTCTGGTTTCCCAAATTTAAAAAAAAAAAAAAAGCTTATTAATACCTACTACCAAATTTTATCAAAAAGAGATTACTTAAAAGCTATAAAGGAATGTATTGAACTTGAACTTAGGACTTAATAATAAAGTGTAACAATTATATTATATGTATACAATAAAAAGGAATTCATAGTGAAAAAGATACAGCAATAACTGTTTTACCTATTTTTCTTTCAGCTCTCTTCCTAAAAGTGAAAATTCAGGCCCTTTACAACAATCATCTCCCAACTTTTTTCATTTCCCCAGAAATCAATGTGTAAGTGGTAAGTTACATTTATATTGTAGAGCTAGAAAAAAATATATTAACGGTAATATTTTGTCTTAGCAGAAAGTTTATCAGTTACCTTAGGGCATCAGCATTCTTATCTTGTTGACGCTTCTGTCCTTCTTTAATCTTTTCTGGGCTAAGTAGTGTCTGGCTAATGGAAGGATTCTTTGATTGTTGAAGTAATTCTGCTATTGCAGCACATGACTTTGGAATCTTATTAAAAAGAAAAAAGTAGAGTCATGACACATAATACAATGTATACTATTTAATGAAAAGGAGAGGGAGAACTTGCTGTCAAGCTTGAAGATCCGAGTTCAATTCTTAGGACCATATATATCTACATAGGTAGATGGAGAAAAGTGATTTCTACAATATGTCCTCTGATCTCTATATGTGCCATGGTATGTGCAAACATAGGACATATATAGATATATATATGCAATAAGTCAACAAAAGTAATGGTTATGCTTTCAGTTCAGGAAGTTTGGTGACAAGCACATCATCAGGTTTGGTGACAAACACCTTCCCCCTTGTGCCATTTTGCCAGACAGATTAATGATTTGGAAATTGCATTTTAAGTTACTATTATTATTAATTTTTAAAGAAAAATAGAATCTACCTGGATATGGTGATATATGCCTGTAATCAGAGCACTCAGGAGATGAAGGCAGGAAGATCAGGAACCCAAGGCCAGCCTGGGCTACAGAAGACCAAACATGGGTAAAGTAGGGGAACCAGTCCTAATGTAAGGGCAGTTTCAAAGAGCAAGGGGTGAATTTAGAGCCATAGCTATAATTCTGGTCAATGTGATGAAAAACATAGCCAACCTGAGGAAGAAAGAACTCAACTATCCTCACCTTTCTGTCCATTCTGATGCGCTGAGGAAGTATGAGTGAGTGGATTTAGCATCTCACATGCTCAAGAACGGTGGCTCATGCATGTAATCTCAGCATATAGAAGGCTAAGGCAGGTGGATTGCTACAAGTCTGAGGCTAGCATGGACTACAGAATTAGTCACTGACTTTCCAAAAAGTGCTTAAATGATGTCCTATCTCTTATTTGAGAACCAGTGGCATTTCTTTCTCACCCATCTAAAAACTTTTAATATTCTGCATAGTAAGTTATGAATCTAGCTAGTGGTAAATCTTCTGTGATTTGGCTAGTATAGCTAACCTCCTAAAATACAATCAACTCTTTAAAAAACCTGTCATGAATGGGCATGATGGGTCATGTCTGTACTCCCATCATTCAAGAAGCAGAGTGAGTTTGAGACCAGCCTGGTAAACAAAAAAGTTCTAGACCAACCAGAGAGAAGGGAAAATGAGTGAAGGTGAAGGAGAATAATGCAATGGTGGCATCTATGGGACAATGGTAAATGCAGTAATGTTAACTGTAGTAGCCTCTTGGTAGAAATGACCTGACTCATCCCCAGACACATTCCAACCAACTTGGTGTCCTACCATTATCTATTATAACAGTGATCACTAATGCCTTTTAAAAATTATAATAACAAGCCAAACTATCATTAGAGAAAAAAGGAAAGACATGGAAAATAAAAGACAGAATTTCCACTAAAGTATGAATAAACAAATAAATGGTTGCTTACTGTAAAATCCAAGCCAATTGTTTCATATTGTCTATGAATCTTTTCAGCAAGGTCATCAAATAGTCTCACTATTGATGGCTTTTCCAGTGACATTGCTTGGCTAAGCCCTGAAGAAACAAGTGCTGGCCAGGTCTGCACAATACAGTCCCAATCATGAAGGTTTGCCAGGCACACACCACTGTGATTTCCAAGTAGACAATATAAGGCGCCCTATAAGAACAAATACATTTACAAGGAAAGAGTCATGGTTGAGTTCAACATGGTTCTTAAATTTTTACAGTGATTACTTATATACTTACAGCTAATTTGTAAATAGGTTCACATATTTTATGTGTTATTTTTAAAACCAGGAACTTGAGGTATAAGCAAGTGGACCCATTAATATTTTCCTCAGTCATTTAATAGAGGGTTTAAGAATGACTATGAGGTCAATGTAAAAAGGTAGGCAGTTTTGTAAAACCACAAACTCCACTCTTACTTTTCTTAGACATGACAATGGCCTTGAAATGCACCACTGAATATTTTTAGTGAAATTTTTGTTTGTTTGTTTTTTGGGTTTTTTTGAGACAGGGTTTCTCTGTATTAGCCCTGGCTGTCCTGGAACTCACTCTGTAGACCAGGCTGGCCTCGTACTCAGAGATCCATCTGCCTCTGCCTCCCGAGTGCTGGGATTAAAGGTGTGCGCCACCACTGCCTGGCTAGTGAAATATTTTTATTTCAACTAAATTTTGAAAGAATTTATCAAATACCAGCTAAGGCCAAGTTGCTAAGTATGTTACTAAGTATATACAAGCTTGGTTACTCAGGAAGAGGGTGGACATGAAGAGATACATTGTATACATGTGTGAAATTGTCAAACAACAAATAAAAAATCCAGCTGCTTAACTGTAAGTTCTTACTGACAAAGTCTAATTTAGATAATTCTGATGAAGTGGATACATTTTCTATTAGTATCAAAACATTTTTCAAAATTTCCAGAACACTCAGTCTAAACAGATCCCAAGTCAGACTGTTACTACTATATATCCCAGTCTCCTTCAAGTTCTACATATAGCCACTGTTAGCCTTAACCTCTCTACAGTTGTTCATATAAGCCATTCTTTACAAGATTGACCAATATATAATCAAATGACCTTCCAGAAAGAATATCCAGCACTGGGTTAGGAAGTCAGCCACCAGAAATGAAGGAAGAAAGGAAATAGTCCCTTGGTGTAAGTTTCAACTCCTCATCTCCAACACCATGATTGAAGAAGATGTACAAACTACATATAAGAATGGCTTGTTTTAATAAAACTTTACGATAAAAGTAAGTAAGCCTGGCTTACAGCCTATTTTCA
The DNA here is from genome assembly GCF_000001635.26 of Mus musculus. Taxonomy (NCBI): domain Eukaryota; kingdom Metazoa; phylum Chordata; class Mammalia; order Rodentia; family Muridae; genus Mus; species Mus musculus. The sequence goes on along the minus strand of NC_000077.6, from coordinate 30,836,154 downwards.
TCTTACAAAATAACTTCAAGGAACATGCTTAGTGCTCATCTTAATCCTCTCCAGAAAGTTGGCACTGATGAATATCTTTTTTTTTTTCCTGAAAGGTCTCTTTTTTGCCTTCTGTCTGTTCCTCTCTTTTAATGGTATTTCAATCAGTTTTGTTGTTTGACCTCTAATTTTTTTCATTTTGTTTTGGGATGGGATCTCACTACGTTGCCCAAGCTTACCTGAACTCTTGGGTACGAGGATCTCCCACCTCCCTTATATCCACTCGTACTACTCAGGAGTGTAGAAATGTATATGCCCATGTGTTAATCCTCTCATATTTAGCCATCAAGCACTTACTCTTACCTATTCTTAATATCTCTCAATCTATTTACTTATAAAGATTCATTTACATGTCACCTCTGAAAGCTCTTAACTTTCTTTTTCTACTTTTATCTGTTGCTCAAAATAACCTTATTTCTTCCTGTTTCTGGCCTTCCTTTCACATTGATTATGCTACTTAAACTTAGCTATTTTCCACAGGGGCCTCCACCCTGTATTTTCTTCGTAACACTAACCATGATAAAATGTTCTAATACTGTCAACTTACCCACATTTTAAGAGATATGATAAGCAAATATAACAAAATACTATAAATGAAGACCTTCAATGACAGGGTGTTTACAGCAAAAGTTAAAACAGAAACTATACCTTGAACTGCTGCTGTGTGACATCCTTTCTATCAGGCCGTAGGAATTCCAAAACCAAGGGGATAATATCTCTGCAACAGAAGTTATATGCCCCCAAAGCAGCAAAAAATGTTTGCTGAGCTTTGTTTCTGACCTGGGGAAAATTGACAAGGATTTAAAAGATGTCTAATAAAGTATAAAAACAAAGTGATGATAAATAACAGAAAGCACACACTCTAAAAATAAAGGAATAATTATTAAAAAGGAATTATCATGTATTTTGTTTTGATGGGAGGAAAGTTGAATGGCACTTGTAAGCAACAGCTTATTTTCATATCTGAAAGCAAACAGTACTCTAAGTGACTATTGGTAAGAAGATCAAGTGTCATATGCCCACACACAGGAAATTGTCAAGTTCAAAGGAACTGGTATATACAAATCTTGTAATTTCTCTGTTCTATGTGCTAGGACATAATCTTTTGGTCCAATATTATATAAAGAGATAGAGTACATGTTATATGCTAGCAGCTCTCTGAAACCTGAGGATTACACACAGAAGGGATTATACAGCCATTCCAGATTAGCCTTCAAAAGTTCATAGAATTAAATGGGCGCACCATTCTACTAGTACAATCTCTAAAATTTAAAACATAGAGAAACAATTTAAGCTGGACATGGTGGTACATATACCACTAATCCCAGCACTATTCAAGGCCAGTCTGGCTAAATAGCAAGACCCTGTTGGAAGAAAATACAGGGATCTAAAAAGAGAAATAATTAGCTACAAATAGAGGTTCGTGAGGTCCGCTGATCTACAAAGAGAGTTCTAGAACAGCTAGGGCTACAAAGAAAAACCCTGACTCAGAAAATGGAGGGTAGCTGGAGAAATTACACTGCAAACATAAATGGTTTTGCACACTAAGGCAAGATTTCAATCTATTTGAAATTTGAAAGGTATTTCTAATGTCATTGGGGTGGGAGTTCTAGATTTTAGTTCTGGTTCTCTTATTTCCTTTCTGAGGCACCCTATATGAGGGATTGCTTAAGCTATACTGTTAAAAACAAGGATATTTAGATTGCATATAACAAGATAAAAATATGGGAGAGTGTAGAACCTCACCTGACTGTATGAGCTTGTTGATAATCGAAGAAGATCTCTGATCATATCTTGATGTATTTTTTTGTACTCACAACCCTCAACAGTTAGTGTTCGCAACTTTAAAAAGAAATAATATAAATCAAGTCTTGAAGTATTTACTAAAAGTCCATTTAATTGTGAAAAATATCACAGTAATTATTCCTTAGAATGGAGCATCGAGAGGTGACTATTAAGATACTTGCCTCATGCTGCAGCATCACTCTGTCAATTAGTAATGCTCTGATATGTTGCTTTTTTCCATGGAGCTGGAAAACAAATAGCAAACACCTCAATAATTTTACTAAGTGACTTCAACAGTGGATTCCTGACTCCTCTATGAATATTACCTCAAAACAAAGGGTAGAGCCAGACATGGTGGCATATACCTTTAATCTCAGAGGTAGGTGGATCACTTTGAGTTCCAGGCCGCCCAGAGTTACACAGATTGACCATGTCTCAAAAACAACCAACCAAACAACCAAGCAAAGCCAATAACAACAACCAAAGAGCCAACCCAGACCATGAAAGTGGACATAGGGCAGAAAAAGTGACTGAAGAACAAAAGCAACTGCCACAAGCCTGACAACCAGAGTTCAATTCCTGGGACCTACACTCGAAGTAGAACTGACTCTAGCAAGCCGTCCTCTGAACTGCACTCTCACAGATGCATGCCTTCACATACAATTAAATAAATATAATATAAAATTATTTCTAATTGTTATCCTTTATCACATCAGTTATCAAAGCCCTCCAATTTTATCTTTTGATCAAACTCTTCTATCTGCATCTTAAAAGCCTTGATTCAGGCTTTTTCCACCTAGATTCTAAATGTGATAGAACATTCTAATAGTCAGTGAATACACTTTCCTATGTTCAAATCAAATCCATCCGAGCTTTCAGTTAGATATGGTGGCTCATGTTTACGATGCATATTCCTTTTACTGGCCCTCCACTGCTGGATATAAAACCAAAGGACTTTTTACAACCAAACTTCTGACCTAATTTACCTTCTAGCATTCTTCAACAGACTGCCATAGCTCCAACTCCTGTTCACATATTCTTCCTATCTCCAGTGACCAGCACAGATAGTATATAGGCATGTAGAGACTCAATTTGATCACCATCTACTAGAGAACACTGTTCAGAACAGCTTTGGGGTATTGGTCCTCCCAAGTGTCTAAAGCCGCTTATACTGATTCTCATATTGGATCACAAAACCAACAAAAGAAATGTTTTTCCTCAGTCACACAAAGTTCATGCCTGTGGGCAATGTTCCTTTTTTTTTTTTTTTAATTTTCTCACATTTTTATAAGATAGTCTGAATGCTACTAAGCAAATCCCTACATGGATACATAAATGATCATGAGTAACAGATCTTATCACTCAATAAATTATTTTAAATTTAGAGCCTCACACATGCTAGACAGGCACTCTAAAAGTTAGCAATAGTTCTAAGAAATAGGATCCACTTGATATGTTTCCTGCTTATAATCGACATACAATATTCTTTTATAAAATATATTTTTAAAAGTCATATATTTTATTATTATGTAGCAAGAATTCTATAGCAAAAAGGAAGAGGAGGAAGAGATGAATTTCATACAATATTCTTAAAGCTACTACTTACAGGGCAAACTTTCTCTATAAACAATAATCCTCAAATCAGAACTATTATTTTTTTCAAAAATAGTAACTCAGAATTTCAGGTGAAAAATACTGACCCGATTTTCCATTGATTTCTTTACTAAGTTAAAGCTTTTCCATCGAGAGTCAAATTCATGTTTATGAGATCCTTGGAAGTGCAGAAGGTCTCCAATGATCTGTGTTAGAGATTTTAACATTTATTCAGAAGGCACCAACCAAGCCAAAGCACATTAACAATTATGGAGCTGTGGAGCCACTTTTACCTTTATGATGAGAAACAGTGATTTGGTATCATCTTCTGAATTATCAAGTATGTGGCCTAAAATAGAAGAAAAAGAGTTTAGCTAAAATCTAAAAATTACTATATAAACCCCAACCTGCTGTTTAAAGGGGGCTGGGAGGTGGTGTGTTATTCACCCTATTTTAATGAAAAAAAAAAAAAGTTTTTTTGTACCCTGTAGCAGGGTACAATTTTAAACTGTAGGAATACAGGGAAGTTACAGGCATATATACTTACTAAGAAGTTTCCTTATGACACTAGCAATTACTTCTCGGTAGTTTTCTCTGGATAGGTCTATTTAAATAAAAATAATAAGAGAAGGCATTTTAGACGTGGAAAATTCCTGACTTTGTTTCTAACAACAGCTTATCTGAAAACCCTTCTGAAAAGGAAAAAGAGGAGGACAGATGGCTTTGCCTTTAACACAGTTAAATTAATGGCTGAGTATGACACAAACTAACACTCAAAACCTCCATGTTTAAAGTTTAAGCAGAGCACCAATGCACACACCTGTAACTTCAACACCTCAGAGGGTAAAACAGAGAATGGCAGATGGTTAGAGGCTACAAAGCAAGACCCTGTCTCCAATCAATCCATAAATGAATAGGCAAACATATCTGAGCATGGTGATTCACATCTGTAATCTCAGCACTTGGGAAGAAGAGGAAGGAAGATTAGGACCTGAAGGCAAGATGAGCCACAAGATACGGGTCTCAAACAACCAAAATAAAGTAATTACTTATGAAATATTTTGTCAAGGTGGGGAAGAGATGGCTCAGGGGTTAAAAGCACTTGCTACTCTTAGATAGGATGGCAGTTAAGTTCTCAGCACCCATATGGCATTTCGACCAGTTCCAGGGGATCTGACCCCTTCTTCTGACCTCCACAGGAATGTGGTACATGTACATACATATATGCAGAAAATACTCTTACATGTAAAATAAAAAAATAAATAAATACATACTTTTTAAAAGTAGGGGATGGGAGAGAGAGAAAAATACTATTGGGTGATCTAAACCCAACAGTTATACCTTAGAGACTAATGTATGTAACTAATTCTATTATTAACCCATCAGTAAGATAGTTTACTGTCTCTTTCTATTAAAGTTATAGTCTGAACATTAAATTAGTATAAAAAAAAAAAAAACCACAGTTGGTGGGTGGGAGTGCTGGAAATTAGCCCAGGGCCTCAGGCGTGGTAAGTGTATGTTTTATCACTGAGCAATATCCCAAGTTGTTTCACAAAATACTAATATCAAATTGAAGAGTTGATATGTCCTCTCAGTAGGAGAAAACTGGTCTATCCCACTCGTATCTCCAGGTATGATCCCCAGCACCATATCAAAAATTTTAATTGAATTAAAACTCACTAGACAAACAGCTACAAAAATCACCAGAACATAAGGGCTACAATATTCTCAGTCACTTTAATATATCATCCTAAAACAATATAATATGGCTGGTGAGATGGCTTAGCTGGTAAAGGTCTTTCCGTTGACTGATAGCCTGAATTTGAGCCCCAGAACCAACACTCCAGAAAGTGGAAAGAGAATCCACTCCAGCAAGTTGTCCTCTGACCATGGAATGTACCTGTACATACACAAATAAATAACTGCACTTTTAATTAAAAAATAATTTAAAAAACGTAAGACCAACGTTATATAGCAAAGCTTAAATCTGAACACAGAAAGCAATTAAATTTATGGACCCAATTTCTATGATTTACTGTCAAATTATTATTCTTTATATAACAATTTCTAAAGCCAGAGGCAGAGACAAGAAGATCTCTAGAAGCATTAGGCCAGCCTTGGTTATATAGTGAGATTCTGTCTCAGAAACAAACATGAACATTTAGTTTCTTCAGAGAGAAAGAAAATGATTGTTGTATAGTGAGTATGTTGTGTAGTGAGTATATACTACAAAGAATCTAAGATCTATAACTACAAAACTATTCCATTCTAATCCTTATAAAAAAGCTACACAGAAACCTCTACAGAACTACTTCAGTTAGTATTCACATACCATGTTCCAGTCCGGTATACAATTTTGTTTCCTCTAAGGAGACCATACTTGGTACCCTGTATAAAAACAAGAGAGTTTGCATTTATTAATAATATCAATACAAAAGGCCAAAGGAAAAAAATCTCATTGTTACAATGTTTAAATTAAAACAAAGATAATACCCTGTAACAAATTTCTAGTCTCTAGTACTTCAATTTCTTATACTTCTGAAGATTAATGCTGCTGTATCAGTAAGAACATATTAACTGACTTAAAGAAAATGTTAATTTAGTACCTCAAGGGGAAAAAAATCATCTCAATATCGATAACTGAATATTCAAGTGGAAAAGCTTAAATTCATTGATTAGCATTTATATATCTGCAAAAAGAAAACTCAGCTTTATAATTATATAATAATACTTTAAAACTCAGTCAACTTTTATTGCTGAAGTAACTAAGACAGCCTTCATGGCTCTCTAAATAATTATTATTCTTTCTCTTTAATCCAGCAAAATGGACCTTTCCTAACGCAGTAGTAAATGTGGTTTCTAAATGGGTGTTTCGAAATGCTTACTCTTAACTAAAGACCAGCCACAAGCCAGGCATGGTGGTCAGCAACCCCAGCTCTCTGAGGGCTGAGACATAAAGATCAGTGTGAGTAAGATCAGTGTGAGTTCAAGGCCAGGTTGCAGCTACGAAGTGAGCTTCAGGCCAGCCTGGACTAAAATAAAAAGTAAAACTCTTGAAGACACCAAAAATCTGCCCAAAAGAAATATGTCAGTACAACCAGACCCAGCTAAGTTGAATAAGATGGCTTGAGTCACCTTTAGATTTTTGAGAACCCATTTTATGGGAGAATAAGAATTTATGCATCTGAATTTATATATATGTTTACCTCAATGTTCACAATTTCAAAATATGTAAGACTTGGCTCAAACTGCTCTAACATGAAGAGAAGATACTTTCTAAGCTGTAGAACGTAGGTACAAGTGCAAAGGAAGGACAGAATGAGCAAATTCAACATAAGGCAATGTAATAAAACACAAAAACTATTACAATCTAATACTATAAGCTTGCAACATGTATAATGGGGAAGGAAACACCACTTTTAAATCAACATACTCAAGGGTACCCCCAAAAGCATCTAAGCTCAAAGCATTATATCTTCTGACTTACAAACCCTAGCCACAGATAGCTAATGACTTCAGAGTACTGAAATGCTGGTTCCTCAGCTATGCTGGTGACCATAACTCAGATCCCAGGACAGCAAATCTCAAAACCAAACCTACAAAATATAAACAAGGAAATGAATCTTTTTCACTAATGTATTTTAAGATTCCTTACCATTTTATAGCATAAAATGCTACTTTGCTTTTATGAGATTTTCTAAAAGTACGTTTCCTTTCTATAGTTTCAACCTATGGCCAAGAGTGAGAATCTCAGCATTTTGTTTACTTTTTATTTTTTATTATCAGAAAAAAATATGTATCCAAAAATTCAATTCAGAAAAGCATAAGAAAGCCTTACCAATGAGCTTCAAGTCTCTAGTGCACTAAATAGAAAAGAACAATGACAAAGTACGTGGGAGCCGTCACCACCTTCTTGGTGGAACACGAGAAAGGGTTTGTCATTCCTGGTGTATAAGAACTGAAACCTTCACTGAGGATACAAAAATACTAGTTGTCTCAAGTAAAACTATAACTCTACTCAATTCATACTCAGTACCCCATAATACTAAATATTCAATCAGTCACACTATCTTAATAAGATTTAAAAAGTAATTTCTATAGTTAGTTATTTTCCATAAATCTTACTGTATCAAAAAAAAAACAAAAACAAAAAAAAACAAAACCCTATCAAAGGTGTGTAGAGTCAATAAAATGCTTGCTGCACCAGGCTATGAGGTTAGACCCCAGTACCCAAGTAAAAAGCTCAATATACCCAGTGCTAGGGAGAATCTAAAGAAGAACCTTGGGAGTTTACTGGCCAGCCATTCTAGACAAAGCAGCAAGCCCAGGTATGGGAAAAACCCTGTCTCAAAAACTAAGGTGGAGAATGATGGGGGAAGACGTCCAACAGCAGCCTCTGACCGCCACATATGTACCCCACACAGACACACATAACACGTATACTACACAAACACTATCACTTAATAGTCTATAGTGTGTCAACTGAATTGCTTTTCTATCATTTATCCTAATTAAACAAAAAATATCCTGCATTATTTCATGGTCTGTTTGGCTAATATCAAATAGAAAAAAAAAAGAAATCTACCTTTTAAAGATTTTAAAGTACTGAAACTTAAAAATATTTTATTCTTTCCTACTTTTGGAACAAAAATTAAAATACAACTGCCATATCATTCATATATAAGGTACTTTAATTTTATTACCAAGAATTCCCTTCATAGTCACTTATCTAAGAATCAACTTTAATTTGAACTCTTTCTACCTATCACAAATTAACTCTAATTGGTTTGACTTATTTAACAGCAATTGTTTCTGAATGAGCATATACACTATATGTGGCAGCACATGTCTATATACTCGAGGCCAGCCTGTATTACATAGAAAAAACAAAGAGCAACAGCCGCAAACTACAATTTAAGTTCTATATTCCCCTGGTTCAGTCCATTCTGCTCACTCATTCATTAATTCATTCATCTTAGCAGCTATTATTTGTCTTGAAAACTAAACACAATTCTGAAAAACAATTCAAATATAACACACTATAAGCAGTTCTACATGTTAATAATAATGGGAGTAAAATCATTTACATTCTTCTTAGACCAGGCCACCCACTTGATAACAAAACATCTTAAACTACCACATTATCTGTCCCATTAGATAGCAACTGCCTTACACTTAGGTAGAATTAGAAAAAATATCACTGGTGGCAAATAGAGGATGCTAAAAAAAATGAAGAAATGACAAAAACATAAAGGCAAAAATATAAGTCAGATGTGTACAAGGACTGGATCAATTGTCACCAAACAGGCACAAACAATATTATACATAAGTCTTCTACCTTGCTTTCCCAAGAACCCTTCCCAATCCTGAATAAAATAAATAAAAAGATTTGCAATCAAGTCATTGGCAGGTGTGCCTCCCATAATGCACAAGTGTTTCACAAGAGACAGTTGGCCATCTCTGTGTACCCAGCTCTCTGCATCGATAACAGATGAAACTAACACAACTGAAGAGCTACCATGGGAACAGAGGACTGGTAAGAGGAACTTTATACACTGGAGATTTAAAAGTAAGTATGAGAATAGATTTTCATGTCCGACACACAAAGCTTTTAAAAATCAATGAAAACAATCAGAAGGTGAAATAAGGAGAAAACAGGGTTACTCACCGTGGAGTAGTAACTGTTTCCTTTCCTGTGTGCAGCTTCCCCAGCAGTGCTGGGTAGTTTCCTGGAGGTGCCAAGAGAGGTTAGCTAGCCCTGCCCCTCATTGTATATGCAACACAACCTTTCACACATTAATGAAATGGTCTCAAGCGTAGTCGGTAAGACTTTTTTGAGTGGACAGTTAAGTTAGTAAAAGCTGAGATCCCAAAGAATGATCTGACGATGATGATCAGAGGAAAGGTGAACAAAGTAAAAGGAGTATATTTGGGGATGAAAATGGTGACTCCTCTACCTTGAGTAACCCTGTTTTTTAGATGTTAGTTTCTGCATCCTGTAATATCTGGTTAGACCTAAAAGATTATAACAGAAAGTGGACTGGAAAAGGAGAAAACTGAGGATTTCTGGATTAAAGGCAATGTCCAAAGTTCCTGTGTAACAATGGAAAGACATAATCCAACTTTCACATCTATACAGGTAGAGCTGTACCTCCTAACTACTGTAGCAGTAGTGTCTCTCTTAAAGTCCCGGGAGAAATTCCATTCTAAGATTCATTCAGCAATGTATGACATCGAGCATAACTGCTAAAACTTCAAACTTTTTAAAGTTGTATTAAGTTGAAAACTTTTTTAGCCTTAATTACCCCTCAAGGGCCTTATGCACACACTTTGACACGCAAAAGTTTATGGTAATTACAGGTATTTATTTAGTGACTCCCACCCCAACACACATTGCTCCATCATTTACTTTTAAACTTTGGATTTAGCTTTTTGTATTTGTCTGTCACTCACTGTATAGCATAGGAAAAAAAAAAAAAGTTTTACATTTAGTAGCCATTTCCCTAATAGTGAAATTAAGATCATCACATAAACTCCATTAGAAACAAAACTACTTAGAAGTAAAATGGGCTTCTGTTTTTCATCACAGATTTCCAGAGGACAAATATGATATCACCAACAAATACAGAAACCAGACCTGATTTGATACTAAGTCACTTGACTTTAAATGTAACAGACCATGATACATTTTTTTACACAAAACTTAGATGAAGAATTTAAATATACATTGAAAAATATTTTTTGAGTTGCTAATAGTTCCCCAAATTGATGTGGTATTTTAACCCCTGTAGCTTTACACTAATACACTCACCACTATAAGGCACCCTATTCTCTCCATCCGTGGGTTTCCCTCCATTGCCTTCAGACTAGAGTCTACCCTCAGTGTTCTTTTCCTCTCAGCTTTATTCTGCTGAGAGTCTCTGTGAACTCTACTCATTCTTCACACTTGGGGGTCACAGCATGAGCCACTGATTTAATTTCTCTCTTTCAACTCAATTCAGATAGATGATTTTAACAACAATTTTACTGTAGGAGAATAAGCATTTTAGAAGTTTTAAAGGCTATTTTATTAGTTTCAGATTCATTCACTTCTGCAATAAAAGTGAAAATAGTGCACACAGGAAATAAAAGCACAAAGTTGTACTCCACATTTTTGGATAAAGATAATACAAATTATTGCTGGAAATATTTCATTTATTACTTAAAAGCCAATGAAAGTTTTGTTTGTTTTCTTTTGTTTTTTGTTTTTTTAATTCCCACTTAATAGATAAGAGCACTGGCTGCATGCATTTCCAGAGGACTTGGGTTTGATTCCCAGCACCCACATACATGATGGCTCAACGTTATATGAAGTCTATAACTCCAGTTCCATGGAGATCTGTTGCCCACACGTATAAAATAGTGTAATAAAGTAAAAAATTTAAGTTCCAGTTTAGCAATTTAAATCAAAGAGATGATGACTTGTTTTTAACTAAACAAGTTATTATTCTGCATAGAACCTGTGTTTTAACATGTAAATTGTTCTTTGATTTTAAAAACTATTTATGCTTAATGTGTTCTGTATGACTTCATTATATTTTGTATTAAATTATTATCCAAAAGTGAAGGTTTCTGCCTCTTCCTACCTCCACTGTTCTTTCTGAGACAAAGTCTCACTATGGCCAATCTCAAATTTTCCAACTTTCTACCTCAGCTTCCTACAATTACAAACATGAGGTGCTGAGTCTGGTTAAATTTTAAAAAATCTAAAGCATAAAACTCTTCAGTCTAAATTATATTTCTAGTGAAAAACCTCATAAGTAGAAGTCTGTGTGAATCTTAGAGCTTAAATAATGCTGTATGATATAATATGGCATTTATTAATATACTAAATTTTTTTAAGAAAAGGCATCTCATATAAAAATCTAATTGGCGTTCTAAAAAACAAGTATAGAATTTTTTCTTGAGGGGAAAAAGGTTGTAACGAAATCTTGCTACACAGCCCAGAATGGCCTCAAACTTGCAATTCCCTACCTCAGCCACTCCAATGCATATGTGAGCCACTGAATCTGGTTTATAAGGGAACTTCTGTCACAATGAACGTTTACTTCAGAAGAGAAGAGCTTGGTGGCTACACCTGTAATCCCAATATGCTGGAAGCTTAAGGTAGAAGCCAGTCTGTGTTTCAGGCTTAGCCAAGTGTACAGAGGGACCTTAGTCTCAAACAAACAAACAAACCAATCAACCAAACAGAAAATGCCAGAAAGAAAGATGAAAATTTGCCACAGTTCACTACAATAGTATACATGGCAGAGCTACACACCAAGATAAACTGCAAGGCAAGCACAGGAGTCTCCTCAACTGGTCGTTTACCACTACATTCCAACCATCATAAGACATGTTTGAGCTCTCAAATTAATACATTAAGTGGCCACAATACTTTCTTGTCAACACTTTCTGTAGAACTCTGTTGACACACCCAATTTGGTAAGCACGAAACAGCGCTTTGTGTGCTAGACAAGGATTGTTTTTACAATATGACACAGGGTTAAAATCATTGGAGAGAAAAGGTTCAAAGGGCTCTCATCTTTAAATATATTTCAAAGTTAATCTTTCTTAACAAAAATGAACATTGGCAAAATTGTTCTTGTATCCAACTATAAGATAGACGAATGAAAAAAATCTAATTTTTTTCAAAGACTCACCAAGTTCTTAAACAAGCTTAAAACAGATTTTGCCTCCTAAAATTACACTACTATTTCTAAACTTAATACTCTGTGATGATAAATATTTCTAGGGTGAAATAATAGGCAATATGTTTTGGAAAGTATAACTCCAAATGACCATACAAATTGGTCATGCCCCCAAACACTTTTCCAGTAAAGCCTTTTATGGTTCTATTAAAAGACAAAGAGCAAAAAACAGCAAATAATTTCTCTAATCCCAATTTTTAAGGATAGCTACCTACTCATTTTTTATGTGATCTTCATTAGCTTTCTCAGCAATAAAATAGATGCTGGGAGAAATTTCACAGTAACCCAGCTGCTAACTCCTCATGCTAAGCAGTGCTCACTTCACGGCCCCTCCACTTTGCACAGCCCAGATGGCGGCACCAGCAATGGGTTAAATATTCTGCATGATATACCAAAAAGCAACACTGAAGAAAATATTAGTAAAACCACTCTTCTATAGGACTTGTTTTTGGCTGCAGGATCCTAACTCGATGCTGACTGCTGGCAAAATAGGATTTGTTTTGTTTGTTTGCTTGCTTGCTTTTTTAAAAAGAAGTGTATTAATCTTAAATTAATACTTCCTAACTGTTGTTTTAAAATGTACTAACCTGTAAATATATTTTACCTTGCAACCATATAAAAAAATCTGGATAAAAACCTTTAACAATTTCACAGACCTAAATTATACCTTAGGTATTTTGTTGGTTTTTTGCCCTAAGAACTACAAATATGAAAGATTAAATAATCCAGAAACAATATCAAGAACAAAGCAGTAGCCCATGAAGTAAGTAAACTTAAAATATACTCAAATGTCAAAAGAATAAAAACATGTAGGTTTTTTGTTGTTGTTGTACTGTTTTGTTTTTACTTACAAGTTAGTAACTGCCTCTCCTTTCAATGGAGGTAGAAGGTTCCCTGAACCAATCAAGCAGCTGTGTACTATAGTCAGACTCTGTAGAATATCATCTCTAGACAATACAAAAAAATATAGTCATTTTTAGAAAATACCTAATGCATTTTATCAAATTTATCACTTACTGTTAGAACACAAACATATTTATTGTTAATACTATGCCTACTTATACTTAGTCAGGCTTTTAAGAAATAATCACAAATAATAACTAACTGCACTCTGAGAAGGACAGTTTAGTTTAATTAACCAAATACAAAGATCTCTACTACTAATAAAAAATAACAAAAGAAAGCATGTCTACCTTATTTCAACTCTTAAACTTGGAATAGGAGGGTAAATAAAAAAGAAAAAGGGGTTAAAAAAAATCTAGCTACAGATGTGCTTCCCAAGAGCAGTTTAGAGCTTAAGCACTTCCGACGTCTGAGGAATGTTAACTATTCAGTATGGTGGCGGAGGTCAATAAACTGGAACTGATGGTCCAGAAAGCTGACTCTGATTTGGACTACCTTCAATATAGGCTGGAATATGAAATCAAAACTAATCACCCTCATTCAGCAGGACAGAAAAATGCAGTTGCAATTTTAAAGGAATTATCAGCAATAAGGTCTCAATATCAAGCTTTATATGCAGCTTTAAGGCAGTTTCTGTTGAGCAAAGAGACCAAGAGCTGCATTTGTGGTATTTTGAACAAGACAATGACCATGATACAAGAACTACAAAAGCAAACAAACCTGGAGCTTACTCTACTGACTGAAGAAGAGAAAGCTGTGACAGAGCAATTAAGTCTCACATGCCAGACTTATAAAACAGAATGTGAAAAAGGAACTCTGATGGAGAAAAGATCAATTCCAGAGATTCAGCAAGATGTCTAGAGGTTGGGGGCTGATGAGGAAGTCTGACATTTTCCTTGACTGAGAGGATCATGATGCATTTCATGAGGAAATTGTAAGAAGGGTAGATACCATAAGACTGAAAACCAAAAGAATGGAATGGGAATAAAGAAACGTAAATACTGATATATATATAAAGCAGTCTAGCACACTGTATAAGTCAGTGTTAGTCAATGAAACCTCTTCCTCCAAATCTTACCTATGTCTATTAAAAATTTCTGGCATTTGATAAACACTAAATTTCTTATTATTATTTCTGGAACTTTCAAAATTTTAAACTATAAAGGCCCAATGGATTAAAAATAACTATTTCTTGTTAAATGCCTATGGGAAATAAAGAAAATCTCAGTTAAATAACCTCAAAAGTCAACAATGAAAGCTACTAAAAAGAATGGATTTCTATGTTCAGTAGAGAGATATTTCCTTTGAAAGGAATATACCTTATCTATACTTTCCAATACAAGCAAGTAGAAAAGTGTTTCTGCCAAAAAACTGGGAGGGTAATAAGGGGTCAGTTTTTCTATTTAAGATGTTTAGGGAAGCAGAGAGTTCCTGGTCTATATGGCGAGAAACTGTCTCAAAATAAAACAAAAACAGAAAAATAAAATATACACAAACAATAGAAAAACCCTAAAATGTTTAGATGGGGCTGAATTATGAGTACAATGTCTGTCTAGCATGCCTGGGTTTGATCCTCAGCCTTGCGTGACCCAGGCAGGACAGGACAGGAATCAGAAGTTCAAGGTCTTCAAAAACCCAAGCTAAACCACACACCCAAAACAAGAGTTGAAACATTCACGAATTTTGTTACATAGTGTTCAATGTTTTTCTCAGTACATTTAATGCACATTTTAAAAACAAACACTGATTATGTTTATGTATCATGGGGCTACAGATGGCTCAGTTCCCAGAAACCACACGGCGGCTCACAACCACCAAGTCCACGTTCCAAGGAACCCAAAGCCTTCTGTGATTTCTGCAGCCAGTAGGCACGCACATGGTATAAATATGCAGGGGAAGCACTCATGCACATAAAATCAAAGAAACCTTCAAAAGAAGATTTAAAAAAAAAGAGGAAAATACATACATCAGATAACAAAGTTTGGGGCAGGCACTGAGGTTTGACAAATAATAATAGAAGAAAACTAACCTAGACATTTCAAGTTCTCCATCTCCACAACACTGGAGTTTGATAAGCTCAGGCTGAAGAAAGGAGTCTAACAAATAGAAGGCAAAAGAGACTTCTTCTGAAGAAGGAACATGCCACTGGATCCCCAGATTCCACAAATCTCCAGGCTTACCCCAGTCCTAGAAAAGAGAAGCTTTTTATTTAGTTGTTAAGCTGGAGAAAAACATGTATATACAATACTTCTAAAGTTTAAAGGCAGACATAGAAATAATATGAGCCAATATGTGCAAAAGAGACTCATAAAAAATTCATTTTTATTACTCCTGAATGTCTCCCTAAAAGCCACTTAATAAGCATTTACTGTAGGAGAGAAAGCAAGTTTATATGAAGCCAGCTAGTTCAGGATTAAAATTATATATAACTCTTGAAGTTAGATATGGCATAGCCACTGCAGAAAGGTAGAAAACTACCCAGGCATTAGCTATCACAGCACAGTAGTAGTTGACACAGGAAGATCACAACTTCAAGGCCAACCTAGGCTACATAGCAGGAAGGAAGGGAAGAGTTTTAGCTCCATGACAAGTTAAAAAGCACAAGGTTACTACTACATCCCAGTAACAGCTTTAAACACTGTACTTTAAAACAAGGAATTGGAGCTGGAGAGACGGCTCATCAGTTAAGAGCACTGAATGCTTTCCCAGGGCATAGGGGTTTACATTCCATCACCCATGTAGTGGCTCAAAATCCTCTAACTCCAACTTCAGATCCAATGCCCTTTTCTAGCCTATGTGGTACCAGGCATATATATGCTTCAGGCACACTTAATAAATAAACAACAACAACAAAATTTTTCTAAAGACTGGACATTTCTCTACACAGCAAGGAGAAACATCTCTGATTAACTTAAGAACCCAATAGAGTCTTTAATTCTAAATGGCTGAAAATGCTTGCCTTGACAGGGAAGTATTCAGAAGGCGGCTTGTTAAAGCCCCCCGGAACACTGCAGTACTCTGTAGGGTAGATTAGTGTGGTAGAACGAAGAAGATGATGCAGAAGGTTGCAAGACAGCGTGTAGCCCTGCTTACAGGTCAGGTGTAAGGTTCGCTGGAGAATCTTTACAAGCTGCTCCCTATACAGAAGTAACTTCTTCCCGTCTACACGAGTAATCTGAAAAGACAGGGAAAAATACTTGAAGGCATTTGGTTTGAATCTAGAATAACCAATTCAAGGTTCATTCATACTTGACACTGCAGTAGCTTAAAAACAATGTTTCTGTAAATGGCTCTAACTCATTTTAAAATCATTTTAGAAGTGTCATTTTTAACTATACTTTAGTAATGTTTTTTTTTTAACCAAAACACATATTCTAACTTTATGCTTTCATATGCCAAAGTAACATCCCTTTCAAAAGAATCAATATATCTTTAAAGGAACAAAATATATGTATTTAAATTTCTAAACTATCTCATAAAGAAAACTCAAGTTTGAGTGGTGATCAAATTTTGACTGTAAAAGATTTCTCAAGAGTTGGCATGGTGGTGCCCACCTTCAGCTTCAGCACTCTAGAGGCAAAGTCAGGCACATCTTGGTAAGCTGGAGACCAACCCGAGCCACAAAGTGACAATCATCCCCCATCAAAAAACAAAACAAAATAAAAATTAAAAATTCCAAATATAATAAACTCCCAAATGATAAGTTATCCATCTTTAACAGAAAAGTGAACTCAGAACATTTCCATCTTATTTGACAATGACAGACTTTTAAATATTTCATCTTCCTGAAGCTAAAGCTTGGTGGTGTGTCCCTGTAAACCCAACACTCAGGAGGGCAAGAAAGAAAGATTACCATGAGTTCCTACATATTGGAAATATAATGATACCTTGTCTCATCAAAACAACAGCAACAACATTAAATCCCCAATGTCTTACTTTTCATATGTAAACATCAGTCTGACCAAAACCAAACCAAACAAAAGACTAAACCTAGAAGCAAGCGAGTGCTTTCTTCCAAATGCTTCTAATACCTCAGACAGAAGCTGAAGGTTCCACAGCAACTCCTTGTCTAGCTCTTCTTCATTCAATACATCATCATCTACAATGGCAAAATAGCATCATGGAAGAATCATGAGTCCAATGGATATAGTACATTAAAATATTTCTATTTTATATTCCTAATAGTTCAGAAAATCTTTCAGGGAGACTTAAGTCTTCATAAAAGTAAAGTCACTTCAGAAAGACGTGAAAAAGTATTTTTAAGAAAGTCACAGGCTGTAATGGCACAAGCTTTTAATCTTAGGAGGCAAAGACAAGCAGATCTCTGAGTTCAAGGTCAGTCTGGTCTACAAGGCTAGTTATAGAACAGTCAGGGGCTTCACAGAAAAAGCCAAAGGAGAAAAAAAAAAGAGAGAAGAGGGGAGGGGAGGGGAGGAGAGGAGAAAGAGGGAGAGAGAGAGAGAGAAACAAAGGAAAAAAGGAAGGAAAGAGACAGACAGACAGACAGACAGACAGACAGACAGACAGACAGACAGACAGAAAAAAATAAAAGAAAGAAAATCATCAAACTAACCAAGACTTCTGCCAATTGGCATCTCACAAAAAGACTGACATTTTCCAAGTAGCTCCTGATACCTGTTTCATGAAAATATTAATTCAATATGGCATGACTTCAAAGTTACTTACTAACCTGGATGATATATTATGTGTGCATGTGGAAGGGGGTACACCTTTAATGCTAGTTCTTCAGAGGCATAGGCAGGTGGCTCTAGTGAGTTCCAGGATAGCCAAGGCTATCCTCTCTCAAAAATAATCTCATAAATTAAACAAACAAACAAAATATAAATGCTACACAGACTAAAGGATCTATTGATATTATCAGTATTCTAAGAACAAAGAAAAATGTATTTGAAAATTACACAGGTTTTACTTGTAGCGACTTACTCATTGTAAGCTGAGTTATAACACCATAGCAGTGGGGAACAAACAGCTTCAGGGATTCTTCTGGGCAACACTGAAAATGCATTATTGTTAATAAGGTGTCATTTATGTAAAGTAAATACTTAACAGTCATAAAAGATGAAGCAGCACTATATATATAGCACTATATAGCACTGCAAGAGCAGTGTGCTTTAATAACAAGTTCTTATGAAATCCCATACACCCATAACCCATAACCCAACGAGGCTGGAGGAGGAAAGAATATTTGAGGCTAACCTGGGCAAAAACAAGACACAGTATCTAAACAAAAATCAAGATACAACAAAACTTACCTTCACAGCAGCTCGGCACATGTCTGCCACCATGCGACCTGCAACTCTTGTTTCAAATATATGTGAAACAGAAAAGTTAAAGACCTTCTGAAGGGCCACCTGTTGATACAGAAAAAATGAAAACACTCAATCAGTGTAATTCTTTAGAAATTAACCATCTCTTGGAACATTAAAAAAATACTATTCTAACAGTAACTAAGAAGTAAAATTTTAACCACTGATTACATTCAGGTCTAAAACACAGCTTCTATGGATAATAACTTAAAAATACTTGAGGGGACTGACAAGAGAGTTGAGCAGGTAAAGGTAACTGTCACCTTTACTTTAGTTTAAGTCTCAAAACTTGCATTGTAGAAAGAGAAAACAGGCTGCCAAATGTAGTCTACACATGCACAGTGGCACACACACCCATACAGACAGAAGAGAGGGAGAGAGGGAGGAGGTAAGGGAGGAAAAGTTAAAAACAAAACCATTTGGAAAGCAGTAGTTGATTTGAAATTGAAATGCTATCTACCATTACAGTAAATGGAAGCCAATGCAATTTAATCACCTCCAATAACTAATATAATAGAACAGAAATTTTTTGGATATCTATTTCTTAAAATTTGTCATTCTGACAAGTATCAGCCATACATTGCTGTATCTACTTTAAAGAACTGAAGCATGTCTGGTGTGGATGCTTACATCTATAATCCCAGTGAGTGGAGGTGAGACAAGGGGTCCACTGCATATTGAGAGCATTCTGTGATACATAGCAAGTTCCTGGCCAGCCTGGATATAAATCCAAGACCTTGTCACAAAACCAAACCAAACCAAAAGAGACTTGAAGTAGTCTACTTAATTTTACAACATCACAAAATCTTAATCTACATGAAGGAATGGATTAACAAATACCAAAAGTTAGAAACAAGGTTTGTCTGCTAAGAGATGGGTTATCTTCACTTCTTTAGATTCTTTATAGTCTTCCTTTTTTGTTGCTGGGTTTTTGTGTTTTGGTTTGTTGTTTGTTTGTTTGCTTGCTTGCTTGCTTGTTTGACACAGTCCCATGCAGCCTGGTTGGCTTGAGGATAACCCTGAACTCATATATATCTTGCTAGGATAAGAGCCAGTATTAGCAGCTCTGCCTTTAGTCCCAGCACTGGAGAGGCAGAAGCAGGCAAGTTGTTAAGTTCTAGGGCAGCCTGGTCTACACAGTGAGCTCCAGGACAGTCAGAGCTCTATAGTGAGACCAGGTCTCAAAAACAAAACAAATGCTGGGACAACAGGTGTGTATTACTCTACCTGACTATGCTCATATATTCTTAGTAACCATTATACATGGGTGTAGTATAGCTGAGTTTTTATCAGGATGAACATATTAAATGTTGATTAATCTTGAAGGAAGGAAGGAAACAAATAGAAACAGTAATTTTAAAGACCATATACCTAGAAGAATGAGAGGCTGTCAGATGAATGGGTATTTATGCCTTAAAAGGACGTCTTTTCAAATTCATCATAAAATTATCCTACCAAGAATTTAATTTTTATTATGTGATGCAAATTTTTCTAAAACGTCTCTCAATTAAATTACAAATTTTAAAAATATGGCCAATATCAGGCAAGGTGATACTCCCCTATAAAGTGAGCACCTGAAAGGGAGGGGAATTCTCCTTGAGCACTCTTCTGTTTATAGACATTTAGAACATAATGCTATCATTAACACTGACCCCAGAGTCAACAATAACTCACACCTGTTCAAGCTTACTTAATGTAATTCTTATTCAGCTAGCACAATTCTCTTATGCCTAGAAACATTAGAACTCATGCATTACACTTCAGTTTTAAATTACAAAGTCACCAAAGAAAAGCTTGAAAATACAAAATATGCATCACTAAGTCACTTTAAAGAACATTGTGTCTATACATAATCTGTAGAAAAGGGATACGTGACAATTAATAGACTCTTTTTACCCCTTTACACATACAATGATTTCTGCAAATGTTATCTGCAGACACATTTCAATGAGGATGAACAACGTTTTATTAAACCTTCAGTTGAGCATAAAGGATAACGATACTCAATGCAAAAACATCAATTAAATAAAAAGATTGTAGTTACATTTTGTAGTCGTGTTCTCTTACCATAAATATGTCTTTGGAACATTGTGTGAGGATTGTACTAAACGTAGAAGATAAGCCTAATTCAACCAAACTCTCCAAATGAGTCATTTTCTCTGTTTCTGTCTCTTCCCTTGTTTGCTCCAATGTACTACTTTCTATTAGTCCAAAGCATCTGAACAATCCAAACAAAGCAAAGTTTAGGAACAAAAAAACTAGTGACAGCCAGGTAAACCTCTATTCTTATTACTACTCAAAGACACATCTATTCAAGTTTTTCATAACTCATAAATAGACTTCACAGTACCAACCTTAGCTTTGGGTAAAATCTAAATAAAAAGTTACAGCACTGAAAGAAACCAGTTTCAAGGTAACATGTAACGCCCCCCCCACCCCCTTTAATCTATCTGAGAAAAGATAGAACTGAGTTATCAACTTACCTGTCCATAAATTGTAACACAAAATCCTCAAATTCAGCTGTTGCCGAACAAAGTTCTTTTTCAATCTATAACATTGTAATATGGGGGGGAAAAGTTACAAATATGCTTAATTTCTCCCTCTGAAGTAATGAAATTCAATTATAACCTAACAAGCAAGTCGATGCACTTTTTTTTTTGCATTGGATACTGTCATAAACACCATAACCACATATATCAAGTCAGAGCTATTTCACTACTTTATTTGAACCAAGGCAACCAACTTTATTTTTAACTCAGGTTTCAAAATGCTTCTAAAGCTGTAAAGGACAGCACTGTATTACTTCATACCCAAATGATAAAGTAACACAAGCATACAAAAAAGAAAACATGTGACAACCTCAAAAATACTGCTTTCACAAAAGAGGGTTAGAATAGACTGGTGCTACTAGTATAGAGGACAGCAGAAAAAGTGTACTATTAAATATTGCACAATGGAAGGACAACCTTCCTTAACAAAGACTTGGTTCAAAGGTTATCACTGTTGAGACACTATGTAAATCTTAGGCTTACAGCATTCAGCTTGAAACTTTTAAGAATTAGGCTTCTTCACCCTCCCATATTTATTTGGCATGTTTTGTGTAGTTACAGGCTCTAACTTTAGTTTCAGTAGTATTCAACTACTGTGTGTGTGCAAATGCATTTGACATACATGTGGAGGTCAGAGGACAACTTTATAGAATCACTTCTTTCCTTTCACCTTTACATGGATTCTAGGGATCTATTTCACATCACTAAGCTTGCTCAGTAAGTACCTTTTCTGGATGAGGTATCTCATTGGTACACCGTTTGTGTCTGTAATTTCTAAGATTATTGGACATTTCTGACTTGTAGTAAGAGAAGAAATTTAAATGGTTTCCTTTTGGTAAAACTTCACTTATTCTATGCTTCTTAACAGTTCCATAAGAACCACAGAAATTAAGAAACCCTCTGTATTAAATGCCACTGCTCCTGGAAAAGGTTATTTAGGCAGGCAATGATGGATGGGAAAAGTGGCAGTACCGCCTATGCGGAACAAACCCTGCAAACAACGACAACAAACTGAAATATACCAGCAGCTATTTGGAAAAAGGCCTGTGCTTCCTGTACGTCCTAGGCTGTGTGATACAGCTATCTCACCAAAGATGCCATGGCTTCTAGTCATACAGGTAACTCCAGTAAAAACAAAGTTACTTATTTGTGAGGGGGACTGACCCTAGATCCTCATGCATAATAGACAAACACTGTACCACCTTTTATAATTTTTATTATTCAATTTTTGAGCCATGATAAGTGATACAGGTTTGCCTTGAACTAACTCATGACCCTTCTACCTCAGCTCTCTAGGCACTGTGATTGCCAGTGTATACACCACACCAGCTTCCCTGTCCTTTAGTAATTGTACTTTCTATAACCTATCTGAAACTGTGTTTCATTTTGTTTTTAAAAAGAATTAAATGTTAATGTGCATATAAGGAAATATCACATTTCAGTTAAGCCTTTTATAGCCAGAAAGTATCCTTACTTCTGTGAGGTCATTTCTTTCTTGCAGTACAGATGAACAGTCTACTAAAGGCACCAGAGTAGAAAATGTTCCTATAAATTGGAATGTGATCTATGGGAAGAGACAAAGGATTTTCAACATCAATTATGTAACTGTACTTCAACACAAGTTATGTTAAAAGCTAAGTACAAATATTCAAATGTTCTTAAGGGAAATTCCATACTGGTCTTTCTGGATACTTTTCATTTAGAATTATCATTTTTGTCTATTTGGGGGAGAGGGAGGCAAAACTAACTCACACAAACCTGAAATTCATTATGCAGCCAAGTATGTACTCAAAATCATAGTGGCCTTCCTAGCTCAGTCCCCCAGTTGCTGTGATCACAGGAGTTAGCCACTACTCCTGACTCTAAAATTAAACATTTAGGGTTCCTAATAATTAGCTAAATGTTCCTTTAATAACTGTTATAGTAAAATTTATTCCCATTATATATTAAGCCTAAACACATAGTTCTCCAATCTTCTGTCACTAAAAATTTACTTTTCCTTCCACCTGAAAATATAACATGACAGGGAAATGCTAACCTGTCATAGAACAGGAAAAAAGAAGGAAGAAGAAGAAGGAAGAAGAAGGAAGAAGGAAGGAGGGAGGGAGGGGGGAAGGGAGGGGAGGAAGAGGAGAAGGAGAAGAAGGAAGAAGGAGGGAGGAGGAGGAAGAAGGAGGAGGAGGAGGAGGAAGAAAAAGGAGGAGGGAGAAGGAGAGAGAAGGAGGAGGAGAGAGAAGGAGGGAGGAGGAGAAGGAGGAGAAGAAGGAGAAGGAAAAAAAGAAGAAGGAGGAAGAGGAGGAAGGAGGAGGAAGAAGGAGGAGGAAGAAGGAGGAAGAAGAAGGAAGGAAGAAGGAGGAAGGAGGAGGAGGAAGGAGGAGGAGGAAGAAGGAAGAGGACGAAGAGGAGGAGGAAGGAGGAAGAAGGAAGAGGAGGAAGGAGGAGGAAGAGGAGGAGGAAGGTGAAGGAAGAGGAGGAAGGTAAAGAAGGAGGAAGAAGGAAGAAGAGGAGGAGGAGGAGGAGGAGGAGGAGGAGGAGGAAAAGAAAAAGAAGACACCAAAGCAGTGAAGTCAGGGAAAAAATGTGTAGAAGTAAAAGCTGGAATTTTATATGCTGTAATTTTTCCATTGTTATTCACGGGGAAGAAGATTTTGTTATTCAGAGACACAGTCTCACTATGTAGTCCAAGTTAGTTTCAAACTTTACTCAGTCTCCCAAGTGCTTGAACTATGGGTGTCTGCCACTATGCCCAGCTTCTATGACCTGTAACTTTTTATCACTCTTCCTTGGTCACCCAAATAAAGAAAAGAGCAAGAGAATCATCCTGAAACGTTTACTATGTCTAAGAAAACCTGCAACTACATAATGAATTTTAAAACATGAACAATAAACATATGCAGATCAAGGAAAACTACAAAGGAAGGTATTACATAAATCAATTGTGCACAAACCTCAACTTAACCATTTCCAAATGTAACACTATAATCTAAAGGTATCTAACTAAAAAGAAAAGTATTTATTTAACAACAATAACAGCTACAAAACAAAATCATCAATATGCTTACCATGCACTTACTAAAGTCGTTTGGATCTACCCCAGGCAATGCTCTCATCAACAGAGGTAGCATGTGTGTTGGCCCTTCGGGAAACCATTTGCTGCCTGATACCAAACTTCGGGCTACTCCAATTACACAATTTAAAGTAGCTGTGAGCTGGTGAGGTTCTGTTAATGTCTCTAAAGCAGGGTATGTTCTATAGTTTAAAACAGAGTACAGTTTCAATGTTAAATATACTAAGTTCATAAGCTGCATTTTGACCTGCAGAACTACAGATAGCAGAATACTGAGTGGAAACTTTGTACTAACATGAACAGATTTATACACACAAAGGAACAATACAGTTACAATCACACCCCTATCTGATCTTGTCTCCATACAAACTCCAGTGGGGAAAAAAAAAAGCATAAACTTATAAGCTTTCACTGTTTCAGCCAACTTAATCCACAGCATACTGAACTAAGGAAGACAAGGTACAAATATTCTACTTAGTCCTGTTACAAACAAATATCTTTTAGTCTTTTCTTTTTGGAGATAAGGTCTCCTGTAGCGCAGGCTAAGGATGACTTTGAGTTTGATACTCTTTCATCATCTTGACTAAAAGTACTAAAATTACAAGCTTGTACCACAATTTCTGCCATGTCAAGTTTTATATGCAGTGAACCCACAGCTTTGGACATGCTAACAAAGGACTCTACCAACTCAGCCACATCTCCCCACCTTATTTTTTCTGAGACTGGGTCTCAATGAAACTTGAGGTCACTGACTGGCTACAATGGCCAGCCAGCAAGTCCCAGCAAGTCCCAAGGATCTTCCTGTCCTTACCTGTCCAAAGCTGCACTTACAAGCACCTAGCTTATAAAGTGGACACCTAGGGTCTTTACACAGAACTTCAATTATTTCCCTCTGCAATCTACTTAGTACAGAAGACATATGTAAGCACTGCTTTCCACAGAAAGGCAAATAATAACAGTAGTGTCATTTAATTCTTTTAGATTTAATTATTTTTTGTGTACAGGTGTTTTGTTCAAACATTATGCTTGTACAGCACATGTGTGCCTGGTACCCACGGTGCTGGAAAAGAGCATTAAATCCCCGGGACTTGAGTTACAAAACTGAGCTTACCTTTCAAGCACAGGGGGTATTACTAACTCAGGTCTCATAAGTGCAAGGTTCTGCAGAGCCTGGGCTGCTTCTAGACTACCAGTTTTGCTAAACATAGCCAAGAGGACAGGCTGAATAATGCATTGTACAAAGTCTGTAACATCTTCATCAGTAAGCTTATGGCTTTCAGGCACAGGAGTTAACCAGGAGGGCTTCTTGAATCTTTCACGATGTAATCTCCTAACAACACTGTTTGGCAACCGCTGAAGGAGTTTCATTAACTTGTTCTGGGAACATAGAAACAATAGGTTCTACTCAGGTTCAACTTTCCTACATAGATCTTTTCTCTCAAGTAAGAAAAAAAGAAAAAGAAACACTCTGAATACAAAGAACTTTATGCTCTTACTACACAAACAGCATGCTATACAAACTAGCAAAGAGTAATTTCTAAATTCAAGGATTTAATTTGTTTCGTTTTCCTTTAGACAGAGTCACACTATGTAGCATAGCCTGGTTCTGTGATCTTCCTGCCATAGTCTCATGGGTGCTAAGACTACAGTCATGTGCTTTCCTGCCTTGCCTTAAATTCATGTTTCAAAACAGTTTCTAGTCAGGCATGGTAACACACACTAATAAGAGTGTTCAGGAGGCAAAGACACAGGGATTTCTGGTAATTTGAGGCCAACCTGGTGTGCATAGTAGGTTCTGAGCTAGCCAGGGATACACAGTGAGAGCCTGTCTTAAAAGAGAAGGGGAGTGAAAGAAAGTACATTCCTACCAAATAAAAATTTTCCATTATTTCTTTTTTTTTAAAAGATACTTAATCAGTCAATTAAAAGACAAAACAAAGCTAAAATATCGACAAAATAAAACTGGCGTGATGTGGCTATGCTTTTGTGGCATTATTTATTATTTTGTCAGTAATAGCCATGTGGCGTTAAGTTAGTGTGTATGTATATATGTGTGTGTGTGTGTACATATGTATGTATGTACGTATGTCAAACACACAGATTTGATCTAACCACTTACACATAGCCAAAGCTTACATGACAGATAAGAAATATTACCGTTCTAAGATAAACAATAGCTAAATTATATCTTTATTTCTTCAAATACTATAACAGAAACTGAACATACTTACCAGCCAACGCCCATTATTTGAAGGATGATAAAATGATGTGATGCTGTTAAACAAACCAGCTAAATGTTTTTGTACTAATTTACTTGGTCCACCCTGTCCAGATACACCCCAAAAAAAGGAGAAAGAGAGAGAGAGAAAGAAACATTAATATCTATATTATACTGTATATGAACTGATCAATAAGTCAAATCCTAGATATAAAGGTCTAATGTGGATTCCCTTTATTGTAACAGTTGTACCTGAAACCACAGTCAAAACATAACTCCCTAGTAATCTTTGCACAAATCAGTTTAAAAACATTCCAATAAACACAAAATTAATTTACTTAATTCTGAATAAAACTGAGAAGGTATCATCTTTCAACTTAGGGAAACAGTAGACTGTATTGTTCTTGTAAAAAAACAAGAATACTATAATTTAACATAAAGACTGTAATCTTGGTATAATCAAGAATAGTAACAGGGCTGGTGAAATGACTCATGAGTAAAAACAATGGTCTCAAGCCTGACAGTGTTGGACCCAGGACCCACGCGGTAGAAGGAGAGAACAGACTCCCTTGTGCTGTGCTCTGACAATCCCATGGGGAGAGTGGCTCCTATGTACAAGCACACAATTTAAAAAAAAAAAGATGACAACATAAGCCATACAAAGCACTCCTTAAAATGAATCATTAAGTTGCTCATTGTATGAAACAAAGATTTACATAACATACTCAACACACATTTTATGATGCACATTTTTAATTCAAAAATATATTTTATTTATTAATCTATTATTAAAACAATGGGGGGGAAAAAAGAAGAAAATTAGCATTCATCTAAAGGGCTACAGGGGCTCATACCCTCCAGCTTGACTAAAAATGGTCTTTTAACAACAGCAAGGAAGACAAAATGTCAAATTATATTAAAAAAAAGGGTATACTGGCTCATACTTAAAATCCCAGGCAAGAGCAAGAAAAATCCCTGCAAGTTAAAAGGTCAGGCTGATTTACATACAACATACTAAGTCCTAGGTTAATCAAGGCTATATAACTAGACCCTGTCTTAATCTTCCTCTCAAATCGAGAGAGAGAGAGAGAGAGAGAGAGAGAGAGAGAGAGAGAGAGAGAGAGAGAGAGAGAGAGGAGCCTGTTTTTATTAATGGGCCTTCCCACTCAAATGCAGGCATAAATGAAGCCTATGTCTATGTTTCTCAGTACAGAAACCAGAAGAGAGCAAACTACAAGAAACCAAAATGATTCCACAACAACTCAATATCACAATTTTCAAACTTCTGATAGAATAATTAGCATAACTGTTTTTTTTTAAATTATACTTCCAAATCACATAAAGAAGTGGCTAGCCGGGCGTTGTGGCACACGCCTTTAATCCCAGCACTCGGGAGGCAGAGGCAGGCGGATTTCTGAGCTCTAGGCCAGCCTGGTCTAGAGTGAGTTCCAGGACAGCCAGGGCTATACAGAGAAACCCTGTCTCAAAAAAACAAACAAAAAACAAACAAACAAAAAAAGAAGTGGCTAATATGCATTATGTATTGAATACAAGAGAAAACTAAAGTTCTATGTAACAGTACGAGTTTCAACTCTCACTGTAATTCTGTATGAACATTCTGTCTTTTCCACACAAAAAAATTATCAACTATAGACTAACAATTCAAGAGGTAAAAACATTAAAAATAAATCCTATAATTTAAATATAAAGCTGCTCTAATAGTATATGTATATTTCAAAAGTGACACTGAAAACCATATGGAAATTAACAAGTAATGGATTATTACAGATCTTAGATATGGATGCACAACATCGGAAAATAGCTGACATTTGTCACACAAGGTCCTAGCTCCAACCCCCAGAAAAACAAATGCTGGTAAGAGAAGGGAAGAGAGTGGATGGGGGGGGAGGGACAGGGGAGGGAAAGGGACGGAGGGGAGGAAGAAAGAAACGAAGGAAAGAGGTAAAGTGAGGTAAAGGGAAAGGCATAGAAAGTAAAAAAAGAGAAGAAAACTATCTAATAATCAAGTGACCAACCAAGCTATTAACATGAGCTTGGACCAAAAGGTTAAAGAAAACTTAGGTGTATTTTATGAAACACATAATTAACTACAAACCATCATTGCGGTGATCCATATTACAGCATGTCCTATATCATAAGCATTTGTTAAAAATCTTGGGACTAAAACTTGACTGCTTCCCACTGGGAGGTTCAGGCTTCTCAGAATTCTTGTAAATATCTTTTAAGGCAAAACAAAATAAATATAGGAATAAAAAGGTTCATAAGTATCACAATAAGTCCTTAAATAGCCAAGTGAATGTTAGGTATAGTCTTAAATAAACCTTCATTCCCCACCCCCATGCAATTCTAAGCAAAATTATCAGCATACAGTGATTTGCTTTATTCTTTAGAAAGTAGATATATATATATATGTAACAGATTTATCGTATGATGCTCTGAGGTCAGAGGCAACAGATATGAAGCAGCTGAGTCCATGTACTCAAACAATGAGATATTTATAGTTAAACATAAAGGAAAAACTGAAGCTTGTACAGTTAAGCATGAGCCTTTCCCTCCTTTCACTTTCTGAGTATACACATTATTTTCCTGTGTTCTCATTTTTATGCCAAAGATGCTGGACAGCAGCAGCTCTAACAGAGCAGCTGGCAGACCGCTCACCTTTCAAACCTTAACGCTGACTTGAAGTCCTCCTTGAGTATTTGTGTGTTAGGCAGCATGGAATCACTGTATTTTAATGTAATTAAGTTTATACTCTAAAGCTATCACTACTGATAGGGTCCCAAATGAGGGGAAGGGCTGCTTCTGTTCCTTAGTTTTTAGAAGTTAACTACAGTGGAAAAGAACAAAAGCAAAGACAACAAGGACCTTTCTGTTGATTACTAGTGCTGTTCTAATGCCAATTTCCACCTCCTGCAAGGCCTTCCAAGAGATTTCTTTCTTTTTTTCTTTTCTTTAAAGATTTATTTATTTATTTTATGTATGTGAGTACTGTAGCTGTACAGATCGTCGTGAGCCTTCATGTGGTTGTTGGGAATTGAATTTTAGGACCTCTGCTCTCTCCAGTGGGCCCCACTCACTCAGTCCCTGCTTGCTCCGGCCCAAAGATTTATTTATTATTACACATAAGCACACTGTAGCTGACTTCAGACACACCAGAAGAGGGCGTCAGATCTCATTGTACGGGTGATTGTGAGCCACCATGTGGTTGCTGCTATTTGAACTCAGGACCTTCAGAAGAGCAGTCAGTGCTCTTACCTGCTGAGCTATCTCACCAGCTCTCCAAGAGATTTCCAATACAACTGAATAATACACCTCTGAAGATATTCTAGCTTTAATTACTAAGAGGTAGGGGGAGTGGGTAACACTCTAGAATGCAATCAAATTTAATACAGACAACTCTTTGAAAGGAATGAACTCATGATAGTCCTAATGATTTATTTACTACTTTCTAAATTATTTACTCTCAAAATTATACTTCATGTTCTTCAATGCAAGACATGTATAACATCTGACATTAGAGTTTAAAAAAAATCCCCTTTACCAAATAATGCTAGTTATCAGGACTATGATACACACAAATGTTCTAATTACCTTCGGTACATATGGATCCCAATCTATGTATCCTATATTATCTGTAGCCAATCGAGCAAAGAGATTTACTAATTGCTGAAAGTAAACAAAAACAAAATAATGTTAAGCTGATGTTGTTATTTTAGAATGTTCATTATAATCCTTATTCTGTTGTTTTCTTGAGGTGATTCTTACTGTCTGCCAGAATGGTCCCTGAACTTACGCTACTCTTGCCTCAGCCTCCCAAGTGTTGGGATTGCGAGTGCGTGCAATCACACCCAGCTTCTCATTTGTCCCTTTCAGCAATCCTTAGAACAATGGGTATAGTTCATGACTTTTAAAACTTCAAAATTAAGATCTGGTTCATGCCATCCATTTAAAATCAATTGTAACCAAAATACTCCTCAAAGGGGAAAAAAAAAATCAGAAAGCAGTATGCACAATGAAAGTTGAAAAAATATTTATATATCTCTATCAAATGTCCAATAGCACCTATAACGAATACAACTAAAACAAACAGCAATCATGTACTTTATAATGCATGCTTGTCTACTTGTTAGAAAATAGTAAGATGAAAGAAATTAACTGGACCTGGAGAGATGGCTACATGGCTAGGAGCCCACAATGTGCTTACAGAGGACCCAAACTCAACTATCACCCACATCTGGTGGTATCAAAAAGCCCTACTGCTGTTCTACCTGTGACAAGGGCTATGTTTATCATCAAAGCTTCAAGTCCAGTTCAGTCACCAGCCTAAGTCTTCCTCCAGTTCTTTTATGCTTCCTAATGTTTCTGAAACCATCATGATGCTCCTACAGATTGAGCCAGAACTGCTACACACATGTAGCCACCAGGAAGTTGTCCCTAGGTGGGGGTGTTTGAGAGATCACCATTTCCAGGGCTCAAGATAAGTACTTTGTGGTGCTGAAAATGCCAGGCTTTACCCAGAGCCTGGTGCCGAATCAAAAGGACATGGTCTTTGGTGGTCGGGCAGAGGGAGAAACAGGCACCTGACACCTGCACCCCACCCTCAATACACTAAGCACTGAGAAAACAAAACACTACACAGCGATAGCTCCAGTTCAAGGGGATGTGATACCTCCGGCATCCTCAGGCACCAGTACCCACCAACTGTCCACCAACAGACAGCCCCACAGGTGTGCGCACATGTGCATGCATACACACTTATAAAAACCTTTTTAAAAAAGGAATTCACTGTAATGTTACTATTAGAAATTCTAAAAACCAGGAGTTAGTTATCAAAGGATCTATATATTTATACCCAAATTTAAAATTAAAGAAGGGAAAAAAATAGAATACTTACCCCCTCCCACTGTGGGAGATTTTGCACTGAAACCCAAAGGCCAATTAATTCATCAAACCAAAGTCTGAAGAAGAAAAATGCTGTTATGAATAGCAAGTGATTACAGAAAGCGGTTCAAAGCCAGGTAGTTTTTGTACTTCTAAATCTATTAGTCTTACTGATAACTACACAACCTAGAAGAAATAATACTAAAAGTTCAAACTTATTGGAACAAAGGACTACTTTTTGTTTGAGTGTTCCCTTTCTTATTTGTGCTATTAAATGTAATCTCATTTACTGTTCTTAATTGTTACATATTGTCACTCTTAACAACTGTAACAACTTGCTCCCTTATATCCTTTGCCTTTCTCCTTTTCTGACATTTTCCGTTATGGTTGTTCTATTTCTTTTCTCTTCTGATATCTTAAAACTATCATTTCATTGGGCTTGTCATATAAGCATTACTTTCTTTATAATCATATGCTCAGCTCTTTTAGCTTTCACACTTGAACTATAATAAAAAGAATCAATGTGTGCCCATTTTTAGTTTCTTGCTAGTTATTGGTATTCTTGCTGTATCCTAGAGCATGTCAAATATGCACACTTACTTAAAACCTTTATGATGCAGTTCTGGAGGAAGGGAGGTAGGAAGAAATATTTCAAAATAACTGATGGCCTTTTGCATTGTTACATCAAAAGGACACATTAAAGGCCGCCATTCTTCTAACATTTCTGCTGTTGAATCTGCTGGAAAGTATCTAATTAAAAAAAAAGAAAAGGTTTATATGTATCTATTGAATTAAAAACCCTACAATAATTATATATGATTGACAAGAGTGAAAAAAAAAAAAAAAAAAAGACTAGAGAATTAGCACCACTTGCCCTGTATACATAGGACCTGGGTTTGTTCCCCAACAGCAAAAGAAAATGAACATCATGAGGGAAGGGAATATATTTCATAAGATATCACACTAGAAATGTCAAAGTTTCCATCATAAAAACATACTTTTACAAAGATACAATAAATAACCTCCCATACACACTTGGAAGAAAGTAAACGTTTTTTATCTAAGATAGCAGACATTCAGAAGATGCTCTGAAGCTGAGAAAACACTGTTACTTAAGTTGCCTACAAAGTTTAGTAACTGAAAAATTCTTAATAAAACTCAAGTCCATGTAGAGGATAAATAATCAGTAAACATAAGAAGCATCGGCCCAGGAATTCCCGGGACGAGTCCATGGGTCCCTCACAGGACCACAGGTACTTCTTGATACATGAGGTAAATGAGAAGACCTCTTCTAAGGCTCTGATATTCTACAATTCTGAAAAAAGGCCAAGAGCATCCTTGTGATTTAGAAAACTTACACAGACACACAGACACACACACACACACACTGAAGGTAAATTATTAAAAGAAGCCACATGTAAAAACTGCTAATCTGAAAAGGTTTAAAGCTGGGAGTTTGCATACCTATAATCCTAGCACTGTGAGGTGGAGGCAGGAGTTCAAAGCCAACATGACAACTTGAGACCCTGTTTCAACTTCTCAATCAATCAATATGACGTATAAAGTACTGTATCTGAGAATCCTGTATTTGTCCCAGAGGAATCAACTTATAGGCTTGACCTATATATCATATTATTAACCTATCATACTTTTAAAAACTTTTGTTAGCTTAAAAGCATACTTTATTAATTTATATGAAAAATAAAATTGCATTGCTAATAACACTTCTATTAAGTTTACCACACATTTTTTGTCAGGTACTAATGTAGCAAATTGCAAATTAAAACAGAAATACCACCAGTGAATTATGTTCTACCTTCAAGAACCTTATATATCTAATTCCCTTTCCCAGTATTTTTGAGTCAGTTCTTAGCAAAGTAATACCAACTAAAACCTCACCCTTTACCTTCTACACATGTACCCTGGTGCAGATAGGCCTTCCCCAACACACACATGCACAGTCACTCACACATACAAACATTACTAATGAATTAACTTTTTTAAAAATTAATTAATATTGAAGTAAAAATTCAGTTACGAACTGGGAACACTGTTGGGCTCAATGCCTAGCACTACAATATCAGGAACTACTTATACAATTAATTTCATCTTCAAAGAACACTAAAGATGGGGGAAGGCTACAGGTAAAACAAGAGGCTTTATAAATTGAGTGCTACTTACGGTCGGCAGCTTTTCACCAGTGTTTTGAGAACATTTTCTATAGAACTAGAGGAGAAAAAAGCCAGTTGATAAATTACATTGGTGTATTTAAAGAACACAGTTAATTCTATAACCTGTACCTCAAAGATAAACACACAGGTTCATATTATCTGTCTATATTTAATTCCTAAATCTTCTCTGCTACATACAGAATTACAAGAATTATCTACCTAGACTTCCTCATCTGCTTTTTTTCCTCTACCCTCATTTTGTTCTTTGTATCTGTGTATGATAAGTAAAACGAAATAAAACACTATACCAGAAAAAAAGATAAACCCCTTTCAATCTTTACAAAGTAGATAACAATACCATATTAAACACATACAAAGTAAGCCCAATGGCTGAAAACTCTAAAGAATAATTTTTATTATAGTGCTTTTGCATCAAAATATGAACTGTGATATAATGAAATATGGTATGATAAACACAAATAGAAACACAAAAATGTTCAAAATTCAAGTGAAGGACAGGGGTGTTAAGGTTTCAGAAATTTTATCATTAAACCTTTTAAAATTCTTCAAATCCAGAGGTCTGTACAATTTCTCTGAAAGCTTAAGAACTAAACTATAAGAAAATTCCAAGGAACAAACTCAGACAAGCACCTAATATATTAACATCAACCTAGAAAGAAACTGCAGCCTCATTACTAACTACTTTAGTCATCATCTTTCACTTTCACACTTGGGGTGAGGGTCAGCAAGTAACTCGGGGTGATTTTCACACACAAAAATACCAAACAATTAAGAAACATAGTATATTGAGCATAAACTTTTCTCTACATTTGAAGCTTCCTGAATCCCATGGCTGTACTTATTAGTCAAGATACCTAATGTGCTTCTAATAGAGCTATTCAAATCTGCAGGGACAGTTCAATTATTTCTGTGTGCTTACAATACCCAATAAACACTTTTTATCACGGGAACAAATAGCACAGCGCTTGGATCTTCTTTCAGTTTGAATTCAAGAGCCAATTAGTATCAAATTATAGAATCAACATGTAGAAAGCCATCCGGTTAATTTAAGTTCAGACTTTAAAGATAAATTCTGAAACATGAACTGTCTTTCTAAGAAAAGAAAAGAGCCCTTGACTTCCTAATGTCTGTGCTCACATTAACTTTCTATTTTACTGATTTGGTAGCAACTGACTTCAGATTTAGATGTTGCAGAAATCCTGCTCTTTCTCCTAAGTAACTTC
Organism: Mus musculus; assembly: GCF_000001635.26. Lineage (NCBI taxonomy): Eukaryota > Metazoa > Chordata > Mammalia > Rodentia > Muridae > Mus > Mus musculus. The sequence goes on along the minus strand of NC_000077.6, from coordinate 30,801,624 downwards.
ACTACACAAAGAAAGAAACCTTTCTAACATTAGAAACTGTTCCAAAAAGTAAGTCATTAAAGACTGCATAGCTAAGTGTTTCGTTCATTCTAAATGTAAGCACAGGAAGTTAATGATAACACTCCTGTAACTTGTTACCAACTCAAGGGTTTTAGAGTGTGATTTCATTCATATAAAAATCAATTCCAACCGATCTTCCACATAAGGCCTGTACCATGGAATTTATGCTCTTTATTCAGAAAAGGGTACAATCTCTCTAACCTGTGATATCTGTATAGTGACCTTTTGTGATTCTTGTAATCTCTCAAGATGAAGGGAACAATGTTTCTGTTTAAAAATAAAATAAAAGGTTAAGGCTAGATGCTAATAATTTTTAGAGGGAGTGAGTAATCACTACTTAAGTTCCAATTGTTGGGAATTTATAATACTAAACTGGTAACTCAAACTGTTCATGGTTTTAAAGTGATCTACAGAGTGATTAAGCTTTAGATGGAGTTTCTCACACCCCATTTTCTCTTAAAAATGGTAGTTCATTTACAAAAGGCAGCCATGGGTACACAATGCTTCAGGTTGAACCTAAGAGTCAGACAAATCTGAATTTGAAAATCAAGTCATTGTTCCTAAGAATATAGTATTACAGCTTAGTACTTTTTATCATGGCAAATACCTACCCTCTCATAAAGCTATTTTAAAATTAACTGAGATAATATATTGAAAGCTGTTGGGTAGCTCGGAATTATTTATTAGGCATCACAGCAAATATTAACAACTATTAATTCATGCTTTGCAAAAAGCATTGTACGTGCAACTTCACAGAAACAAAAACTTGTGCACCTTTTACTGCTACAGCAATTTTCCTGCCTATCAATCATGAATTTATGATTCAGGATATAATACCCAGATGAGAAATTTCTTTTCATCACCTTACTATTCTGTACAAAAGTGAATTCTTAAGCTCTTGTTCCAGTTTGAGCCTCATGTAAATTTTTCTCTACACTTCAATTTCCTCATGATGGCACTAATGCTCTCTGATTGTTCCAAGGCAGGACAAGAGAGTCAACCATTTCTGTTCCCAGTTACTAAAAAGTGAATTTCAAAGTCATGGAGGCTGTAACCTGACTCTCCTAGTTCTTTATAACTATCAAGATAAGATTAGCTTTTCTTTTATTTTAAAAAAATTTTAAAGAATCATTTATTTATTTTATGTGTATGAATGTTTTGTCTGCATGTATATGTGCATCACTACATGCCTGGTGACTATGGAAGTCAAAAGCTGGAGCTACATACAGATGGTTGTGAGTCACCATTGTAGGTACTAGGAATCAAATCCATGTCCTGTGGAAAAAGAGGCAGTGCTCTTAAACACTGAGTCATGCCCAAGATTCACTTGTAAACCCCCCCCAACACATGACACATTCAAAATAAAAATAATCCCAGAAATATTCATAGATTCAACTGAACTAAAATTTCTGTCAGACTAACTCTATTTGCTTTTTTTAACATATGAATTGGAAAACAACAATAATGGTGCATTCCTTCTTTCCCTGCCTTAAACTCCTAATTAAATAGTATTCTTTTTTCCCCTAACAATGTATTAAGTCAGTTTTACCTTCTTTCTAAATCTAAACAAACTCATCTTTAGCCAATCAAACATTTTTCATTACCCATCTTTCAAATCTCACACCACTCTGTTAAATGTCACTTTTACAGCCATTAAGATTACTTCATCAGTTACACAGAAGAGACACCATCATCACCATGGAGGCAATGGTAGCACTAACTTTTCATTAAAATTAAAGCATTTTTCTAAAATAAATGTTACTGTAATCACCCTTCCTCTCATGTAAATTTAGCATGATTACTTGAACAATCTGAACTATTCTATGTATGTCCCAGGCAGGGGACGGGATACCCAAGGAGGCCTGAAGAGGGCAGCAGATGCCCTAGAGCTGGAGTTACAGGTGCTAAAAGCCTAACTTGGATCTTCTGAAGAAACATATTCTTTTAATTGCTGAGCCCTTTCTCCTCATAATGTTCCTCAAATGCTGTTTTAGAAATCAATGCAATTCAGTGTTTACTGATGAAATAACTGGTGAAAATGACTTACTGACAGTTCATTGGGGGAATGACTTTCTTCATTTTATTAACTATTAAATTTTGGGTCCAGATCATTAATGAGTAATAAGAAACCCCAGAGTAGAATATGTTATTTCCATGTTGTAAACAGGTAAAGGTAAGAATAAAAGACTTATGTGATCATAAATTGCCCTTTGTAAACCAAGTGTATTGACACATGCAATTCCAGCCCTAGGGAAGCAGTAGCAGAGGAACTGTGAGTTTGAGGCCACTGAGCTATATATAGCAAGACCTGTAGTGGAAGGGGTTGATTCCCTAATTGGTTCTTGATTGTGTCAATAAAGGAGGGAAAAGTCACTTGCTGAATGAAGGGAAAAAAAGGTGGGATTTCCAGGTCCTAGGAGGAAGAGAAGGGACACAGAGAAAAAGGATTCAGACCAGGCTTTGGAGCAAGGGGGAAGCTACAGACATGTAGGTCTTGGGGCCCCTAGAGTTTGCAGTCTCCGCCTACACAATGAGTAGGGGCCAAGGAAGATGGAGGGAGCTAGTTTTAAAAAACGGCCAGCTGGCCCTTGCTGGAGCTGAGTGAGACCAGTGGTGACTGATCACAGAGCCTAGCCTGGAGAGTGGCAGGCAGAGCTCCTGGAAAGGCAGAAGTTTGATTTTTAAAAAATTGCACCCAAAAAGACCTGTCTCAAAAAACAAAAACAACAAAAGCAAATGACCCTTTGTTGAATCAATAGAGGAAGCCAGGCTAGGGTAGATATCAGTGGTACAACACTTACTTAGCAAGTCAAATCCCTGGGCTCAATTGCTAACAACCACAAATGGTAATGGGATAGAGATACACAGGTAATCAAAAACTAAGTACCAAGCCAGGTGTGGTGGCAGGACTGTTGGGAGCTGGAGGCCAGCCTAGGCTACACAACAAGACCCTAGTCCTTCCCCCTCAAAAAAAAAAAAAAAAAAAAAGTAAAAAAAAAAAAGTAAAGAAAGGAAAACAATTTTTTCCTACACGCATATACACTATGAAAAATAGTATGCATGGTAGCCTTAAAATATATAGAGGAAAAACACTTAAAAAGGAAAAATACTTAAAATGTCCTTTTACAAGAACATTAAGTTGTGACAAGACATGAATAGGAAACAGGAGTCAAAAATACAATTTTGTATTTTGTACTAAATTAAAAACTCTACTAGGTCAGGTGAGGTGGTGCATTCCTTTGTCCCAGTACCCAGGAGGCAGAGGCAGACATTTCTCTGAGTTCAAAGCCAGCCTGGTCTGCATAGTGAGTTCTAGTACAGACAGGACAACATGGAGGCCTTGTTTTAAAACAAACAAAAAACCTAAAAACTTCTTTCAATTACCAACAGTCTCAGTACTTGAAGTCTGAGATGGAAGGGAAGAGAAGGAAGAGAGGGTAAATGTTTTGATTATCTTTGCTCTAAACAGAACCAAGTTTTAAGGTAGAATGAAATACATGGCACTCTGGGGCTGGTGAGATGGCTCAGTGGGTAAGAGCATCCGACTGCTCTTCTGAAGGTCCAGAGTTCAAATCCCAGCAACCACATGGTGGCTCACAACCATCTGTAACGAGATCTGACTCCCTCTTCTGGAGTGTCTGAAGACAGCTACAGTATACTTACATATAATAAATAAATCTTTAAGAAAAAAAAAAAAAGAAATACATGGCACTCTAAGCAGTGGTTTCCATAAGAACAGAATACACCAGGCACACAGAATTGAAGAGCTGAAAGACAAACACTTAACAAATGAAGCACTTCTGATTTTAAAAAACCATCTAAAAATAGTACAAGAACAGGCTGTCAAATGACAAAGCTGTTTCAAATATGTCAAAATGCATCTAAGAAAGAACTAATATATCAAAGAACTAAAATATCAAATCTAAGAGAGCAAGTCATAAAATGGCTCCTTATAAGTGAAAGGATGTTAAGAAATAAAATGTTGGTAAGACCCAACAACCTTATTCTTGACTATAAAAGCTTGCAACATCACCATGCCAAAACAATGTTAAGCAGAAAAGCAGTAACTATCCAAACAGTCCCCTTGCAGAAATTCAGCAGAACAATGAAGTGCTGGGAAGAACAGGGCGGTCCCAGGACTACTGCAAGCACTGCTGTGTGACTCACTGGCTTCTCTACCATTTCTGCTCAAGAGCCAATAGCAGTAGTCTTCAATTCAAGGGAAGCAGAAGCGAGTTAGGCCAAGAAATATTTAAGTATTTCAAAACTGAATTTATAAATTTAATATTATTCCTTTGTTTAGGACACAGATGTCTCCCCAGTGCTGAGATAAAAGCTGTGTAATGTACACCCAGCTTTTCAAAACTGAATTTCTTGAAGAGAAACAAAGTAACAATCAATTTACTTAACAATGTAGTCCCTGAAAAGACAGGTACACAATACTATGTATCAATCACTGTAGGTTAGTGGATCCATATAGTTAGACTTTCTGAGAGCACCAATTTTAGTCTGAAGCATATATGAAGAAAAAAAACCTAGTACAGATAGGAATATGTAAAACAAAACAAAACACCTTATAAATATCCACAAAATACTTCATATACTTTATCTCAGAGTACTGGGAACACGGAAGGGTGTATTAAGTGAAAAGACCTAACACGGGGAAAAAGCTCATGTCCTAGAAAGATCTGTTCTTACAGAATCAAAAAATAGGGAAAAAGGCATGATTAATCAAAGCAGAAGACCATTGGGGTGGTGGCATATGCCTTCAATTCTGGGGAAGCAGAGACAGGTGAAATACTGTGAGTCTTTGAGACACACAGGGAAAACAGGATGGGCTGGAAGGTAGGTATAGCTGGGTATATCTGTGTGTAAGTGTTGGCAGGGCAGACTATTTGAACCTAGTGTTTCACACATGCTAAGCATGTGCTCCACCAGAACAAGCCCCAATCTCACAGGGTATTTTTAATGATGTTTTAAAAAGATTTATTTTTATTAGTTTTAAATTATGTGCATGTGTGGGTGTAGGGATGGGCACATGCAGGGATGGGCAGGTGCCTATGGAGGGCACACACATCCAATATCCCTGGAGATGGAGTGACAGTAGGTCACTGTGAGTGGTCCAAAAGGATGCTGGGAACTGGGGAACCAAATTTAGGTTCTCTGCAAAGAGCAAAATGCTGAGCCATTTCTCTAGTAACCATAGGGCACTTTCAAAGAATAATGATTGAGGAGAACCTAAACAACCTTAGTGGCCAAAAGCTAGGTACATAAAATATCTTATAATTTGTGAACTATCCCAAAATAACAACAACAACAACAACAAAGTATGAAGCTAGGTATGGTGACACACTTCTATAATCCCAGCACTAAGAAATATGTTTAAAGCAACTGGTTTCTTTTTTACTCTTGAATATCTAGTGGAACATCTGAAAGTCTTAAAAATGTGTTGTTGTTTTTAAAGACAGGTTTTTGCTTTGTATCCCTGGATAGCTTTCTACATACTATATAACCCAAGCTGACCTCAAACTCATGGCAAACCTCTTGCTTCAGCCTCTTGATGCTAGAGTTAGATGCATGAACGATCTCACTCAGATTATTACAACCAAATCATTAAACTGGCAGTTGGTAGAGATACAGAATCATGCCAGGCTGAGGATGAAGTTTAGTTGGTACAAGCACCTGACCAGCAGGCACAAGGCCCTAGGTTCAGTCTCCAGCAATTCTCACACACCCTGGTACACAAGCTTCATGTTGCTGTCATTCTTCTACAACATGGCTTGAAACACAGCAACACAGAACAGCACTAGAGAAATGGGGGCAAAAGATCTAGAGTTCAAGGCTAGTCTTGGTTCTGGAGTGCATCTGAAACCTTATCTCGAAAACACATTAGACAAGGATGATGTTTTTTCTTTCTTTTCTTTCTTTTCTTTTTCCTTTCTTTTCTTTTTTGCTATTGTTGAGACAGGGTCTCTAGGTAACCTTGGCTTCCTAGAACTCATGTAAACCAGACTGGCCTTGATCTAACAGAGATCTGCCTACCACACCGAGCTATGTATTATTCTTTGAGCACCGAATTCCAGATCTCATTTTTACTGATACTCTTCCCAGAAGTCTACTGTACACATTCCCTGTGGCTTTACATTATTTCCTCTCACTAGTCATTCTTTTGCCTCTATGTAATACATCTGTTATATTCTTTCTCCTAAGCCCTAATATGTATTTCAATATGTGTTTCCTTTTCTTATGACTTCATTTCTTTATTTGTATTTGTTTTGTTTTTTGAGATAGATTCTCAATATATAGTTCAACTTTCCTGAAACTATGTTGACCAGGCTAGCCTCTAACTCACAGAGATCCACCTGCCTCAGCCTCCTGAGTGCTGGGATTAAGAGTGTGCATCATCATGCTTGGTTTTATATATTTTATTTTATGAGTGTTTGGTCTACAGTATATGTGTGCATAGTGCCCAAAGAGGCCAGAAGAGGGTCATATTCCCCAAAGGCAGTTGTAAAACATTGTGAACTGCCATGTGGAATCAAATTCAAGTCTTCTGTAGGAGCAGTCAGTGATCTTAACTACCTTGCCATCTTTCCTGTCCTTATATTTGTTTGCATAAAATGTTTGATCTTTTCTTTTTACAATCCAAACAAATTTATGTTAAATAGGTCTGGTTTTGTTTTGTTTTGTTGGGTTTTTGTTCGGATTTCTCTGTGTAGTCTTGGCTATCCTGATCTAACTTTGTAGATTTACAGAGACCCACCTGCCTCTGCCTCCAGAATACTGGGATTAAAGGTGTGTAGCACCATGCCTAGCTTAAGGTAATTTTGTTTTAATGACATCTGCGTGTTTGAAACTGTTTTATAATAATTCTCTTTTAAAGTTAAAGTGGTACTTATATATTAATGATTTTAAGGTTATTATTCTTGTGGATGTGTGCATGATGTGGGAGTAGGATATGCACCATGAGTGCATGAAGAGGTCACAGACACTCTGTGGAGTCAGTTCAATTGTTCCAGACATTAGACCTTCGGAACAAGCACCTTTCCCTGCTGACCCAAGTGGCCTCCCCAAAAGTACTGTTTGTATGTATTTATTTTTGTCACTGAGTATAGAGAATGAATATGGATGGTATTTAGTACTAGAAATTGAGCCGGGGGCCTTGCAAATGCTAAGCACACTTTCAATAAGAAATTATACTCTTATCCTTTTTTGGTTTGGTTTGCTTGCTCTCTTAAACTTTTCTGTAACCTTCCCTTAGTTGTCTAGGTACTGTATTAGTCACAGTATACTTGTTTTTTCTGTGTCAATTTTGTTTTGTTTTACAGGATTTTGTTTTATGTGCACTGGTGTTTTACCTGCATATATGTCTGTGTGAGGGTGTCGAATTCCCTGGAGCTGGAGCTATAGTCATTTGTCAGCTGCCATGTGGGTGCTGGGAATTGAACTCAGGTCCTCTGGAAGAGCAGACAGTGCTCTTAACCACTGAGCCATCTTCCCAGCCCTTATCAAGAATTTTTAAGAAGTCTATTTGTACACAGTACCGTTCAGTTTCATATGAATTTCAGTTTGCCCATGGTTGGAAGTTTCCTAATTGTAAGATAAGAAACCTCAAGGACAACATGATTCATGACTACATATACCACTTGCCCAAAATCCAACTAAGGGCTAAGTTCACAACTGCCTGTAATCATTTTTCACTGCTCCATTTATACACTTTCATTCTTCACCACTAAATCTATAATCTAAAAACCTTTAAAAAATCTGCCATTTGCAGTCACATGCAAGAAGTTCAGACTGTTGACCTAGGCCTTAGATTTGAGGCAATATCAACATGTCTAAGAAAGTGAAAGAAATCACACCAGTGTTTAAAATTTTGACTTATGAAAGAGAAAAGTTAATACAGACACATAAACAATGTTCTTCAGGAAATCAGTAAATAAGTGATCTCACTTGGGGTTGTAACTGAAAACAGTTAATAAAACCTAAAGAACAAGTGGCGTATTTATGCCAACAATCCCAGTACTTAGATGCAGAGGCAACTGGATTATAAGGCCAAGGCTAGTCTGGGCTACCAAGAATCTGAAGCTTAGCTACCTAACAAGAGCTTGCTTTTAAGAATTAACTTTTAAGCCAGATGGTGGTGCCGCACACCTCTGATCACAGCACCTGACAGGCAGAGGCAGGCAGATCTCTGTGAGTAGAATATAGCCCAGTCTACAGAAGTAGTTCCAGGATAGCCAAGGCTACATGAAGAAACCCTGTCTTAAAAAAAAAAAACCAAAAAACAAATAATTTTTAATTTCTAAAAAGTAAACTTTAATTACATATCTTAAGCCAAATTTGCAAAGAGCATGGATACTAAAACATTGGAGGAAAAGTAATCACAGTAGACAAAACCATGTACGTGAAGATGATACTTAGTCTGCGATGACTGCCTAGCAGCACAGAGTGACAAATGATCATGTTATACTTTGCACATTTAAAATAAATACAACAAAAATTTTCAACATTAGGTCTTCAATAATCATGATGTACATGCAAGGAACCAATAATCAGCAAGACAGCCATAGTTCTAAATGTTACAAGGAAATGACAAAAACCAAGGACTGGCATTTGAACAGCTTCTATCCTAAGTGTAGTTAATTAGTAACACCGAGACTTTGTCCGGGCATGTGAAGACGCAGCACTTGGAGGACGAGCAGAGGACCACTCATGCATGTTTGTTCTGTATGGGGTGGACGGACCCACCATTCCTCTACTTGTGTAGAGTGCCCTGGGAAAGACGGAAGGCCCTTACTTAAAACATTTACATTACTTAATGAAGTAAAGTACATAAAATGCCAGTTTGGCGTGTGGGGATTGTTTTGTGGAATGATGGCTCAGTGATTAAGAGCATTTGCATCTCTTACAGATGACCCACGTTCAATTCCTAGAACCCACACGGCGGCTTACAACCACCTGCAGCTGCTCCAATTCCAAGACTCAATGCATTCTGCTGTCCTCCAAAGTAGGCTAAACACATGTAGTGCACATGAACTCACACAATCACACACAAATGAAAAAAAGTAACTTTTTAAGAAGAAAAAAAGAATGGCAGATATCCACTGCATCTAATAACAAAAGAATGACTGAAGTATGGTAAGGATGACTGTTGAGATGTCTCAGTGAAAAAGCTTTGAAAAAAAATACAGAATCAAATAGCTTCAAAAGGGTAAAAGTCAAAGTCAAGTTACATAGAAATGAGCACAGTAAAATATGAATTTGCACTGGGCACAGTAGTATCACTAGGGAGGCAAAGGTAGGAGAATCTTGGTGAGTTTAAGGACAACCTGGTCTACATACATGGTGGGTTCCAGAACAGCCAGAGTTATGGCAAGAGAGCTTGTCTCAGACAATAAATAAATAAATAATAAACAAACAAAACAAGGGCAAAGCATTTGCTTACTTAACCCATTATTTCCCCATTGTATTCACTCTCCTAAAGCACAGGGGCCAGGCCTCAAAGAAGCACTTTAATACTTACTTAGGAAATGAATTTAATCTCAGGTGCTCTGTCTTGGAATATAATATTCTTTCTACCAAGTCATAAAGTGGTCTCCAAGGTAACTCTAAATCATCTCTTGAAAGAAGTTCCTTTTTTCTAATTAAAAAAAGAAAAGAAATATATGCAAACATTTATACAGATGCATGGTTACCGAGTATATACACAAAGAGGACAGGTAATCACAGTGTGGGTGTTTTGCCTGTCACTGGTAGAATGAGCACTAAGGAAAAACTTGTGCTTCTCAACACCAAGCACAATTAATTTAAAAAAGCATTTAAACTTGTGCCACCATTACTGGAGAGGAATTTCATACTTTTACATTTTTTGAGGATTTATTTCTGTGTGTGAGAGTTTTGCCTGTGTGTGTGTGTATGTACACACTATGCACACCTGGTACTCTCAACAATCAAAGAAGGCAAGGGATAGCCTAGACATGGAATTATGGATAACTGTGATCTGGCATGTGGATTCTGGGTCCTTTGCTAGAGCACTAAATGTTATCTCTCTGGCGCTCAAGTTTCCTGTTTTGGTACACCATATGTGTAGTTTCTACCCTTTGCTGGGTACAAGAATAGTTTATACCCCATGGAGCAAACAATAAGCATATATAAAAACCTAACCACCTATAATTGAACATGTACAACTAAAAGCTTCACAGAGAAAATAAATTTTTAAATCAAAACATACAGTTAAACTATGGGAAACTATTCTCAAAACTGATTCTCATTCACTAACACTTAAAAAAAAAACAAAATCTCTCCAGGAATAACAGAAAATAGACTTACTTTAACAAGTTGATCAAGAGACGGGCAAATCCCTGCATCATGCTGATTTCTAGTTTTGGAATTGATACCAGCTCATACAGTAACTTAATAAAAAGAACATGATCTTCTTTGCTAAATTTTCTCCCATAAAGTCGGATATAACTGCAAAAGGAAAACAAAGCTGTTAAAAATTAATCTATTCAATCGTGTTCCTTACTATGTTGTCCATACTAACTAAGCTGATGTTCCATGGTATAATAAATGGGAAAACACACACACACACACACACACACACACACACACGATAAAATCCATCCATTGTGCTCAGCCTATTTTAAAAAAATCAAATAAATAAGTGTAAAAATTTATAAAGAAAATCCTGTAATGTGCTATATATAACATGGACAACCTGCCAGACATGGTAGTGCATATCTACAATACCAGCACTCGGGAAGTGATAAAAGAGGATCAGGAGTTCAAGGCCAGTTTGGATTACATGAGACCCTTCAAAAAAGAACTCCTCAGTGTGAAATGTCAAGAAAGTAAATTTATAATGTACAGATTTAAAAGAAAAAAGGAAAAAAAAAGCCTATCATGAATGTGATGGACCTTAACTTCTAAATACTACTAAGAATTTTATATTTATACAAAATAATTATTCTGTACTTTAATCAACATATTATCAAGCATTTAATAATAAAGCCAAATTAGAACACTGTTGTCTTATCAGATCACATCCCCAGCATTGGAAGTAAATTTAAGGCCTGACACATTCTACCACTAAGCTGTATCTCCAATACCCCTACCATTTGTGGTACCCCCATAATCCCAGCAGTAAAAGGATAGGTAATATTAAAAGTTCATACCCAGTCTGATTTACACAGTGGGTTTCAGACCAGTCAAGGCTGCATAGTGATACCCACTCTCCAAAGAACTAAATAAAAATAAACTGACAGTTTATCTCAAAAGTATATTCAATTTTTAACTTAGAAAAAGCTTTGGCAATAAGCAAGCTTAAGACTAATAATGAGTGTTCACATCTCTTGCTCCCTCCTTTAGGCAGGGTCCCACTATATAGCCCTAGCTGGCCTGGAACTCACCATGTAGATCAGACTGGCTTCAAACTCACAAGAGATTCACTAAATGAGTCAGTTATGTTCTAAGTTGTTTGGGGTTTTTTTTTTAATTTATTTATTTTATGTATATGAGTACACTGTCACTGTTTTCAGACACACCAGAAGAGGGCAATGCATCCCATTACAGATGGTTGTGAGCCACCATGTGGTTGCTGGGAATTGAACTCAGGACCTCTGGAAAAGCAGTCAGTGCTCTTAACTGCTGATCTTTCCAGCCCCATGTTCTAAGTTCTAATAACTGTGCATAAGAGATCCACAAAACAATAATGTCTCTCACCTAAAAGCCCCTTGATTAAGAACAGATACTCCCTGAGATGCTGGTAGCTGCTGTTCATGTAAGATAAATGAGGAAACAGACTGACTGCCTCCATCTTAGGCTTCGAATCCATCCAAAGATGATCAAGGTTCATCCTATTTCTGATTAAGCCTCTGTTTCTCAAGGATTGGGCTATGCCCCAGCTGCAACCTCAACTACAAATGGTTCTGGTATTGCCTATTCCAGAAATGGCAATCATCATTGTTTTAAAAAATTGTTTATAACCATTTTGCAACCTTAGCCTTGTTTCTAAGGAGTTGTTATGGCTACCTTATTATGATACCTTACAACTATGTCTTGTTTCAAGTGCTTGATATGCTTAGGTTCTGTTCCTATAGCCCTGCCTATCCCTCCATACATCACTCAGCAATTCCCCCAGTTGGAAACCCACTTGCATCCAATGTTTACCTCTCAAACCCCACCTTGGGGTTGGAGGGCAGCCCATGTACACAAATAAAAAACCTTGTTCTAAATTAATTGATTGCTTTAATTAATATGGCGGTAATGATTCAGTGGTCTTTCTCCTCCTAGCTTTGGGATTAACATAACAAGCCACATTTCCATTTCCCTTAAACAAGTTTGGTTGACCCAAATGCATACCTAGACAAGCAGGAAGTACATCAAGATACGTGCTTATCCCAACTGGATGAAGGCAGAAGACACAAAGCTTTGTTTGCCTTTATACGCAAGCACCTGGTCAACATGGCTCATGGAACTCAGCTCTCTTTTTAGAAACTCCAGCCCTGCCTCACAGTGGCATGCCTCCATTTTCTCCATGACTTTTTTATATTTTTAAAACCAATATCACCTGGGAGACTCTTATATTACAAACTTTGGCTGCCAGCACAAGGTATATTCTTATATATGAACACATGAAGGTACCATTTTAATACGTTATTAAACAAGCACCAGTTTTAAGTCCTCTTTCATAAACCTTTTCAGGACAGGAATTATCATAAAAATCCATCCTAGTCCAAAATATCCTGGAGACGTGTTGTTGCCTCCTTCATTGGTTTATACCAGGTTGCATGCAGTGAGAATTTTGGAATTTTGGTTTCTTTAAAAACACAACAATATTCTAAGAATATGTTTTCATTTGGGGGCTGCAATAAACTGACCATAGCAGCTGACTATGTCTTATGCACTAGAGGACGTGGTTTTGCCAGCTGCAGATAGTTTCTGTGATTATGTAATATTTGGAATTCTGGGAATTTTTCAGAGGCAATATAAATGCTAGGACCCAGAAAGGTGGGGTTGGTGGTAGTTGTTGTTTGTTAGTTGTCAGGCTCAAAGAAGAAACAAGAAGAAAAAACTAGATTCAAGGACCTCTTTCTTTCTCTCTGCCTTCTATCCTTTCTCTCCTATCTAGTGATAGATGTTAAACTAGGAGGATAGTCTTTTTAAGCTTTCACCTTTCTTACTCTCATCTCTAGCCCTCCTTCTCTCCCTTCCCTCCTCTCTCCATGTGGCCATGGCCAACCTCTCTCTCTTTCTACCTTCTCTCTTTCCCCCTCCTTTTTATAATAAAGCTCTAAAACCATTAAAAAGGAAAAAAAAAAAGCCCTAGGAGGATAAAGATGGGAAAAAAGAACCACAAAATGGCTAAATCAGGCTAAAACATGTGGTCACCTTTAACCTAGATGGTGGTGAAGTCACATGACATTCATACTCTCCAACCTTAGTAAAGATGGCTATCAGCCAAATGGCTGCCACCATCCTGATAGGGGGACAACACTAAGATGGCAGCAAACCACAGGTTGCTTATATCAAAAGATGGAATCACAGCACATGATTCCTTTAAGATTACCTATGCATATCAATCCCATGCTATCCCATGCTGTGGTTTTTCAATTAACTTTTTTGTAGATTCTTTTGTTTTTTAAAGCTGTTCTGCTTTTCTCCCTTTTCCCTTTTAAAGAGTCGGGTAGCTTGACTGACACAGGAGATAGTGAAAATTTTAATAAAATATGCTTGGATCTAGAGAAGGGAGAACCTTAATCCAACTCTAGAGCCAGAAGCGTGCCAGGGAGTAACGTCTTACCTCTTGCCCTGGACAGCTCATGGCCATTTTCTAAGAACCCTAGAATAGACCTGGCCAGAGTTCATCATCCTGGCTAGTATTTAATTAAAACTTGCTTGAAATTTAGATCAAAATTGAGATAGTGGTCTGATTCTCACCTGGTAAGATTAACACAACCTACCTCTGCCCAAGTGCCAGGATTAAAGGTGTGAAACACCACATCCAGCCAAGGGGTTCCTTCCTTGATATATTTAAGGAATAAGAACGAATTCAAAATTTATCTCCAACAAATTACTAGATATGTAAAGTCCTAAACCACGTTGAGGATCGCTGGTAGACTTAAAATACTTACATTAAAAGAGAGAGAGAGAGAGAGAGAGAGAGAAAGAGAGAGAGAGAGAGAATTATTACTCCCAAGGCCTAAAATAGAATTAAACTTATGCCTACTTCTCAAATTTTCTAACTTCCAGAAAGACCAAAAAATTCTTAATCTATTCAGAACATTTCCTTTTGGCCAAGCTGGTTTACATAGTGAGTTCCAGAACAGCCAAGAAAACATAGTGAGACCCTGTCTCAAAAAAGGAAAAAAAAAATGAATGAATGAATGAATGAATGAATGAATGAGAATATCTCTTTTTATTTTCTTAAGCTATCTTCAATGTATTTGGCTTTTCTTTATCATTTCCAGGTACAATATCATTGTACCCACTACCTTTGTACAGTCAGAATGTGTGTTAGAGAGGAAAGAGAAAATGGGGCCTGAGATTTCTTTTTTTGACTCTGCCTGTGAATGTTTCCTAATCATATAGTCCGTTCAAGCAAGTGGATACATGACAATAATGTATAAAGACTCTACAATCAGGCACGGTGACACACATAAGGAAAAGCCAAAGTTCTAGGTTTGTTGGACTTTGTTTCAACAAGAAAAAGTGTTAGACTTGAAAAGCCAACAACATGCTAAACAAGTTTCCAACTTCCTGAAGCCTCTTCCTCTTACTATAAACTTAGAAAATGAAACCTACAGTCATCTACATGCTACTAAAAATGAAAGCATACTATCCTTTAAAAAAAAAAAAAAAAAGGGACCGCTAGGCCTTGTGGCACACAGCTTTGATTCTAGCAGGCAGAGGCAAGCAGATCTCTTTGAGTTCAAGGCCAGCCTGGTCTACAAAGTAAGTCCTGGACATCCAGGGCTACATGGAGAAACTCTATGTTGAAAAACTAAAAGAATAAATCATCACTTATGTATACTAGAGATAAAAGAGGAATTCAAAATATCCCCCACTTTTGGTGACGGCTTCAGACCCTGCCAGGACTCGGGTGCCCAAGACCCTCCACATCTGCGTTCCCTGTATTAGAATACATAAAAACTGGAAGAACAGGTTCCAATAGACTGACAATACTGCTCTGCAACCCACTGCATTTACAACAGCAGACACACAAGAAAAACATGAAATTCAAGTTTTAATACTACATGAAGAAACCAAGGAGAAGGCTTCCTCAAAGGTCTAAAGTTGGTGAAAAGCTAACGATTTTAAGGGACTTACTCAGAAATCTATTTCCTTTACCCCACAATCCACAAGCAGTTCTTTCTCAGCCTTTCTCAAAATATTGTTCATTAAAGAAATCTTTCCAAAGTGCTGGAACACAGATTACGGGAAAAATTATATATATGAATGAGAGGATAATTCTGAGAACATGTCAGAAAACTCCAAGAAAACAAAATGAGAGACTTGTAATTTCTGTTCCTCTATAACATAAGTTGTTCTTGGGATATAATTCTAAGCCTCCCAAGAAGAGTAAATAGGAGTGTGTGGGACCGTGAAAGGAAGCCTGCTTTCTGGTTGAGCGAAGCTTACTCCAGAGATCCAGTAGAAAACTCTACAAGGATGGAACAGTGAGCCACATTCCCAGACATAGGCACCTGATACCACGGAGCCCCCAACTCCATAATCCTGTGACTATAATTCATGCAGACAATGTCCTAAGCTCCTGGCATTCTGGCTAGTCTCTACTCTCAGTTACCTAACAATAGTCAGGTATGCTCCTCCCCACAGCTACCTTGTAAGCAGGCAGCCCACTATAAAAGGGACTGCTTAGCCCCTCCTCTCTCTTAAGCTCTTACCTCATTCTCATCTCTAGCTCTCCTTCTACCAACCCCCTTTCCTCCTCCTTTCCAAGTGGCCACTGCCGGCCTCTCCTTTTTTACCTTCTCTCGTTTTCTCTGCCTTTCTGCAATAAAGCTCTAAAACCATAGACCATCTCTGCTCATCAAGACCTGCCATGCTTGAACAATGGAATAGGCCTTCCCCTAAAGAGCCTTGTCTATCCTCCCACCGGACCTGCACTCCAGCCACAGTCATCAGCCAACCCAAGCCACCTTAGCAGCCCAAGCCAACCGAAGCACCCTGAGCAAGCCAGACTCTTGTCCCCACGGTAAACTGTCAGGGCTCACCCCCTACCCTCCCTGGGCCAGAGTCCGTTTGAGAGCCTGTTCTCAGCTCTTCCTCGACATACAGGGACGTCTGGTATGTCTGAGACTGAGAACCAGTCCAGAGACCCCAGATTGCTCCCTCTTTACCCCCGAGGGCTGGGGTACCATGGCTTCCCACAGCCAGACCCCCACCTGTGTAGAGAGTGCTCGGCAGTCCCCCACATCTGCCCGCAAAGAGCACCGGACCGGAACTTTGGCGGGACTCTCCCACCCCCTTTATTTCCTGGAGCCCCCAGCCCGACAGGAGTGGATTTACTTCATCATTATTATTTAGATGATGATTCCAAACACAAGTTGTCCTTGACTGTATGTAGCCTAAACATGTGACCTTCGCTCATATGACCTTGTTCAACCTTCAAGATAGCCTCAGAATATAAACTGTCTGATGCTCTGAATAAAGTTGACTAGTACATGAGACTTTAGTGTGCCTCATTTTCAGGCTCCACTCTCCTAGGATAATGCCATCAACTAGAGTGGTAACACCAAAGAATACTTACCAAAAACAAAAAACAAACAAACAAACAAACAAATAACAAAAACTGAATTGTTTTTTAGAAAAGGTAAATGTAAGTTAGTAAAGTACTTGTTTAGGAGAAGGAAAGAGTTCAATCCCAGAATTCAAGCGTCTTAAAATAGGTGTAATAACGAACGCTCCCTGTAACGCCAGCACTGAGGAGGCTGAGACAGGCAGATTTCTTGGGATTACTGGCAGTTACACTTGCCTTCTGTTCCAGAGCAGTAAAAGACCCAATCTAAAGGAAACAATCAAAAAGTACGCGGTGCTTGAAGTCATACCACTAATAATATAGTGTCATTAAAAACTAAAAGTCCAACTTAATACTTGGAATACATATCTGACAAAGAATGAATATTCAAATTCAAAGTGTGGTTACTTTGCCCCTTCTTAGAATTGGGAACAAAACACCCATGGAAGGAGTTACAGAGACAAAGTTTGGAGCTGAGACAAAAGGATGGACCATCTAGAAACAGCCGCACCCAGGGATCCATCCCATAATCAGCCTCCAAACGCAGACACCATTGCATACTCCAGCAAGATTTTGCTGAAAGGACCCTGATATAGCTGTTTCTTGTGAGACTATGCCGGGGCCTGGCAAACACAGAAGTGGATGCTCATAGTCAGCTATTGGATGGAACACAGGGCCCCCATTGGAGGAGCTAGAGAAAGTACCCAAGGAGCTAAAGGAGTCGGCAACCCTATAGGTGGAACAACAATATGAACTAACCAGTACCCCCAGAGCTCGTGTCTCTAGCTGCATATGTAGCAGAAGATGGCCTCGTCGGCCATCATTGGAAAGAGAGGCCCCTTGGTCTTGCAAACTTTATATGCCCCAGTACAGGGGAATGCCAGGGCCAAGATGTGGGAGTGGATGGGTAGGAGAGGGGGGAAGGGAGGGGGGACTTTTGGCATAGCATTTGAAATGTAAAATAAGAAAATTCCTAATAAAAAATGAAAAAAAATTAAAAGTCCAACTTAAAATTTGGAATACATATCTGACAAATAATGAATATTCAAATTTCTCTCTCTCTCTCTCTCTCTCTCTCTCTCATACACACACACACACACCCCCTGCAAACTGTTAAGACAAAGACAATTTTTAAAAGTTCAAAGGGCAGGTACCTGTTGGGGATTGGTCCTAATGCTTTGATTTAATTGGGAATCTGCTTGTCCAAACACTGAAGGTCCCTGTCCCAAATTGGTTTTTGATAGATCAATAAAGATGTCAGTGGCTAATGACTGGGCAAAGGGAGATGGAGTGGAACCCTTAGATTTGCTCAGACCAAGACTCGGAAGAGGGGAGGAGAGAAAGAATCTCCTTGATTCTTAGGGAGACAGATCAGATTTAGAGCTGTGGAAGGAAAATCATCCAAAATGTAGTAAGAAGGAATGTGGCCCCCAAAAGAGGCAGCAAAATGTAGGGGCCCGCCCAGAAGGCACAGTGCAACAAAGGTAGATCATGGATTTTCAGAGTGTTGAGTTAGGAGTACTGGAGAAAAATCTATGGTAGTCAGGTGGAGGATTAGAACTGCCTGGCCTTTGAGTTAGCCAAGGCATTTCAAAAATAATCTAATGTGTGTGTCTTTCATCCACAGATCCAAAGAGTTCCTGGGCACCCGTGTGCAACCAGCCAGGAGCACAAAGCAGTGTAGCTAAACTCATCACTACAGGTACCTTTCAAAAGAGACCATTCAGATGACTACCAAGCAGATATTTGACATCATTATTCTCAGTAAGATAGTAAGAATCATTATTAAGCAGTAAAAGCGGGGCTGGAGAGATGGCTCAACAGTCAAGAGCACCCGACTGTTCTTCCAGAGGTCCTGAGTTCAATTCCCAGCAACCACATGGTGGCTCACAACCATCTGTAATGGGATCTGATGCCTCTTCTGGTGTGTCTGAGGACAGCAACAGTGTACTCATGTGCATTAGATAGATAGATAGATAGATAGATAGATAGATAGACAGATAGATAGATAAATAGATAAATAAATTTTTAAAAAGCAGTAAAAGCACACTAAACACCCCAACCTCTACTCTGAACTCTCCAACCCAGAGGCTGGGCTGCCATTCACCCAGAGGCTCTTCCCAGAATAAATCGGATATTTTGGTTACCTGCTCCTTTTTGTACCTTTGACCTCCTAACTGCTATATTTGGTTGCACTCCCCCTCTCTCCATATGGTTCAGGGTCATGACTATCTTGGACTCTCTCAGATGGGCCTGCCTCTCACTAGGTCTTCCTTATATCTACAATAAACTTTTCTCCTCCACCATACCTAGGAACAGTCATGTCCCTTTCTTTCCTTTTTATTTTCATTCATGAGCTACAGAAGACCTTGTCCAAATTACAAAGAACCACCAAACAGCCAAGAATGCCTATTATGATTTCATTTTAAAGAATAAGTGATGTTAATCTATGGTATCAAAAGTGATATGATAGGACTTAGTTGGTGGAGGTCTTGCATAGCATACTTGAGGCTTGGGTTCCACCGCAGCATGAGATAAAACTGGATGTACAGCACTCACCAAAACTCCAGCACCTGGAGGTGGAGACCAGAAGAATAGAAATCCAATGCCATCCTGATCTATATCAGGCTAGCCTGGTCTATATGCCATCCTGATCTATATCAGGCTAGCCTGGGCCACATGAAACCATCCCAAATCTCAAAAGCTAAAATAAAATAAACTCAACACAAAAAGAGACATGGATAAAATGAGAAGAGGAACACACAGTACAGGTCAATCTTTAGGGGAGAAATACAGTGGAAGGATCTCTGCAGCAGAGTCATGGAGCTGTTTACAATGTTTATTTTTAAGAAGCATTTTAGATTTAAGTTTGTCAAAACTACTGGGACTACTAAATTGTAATAAGCCCTGTGGGGCTGGAGAAATGACTCAGCAAAGTAATTTGTCAGAGCACCTGAGTTTGGTTACTTGCATCTATGTCAGCCGCTCACAACTGCCTCTGACTCTGGCCCCAAGGGAGTCCTGTGCCCTCTCTGTAAGCATCTGTGTGCATGTGCACATATGCATGCATAGCCAACATAAATACACTTAATTAAAAATAAATCTTAAAAAAACCAAGAAATTGGATTCTAAAAATGGAAGTAAAGACTAGCAACCATCATTTTAATTCAACTTGAAACTTTCACATTAAGTTTTCAGTAGGACTAAAAATAAGTGCTATCTCAAAATACTTAAAAATCTTAGTAATTATTATTAAACTTTTGAATAGACCATTCCTTAACCAAGCCAGAACATACAAATGACAAACCATGTTTCATCCTCCCACAGTAAAAAAGACAAGACAACATCAAAGTATTTCCAGCTTTTTCCCCCTCACATCTTCACAGTATGTCACCAAATACTTTTAGATTTTTAATCTCAGAAAAACCTGGTACACCAAGAACAGTAATAAGTTAATAAAACAAAATGATGTCATCAAATGTTTTTATTACAAGGAATTTTAAAGTTAATATATGTATTTATTAATATATATATTTACTAGTGATACATATATATATATATATATATATATATATATATATATATATATGTATCACTAGTAAAATAAAACCACGAATCAGAGAAGCTAGAGCCCAGAGAGGCTTCCAATTCATTAAGAAGCCAATGATGAGGTTGCACTTCTGATCCTCCTGCCTCCAATGCCAGAATTAGAGAAGTTCACCACGACCAGTTTTGGGGTGTCAGGGCTTCCCATGTGCCAGGCAAGCAATTCACCAATTAAACCATATCCCCAAACCCAATTACTAGACTATAAAGTTCTAATTATTGTCACCAATAAAGCAACATTGAACACATTCTGACTCCAAGGACTCCTCTAAATCATATTATTCCCTGATTTGCTCCTGAAAATGTCCTGGCTTACAGTTTATATTATCATTAAACCATTAATTTAATTTGAAGGGGGAGGGGCAATGTTATTTCAAAAAAGTAAAACTATTTATAACTGGGCCAGCAAGATGGGTGATGAAGACAATCCTCTGGGACCCAAATAGAAGAAGGGAAAAATTCTCTTACAAGTTGTCCTCTGATTTGCTCCCACCCCAAACTACCCCCCACCCCTGCTGCCAGACACACACACACACACACACTGACCTTTTGTTTTTTATATCTGAAATCTTATCAGGTGATAGTTTTCATCTGTAATTCCAGCAATTCAGAGGTTAGGGTAGAAGAACTGTCATTCATTTGAGTTCTACTTGACTGCATAGTGACTTCTGAGCCCAGTCTGGGATAAAATTAAGACTGTCTCAAAAAACAAACAAATCTATCAATAGCTCCTAAATAAGAGACCTGGCATGGTGGCACAAGCTTATAAATTCAGCAGCGCTGGCACTTGGAAAGATGAGACAGGAGCATTTGAGATCACAGCTAGTCTGGGCTACATAGCAAGAATGGAAATCTCTTCTGAAAAAAAAAGCCTTCAAACTAACAATAAAATTGGGTCACATTAAACAAACTGGTTCTAAAAGACAGCTTCCAATATACTACTCAGCAAAATTGGCCTTAATACTACTATTCTTTTCTAGTTAGTTCTCTCTTGAACTATGGATAAAGGAAAGATCTTCTTCCAACTAGCCAAGGATGAGTGCTGGGATTGCAGACATGTACTGTGATGGCCTGTTTTATTTTGCTCTGGAGCAAGAACTAAAAATTTTGTGCATTCTAAACAAGCACTCTAAAAAAATTTACAGGAAACAATTTCTTGAATGTTTTGTTGAATGTTATTTATGTGCTAGAAATGCACCAGGCAATGGAAACTTAAGAATAAATAACAAACAGCCTTGAGGCATACTGCATCAAAAGTTAACCATTTCAGTTTGATGCTCCTGAGTATAAATTTAATATTTATATGGCTCATTTACTCATTCACTTCTATTTCCCCACATTAAAATTCCCCAAATTAAAAGACATTTTCTAAAATCTGCTTTACTGAATTAAATTCTACCTTAAGACTTAGTCAAGAAGCCTTCTTTCTTTTGCACAGACATATAGCTAATAATAAAAGGATCTCTGTGGTCTTCGGGAAATTTGGCTGTCAGAAAGTTTCTGTAACTAGCTAGACATGGTGCTACACACCTATACTCTTAGCCCTTAGAAGGCTGAGGCAGTTTCTGTGACTTCAAACCCAGCCTGGATTACATCAGGAGATCCTGCCCACAAAATAAAATAAAACAAGTTTGGGCTGAGGAGATGGCTTAGTGGCTAAGAATGCCTGCTAAGCAACCTCAAGGACCTGAGTTCAAATCTCTAGCACCCACATTAAAACAAAACAAAACACACACAACACAACAAACAAAACAGAAAAATACGGCATGACCAAATATTAAGTTACCACTGAAGAGTGAGGGGCACAGTTAAAGGAGGACAACTGCAGAATCCCTGGGGCTTGCTGTCTGCCAGCCTAGCTCCAGATTCAGTGAGAAACTTTTTAAGAAAAGAAGGCAGAAAGTAATAGAGTATGCAGACACCCTCCTCTGGCCTCACACACACACACACTTTTATGTGTGCTAAGCTTGGCAGCCCCTGACTGTTATATTACCCTGTTAATAGAAATCTTGGAAGCTCACTGATTAGACAGTCTAGGTGAGCTCAAGATGCACTTAGAAAATAAAGTGGACAACAACAAAGGAAGACAGGCAGTGGTGGTGCACACCTTTAATCCCAGCACTTGGGAGGCAGAGGTAGAGAGGTAGGAGGATTTCTGAATTCTATGCCAGCCTGGTCTACAAAGTGAGTTCCAGGACAGCCAGGGCTATACAGAGAAACCCCATGTCAAAAAAACTAAAAAAAAAAAAAAAAAAAAAAAAAGAAAAGAAAAAAAAGAAAGAAAGAAAGAAAGAAAAGAAAAAGAAAAAGATACCAGAAACAATCTACAACCTCCACATTATTTCTTATATTCTTGTAGCTCAATCAGTAATTGCTGACTCTATGAGCTGAGAACAAAGCAAAATGAACAAATAAACAAACAAACAACATGCCATGCCAGTAGCAAAGAAGCTGTGAGCTTGGGACTGATTAGTGCCCTGTCGGTCATCACTGTCTACAAGATTCCAAGACAGCACTTGCCTCATCACAGAAAACAACATGCTGGTACTGAAGGGAAAGATCCGAGGCTCCCTCACCACTAAGAGGAGACAACAGACACTGTAGGCTGATGTGCACAGCAGCATCACAGAAGTCCTTAGCCCCAGAGCCAAACCTTATAGCCCATGTTTGCTTGTTTGGTGAGTTCCTAATTAACATAATTCCCCAATTCAACAGCCCAGGCTGGCCTTCAAGTTTCTATACATCCCAACCTATTCTCAAACTACCTAAAACCACCATACCCAGAGAACTTCTTTCTACTTAATTTCTTTCTCTTTTTCTCTTTCTTCCTTTGGAAATATGGTTTCTCTGTGCAGCTCTGACTGTCCTCCCATAGACCAGGCTGACTTTGAACTCAAAGATCCTCTCTTTGCTTCCCAAGTGCTGAGATTAAAGGTGTGTGCCACCAGGCCTAATTTCTTTCTTTTTTTCTTTTACCTGTTTAATCGATTCTTTGGGTGTTTCACATCATGCTCACTACTCAGTCCCACTTATCTTCCTGTCCTCTTATAACCACACTTCTCCCTTGCAACCTCCCCACCAAAATAAAACACGCACACAACTACAACAAAAACAAAGCATGGAAAACATATTATGTAAGCTGTAGTATGTCACAGTATGTCCCACAATATATTCCTCTGTCCTCACATCTTCACTTGCAAATGTTGATTGTAGTGAGTCACTGGTCTGGTTTGAGACTATGGCTTCTGTGATGCCCTCAATACTGGATCCTGATCAAGACTCCTCTCAGTTATCCAATTATTACCCTGTGCCACGAAGATTCTGCCCTTTCCACATCTCAACCATTCGCAGATGATAGATTTTTGGGTGGGCCAATTCAGAGTACTGGATGTGGGCCTGGGTGGTAGCTGAGCTAGTCAAGACTGCTGGCTTTCCCTTATCTGCACCACCACGACAAGTACTCTAACACTGCTCTGGCTAGGTCACCCAATGGGGACATCGGCAGGAAGCAGGGACAGCTCTCCTGTTCTCATGGCAGGTCACCTGCACCCACACTTCCAGAGCCAGCCCCACTGGGCTACCTAGTCAAGGAGCAGGGCCCACTCTCCCAAATGATGAAGCCTATGAGGGGCTGAGTCAGCTCTCCCATGCTCACTTTGCTCCCCTCCATAAAAGCCAGATCTACTGTGCTGCCCAGTAGAAGTATAGGGCCCACTCTCCTGTGTGTTATAGCCAATGAGGGGGCAGAACTACCTCTCTCAATCTCATGACCCTCTGGGTCAGCTCTCCCATCTGCACGGGGCAGGGGGCATCACCCCCCCACCCCACCCCCACCCCCGCCACACACACAGCACCTCACAGCAGAAGGGTGCCGTGACTAATTTCCTAAGTGGGTATAGAAAGTCCCACATACAGGCCAGTACCATATACAACCACATACAACCCAGTATCACAATACATACAACCCAGTATCACAATATTTTCATTTAAAATGAGTTAAAGACCCCAGAGTCTCTAAGATTCCTTTTAGCTCCAAAGTTCAATGCTGCTAAAAGTTGGAGGTTGGGAGAACATTTATTCAACATCAAAAGACACAAGTTGAGAGAGGGGGAGAGGACAGAAGGGGATTCAGAAGAGGACATGGGATCCCTTGGAACGGGAGCTACGGATGGTTGTGATCCATCTGATGGGGGTGATGGGAACCACACTCAACCACTGAACCACTTCTTCAGTCCCTTGTTTCACTGTCTGGATATTTTGTTGTTCAATTCCCAGAACCACATGACAGCTCACAAATGTCTGTAACTCCAGTTTCAGGGCATCTGACATCCTCATAAAGACAAATATGTAGGAAAATCACCAATACAGATAAAATAAAAATAAATTATTTTTTAAAAAAGAATCTTCCAAAAAACATCAAGTTCATTCAAGTGGAGAAATAAGAAAAGTATGTACCTATATTTATGTTTTTTAAACATACTGCTGTAGAAAACCTCTACACTTCATTGTTGACAAAACAAAACAAAACAAAAACCACTAAACACCTATTGAAACCAGCTCAGATTGCTAACATATTCATTCCTTTGGATGGTCAACAAGGGAAGACCATGAAACATTTATGACAAATCTTGTTTACAGTAGAATACTAGTCTCACACCCATTTCACAGCAGTAAAGGTAATAATAGGTTTTTTCCTTAGAAAGAAAATTCACTTTGTTGCCTTCTAGTCCATTGCCACATGAAATGCAGCAGCCATCCACAAGTGACAAAAAGGACAGTGAGCTCCTGTTTTCCTATCTGTCCTACCACGAAACCCTGAAATCTCTATGAAACTGTAAGACAAAATAAATCTTTCCTCCCTTAAAGGATTTTTTTAAAAATATGTATCTTATATTTTTACATATCTTATGTTTTAAAACAATTTAGTATTCAACATTAGATATAGGCTTCTTAGTTATGGATAGCAGTAAATGATCATTAATGATATTTTAGCATATAAAAGGATATGTATATAAAAGTTGAACAAATTTTTATGTATTATTTGATTCTCAAAATACTCATTAATATGTTTGATGTATAAAATGCATTTAAATAACAAAAATTTAAGAAAGAAAAACAAACAAAAGAAGAGTCATTACAAATGAATCTCACTTAACAGAAAGCTGACAAATGGAAAAATGGTTTCTGAAGATGAGTTTATTGGAAAGCACTTCTCAATGTTCATTCATTCATTTATTCACGGTTGGGTAGTGTGCCTCACACTCTGTAAGACTATGGAAGGAAGACCACTACTCAGAATGTACTTCAGGGAGGACATACTTGCTTAGTTTGTGTGTGAGACCTGGAGTCTCAGAACCAGCACTGTGTGTGTGTGTGTGTGTGTGTGTTGGGGTGGGGCACAGGGTGTGGGGACATGGGCCACAACTAGGTGTACATTTCAGATACAATGGTATTCTACAATCATGCAGCAAAAACAGATAGTATGCCTGTCGAAAGAGACATTCAGGCTTCAGGCCATCTAATCCCACTGTTTATGGTTTACTGACTGCCTTTCTTGATGCCTCAATACAGGAGTTAATTATATATATTTAAAAGGCTTCATTTAGAAATCATATTTCTCACCAATTTTTTTGGTAGAGCTACTCCTTTGCTGGTGTGTCCTGAACAACAGCAACAACAATAATAAACGGGACACTAAGAGAAACTGCATGTTGGAGCATCTGAAAGGCAGAAATCTTTCACTGATATGTCTCACAAATCAAAAACACTTCTTAATCCTTTAAAAGAACAAAAAAAAAGTATTAGAAAAAGATTAATGCTACTTCTACTATATTGTTTAACCTATTTGTCTCGGTGTTTTCATTTTTAAAACAGAAGTAATTCCATGCTATACTTATTGCCCCTGAACTGAGTCTAATTTCTAAAAGGATAAAAGATGCTGTATGAAAAATCATTAATAAACCCTTTTTAGACTGGTGAGTTATTTTCTACCCAGCCTGATAACCTGACTTCAAGCCCTAAAATCCATATGGTAAATCTTTATTTATCTAACTTATTCGAGCATGTAATGGCACAAGTGCACATGTAGCAAGACATATATCAGCCTTTTAAAAGTGTTCTGCCATAAGGTTTGATTATAGTAAACCTTAGACAAAGTAATGGAGATAGAGGGGGAACTCAGAAGTAAAATCAATCACAAATTTTCCAACTCACTATGGCTTGATAATTGCTGGTAAGTGGTGTTCATTATGTTATTGTCCTCTTCTATATGTTCGATATTTTCCATAATAAAAATATTCAGAGTCAACAAGATGGATCCTCAGGCAAAAGCAATTTGGCAACAACCCTAAAGACCTGGCTTTGATCCCAGGAAGCCAAGCAGGAGAGAACTGTTCCTTAGAGTTGTCCTCTGACTACCCCTACACATAAATAATAATAATAATAATAATAATAATAACAATAACAAGAATAATAATAGAGTAAAAAATATTGAAAATGTGTAAGGCAAAAAGTTTTGCATTTAAAAAAATGAGAACCAAAAATGAGGTTCTGGCACAAAGAACCAATTAGCAAGTCAAAGGTAAACTTGCTATTTCTGAATGATTAACTGCTGGCTAGCATTTGGGAGGTTAAGGCAGGGGTCGGGAGTTAAGACCAGCAAGTTTGGAACAGTTCTAGGGCTACTAGAGATCCTGTCTCAAAAGCCAGCCAGCCATGGTGTCTCATGCTGGTAATTCCATCATCGGGAAGAGCAAATGGGTAGGGCCATCCTACGGATAGTTCCAGGCCAGCCAAGCCTACCTAAAACCTTACTGGGAGGGAGAGGGTATCATAACTCCTTTTTAAATATTTAATAAGTAGCAAAATGATATAACATCAGAGCAAAAATAGTTCCCAGGAAACACTCTCATTTCATTTACAAGCAAGCAAAAGGACATGATTAAATAAGTTTCTCATATCTTCAGAATTGGTGAGGAAAAAATGAAATCTACTCCATTTCTTCTAGAACATGGCAAACATGATTACTTCAGGATTATATAGATGTTAAGCACAACACTAGGCTTTTAAACTGGGGAGGGTGAGCACAACTATACACAAACATGTCACCCTAATTCGTCTTCGAGAAGAAAACACACACCCAAGACCACAGTGTGCCCTATCAAATTCAAAGTGTCACATGGCAACGCAATTCCAAGAATTAGTTTCCAGTATTTAACCACTATTCCAAAATTAAAGTCTACATGACAGCACTTGTTGCAGGTTATTTACAGAAAACAGGAGCCACCACCATTAAGCCATCTAAACAGCAATACTGCTCTACACATCAAGCATGGTAACTCCATTATTATTTCTTGGTAATACTTGTACTTTAGGCAAAACAGCAACAAAGCCTAGTGCTAATTTACCAAACTCATTAACCAGATATTGGAAAATAAACATTTAACTGTGCTTATAAATCCAAGCTGGATGTCTTCACAAATTGGCATATACATACACATATTATACACCAAAGAAAAGTTGCATATATTCCCTGAAAACAATATTCCTTGGCAAGTCTATCAAAGTGACTAACAAACTTCATTTTTACTGTGTTCAAGTTACACAAACACCTAAGGAGAACACACAAAGTAACTCAATTTTAATCCTTTAAAAAGAGGGTTTTCTTTGATTACATTGATCTCCACATTTATGGATCCTTAATACCATAAACTTCTTTATAATCCACTCAACAGAGCTGTTAATCGTGACCACTTTATGGTCACTCTAAGAAAGACAAATTAAGTGCTTTAGTTTTGCATCTTTTAAGTAAAAGAGCTCTTTTCACTCGGTTGAAGAGTACAAAAAACTTGTCAGAAGCCCCCCAATAATTAGCACATAAAAATTATCCCGAAGAGAGATACAGCCCACTATTGTATTATAAAACCCTGAGTCATCACCCAGCTCACTCAGCAGATTCTGGGGAACACAAATGACATGCCCTGTGCAATCACTTATCGGTAACCATATGCATAAACATAGTCTTACCAAATTATATGTAGCGTACCAAACAAAACAGCAAAAATCTTATATAATAAGTTCTGCCAAAGTAAAGGCGCGCATAGAGCAAATGACCTCTCCAAACTTTTTGCTCCATCATTACTTTTCCCCCGTTCTAATTCTAATGACGCTATAATTTGCGGCTAGTGCGTACGGAAAACAAAAGAACTAACCAACTCAAAACCACACAGTCTGGCCAACAAAGCCCGGGATCAACCTAACAGCGCTCTTCACTATTTGCCTTAGAATAAGCGAAGTCGTGACCGAGGAAATGTCACAACAGGAACATACACTTTTCCTAGAATTCTAAGACAACATTCTCAACGTCTACTCAATCCGAGAATGCGCTGACTGTCCA
Source organism: Mus musculus (assembly GCF_000001635.26). Lineage (NCBI taxonomy): Eukaryota > Metazoa > Chordata > Mammalia > Rodentia > Muridae > Mus > Mus musculus. The sequence goes on along the minus strand of NC_000077.6, from coordinate 30,772,801 downwards.
TTTGAAACGAATCGTTTCAATTAAATCCAGGAAGCCAGAACAGCAACCCAGACCCCCAAGAAACATAGTAACACAGAAAAACACACCACACACACACACACACACACACAACCTCTTACTGTCCCTACTTCCTACGGTAAGAAGTGTAAAGTGGATCGACGAGGAAGGAAAAACAAAACAAAACAACAACAAAAACAAAAAACAAACAACAAACCCAAAAAAACCACAGAAGCAAGGACAGGAGTCGCTTCCCCAAAGACCGAAGCTCTCTATCCCGCAGCTCCAAGCGCAGAACCCCAGGGAGAACCAATGGGAGCCGCTCGTCCCTATGCCCGGGTACGCCTGTGGCTCCCCAGAGCCTGGCACGTCAAGAGAAAGGACCAGAACGCTGATCGTGAGAGGCGACCGACAGGACCCAGAAGTCCCACGGAAAGCAACGAGGAGACTGGGTCTCCCCGGACTCGGCCGCGCCCCTGGAATCCTGCACCAGGTCAGCGCCGTCTGGACAGAACAGAGTTGAGCAGCACCAGCAGCGCAGACAAAGAGCCCGGCCCGCCGACGGCTTCAGCCCACTTACGTGGAGAGTTTCCGCGTCCAGAAGAGGCCCCCGGGCCACAGCTCTTGGAGCTGCACGGCCCGGCCCAGGTTGCTCTTGATCTGTGCCAGCTGCAAGTCGGACTCGGCGTCCAGCCGCTCGGCATAGGGCAGAAGCTTGTTGTACACGATCTCCTTCTGCGGGACGAAGGCCCGCGGGCCCAGTACCGGCCGCCCGCCAGGCTCGGGGGGCTCCCCGCCGCCCGCCCGCTCCGGAGCCTCCATTAGCCCGGGGCCGCCCCCGGCCCGACCCCCGGCCCCGGCCCCCGCCCCGCTGCGGGCTCAGCCTCGTCCGCGTCGCCTCGCCCTCGGCCCGACCGCTGGGCCCCCCTCCCGCCCCGGCTGCCCGGCGCGCTGCTGGACCCCGCGCGGCACCCGGTTCGTTGGCGGTGGCAGCGGCTGCTCGGCCCGGACCCCTCCGGCTCTTCTGGTGACGCTGCAGCCGCAGCGCCGGGAGGTTCCGGACCGGCCTCAAGTCACTTCCGGGGCGGGGCCACGGAGGCGGGGAGGAGGTAACCTGGCTGCTTTCTTGCAGTCAGCCGAGTTTGGTGTCAGCGACTGGGGTTGCCACGCGAGGCTGCCGGCGAGAAACAAGAGACCCTACTCTGCTCCAGCAGGATCCAGAGACACGGAATCCGACTACCTCTCCACGCTCAGTATCCTCTCTTCTGGGCCAGTTTACGGAAGAGCAGCTTGTATCCCAGCCGGGGGCGGGAGTGTGGACAGCGAAGCAGTATGAGCACAAAGAGTTCTAGGCCAACCTCTGCTTCCTACTGGCAACAGGAGACACTATCTTTAAAAAAACGTGTATGGAAGAATCTGTATACACAATAGTACCCTGTGTTCCTCTGTCCTTTTACCCCCCACCTTTCTGATATTTCCCCGTCCACCCTCCAAAAAAGTTACTCAACAAATATACTTTGTGTGTCATCTTCTCATTTAAGGTCCCTATAGAAAGTTTAAGAACGCCTAGTTCTGCCCTTAAGGACGTAGAGGCCTTTCCTGGCAACAAACTAATAAATTACAAGATAATGCATTGGTAAATACTGGATAAGTACCGAGATACCTGGGAATTCTAAATGAAGGCATATCACCTTCATAGAAGTTATTTTTAAATTAATCTGTAAGGTTGATGGCAATGTTATTTCGATAAAGAAAGGAGGAAGAAATAATTATCAGCTGACAGAAAAGACTGAGGCTGCAAGCTTGCTTTCTGATAACTCAAGATTCAGGCTGGTTAAAGATTGCTTGCCAGAAGGGAGTGAATACATGTATTGAGACTAAGAAGTAAATGCTGGAGAATTGAGATTGATCTTAAAAATAACAAGAAATTTCTAAGAGAGGACATTGTAACATGCGCCTGTCATCCCAGCATTTGGAAACTCAAGAGCAGGAGGGTTGTAGCTTAAAGCCAACCTGAGCTAAACAAAAAAACGAAACAAAACAAACTAACTAACTAACTGAAAAAACAGACAAGGATTACCAGCTGGTCTATGAGTTCTACTAGTGGTTGGCCTCTTTCCTAAGCTGAGTTCCATCCCTAGATCTTCAAGAAAATATTTTACAAAAAAAGTCACCATCTCAAAAGAGAATGTCTAAAAAACAATAAGCCTAAGGGCAGCATAATAAAATTTACTTTTGTTTCTTTTAGTTTTTGTTTTTGGTTTTGTTTTTTTGTTTGTGGTTTTTTGTTTTGTTTTAGTTTTTTTGTTTTTGTTTTTGTTTTGAGACTGGATTTTACTCTGTAGCCATGGCTATTATGAAACTGCTATGTGTTAAGACCTGTGTCTAGCCACCCATTTTGTGCTGTTACTAATATTATAAGGAAACTTTCTCATGCCCGAGTTGATGGGGCATTCTGTGTTTTGGTGTTCTTGGAAACCAACCACAATATAAGTCAGTTAGAACTGCTTTGTATAGTTAGCAGCAATAACCTTGGACTGGAACCAACCACCAGACAGCACTTCTTGCACCTGTGTATGACCTTTTATGGTTTTTGCTTTTATAAGCTGCCCCTGGAATAGACCCCAACATAAAAGAGAGGCCTACACCAATAAAAGAAGCTATTTGGAATAAGACTTCCATTTTGAGTAGAGATTGAGTAAAGTTTAACTTCCCAAGACGGCCCAGGGAACTGACATCCTACTTGGCAGAAAGAGACATGTACATGGGTAACTAGCATCCTGGTTGGCAAGTTAAGACGTGAGTGTTGAAGTTAAGCAAGGCAAGTCCTCTATCACAGCTGAATACCTCAACCAATAGGAGCTGGATAAATGGACAGCAAAGATATGTTGCCAAGGAAATCCCCTATCCCTAAATACTGATTGGTAAACTAACTTGGCGGGTTTAAAAGCTTAAAAGCTCTGTAGGTGGGTGGGTAGATGGGTAGGAGAACACCCTCATAGAAGCAGGGGGAAGAAAAATGGGATAAGGGGTTTCCAGAGGGGAAACCTGGAAAGGAGATAACATTTGAAATTTAAATAAATAAAATATCCAATTTAAAAAAAAAATAACAAAGGGGATGGGGAGAAAGAAAAAAAGGAAGAGCTCTGTAGGATCTTGGCTCTTCTAAGTCTGGTCTATGACCCTGATCAATCATTCCTGGGTTGAATGATCAATAAACTATGCCTGTCTGACTAAAATCTGTATTTGTGTAGTTTGTGAGGTGACTCGTGGACTATAATACTATGTAAACCAAACTGGCCTTGAACCTTGGGCAACCCTGCAATTTCTGGTATGTACCACATGTAAGAAAATTTCACATTAAAATGTTTTATATTACATTCGTTTCTTTCTATGTGCTCATGCTGTGAATGACTTACAGGGATTGATTATTTGTAGTTGGTCTAATGTTGTTTGTATTTTTATGTTAATTTGGGCCCTCTAAAACTGTTTGCCCCAAAGACAAGTTAGTCTGTAGGTAAGACACTGAGGGTCCCTGCCCCGAGTTAATTCTGATTGGTAAATAAAGATGCCAGCAACCAATAACTGGGGAGAAGAGATGTAGGTGGGGTTTAGGTTTTCTGGGCTTGGGACCAAGAGGAAAAGGAAGGAGGAGAAGCAGAAAGGAGCCTCCATGGAATAAGAAGCATATACAGGAGGGAGAAGGTGAACCACAATGGAATAGCTGAGCCATAAAAAACATGGCCAGTGTGGACTGCATACTCCTGGGCCAGCAGGAGTGAGATCCTGTCTTAAAAAAATACAAACAGCAATAAGAAGGTAGGAGGTCTAAAAATGAGGCAGACTAAAGTCTTGTGCACTAGCCAAGTTTATTCAGAGCATTAGACAGTTTATACCTTGAATGTTAAGAGGAATCACAACAACAAGCCACATATGACAAAACCATGATTTTTTTTCCCATAGGGGACATGAGTAAGAACAGGTGAAGTAAACTCACTCCTATCCACTACACCTCAGAGGAACATGAAAACACATTTCAAGAACAATTCTGTTTTTAAGAAACTGAGGTCACAGACTTTTGTCTTGACTTCTTGGAGTTTTCTCACAAGCACTCAGAATTCTTAATTACTCCGTTCTTGGACTGTGTTCTGACAGTAGGTGCTTTGTTGTTTCCTTGTGTGTATGATACTGAGGACTGAGTGAGGTAAAGTGCTCCACCACCCAGCTACTGGTCTATATCTCCAGACCTTTTTACTGTCTATAAAGCAGCCTTCAAGTTGACCAGGCTGACCTTGGTAGCCCAGGTAGATTTTCTTTCTTGTTCCTTACTCTCTTACACATATGCTGTGAATATCTATGTCATGGTGTTCATGTAGAAGTGAGAAACAGCTTTTGGGGAGTTGGTTCTATCCTTTTACCTTTACGTGGATTCCAGGGATCCAACTTAGGTTTCCAAACTTGTATAGGGAAGACATTTATGCACACAAAATATTAGGTTTAATTGATGCATTTTTCAAACAAAATGTATGTTACTATTTTACCTCTTTTCAATACCTTTGCCCTTCTAGGACCCATCCCCCTTTCTGCTTTCAAGTCACATGTGCTCTGTTGCCTTTCTCTGCCTCTGTAAACCCTCTTTTCTCTATGTCATGACTTCCTTCCTAGTTTGTGACATAAAACCATACTCATAACCGTGCATGAATATATGAACACACACATACACAAGTACACACACGCACACACACATGAAAAGCTAGGCCCTGCTTGTGAATAGGAACATGTAGTATTTGACTAAGTCTGAATCTATAGTGTTTGTCTTAAAAAATTTTATCCAGATCCATCCATTTTCAAAATTTCTAAATTTCACAAATTTATTTGTCTTTATGGTCAAATAAAATCCCATCCATACATATGTATGTCATATAAAAGATGGTATATATGTACCACACTTTGTTATCCATTCATCTGTTAATAGATATCTAGGCTAATTTCATTTCCTTGAAATTGTGAATATAGCAGCAATAAATGTGTACATGCAAATATCTTTGTGATAGTCACTTTAATATATGGCCAAAAGTGGTATAGATGGGTTATATGCTAGTTTTCTAGCTGGATATTTCTAGTCATTTCTCATCTCAAGTCATCATTCACAAAACCAGTCTAGGCCAGTGTCTTAGTTAGGGTTTTACTGCTGTGAACAGACACCATGACCAAGGCAAGTCTTATAAAAAACATTTACTTGGGGCTATCTTACAGATTCAGAGGTTCAGTCCATTATCAACAAGGTGGGAGCATGGCAGCATCCAGGTTGTCATGGCACAGGCAGAGCTGAGAGTTCTAAGACTGACTTCCAGGCAACTAGGGTGAGGATCTTATGCCCACACCCACAGTGACACACCTACTCCAACCAGGTCACACCTATTCCAACAAGGCCACACCTCCAAATGGTGTCACTCCCTGGCCCAAGAATATACAAACCATCACAGCCAGTTCTTCTATTTTACTTAACTTTCCTTTTTTACTTTACTTAACTTCTATTTACTTAACACCCATTATCCTACTTTAGAATATTTAACAGGTTATAACAACAGCAACAAAAAGAGATGTTTCATTTCTGCCTGTCCCACTAGTCAGTGGAACCCATAAATCAACAACCATACAGAAATGATATATATATATACATATATATGTATATATAATATTTACATACAGTATATATTATATAGATATATATTTTATATATGTATAAAATTTTAAAAGGGCTGGAGATGTGACTCAGTAATTAATTTTCTTGTAAAAGACTTGAGTTCAAGTCTTAGCACCTACAATAGGCTTCTCAAAACCTCCTATAACTCCAGTTCCAAGATATCTGATTCCTCTGAGATCACATGTACATATGTAGTAAACATAAACTCATGCAGGTGCACACACATAATTTTTTAAAAAAATATTGTATGGTAAATTTTAATATATTTGGATTTCTAGCATAGAGATATATTTATATTTTATTCATAACATATGTGAGGGATTTTTTGTTTTCTGAAATTTAAGGGTAAAACCAAGTTCTCTGTTAATATTGAAATGGACAGGAACAGAAACTCCATGGTAAAATAATCACTAGACCAGGTGGTGGTGGTGAAACCTTTTAATCCCAGCACTTGAAAGGCAGAGGCAGGCAGAGCTCTGAGTTCAAGGCCAGCCTGATCTACAGAGTAAGTTCTGGGACAGCAAGGGCTACACAGAGAAACCCAGTCTTGAAAAACAAAAACAAGAATAATAAAATAATAATCACTCAAAATATTAGTTTTTAAAAAAAAAACTAATCAGGCCTGGGCATGGTAATGCCCCCAGCACTCAGGAGGTAGAAGCAGAGAGAGGAGATTTCTCTATCTCTGTATCAGGCCAGCCTGGTCTACATAGTCAGCCATGATCACCTAGTTAGATCCTATGGTAAGAGTGGGGTAGGGGAATAATTTAACAGAAGCCTAAGTACAGAGCTAGAAGTGCTCATAAGAATGTTAATCCCTGTGTGTGTGTGTGTGTGTGTGTGTGTGTGTGTGTGTGTGTGCTGGAGAGATGGCTCAGCTGGTAAGGGAACCTGAGTTCAATTTCCAGTATGCAATTTAAATACCTCACAACTGCCTGTAACTCCAGCTTTAAAAAGATCTGACTTTGTTTTTTGGCTTTCAAGGCATCAGGCATGCACATAGCACACATAAATACACACAGGCATTCACATGTGCACACATAAGATATCTATTCTTTCAAAGCTTTATTTTTAATTACATATTAAGTGTTATGTGTTTTTATGCATGTTTGAATGCGGATATGAATGCTGTGCTCAAGGAGATGACAGAAAGGTGTTGGAGTTCCTGGAATAGGAATTCCAGGCAGGTGTGAGCCACCTGGTATGAATGCTGGGACTGAACTTGAGACCTCTGCAAGAGAAGGTGCTCTCAGTTGCTAAGCCATCTCTCCAGTCCTAGAAGTGAATTGTTGAGGACAAATAATGTGTCATTCACTTGAAGATCTCAAGCCTGGCAGTCAGAAAACAATAAATGCTTGTTGAATTATGAATATATAATTCATGCTATAACATTATTATTTTGATATGTTTCCCTCTAACAAATCGCTAATTTTCAGTAGAGATTCTGCTTAGTACAAAGAACCAGATTGCAAACAGTAGTATTTTGATTATCATTTGTGATTGTATGAGTCTCTTTGGATATTAAAATTGTTCATGTAGACAATGCCATTATTTGCCTATGATCAAAGCCTGTTCTATTTATATATGAGTGAACTGGATAGGTTAAAAAAAAGTGTATCACTTCTTTGTACATTAGTTATTACCTCTTCACTGACCACCATTAAAAATCATTACATCTCAGTCAGCTAGAGATTACAAACCTCTATTGTCCAGCCACCTGCCCACCCATCTTCACCAGACCTCCTGATCTGGAACCATACAAGTTAGATTCTCTTCCTACATCCATTCCCCCATCTGTCAAGTCATCTGGGAGTATGTCCAGCTGGCACGATTGGCATGATGTCCCCCAGACAGCCATTCTCTGGCCACCTCTCTGACTGTCTTTCCTCCAACCCCTGCCCCTAGTCCTTTTGCTGCTGTGTCACTACAGGCACATCCAACTGCTAAAAAATTTGCACAGTACCCTAAGTTTCATTGTCCAGCCCAAGGATACCCACCAGAGGCATGCAAAACACCAAATCATCAAGGTTAGGTCTCCTCCCAAATACCAGCTACAACAGAAACAGCTAGAGACAACCAGATAGCTAAAGGCCAGTTTAAGGACACAATCAACAAAAACCAGGGCAATATGACACCTTCAAAGCACAGCTATCCTACTACTGCAAGCCCTGGATATTCTATCACAGAGAAGCACAAGCAAATGACCTTAAATTCAATCTTATAAAGATGATAGAGGCCTTTAAAGAGGAAATGAATAAATCCCTTAAAGAAATATAGGAAAATATAATTAAACAAGTGAAAGAAAGAAATAAAACTGTTCATGACATGAAAATGGAAATAGAAGGTATACAGAAAATACAAACTGAAGGAATCCTGGAGATGGAAAACTCAGAGAACAAAAAAGGAACAACAGATGCAAGCATCACCAATAGAATAGAAAAGAAAAAAAGAAAGAATCTCATGTGTAGAAGATACAATAGAAGAAACTGATACATCAGTCAAAGAAAATGTTAAATCTGAAAAATTCCTGACACAAAATATCCAGAGAATCTGGAATACCATGAAAAGACCTAACGTAAAAATAACAGGAATAGGAAAAAGTTGAAGAAATGCACCTCTGAGGACCAGAAAATATTTTCAATAAAATCATAGAATAACATGTTCCCAACCTAAAGAAAGAGATGCCCACAAACCTACAAAAGCTTATAGAACACCAATTAGACTCTACCAGAAAAAAAAAAATCCTTCTACCACACAATACTAAAACATAATACAAAACACTAAATCCACATAACAAAGAATATTAAAAGCTGCAAGGGAAAAAGGCCAGGTAACATATAAAGGCAGACCTATTAGAATTATACCCAACTTCTAAACAGAGATTCTAAAAGCTAGAAGGAGAAACATCTTATATCCTTTAAAAAACCACAGAGGCCAATCTAGACTATTATATCCAGCAAAACTCTCAATCACCATAGATGGAGAAAGCAAGATATTTCAAGACAAAACTAAATTTAAACAATATCTATCCACAAATCCACCCCTACAGAAAATACTAGAAGGAAAACTCCAACCTAAGGAGGATAACTACACCCAAAAAAACAAATGAAATAAATAATTCTACATGAGAAAACCAAAACAAAATAACACACACACATGCTAATAAAACCAATAACAGGAATTAGAAATCACTGGTCATTAATATCTTTCAACATCAATATACTCATTTCCCCAATAAAAAGACACAGATGAACAGAGTGAATGTGTAAACAGGATCCATCATTCTGCTACATACCAGAAACACCTAGCAATAAAGACAAACATTACCTCAGAGTAGAGGTCTGGAAAAAAAGTTTTCCAAGCAAACGGACCCAAGAAGCAAGCTAGAGTTGCCATTCTAATACCTAATAAAATAGACTTTCAACCAAAAGTAATCAAAAGAGATGAGGAAAGACACTTCATAGTCACCAAAGGAGAAATCTACCAAGATAGCACCTCTGTTGAAGTTAGGTCTGGTTCTATCTCCCAGCCCCATGCTACCAGAGATAAGCTTCAGATTCAAAATATATTTACAAATACTTTGGCCATATAACTAGGCCAAGGTATTAGATCATATTAGATCATATGATCATTAGATCATTATGATCTGATTAGATCATAACTAAAGATATCCCATTCATTCAAGCCTACATTCTGCTACATGGCTGGTTACCTGTGCTCAGGGACCATGGGTCCTTCTCGACTCATCTTCCCAGTGAATCTCTGGCCTGGCTCTCTGCCAGAATCCTTTCTCCTTTCAGATATCCCAACTCCCATTTCCTGCCTAAGCCACAGGCCATTGGCTTTTTAATTGACAGGTGATATGAAGATATTCTCTTTACAATTCCTCTTGTTAGCCCAATAAAAGGCTCGTTTTCTTTCAAAAATAAATTGTATACAATTATAATAATTATGGAACAACTATGAAAACTATTAAGTAAGAGTTACATTCATAATGTCTAGTCAATTGATTTTTGACAATTTAGATAAAGTATTCTACCATCTTTCCTATCTGGTGAGTTCAGAGCTATATGTCTAAATCATTTTCTATCCTAACTTTTATTATTAGCTTAAAAATAACTTCTTAGATGTAAAACATCTCCCTAAATGTTAAACAACTTAAATTTAATTGTGAGACTATAATTATCTAATTTTCAACCTCATCAGAAACTGGTGAAGGAATAAATAGTACCTGCATATGCAGGAGGTACAGAAACATAGCTTTCAAAATTATAGAAATGACAGAGACAGCTGACTGCCTAGACAGACTCCAATATTGACTCTATAATATTGGATGATCCATCATCAGCCTTCAGGTTCAGTATATCTGATGGACTTTTTGTGAAGCAGGAATTATGAAGGACTTGTTTACCCTTGTCTTGGCAGACCTTGACAGATGACTTTCCTGCATCCATTTGTGACTTCTGGACAGATTTTTCTGTAGTTAAACCATAGGCATTTTCTTTGCTTAATAACTAACTTGCCACAATTAAAGCAAGTTCATACAGAGGTTATTAATACTCATCATCTTATTTGAAAGGGAATGGGGGATACTATCAGAAATAGACCTGTGTCATATTTCAAAGATCCTTTAATAATGAAATAATCTTAAATGACATTTTCTGTGGATCTCTGAGGTTTTCAAAGACCAAACATCTATCTATAGTATACCTGAATTATCAAACATTGTTTATTCTTAGCTATTTACTATCTGAATAACCTTGAAAATATTCTATTGTAATTAACTAAACTAGTATCTAGTATGACCATGAGTTTGACTATCTGACTATTAATTTGTATTTCTTTGTGCCCTTCCCCCAGCCCTGAGTGGGCTAATCAGACCTTAATTTTTTTTTTTTTTTTGCCACAGTCAGTTTTCTGCCTACTTGGGTGGAGTCTTCAGAGTTAGGTGGAAGTCTCTTGCCTTGCCCACCTGCAATTTCCTGCAGAAGGAGACTGCCCGCTGAGCTGCTGAGCTTGTTTTGCAATAGAATCCAGCTGAAACAAAGAACAGAACCCAGCCAAAACAGAGGATGGGTCTTTGGGGTTTCCCCTATATATTCACAGATCTGAAAATTAAACCTTGAGACTTGATCAGAGAACTTTTGTCTTGGCTTCATTCTTATTTCACTTGCCCATCCTATTTCATTGCCAGCCTCCCTTTCAGGTATACCCAGTTCTCCATGGCTGCTAGATGGCTATAGGTAGCTCCCAAATGAGGGACTTGAAAGGGGGGAAGGGCAATTGAGGAACATTGTCTTAGGTGAAGCTCCACAGAAAACGGAAGAATTTATGGTATCCTGCACAGTAAGCAACAAACAGCATCAATGTTAGCACTAGCCGTGCATTTCATCTTTTGCAGACTGTTGTTGTAGGTGCAAAAGGATACAGGCTAAGTTCGGACAGCATCGACCCAATGCTGATGCCACTTAGGAGGTAACGGTGCAATGTGGGACTGGAGAATTCTAAACAGGCGTTTGTCATCAGCCTCCAAGAGCAGCTTCAGGTGAGAGGGGTAGGGTTTGAAGAACAACTGTTAGAAAACGTTTAGATCAGATAGATTCATGCTTCCCATTGCTTCAAGAAGAAAGAACTTTGGATAAGAAAACCTGGGAAAAAATTGGAGAAGCTCTGAGAACCACCCAGGCAGATTCTATCACCCTCTGCCTCTGAGCACTTATAATAGTGAAAGTATAACAAAGTAAAAACAGAATTCTAGGCCTTTAGGCCCAGGCTTGGGAATGTGGCCTTTGTAAAGGTATGCTAATCATAAAACAGATAGCGACATTCCTCTACCCACCCATTCCTGGGTTCAAAGAGTGCTCATTCAAAGAAAGTCACCCTGACCATTGCCGGAACCCGCTATGCAAATGTGCTTTTGTTAGGGGCTCTTAGAAACTGTTTTGAGAAATAACCCTCACAATTACCAGGTATTCCTCATGACTCTTGTAACTTTGCACTTCCTTGTGACTCTTAACTGGTATTTTTGGTATTTTCCAACAACGCCCTTCCCACCTCCTTGAGTTGTGGTTTCTTCCTTTAAATACCCCTTACTCAGCTACTTGGGGTGCCATGGTCCTCTACCCCTGCGTGGTGTATGACCGTGGGCCCGAGAGCGCTCTTGAATAAAAATCCTCTTGCAGTTTGCAACAAGACCGTTTCTTGTGGGTGATTTTGGGGTGTCGCCTCTCCTGAGTCAGAACGTGGGGGAGTCCTCACGTTGTGGGTCTTTCAATAGATGCTATTGATGAAGAACAGGCATTAGTTAATGCCCAGGGAGAGCTTGGAGAACTTCAGGAAGAATGCCTGTCAGAGAAGTCTTTCCCAGAAAAAGGCTCTCTTGACCCTAAATTAGAAAAGTACAGAGACACTAATGATGAGCTAGCTTCGGAGGAAGAAGCTCATTTAGAAAAAGAGGCTGCCAAATATTATGATGGGATTGGCTTCGTCGCACACCTTCTGCTCCACCTAGGGCCTTTACTGAAGGAGATGCTGCCCAGATGGATATGCAAGTACATAAACTAGAGTTGGAAATTAAGCTGCAGAAACTGACTAATGAGATACAGGATCTAACAAAGGTATCAAGTGCAGGAAAGAGTAGGGATTTGGAGATACGCTAATCAATACTAGAAAGATCAGTGAATCAGGCTCTAGGGAAAGGGCAGGATACATCTGACATGCCAGCTTTCCCTGTAGTTGAGATAATTGACTAGCAGGGCAATAGAGTCAGACAATAGCAGACTTTGGAGTTCAAGGTGATAAAAGAATTAAAAATATCTGTGGCACAGTGTGGACCTACAGCTCCCTTTATACAAGCTTTGTTTGACACTGTGATGGAGATAAAGTTAACCCTCCAATATTGGAAGACTCTTTATGAGGCTACTTTGTCAGGATGAGATTACTCACTTTGGAGTTGTGAATGGTGTGAAGCTATTAAGAGAACTGCCACATTGAATGCTCAGGCAGGTAACACAGATTGGGATATTAACATGCTTCTAGGAGAGGGTCAATATGAAGGCAATGCTAATCATATTGGGCTACCTGTAGGAGTATACTCACAAATTGCAATGGCTGCCTGCCACACTTGGAGTCAATTACTGACTAAAGGGGATCTCAGTGGAAATCTATCTGGCATCAAACAAGCTCCTGATTAACTGTTTCAGGAATTTGGTGAGAGGCTGCTAAAAGCAGCTAGTAGAATTTTTAGAGACCCTCAAGCAGGAATTCCTTTTGTTACACAATTGGCTTATGAGGATGCTATTGTAGTGTACTCTGCAGCTATTTGGCCACACAAAGCACAAAACAGAGTAATCTGGATATATTCATCTTTGTGCAGAAATTGGACCCTCATACAATCAGGGTCTGGCTATGGCTGCTGCCTTACAAGGGACCGCTGTGCAAACAATGCTTTCACAGAAACAAGAGAATACAGTATGTTTTAAATGTGGAAGTTTGGGTCATTTAAAAAAAAAAAAAAAAAAAAAAAGATTGTCCCAGGAACAGAGGCATGAGTGGACAATCAGGCCATGCCCCAGAAATTTGTCCTCAATGCAAGAAGGCTAATCATTGGGCCAGGGAATGTAGATCTAAAACAGATATTCAAGGCCGTCCCGTGTCAGGAAATGAGCAGAGGGGCTAGCCTCAGGCCTCAAGACGTTCACAGCAAGCAGCTTATGGGGCCATGAAGCTGCTGCCAAGACAGAGAAATCCATTTCTGAACTTACCAGACAACCACAGGAAGTACAGGATTGGACCTCAGTTCCACCACTCATGCAGTATTGACCCCAGAAATAGGAGTTCAAACCCTGCCTACAGGAGTTTTTGAACCTGGGAATTTCTTTTAGGCTGAAGCAGCATTATTATAAAAAGACTACAGATTTATCCAGGTGTTATAGGTGATTATGAGGGCAAAATTAAAATTATGGCTACTTCCCCTCATGACATTATAACTGTACCTGCTAACAAAAGAACCACTCAACTTACCTTAGTTCCCTTGTATCTACTACCTTCCAGATTTGTTAAGAGTGAGAAAGGACAGAGTGGCTTTGGTTCCTCTGATGTGTACTGGGTTCAGTCTATTATTAGTAAGAGACCTAACCTTAAATTAATAATTGAAGGAAAAAGCTTTGAAGGATTATTAGATACTGGGGCTGATGTAACAATTATTAGAGGACAAGATTGGCCTTCAACTTGGCCTTTATCTTATATGCTCACCCACTTTCAAGGGATTGGTTATGCCAATAACCCAAAACAAAGTTCTAAACTTCTAACCTGGAGAGATGAGGAGGGCAATTCAGGAAAAATTCAACCTTATGTCAGGCCAAATTTGCCTATTACCCTCTGGGGAAGAGATCTCTTGTCACAGCGGGTCTTATAATGTGTAGTCCTAATGAGACAGTGACTAAGCAGATGCTATGTCAAGGATTTTTGCCTGGTCAAGGGCTAGGAAAGGAAGGACAAGGCATTAAGACAATTGAAAGGCCTAAGCCCCACTTTAACACTAGAGGTTTGGGGTATTTTTCCATAAAAATACTATCTTGCCTGTATCCCATGCTGATAAAATTCAATGGCTTAATAATATTCCTGTGTGGGTTGATCAGTGGCCTTATCTAATGAAAAAATAGAAGGTGCCTCTTTGCTTGTGCAGGAGCAACTAGAGGTAGGGCATCTAAGACAATCTCAATCACCATGGAATACTCCAATATTTGTTATCAAGAAAAAAATCTGGTAAATGGAGATTGCTACAAGATCTAAGAAAGGTCAATGAAACCATGGTACCTATGGGAGCTATACAACCTGGACTTCCATCTCCAGTAGCTATTCCTAAAGGATATTATAAAATAGTAGTAGATTTGAAAGATTGTTTCTTTACTATTCCTTTGCATCCCCAGGATTGTGAAAGATTTGCTTTTAGTGTTCCTTCTATTAATTTTAAGGAACCCAGGAAAAGATATCAATGGACAATTCTTCCTCAGGGCGTGGTTAATAGTCCTACCTTATACCAAAAGTTTGTGGCACAAGCCATTCAGCCTATAAGCCTATAAGCCATTCAGCAATGGCCAATGATATACATCATACATTACAGATGGTATCTTGTTAGATCCTCAGGACTTGCTTTTATGTTATAGAGGTTTACAACAGGCATTAGCTGATAAAGGACTACAAATAGCATCAGAAAAGGTACAAACCCAGGATCCTTATAATTATTAAAGCTTTAAACTTACAGATCAAGCTGTTTATCCCCAGAAGATAATCATCTGCAGGGACTGTTTAACAACTTTAAATGATTTTCAAAAACTGTTAGGTAATTATCAATTGGCTTTGCCACTATTTAATGCTTGCTACAGGAGAAGTGAAACCCTTAGTTGATATTATTAAAGGGAGTCCTGATCCTACCTCCCCTAGATCTTTAACTTCAGAAGGATTGCCTGCCTTGTAACAAGCAGAAAGAACTGTTGAGAGACCATTTGTTACTTATATAGATTATTCTTTGCCTTTACATCTGTTGATTTTTAATATGACTCATACACCTACAGGATTTTTGTGGCAAAAGGCTCCTCTTATGCGGATACATTCAAGGATATCTCCTAAACGTAATATCCTGCCATATTATGAGGCAGTAGCCCATATGATTATACTTGGAAGGATGCAATCACTGATTTATTTTGGCAAAGAAGCAGACGTCATTATACATCCTTTTAATGTAGATCAAAATACTTGGCTAAAGCTGCATAGTATGGATTGGTTCCTTGCTCAAATAGGATCTAAAGAACTATAGATAATCATTACCCTCAAATAGGTTGATAAAATTTTAAATGTACATAATGTCCTAATGTGACATCTTTACAGCTTCTGCATAATGTTTTTTTTTTTTATTTTTACTGACGACTCCTCTAAAGGACGAGCTGGATATTTCATAAATAATCAACAGGTAGTCATAGAGACTCCTGGGCTCTCAGCTCAGCTAGCAGAACTGACAGCAGTACTGAATGTTTTTCAGTCTGTAAATGATACTTTTAATCTTTTTACTGCTAGTCTATATGTGGCCCAGTCTGTTACTCTATTGGAAACTTGTGGTACATTTAATTTCAACACACTAGCAAGATCTCTGTTTTCTCAACTACAAAATACCATTCTTACCCCCCCCCCAATAAGTTTTATATCGGTCATATCCGAGCTCATTCTGGTCATCCTGGACCTTTAGCTGCAGGCAATGATGGCACTGACAGAGCTTTAATAGGAGATGTCTTAGATTCAGATCCTGTTGCATTGGCTAGACGTGATCATAATAAATTTAATCTTTCTAGTCATACCTTAAGGCTCTGACATAAGATCACTAAGGAGCAGGCTCGAATGATTGAAAAACAATGCCCTAACTGCCTTACATTATCTCCAGTTCCTCATTTAGGGGCTAATCCACGAGGCCTTATGCCCAATCATATTTGGCAAATGGATGTAAGTCATTATGCAGAATTTGGAAAATTGAAATATATACGTGTCTGTATTGACGCTTGTTCAGGATTCTTTTTTGCTTCTCTATATACTGGAGAAGTCTCTAGAAATGTAATTGATCATTGTTTACAAGCCTTTAATGCTATGGGATTACCTAAAGTCGTTAAGACAGATAATGGGCCAGCTGATACTGGAAACAACTTTACATCATTTTGTAAGGAATTTGGTATCGAACACAAAACTGGATTTTTTTTTATAACCTAATGAGACAAGGAATTGTTGAGCGTGTGTATTACACTCTGAAAAATTGGCTTTTTAAAAAACAAAACTTCTCCACTCTTACCAGAGAAGTAAGTGATTTCTATCAATTCTCAAAGCCACCTCCCATACACCTGGTGGCCAGACTTTGTGTCTGATCTTTGCTAACTAGCAGCTGAATTGAATACCTGGGACATTTCTGCAGACAACTTTAATCTTGTTGCTTTTAACCTTTGACTTTTTATCTTAAGCAGATTGGTTGCCTTTACACAGTATCACCCTCAGCAAGCTCAGTTATTCACCATGGCAGTTATTCATACCTATGAAGAAATGCATTGAGTGCATATTCATATGCCCTTCATGGCTTTGGTCTGAATGGGGAAAATGTGTGCTTTTGAAGGCTGGTGGGCAACTGGCATTCTTGAGCTCCTGTCGACCTAAGACAGAGACAAGTGCCAAACAAACACCAACAAGCTTCGCTTGTTCTACTAGACCGGTAAGGAGGAGTAATATAGACCCAGACCTAAGCAGACACGGCCGCCTAGTCACCATATTTCCTAGGTGGGATCATAGAGTACAAGTAAATTTTGTGTCCCCTTTCCACTCATCTTTCAAAAAATAAAAAAAGGGGAATTGTGCTCTTCCCCCAGCCCTGAGAAGGCTAATCAGACCCAGTTTTCCGTGGCCACTGGACAGCTACATTTCTTAACCATCCCTAAAAGCGTGTAACTTGTGTTTTTATCATCCTTAACAGTTTGTAATATCAGTTTTTAAGAGGACTAGACCTTTATATTGTATCTTTAAGAACTGTGGCATGCGCACCGAGTACCAGCCACCCTCTCAAGTTGCTCCCAGGGTGTGCTCTGTGGGCGCCGGAGGCTGAGCAAGGGCGAAGCTCCAAGGATCTGGGTGCTGGTGGCCGCCCCGGGCGAGGAGGGGTCCATCGCTGACATGAGAACGAGCGAGCGCTGAGCAGTGGCTCGCACAGACCGGAGATGGAGGAGGCTCCTGGCTGGCGGACAGCGCGGGCGACAGCAGCTGAAGACCTGTCCGGACTCCGTGCGCTAAGGGGCCACGAGGCTCGCTCCAGCGGTCCAACTCGGGCTCACCTCTGTCAGCCCTCGTAGTCGGGCGTCAGCAGCTTGTGCGGCCCGCACGCCACCGCCCCCCCCCCACCCTCCCCTCCGCCAGCCCCGAGAGGCGGCTGCCTGGCGCGGGGACACGGCAGCGAGGCGCTGTCCCGTAAAGAGCAGCTTGCGGAGCGTGAGGGCGGCGCGGCCTGGGCCCGGGGTGCTGGGGCGCAGGCCCGCCGTGCCTGTCCCAGCCGCTGCGGGAGGGGCCGAGCGCCCGGGTCGCCGAGAAGTCGCCGTCGCCACTCGCACCAGTTGTGGACGGCTTCACCTGATCGGTGCGCAAGGCACAGAGGCAGAAGCGTTCTCAGGGCTCGTCGCAGTTCCACAGCCAGGGCAGCCAGGGCAGCCAGGCAGAGCTGCACCCCCTGCCCCAGCTCAAAGATGCCACTTCAAATGAACAGCAAGAGCTTTTCTGCCAGAAGCTACAACAGTGCTGTGTACTGTTTGATTTCATGGACTCTGTTTCAGACTTGAAGAGCAAAGAAATTAAAAGAGCACCACTGAATGAACTGGTTGAGTATGTTTCAACTAATCGTGGTGTAATTGTTGAATCAGCGTATTCTGATATAGTAAAACTGATCAGTGCTAACATCTTCTGGACACGTCCTTCAAGTGATAATCCAGATTTTGACCCGGAAGAGGATTATTCTGCCTGTTGAATATGAACAGTTGAAAAATATTAAAATCATGTTATACAAACAAACAAACATCTTCCATTCAAATTTTGAAGCCTAGAATTTAACAAGGATAAAACTATAAAATTTGAATCTTGTAAAAACTGCTAACTTGTAAACTTTTAAAGATAACTTAAGATGTGCACATCAGTCACATTACAAATAATCAAATTCTTTAATGTGTTCAGAACTATGGTTATAATCATGCTAAATACAAATACAATTCATTTACAGAAACAAAGCTTGGTAGAAGAGACCAATTTATATCTACCTTTATATAGACTTCTGTATATGTTGTCAACTAAAAACAAGTAAATAATGACCCTCAAACACCTCAGAGATCTGAGAATATAGCATTTAAAAGGTTTAATAAGCAAAGCTTTAAATAAACAAATGGCAGAACTTAGCAGCATCCCCAAGATCGTATCCAATTGTGGAAATGCTAACCACTGGGCAAGGAACTGGCCCTATGCCTCAAGTACTACCACGACCTTGCACAAAATGTGGACAAGTATTAATCCTGAGATTCACAAGAGAAAAACCAGTTCCATGACTTTGAGCCAAATATGAAGCAAGCATTAATTACTGACCAGGATGGACTCTGGTTAGGTCTACTCTCTGGGACTCCCAGCAAGTGGTGATGAGGCATGTCCTGTAGGGTCTTTTTAAAGACAACAACACACAGCCACAGTATTTCTTATGGGACACCGTTATTTTCCAAAAACTACAATTCCCAGCATCCCAGGAAGTTACCTGGCTTTTGGGTAGATGGGGCTTACAGATTAACGTTGGCTCTTACATTCTTCCCTTGAGTTGTAAATGTTGTCAAATGTTTGACTCTGTATTGGGTACTTGTGTATAGTGGGATCTTATAACCATCAGCTTAATGCTACCCACATAGGAATTATCATCTATCAGTAATGTGAGGCTCAACAGTAATTAGCAGAAGCAGATGGGCCAAAGGCCCTGTGATAACTGACATTAGCGTTACTATTTAGAAGGAGCCTGGAAATGAACAGAGTAATAGTCATTTTGCTTTTTAATCTCAGGTCCTCTTTTTGTAATATTTCTCTGAGTACAACCAGATTATAATCCTGAATGGTTTGTATAGAAATAATAGTTTTCTCTTAAAGCCATATAATATGTCTTTGTTCTGCATAAAGCAGACCAAGTGCCCTATTATATTGTAGAACTATTTTAGTTTGTGAGTCTGTATATTGATAAATCTTGGCCCATTTTTGTGGTATGCCATTTTGTTCCCTATGCCAGGGAGTTTCCTTCTGACCTAGCATTTCAGCTTGTTAGGGGACAAGGAATGATGTGTTCCCTTCTGTAACTATTTCTAGTATATCATTGTCAGTGCCCAGGAAAGCTGAAAAGATAGGCGAAGGCTAGGGAATGGGCCAAACATCTGGCGAGTGGATCCAGCCGAAGAGAAAGTGTAGAGAGCTCTTGAGGCCTCTTCAGGAATTTGGCAAGACTATTTACATTGGACTAGGGCATGGCTAAAAATTACTACAGCTAAAGAATATATTCTTTGTGTCCTGATCATTTTGGTAAGTCCCTGAATAGAGTAATCATTGGACCTTTGTTTATGCCTTGGTTTTTCCTTGACTATTTTGCTTTTGACCTAGAACTGACCCTACTCTTTGCATGTACCTAGAATAGCATAAAGCAGACTGAAAAAAAAAATCAGCCTCAGCACTTGCTGGGTCTTGATATGATGTTGTCTAATTCTCTCTCTCTCTCTCTCTCTCTCTCTCTCTCTCTTTCTTTCTTTAATCCTCCATCCCTCCCTTGGGACCCCGTTTACTGACTGAGCTGGCTTGGTCAGATGGTGTCTTCCATGTTGGGGCTGGAGTATAAGGGGTATAGTGAAGGACATTGCAGGGAAAGAAAGCCAGTGCAAAGGAAAACTTGGGCCAGCAGTGAGTAAACCCTGTAAAAATGGGACAGGGTAATGGTAGAATGCGTTTTGTATATGTGGTTAGAGGTATGCTAAAATCTAGGGAAGCGAAAATAGTTCTCATAGATGCCTTTAGTCTCTAGACCCTGATTAGAGATAGTTTAGAGCCTTGCCATGAGAGGGAGAATGGGTTTCAGAAAAGCAGCCCTCACCTGTGTCTGGGGATGGTTTGGTGAAAGAGAAGAAAAATGAACGTAAGCTGTTCCAGAGCTCTCCTGGGGTTAGGAGGAGGTCAGGAGACATCCTGCTTCCTCTCTGGTTCCCAGAGGGGTAATGCCTAGTTCTGGTTCTGGGTCCCTTTGGTGGAACATCTAGTTCTCTTCCTCTTGGTCTATTGTTTGTCCTTAGTGCATCACTCTGTCCATGTCTGTCAGTTTAAGTCTGTGGTTTTGTTTCATTGCTTGACTGTTGCTCTGTGTTTCATATCTGCTGGCTGTTCACCCCTTGATATAGTTTTTAACTCATTTCAAGGATTTTTTTTTTCTTTTTTTTGGTGTTGTTAAAAAAAAAAAAAAGACACTCTGAATTGGCACAACAAAAACTGGTTAAGTTGACCTGCACCTGTAGCTAGGAGTCTACTGTAAAAGCTGCTCTTAAAGGGACCAGCAGCTTCTTGGCTTCTTTGGTCAGGAAGCTGATGGCTGTTTCTCCTACAAAAATCTCTGTGACTGTGATTATTGGGTTCAGCTGGTGACAAGGTGCTCCTCCCTTGATATTACTGATAGAAAAAGGTAAGAAAATTTTGTCTGTGTAGTCTAAATAAGTAAATGTGTGTAGCCACTTTATGTTTGTTTCTGACTGGTCTTAAATGTATAAATATGTTACTGACTTACAAGTTATTGGGTATGGTATAAACTTTGTAACAGTGGTAACAGAAAGTTGGCTTAGAACTGGTAACTCAGGGTTGGAGTCTTTCTGGACAACAACACATGGCATGACCAACCCAGGGAAACAGGTCTCTAAAGGTATCTCTAAATTGGGATAATATTTTATGTAATTCTTGTCCTAGAAGCCAGACTAATAGAAGATAGGATTTGAAACAATGTTTCTTTAATGAGCTTTAAAAGCTGCACCATCATGCATTCATATATAATAACTAGCAGTCAAACTCTGTAACATGAAAATAATGCACTTGGTATTGATTTTAGAGAGACTGGATTGTTTACACAGTTAAAAATCGGTTTTGCTTTCCAAAATTATGGTTATGCTCTGATATTGCAAAAGAAACTTTTAAGAATATATATATATATATATATGTATATATATATATATGTGTGTGTGTGTGTGTGTGAGAGAGAGAGAGAGAGAGAGAGAGAGAGAGAGAGAGAGAGAGAGAAACAAACATGCAGTGGCCACATTCATATATCCAAAACAGACAGGAAAAATGGTCCATACCTTCTGCAATGTTGCAATTCAGGAAGGGGAGGTCCAGTTCTCCACAGTCACAATGGTGCTGTAGCAGGGCCCTAGGTTTTTCAAAGCTTCCCACTGGCCTCAAGCATTGAATTCTTATCAGTCTTGTGGTTCATATATCCAGATACCCCAAGCCAGAAAAACAGGTAAAGCAATAAGAAACAGAGTAAAAACTAGAATGGAAAACATAGAGCCAAACAACAGAAAATATGAGACAGCAACATTTAACAACTGCAGCCCTCTGCTTTACTAGTTCACCAGTCTGATCAAGAGAAAAATTTTTATAGCTTTCTTGTAAAACCAACTAGAGGCTGGGGCTCTCTGAGTTCTTGGTTCTGAGATCCATTCTGGGTCCTTCTAAACCCTAGGCTTTGCTCCCAGTGTCAGGAATTCCTGAGCTCTATTGTGTAACTTAGGCATTGGAATCCTGTCAACAGGCACCATGGGGTCCTCTGGGGCCCAAAGCAGGTCAGAAAAGAAAAGCTTTTGTTGCCCTGATAATTAAGGTCAAAAATCTACCATTGTCTGGATAGCCTTCTGGACTTGGTACAAGTCCCTTTACCATCATAGCTCCTCAATCTCTGACCTTGTCTGGGGTGTTCAAACAAAACACACACACACACACCTCTACCTGTGGAATGTCACATAGCTATGGTTAGATTACAGGTTCAGCTTCCTTTCTCCTGATAGGAACCTGTTAGCACCTGGGATTCCTGAAATGCTTCTCCATGCTAATGAGACATCTTGGTACCTTACACCCAATTACCTTTGCCTATCCATACTCCTACCCCCCCCCCTCCCACAAAATTATAAAACCCTTGAGTCACCTCAAGGAAACTTGATCTGTCTCCCCACAGCTGGTCCCAGTGTGTCATCATTACCATATGTACTCACAGGGTTTCTGAACCGCCCCATCCATTGTCTCCGCTCCATTTACCCTCATGGACTAATATTGCCCAATGAGTCACAGCTGGCGGCACTGGATGAACTCCAATTAACCAAAAATAACCAGTGGGCTCTCTCCTGTAAAAGGAATTTAAGATGTTTGCTACCCAGTATAAAAGACACACAATCCAGGTGTTTTACTTACAAGCTGTAAGCCTAGATTGGGCAGGTTTTGGAGCTACATCTCAGTCAAATGCTCCTTGTTACATACTGTTTCTCCTAACCGTGTGCTCATGGTTCATCTCCTCTCATGGCTGTTTCCTCCCCGTTTTGTCCTCCCTCCTTTCTTTCCTCTTTGTACTTGTAACTCCCAGCCAGGTAACTGAAAATCTGCCCACCTCTATTTACTGCTCAATCAGAGGCTTTAGCCTTTTACTGGCCAAGGTTACAAAGCATCACATGGTGTACTTGAGGATCTTCTCATCAGCGGACAAGCAGGTCTGGGGGTGGGGGTGGGGGTGGGGGTGGGGGTGGGGGTGGGGGTGGGCAGTATTAGCATTTGAATACATAGCAGTACCAGACCAACTCCCTACAGACAATTGCCTTTGTCCTGAACAGGGTGCATAGACCTTGTCAGATCCTCCCCATTCCCAGATCTGGATACGCCATAACCAGAATCCAGAAAGTAGGCAGAAAAATGTCTTAGAAAGTTTACAATGGCTTCCAAAAGAAGGTCTTTATAAAAAAAAAAATGCTTGCTATCGCCTTTTTAGAGCATGGCTGTTCAGTATGGTAGTGGTGGGGTCCCCAGTGCCAAAGAGAAGAGACCAGCTTCAGAATTTGGGTTGGAGTGGTCTTTCTTATCTCCCTATGGTGGGTGCTCCAAATGTTCTTCCTGAGATTCTCAAGAGAGAGAAAAAACCAATTTCCACATTTTGAACCAAATTTGAAGCAAGCTTAATTAATCACTGACCAGGATGGACTCTGGACAGGTCTATTCTCCATGACTCCCAGCGAGTGGTGATGAGACATGTGCTGTAGGGGCTTTTTAAGGACAAAACCATAGGCCTACAATATTTCCTATGTGACGTTGTTATTTTCCAAGAACAACAATTCCCAGCATTCCATGAAGTTACCTGGCCTTCGGGTAGGTGGAGCTTGCAGATGAACTTTGCCTCTTACACAAGCAGGGTGCTGGACTGACTGGCTCTCTTTGCCTTGCTAAAGTAGGCCAGCCTCTCAAGTTCATCCTATATAGGAAAGTCTCTCAGATCTTCTGGGTGTGGCATCAGAAGGCCAATACTGCTTAGCCAAAGATGTAATGCTGTCCTATGTGATGTTTGAAGACTGATCCTACCCTAGGAATTCTGCCCCAACTAAAATATTGAAACCATCAAACTCACCATAGAGGAGCCTAGGGTGACTGTCCTGGTATGACACTATCATTTTAATTGATACAGAGGCCATCTGTACTATATTTCCTGCTCAAATTTATCCTTTTCAGATTTCTAAAGCTGTTGATGACTAATTGAAGCTTTATCAGCTTAACATAACCAAGCATCCAACTTTTTACCAAATCTGAAACTGCCAATTCACTTGTAAAAAGCAGGCCTTGCTTTTTCCAAAGCTACTAGGGCTCCTGCTTTAAAAACAAAACAAACAAATAAAAAGCAAAACAAAACCAAAAAACCTGGCAAACTCCACACTAAAAGAGATAAATTCACAAAACAAGTTTCAATATAAATTTCTTTTTTTTTTTTTAAAAGATTTATTTATTATTATATGTAAGTACACTGTAGCTGTCTTCAGACACACCAGAAGAGGGAGTCAGATCTTGTTAGGGATGGTTGTGAGCCACCATGTGGTTGCTGGGATTTGAACTCTGGACCTTCAGAAGAGCAGTCGGGTGCTCTTACCCACTGAGCCATCTCACCAGCCCTCAATATAAATTTCTATTTAAAAAAAAAAACCAACAACAACTTGATTTCTAATGACTGCTGTCAGTAATTAACCACCTATCCAGTAAATGACTGGATGACAATAAAGGATTAAAGATTATGAGAGTTTAGGGACATGATTTAGGGCATATAAATGCAAGTTATAAGGATATAGAAAAATGATTTGGTGTATATGAAAGTTATAAAGATCTAAAAACAGTAATTTACCACATGGCTATCAGTTATAAAGGCCAATGGACATAAAAGCTTAAATAATTTTTAAGGCTCTGAGAAAACGATTTAAGGTAAGTTATAAAAGTCTGAAAAAAAATTCATGATATATAAACTTAAAAATATTTTAGATCTTTCTCTTTTGCTATGCTATTATTTTAAGACTTCAAATGTTCCAACTTTGGACATATTAATCAACACAGTTCTGATAATCTATTAATTTAGCCCTGGTAAATTTAATTTTTCTTTGGTTATTTTCTAAATATAAACTTAAGTGTACTTTTCATTGTGCTAAAAAAAAAATCTATTTCTATACCTAGCCCTATATACAAAAAAAAAAATCAGCCTTTTAATCAAAAGCCCTATTTTGCTACGGCTCAAAGGTGTGAATCTACTGTGCTGTTTGTAGATGTGTGTTAGTTGCTTTTTCTACAATGAGGATTTCAAAATAGATTACAAATAATGGTCATTGCTAATATATCTAAAATTTCTATCTCATTTTGTAAATTAAAAAACTATATTGTATTCCAGACTTTGGCTACTTTGTTGGCTGTTCTTTCTCCCACCCTTCTCCATCCATTTTCTTCCATCTTTTCAACCCCTAACACTAAATAGGAGAGAAAAAAGATAGAGGAGAAAGGGAAAGTCTTTATTGTTAGAATACTTCCTATTGATTAGGGGCATTGGACGCCTTGAGCTAAGTTTTACCTTTGCTATCAGGATATCTAATTTCTTCTTGTGGTTTCTTTGTGTATGACTACTCAACAAACTACCAGGGATGCAAACAACCAACAACCCACTCCACCTCTCTGGACACTAGCATTTACATACCATTTGAAAAGTTCCCAGAATTCCAGACATCACACAATCACAGAAACTATCTGTAACTGGCAAAATTACACCTGTTCTAGAGCAAGAGGCAAATCATAGTCCACTGCCTGAATAATCTGAAACAGCCCTATTTCCCACACCTGGGATTAAAATGAAAACATACTTTTTTTTTCTTTTTCTTTTTTTTGGGGGGGAGGGGGGGCAGGGTTTTCTGTGTAGTTCTGACTGTCCTGGAGCTCACTCTCTAAACCAGGCTGGCCTTGAACTCAGAAATCCTCCTGCCTCTGCCTCCCAAGTGCTGGGATTAAAGGTATGTACTGCCCGGCTTATTCTTATAATATTTCTGTTTTTAAACAGGAACCAAAATTCTCAGTACATAAATTTTTCTAAACTTCAGAGAAACACAACTTGGATCCACTTGTCACAAGTCATATGCCAGTTAAGCTTCCCTACCTACTGTCCATTCCTGAGAGTGATCTCTCTCTTTCCCCCACCAGTCCTGAGACTTCTTCCATTGTGCCAACAGCCAGGGCCACCGGTGGGCCTAGAAGTTTCAAGTCTATACTCAAAATACAATTTTTCTCCTAGGCCACTTAACTTTATCTTCTGTTCCAAGTCTATATCTGTTTTAGCAAATTTCTAATCAACTGAAGACTAGAAACTGCTCCAAACTTATATCAGTTTTGGGTTGTCTTTTGGAATCAACAAGCTCTGGACGAAAGAAAGAAAGAAAGAAAGAAAGAAAGAAAGAAAGAAAGAAAGAAAGAAAGAAAGAAAGAAAGAAAGAGAGAGAGAGAGAGAGAGAGAGAGAGAGAGAGAGAGAGAGAGAGAGAGAGAAAGAAAGAAAGAAAGAAAGAAAGAAAGAAAGAAAGAAAGAAAGAAAGAAAGAAAGAAAGAAAGAAAGGAAGAAAGGAAGGAAGGAAGGAAGGAAAAAGAAAGAGAGAAAGAAAGAGAGAGAAAGAGAAAGAAAGAAAGAAAGAAAGAAAGAAAGAGAAAGGAAGGAAAAAGAGAGAAAGAAAGAGAGAGAAAGAGAAAGAAAGAAAGAAAGAAAGAAAGAAAGAAAGAAAGAAAGAAAGAAAGAAAGGAAGAAAAAGAAAGAAAGAAAAAAGCAAGCAAGCAAGCAAGTGAGCTGATATAAACTAGATGGTTCTGATAGAATTCCTTCCAGCTTCAGCCCCCACTTTGGACCAGCATTACAAGACTGCAAAACTACTTGGCTTTCACTAGCCTCAGGTGCCAGCAAAACCTAGATGCCAAACCAGAAGTACCCTGCCCCCTGCCAGCCTTTGACTGGAATTCCAGCCTTTACAGGCTCCCAAATGTCCTAATTTTGGATGAAAAGCAGTTCCAAAAGAGAGTACATCACCCTGTATCATTACCAAATGGCTGGAATGTCAGGCCAAAGTTCCCTTCTACCAAAAAGCAGAAGCAGGTGGATCTCTGTGAGTTAACACCAGTGTGGTCTACTGAGAGAGTTCCAGAACAGAGAACCATGTTTTGAAAAAACAAGCCAAACCACCAAATAGAAGGAGGAGGAGGAGGAGTTGTTGTTGGTCTTCCCACTTCAAATGTTTTAAAGAAAAAAAAAATCCCTCACAGGTGTGCCCAATCATTAAGGTTTAGTTAATTCCAGGTGTAGTCAAGTTGAGAACCAAAAATAGCCATCACCGATGGCAACTTTTAATTTTTTGAGCTAGACTTGATTGTTTTGAAAAATGTCACTGGTATTTTTTTTTTTTAGATTTATTTTTTGTTAATGAGTATGTGTGGTTCTCCTCAGACACACCAGAGGAGGGTATTAGATCCTATGACAGATGGTTGTGAGCCATAATGTAGTTGCTGAGAATTGAACTCAGGGCCTCAGGAAGAAGAGACAGTGCTCTTAATCGCTAAGCTCTCTCTCCAGCACGGTAATTTGCTTTTTTGAAAATGGCATATAAATAGCCAGATCACATGTTCCAATCTCAGTTTATTCAGAGCATTTATTTAGCATAGACAACGATTTTATTAGGTTGTTCATAACTCAACAGAATCTTAAACACCAAAGTGAGATTTTGTGCTAGCTAGTATGTCAACTTGACATAAGCTAGAGTCATCTGAAAGGAGAGGGAACCACGATTTACAAATTGCCTCCTGCTGCAAACCTATCAGATGTTTTCTTAGTGATTGATGGGATGTTATTGTCTGACCCACCAGAATAGCTGTAGCCATTTTGTTCATGCCTGCCAGCTATTTCATATTGTTGCTGTAACATGCCTGCCAGTCATTGACACAGAGAAGTGACCTGGCCCACATATGCTGACCACATATCCTGTTTTGTTCTGTATGTTCTCAATGTCCTTTATGAGGTTTGCTAATCTTAAGGAATTCCACAAAGCTTTAGATAGGACCCATCAAATCAAAGGTCAATATGAATATCTAAGATGGCTTGAGTCAAAGCTGACTACTGCGCAGCCCTTCCTGCACCTATATATGAGTTTGTTTTTGTTTTTTGTTTTTGTTTGACACCGAAGAATGCTACTATTAAGCCAAAAAGTTAGGTTTATGATACTTATGCTCTGTTCTCTCAATGTTCTGAAATTCCCCTGTTCACTACCTGTCCACCACCTGCCCAGGTACCTTACTTAGGACCAATCATCCTAAAGGTTAGCTGATAATACTTTGCCTAGCAAGCCAACTGCTCCACTCCTTGTTGTTTAAACTTTTGAACCTGGTTTTTCCAATAAAAAGCCTACACTGAGTGCAGTCATTTTTGCAGTCCTGAATCTTCATCATGGTATGTGTTCAATAAAATAATCTTGCTTAACTGAGATCAGTTTTTGCTTGGTTTGAATGGTGATTCCTGAACCCCAACATAGAGGAGAGCACAGCCTATTGTGGGCTGTTGGTTTTGGGTTCTATAATAAGACTGAGTAAGTTATGAGGAATAAACCAGTAAGAGAACCCTCCTTGGCTTGCATATCAGAATGAGCCTCCAGATTCTTGCCCTGGTTTCCCTCAATGGAAAACTTCTTTGATGTGGATGGCTCTGTGCTGCTTGTATTTTTATGTTAATTCTGCTCTCCCAGGAGGGGTTTCTGGAATGAGGAATGAGTCATGTACTCAGGTTGCTTCTTGTGAACCAATCCCCTAATGAATAATGGAGCCAATCACTGGGTAAGTAGGCAGGACTTCTGTGTTGGACAGAGGAAGAGAGGAAGCAGGAGAGAGTTAGGCCCTTTGGAATGGGGACAGCATATGAGTAAGATGTAGCTGCTAGAGTTTCCTGGTATCATAGAGGATCTGCAAGGATTCGCCACCGGAAGAATCAGATTTTAATAAGGCTTACAAGATTAGGTTTTAGTTGTTGCAACCAGAGATTGAGTTACCCTTGTTTCTGAACTAAGTTTGTGTTGTGTTTTCCTTTGTGCAGTGGCTCATCTGGGTTCAAAGGCAAACCGTGGGTTCACCAGATGTGCACCACAAAGGCTGTGGGGGATTTGAAGTACAGAGTTGGCATGGTAGTGACCCACCAGTGGGAGCCTAGTGAGCAGGGTGGAGAGATTGTGGAGTTCTGACTCAGAGTCAACAATTTGGCCATTGCCTGCCAGTCCATAACCAGCCAGGCCACTGGGGCAGAGGCACAAGTGCAGGAACATGCCAATTTGTTTTTTTAAAAATATTTCCTGCAACAGACACTGACTTGGGTTACATAAGCCAAATAAATCCTTTCTTACCCAGGTGTCTTATCACAGCACTAGTACCCCAATTAAGGTCCAACACTAGTGTGATGGTTTATATAAACTCAGCCCAGTGAGTGGCACTATTAGAAGGTGTGGCCTTGTTGGAGTAGGTGCGTCACTGTGGGTTTGGGCTTTAAGATACTTATAGTTTCTTGGAAGACAGTATTCTGCTAGCAACCTTCAGATGAAGGTGTAGAACTCTCAGCTCCTCCTGTATCATGCCTGTCTGGATGCTGCCTTGACAATAATGGACTGAGCCTCTGAACCTGTACGCCAGCCCTAATTAAATGCTGTCCTTATAAGAGTTGCCTTAGTCATAGTGTCTGTTTACATCAGTAAAACCCTAACTAAGACAACTAGTACCATTGTTGAAACAAACATCTGTCTGTGCCTGGACAACCTTCAGTAAAACCCTAACATAGAAGTTGATATTAAGGACTTGGGTATTGCTGTGATAGTCCTGAATATGCTTTTGTTTGGACAAGTGGATTTAGGGACTTTGGATTTGAAAAGGCATGGAATATTTTAAATGGGGCTTAATGGGCTATCCTACTAGGAAAATGGATGACTTTGTTGCTGAGAGTGATTTAAACTGTTTAGAAACAGCCCAAGAGGAGTTTTGTGGTATTTTGGTGAAGAATGTGTCAGCTTTCTGCCCTTGTCTGAAGAGTCTACCTGAGGCTAAGGTAAAAATATTTATATTAATTATTGACAAAGAAAGTCAAAATAGCCTGGAATAAATTCTGTCATCTGGTTTCTAGAGTTCATTTTTATAAAGAGTATTTTAATGTCTTACACGCGTTCTCGCGACTGGCCAGGAAAGACGCAACAAACCGGAATCTTCTGCGGCAAAAGCTTTATTGCTTACATCTTCAGGAGCAAGAGAGCAAGAGCAAGAGCAAGAGAGCAAAAAGAGAGAATGGCGAAACCCCGTCCCTTTGAAGGAGAATTATCCTCCGCCTAGGACGTGTCACTCCCTGATTGGCTGCAGCCCATCGGCCGAGTTGTCCTCACGGGGAAAGCAGAGCACATGGAGTGGAGAACTACCCTTGGCACATGCGCAGATTATTTGTTTACCACTTAGAACACAGGATGTCAGTGCCATCTTGTAACGGCGAATGTGAGGGCGGCTCCCCACATTAATGAAAGGAAGCAAGCTGTGAAATAAAAATATAAAATGTATAGTTTAAGTATTAAACGGACACCAGGAAGTAGAATGGAGCTAAATCCTATGTTCTAGGAGAAAACCGATTAAGGGAGTGGGACTTTGGGGCAAAATCCAACCCAGCTAAGTTTAGATCCAGGCATGGTGCCACACACCTGTAATACGAGGAGATAAATTCAAGCAGATCTCTAAATTCAAGGCCAGCCTGGGACAGAGCAAGTTCCGGGTAAAGAAAAGCTTAAGTTCAAGTGTGGAGGTAGACACCTTTAATCCCAGGATGCAGGCATGCAGATCTCTGAGTTCAAGTCAATCTACAGAGCAAGATCCAGGACAGCCAAGTTTAGGCAGTAAAGGAGTTGGGAAACAGAAAACTAGTAATGATGTAATAGAACAAGGGAGCCATGTTCCAGCTCCTGCAAGCAGGAGCTTTGGCCATGTGGCTCTGGGATTAGAATGAAAAATAGAAGGGACTACTAGGAAAATTGATGCTGGTTAACTATAGCTAAAAAATTAGTGATGATTAAGAAGAGACTAGTCACA
Source organism: Mus musculus (assembly GCF_000001635.26). Taxonomy (NCBI): domain Eukaryota; kingdom Metazoa; phylum Chordata; class Mammalia; order Rodentia; family Muridae; genus Mus; species Mus musculus. The sequence goes on along the minus strand of NC_000077.6, from coordinate 30,741,851 downwards.
AGTCCCTTCCGGTCGGTGCCAGCACCAGGTCACCTTGGGCAGAGTGTGCGGACACCCCCAAGGTCCCCTAGAAGACTCTCCACATGATCTTAGGACCACTGGTGAGTGGAACACAACTTCTGTTCCAATCCAATCTCTCGGGACCTGAGACAGCATTAGAGAAGCAGGAAACCCGGCCTGACCAGGGTCACAAGTCCCTTCCAGTTGGCTCCAGCACTGAGTCACCTGGGCACAGAGTCGGCAGACACCCCTAAGGTCCCTAGAGGACAGCTTCTGAGACAGACCCCTTTTCAGTCTCCAGACATCTGCCAGAGGAGAGGTGTCCACCCTGCCCAGGAGCTCTTTGCCAGAGCACCTGGGGAAGCCATCTTGGTTCCCGGATCCCTCTGAGACTAGTCTGTGCAGGTGAGAGTGTGGACTACAGAAGCTAACAGCTTCTGTGACAGACCGAAGCAACACAGCTTCTGGGACAGGTCTTGTTTTAGGCCTTCATCTTCTGCCAGGAGGGAGGTTTGAATGCCAGATATCTGTGCACCTTCCCTGTAAGAGGAGAGCTTGCCTGCAGAGAGTGCTCTAACCACTGAAACTCAGAGTAGAGAGCTAGTCTCCTAGGTCTGCTGATAGAGGCTAACAGAATCATGAGAGGAACAATCTCTAACCAGAGACAACTATAACATCTAACTCCAGAGATTACCAGATGGCTAAAGGCAAACATAAGAATTTACTAACAGAAACCAAGACCACTCACCATCATCAGAATGCAGCACTCCTACCTTGCCCATTCCTAGGCACCCCAACACACCCGAAAAGCTAGACCCGGATTTAAAAGCATATCTCATGATGATGGTAGAGGACATCAAGAAGGACTTTAATAACTCACTTAAAGACATACAGGAGAACACTGCTAAAGAGTTACAAGTCCTTAAAGAAAAATAGGAAAACACATCCAAACAAGTGATGGAAATGAACAAAACCATACTAGACCTGAAAAGGGAAGTAGACACAATAAAGAAAACCCAAAGTGAGGCAACACTGGAGATAGAAATCCTAGGAAAGAAATCGGAACCATAGATGCAAGCATCAGCAACAGAATACAAGAGGTGGAAGAGAGAATCTCAGGTGCAGAAGATTCCATAGAGAACATCAACATAACAGTCAAAGAAAATGCAAAATGATCCTAACTCAAAACATCCAGGAAATCCAGGACACAATGAGAAGATGAAACCTAAGGATAATAGAAGTAGATGATAATGAAGATTTTCAACTTAAAGGGCCAGTAAATATCTTCAACAAAATTATAGAAAAAAACTTCCCAAACTTAAAGAAAGAGATGGCATGAACATACAAGAAGCCTACAGAACTCCCAATAGACTGGACCAGAAAAGAAATTCCTCCCAACACATAATAATCAAAACAACAAATGCACTAAATAAAGATAGAATATTAAAAGAAGTAAGGGAAAAGGGTCAAGTAACATTTAAAGGCAGGCCTATCAGAATTACACCAGATTTTTCACCAGAGACTATGAAAGCCAGAAGATCCTGGACAGATGTTATACAGACACTAAGAGAACATAAATGCCAGCCCAGGCTACTATACCCAGCCAAACTCTCAATTACCATAGATGGAGAAACCAAAGTATTCCAGGACAAAACCAAATTTACACATTATCTTTCCACGAATCCAGCCCTTCAAAGGATAATAACAGAAAAAAACCAATACAAGGACGGAAACCACGCCCTAGAAAAAGCAAGAAAGTAATCCTTCAACAAACCTAAAAAAAGACAGCCACAAGAACAGAATGCCAACTCTAACAACAAAAATAATAGGAAGCAACAATTACTTTTCCTTAATATCTCTTAATATCAATGGGTTCAACTCCCCAATATAAAGACATACACTAACAGACTGGCCACACAAACAAGACCCAACATTTTGCTGCTTACAGAAAATCCATCTCAGGGAAAAAGACAGACACTACCTTAGGCTGGAAAACAATTTCCCAAGCAAATGGTCTGAAGAAACAAGCTAGAGTAGCCATTCTAATATCGAATAAAATCGACTTCCAACCCAAAGTTATCAAAAAAGACAAGGAGGGACACTTCATACTCATCAAAAGTAAAATACTCCAAGAGGAACTCTCAATTCTGAATATCTATGCTCCAAATGCAAGGGCAGTCACATTCATTAAAGAAACTTTAGTAAAGCTCAAAGCACACATTGCACCTCACACAATAATAGTGGGGGACTTCAACACACCACTTTCATCAATGGACAGATCGTGGAAACAGAAACTACACAGGGACACGGTGAAACTAACAGAAGTTATGAAACAAATGGATTTAACAGATATCTACAGAACATTTTATTCTAAAACAAAAGGATATACCTTCTCAGCACCTCATGGTACATTCTCCAAAACTGGCCATATATTTGGTCACAAAACAGGCCTCAACAGATACAAAAATATTGAAATTGTCCCATGCATCCTATCAAACCACCATGGACTAAGGCTGATCTTCAATAACATCATAAATAATACAAAGCCAACATTCACGTGGAAACTGAACAACACTCTTCTCAATGATACCTTGGTCAATGAAGGAATAAAGAAAGAATTTAAAGACTTTTTAGAGTTTAATGAAAATGAAGCCACAACATACCAAACCTTATGGGACACAATGAAAGCATTTCTAAGAGGAAAACTCATAGCACTGAGTGCCTCCAAAAAGAAACTAGAGAGAGCACACACAATTATATTGACAACACACCTAAAAGCTCTAGAACAAAAGGAAGCAAATTCACCCAAGAGGAGTCAACGGCAGGAAATAATCAAACTCAGGGGCAAAATCAACCAAGTGGAAACAAGAAGAACTAGTCAAAGAATCACAAATGAGGAGTTGGTTCTTTGAGAAAATCAGCAAGATAGATAAACCCTTAGCCAGACTCACTAGAGGGCACAGGGACAGCATCCTAATTAACAAAATCAGAAATGAAAAGGGAGACATAACAACAGATCCTGAAGATACCCAAAACACCATCAGATCCTTCTACAAAAGGCTATACTCAACAAAACTGGAAAACCTGGACAAAATGGACAAATTTCTAGACAGGTACCAGGTATTAAAGTTAAATCAGTATCAGGTTAATGATCTAAACAGTCCTATATCCCCTAAAGAATTAGAAGCAGTCATTAATAGTCTCCCAACCAAAAAAAGCCCAGGACCAGATGGGTTTAGTACAGAGTTCTATCAGACCTTCAAAGAAGATCTAATTCCAGTTCTTCACAAACTATTCCAGAAAATAGAAGCAGAAGGTTCTCTATCCAAATCATTCTATGAAGCCACAATTACTCTGATACCTAAACCACAGAAAGACCCAAAAAAGATAGGGAACTTCCCGACCAATTTCCCTTATGAATATTGATGCAAAAATCCTCAATGAATTTCTCGCTAACCGAATCTAAGAACACATCAAAACAATCATCCATCCTGACCAAGTAGGTTTCATTCCAGGGATGCAGGGATGGTTTAATATACGGAAATCCATCAACATAATCCACAATATAAACAAACTCAAAGACAAAAACCACACGATCATCTCATTAGACACAGAGAAAGCATTTGACAAAATCCAACACCCATTCATGATAAAAGTTTTGGAAAGATCATGAATTCAAGGCCTATACCTAAACATGATAAAAGCAATCTACAGCAAACCAGGAGCCAACATCAAAGTAAATGGAAGAAGCTGGAAGTATTCTCACTAAAATCAGGGAGTAGACAAGGCTGCCCACTTTCTCCCTACCTATTCAACATTGTACTTGAAATCCTAGCCAGAGCAATTAGACAACAAAAGGAGATCAAGGGAATACAAATTGGAAAGGAAGAAGTCAAGATATCACTTTTTGCAGATGATATGATAGTATATATAAGAGACCCTAAAAATTCCACCAGCGAACTCCTAAACCTGATAAACAGCTTCAGTGAAGTACCTGGATATAAAATTAACTCAAACAAGTCAATGGCCTTTCTCTACACAAAGGATAAACAGGCTGATAAGGAAATTAGGGAAACAACACTCTTCTCAATAGTCACAAATAATATAAAATACCTTGGCGTGACTCTAACTAAGGAAGTGAAAGATCTGTATGATAAGAACTTCAAGTCTCTGAAGAACGAAATGAAAGAAGATCTCAGAAGATGGAAAGATTTCTTATGCTCATGGATTGGCAGGATCAATATAGTAAAAATGGCTATCTTTCCAAAAGCAATATAAATATTCAATGCAATCCCCATCAAAATTCCAACTCAATTCTTCAACGAATTAGAAAGAGCAATCTGCAAATTCATCTGGAATAACAAAAAACCTAGGATAGCAAAAGCTCTTCTCAAGGATAAAAGTACCTCTGGTGGAATCACCATGCCTGACCTAAAGCTTTACTACAGAGCAATTGTTATAAAAACTGCATGGTACTGGTATAGTGACAGACAAGTAGACCAATGGAATAGAATTGAAGACCCAGAAATGAACCCACACACCTATGGTCACTTGATCTTCGACAAGGGAGCTAAAACCATCCAGTGGAAAAAAGGCAGCATTTTCAACAAATGGTGCTGGCACAACTGGTTGTTATCATGTAGAAGAATGCGAATCGACCCATTCCTCTCTCCTTGTACTAAGGTCAAATCTAAGTGGATCAAGGAACTTCACATAAAACCAGAGACACTGAAACTTATAGAGGAGAAAGTGGGGAAAAGTCTCGAAGATATGGGTACAGGGAAAAAAATCCTGAATAGAACAGCAATGGCTTGTGCTGTAAGATCGAGGATTGACAAATGGGACCTCATGAAACTGCAAAGCTTCTGCAAGGCAAAAGACACCGTCAATAAGACAAAAAGACCACCAACAGATTGGGAAAGGATCTTTACCTATCCTAAATTAGATAGGGGACTAATATCCAATATATATAAAGAACTGAAAAAGGTGGACTCCAGAAAATCAAATAACCCCATTAAAAATGGGGTGCAGAGCTAAACAAAGAATTCTCACCTGAGGAATACCGAATGGCTGAGAAGTAACTGAAAAAATGTTCAACATCCTTAAGCATCAGGGAAATGCAAATCAAAACAGCCCTGAGATTTTACCTCACACCAGTCAGAATGGCTAATATCAAAAATTCAGGTGACAGCAGATGCTGGTGAGGATTTGGAGAAAGAGGAACACTCCTCCATTGTTGATGGGATTGCAAGCTTGTACAACCACTCTGGAAATCAGTCTGGTGGTTCCTCAGAAATTTGGACATAGTACTATTGGAGGATCCCTCAATACCTCTCCTGGGCATATATGCAGAAGATGTTCCAACTGGTAAGAAGGATACATCCTCCACTATGTTCATAGTAGCCTTATTTATAATAGCCAGAAGCTGGAAAGAACCCAGATGCCCCTCAACAGAGGAATGGATATAGAAAATGTGCTACATTTACACAATGGAGTAGTACTCGGCTATAAGTATTCAAGCTTAAAAATAATGAATTTATGAAATTCCTAGGCAAATGGATGGACCTGGAGGGTATCATCATGAGTGAGGTAATCCAATCACAAAAGAACTCACATGATATATACTCACTGATAAGTGGATATTAGCCCAGATACTTAGAATACCCAAGATATAAGATACAGTTTGTGAAACTCATGAAACTCAAGAATAATGAAGACCAAAGTGTGGACACTTTGCCCTTACTTAGAATTGGGAACAAAACACCCAGGAAGGAGTTATAGAGACAAAGTTTGGAGCTGAGACAAAAGGATGGACCATCTAGACACTGCCATATCCGGGGATCCATCCCATAATCAGCCTCCAAACGCTGACACCATTGCATACACTAGCAAGATTTTGCTGAAAGGACCCTGATATAGATGTCTCTTGTGAGACTATGCCGGGGCCTAGCAAACACAGAAGTGGATGCTCACAGTCAGCTATTGGATGGATCACAGGTCCCTCAATGGAGCAGCTAGAGAAAGTACCCAAGGAGCTAAAGGGATCTGCAACCCTATAGGTGGAACAACATTATGAACTAACCATTACCCCTCGGAGCTCTTCTCTCTAGCTGCATATGTATCAGAAGATGGCCTAGTCGGCCATCAGTGGAAAGAGAGGCCCATTTGTCATGCAAACTTTATATGCCTCAGTAAAGGCAAAAGCCAGGGCTAAGAAGTGGGAGTGGGTGGGTAGGGGAGTGTGTGGGGGGAGGGTATGGGGGAGTTTTGGGATAGTACTGGAAATGTAAATGAAGAAAATACCTAATTAAAAAAAAAAGAGACTAGTAGTTTGGCAATGGTGGCGCATGCCTTTAATCCCAGCACTTGGGAATCAGAGGCAGGCAGATCTTTGAGTTCGAGGCCAGCCTGATCTACAGAGTGAGTTCCAGGACAGCCCCAGGCTACACAGAGAAACCCGTCTTGAAAACAAACAAACAAACAAACAAACAAATGAACGAACAAAAAATAACAAAAAAAGAAGAGACTAGTATCATTGAGTTGAAATTTCTCCAGAAGTATTTTCTGAGAGCACAAAAAAGCTGTGTTCCAGATATAACCAAGGTTGTACCTCCCGCTGCAGCTGTAGTTGGCAATGTGTAAGAGTCATCCATGTGGTACTGGTTTTGAAGGTATGAAGGAGTCATGAAGAGTGGCTGAGGCTTGGCAAAGTGAGAGGTCATGGAAGACCATTTGTGAAGGTGCAGCCTCAGTTGCAGTTGACAGCCCAGAACTGCAGGAGTCATGCAAAGGATTTGAGGCTTGGCACCATGAAGAGAGCCTATGAGAGGCTATTAGTGAAGCCTAGTTACAGTGGAAGACAATGTATTGCAGATGCCAGTATCGTGGGATGACTATCAAGAACAGCAGCAGCAGTGGAGTGGATCAACCTGAGCTTAGAGTACTATAAAGAGCAGAGCTGGAGAAGTGACACCAGCCCTTTGGAGAAACCCAGAAGATCATGTGTGGATCCCAGACATTGAAACAAGAAGCTGTAACATTGAAGTTGCTATGGAGACCCTAAGATGTTCAAGATGCCAGAGCTGTGGGCTATCTGCTGAGGAAAGCTGCTAACAGGGTGTGGAACCAGCCCAGAGGAAAAAAGTTTGTTGCAGTCAACAAAGATAAAAAAGGAGTTGGAGCTGTGAAGATTGCTTTGACATTAGCCATGGAGATGCAGAGTTTGGAGTTTGCCTAGCTGGTTTCCTGTCTTGCTTTGGGGATTACAGTTAAGTGATTGGATGAATCTCAGAAAAGATTTTGAACTTTGGACTTTTAACATTGTTGAAACCGCTATAGATTATGGGGACTTTGGAAGTTGGGCTAAATATATTTTGCATTATGCTATGTTTAGGTATGACCCCCATAGACTCATGTGTTTGAATAAGTTTATGGGGGCCAGGGATTGAAATTTGATGATTTGTATATGTTTGGCCCAGGGAGTGGCACTATTAAAAGGTGTGGCCGTGTTAGAGTAGGTGTGTCACTGTGGCTGTGGGCTTTAAGACACTCATCCTAGCTTCCTGGATTCTGCTAGCAACCTTCAGATGAAGGTGTAGAACTCTAAGCTCCTTCTGTACTATGTCTGCCTGGATGCTGCCATGTTCCTTCCATAATGATAATGGACTGAGCCTCTGAACCTGTAAGCCAGCCCCAATTAAATGTTGTTCTTATAAGACTTGTCTTGGTCATAGTGTCTGTTTACATCATTAAAACCCTAACTAAGCCAACTAGTACCATTGTTGAAACAAACATCCGCCTGTGCCTGGATGACCTTCCTTTAAAACAGATCCCAAATAAAATGTCTGCATGATTCCAAAACCAGTTTCATAAATAAATTGGGAACTATTTAAAATCAGAGTTCAAAAGTTGTTTGAGAGTCTTATAATTTTACAACTGGGAGGTTACTGGAGTTAAACGCATAATCCTAAATTTAACCATTCGAGAATCTCTTAATAAACACTGAGAACAGACTGTTCCATGAAGACAGCCACATTGGAAATGCTCAGACAATATAAATACCCAGCCTCATGCCAGTGAGTAATGTAAAATATAAAAACTTGACCTCTCCAGAAATTCCTATCCCTTTACCCTAAAGTATTTCTGAACTTTCTTCTGGTCACATTTTCCTATTTTGAATGTGTTCAGTTGCAAGAATAACACATCTCATATGTGCTGTTCTTCTCCACTCACCAGCTCTGAACATCTTGTCACATTTCCTCCTTCCCACATCTTTCCCTTCCTCCCTCTGTCACTTTCTTTCCTTGGCTCACACAAGGACATCATTACATCTGCCCTAACAGTGTTTAGGACATAGTATCTCAAAAGGTGGTCCTTAATATTTTAAATTGAAGGAATTTGAGATAATGGCAGGTTCAGGTTCAGGTTCAGGCTCTGGACTTATTCAGAAGCTAGCTATAAAATCCTTATGAGAGAGCTGTTCATGTTATACCCACAGGAGAGGAGTGTGCTTGATTCTGGAGACGGAAGAAGTCATCCAATAGAATTCACAATGAATAGTCCTGCAAAGAACCCTTCTCACCTCTCTTTCTACTCTTAGTTTATATGATGTTTGTTTTGTCAGACTTTCCCAAAGCTTTTTTTTTTTGCCAAGAATCAGCCTCAGTTAGGTCCCTGTTGGTGAATACAAACCACTCCAAGTCAAATTGTGGTTCCAAGCTGGCAGTCTATGACAGCTCACTATAGGTAGCTCTGCTGTAGTCTGCTGGAGACAGCTTTTCAGTCTCCCCCTCCCCTCTCCCCTCCCCCTCTCTGCATTCTGCTCACTCCAAATAGCTTTTTCTTGCTATTCTAAAAACCTCTCTGGTTGAGATAGCTAGCTTTTTGCTGGAAATAGCTCTCTCTGGTTGAGACAGCTCAACATTGTAGCTAAATGAGCAGAGCTACAAAAAGGAGGTGAAGGACCATGAACATCATAAAGGCAAAGGGCAAGACTGAATCCAAATGGATGGATAGGTAGACAAGTGGATAGCATTCCTGAACAAACAAATAAATTCCTGAGCAGACAGATGGCAATCAAGTAGCCCCTACCAATAGTAAAGACTGAGTTGAGCTAAGCCTTTTGGATAGCTGGGAGTTGCCTGTTGAATATCCACACTGTGGTCAGGTAACAGGTTGGTAGCAGCCATAGTCATTTAAGTACTAAGTATGCTCATTTGTGTGGGTCCAGATGAAAGTGCTAGGGCCTTCCGTAATCTTGTATGTTTGGTAAGTTCTTGGGCTGTGGTTTGCTTTGGTTGTTGTTGTTATGGTTTTAATATGCCCAGATTGTCACATGGTCTAAATTTACTTGGATAAATTTAGAGGGTGATACCTTTCCTGCTTATAGGAATAAATTATTTATCAACATGAGACTTATGGGTGGCACTGGACACATAGAGCTTTGTGCCTACTGAAATGAAGAGTCAGTCTGTTTCTGTGTTTGAGTTAAAAATGGAGTTCAAGCTGGATGTAAAATGGAATCCCTTAAGACAGATCATAGCTTGTTTATACACCATTTTACATAAAATGGAATGACTCAGAATCGTACATATAGCCTGATCTCAAGACAACCCTTCTGCATTCGCCTTCCAAAACCTGGGATTGCACCTAGTGCTTTGACAAAAGATACAGCCTTCATTCAGATTTTTGTTTTCCTTGAAATGGCCTTATCAGCTGTGAAGGGACAGGACACAGCTTTATGTTTTCACTCTCACTAGTATGAAGTGTTTGATTAATTTTTCAGAAACCTTGACTAGTGAAAGAGTCCACGATTTGTCCATTTGTCTAAGAATTTCATAAGTTCATTGTTTTTAATAGCTGAGTAGTATTCCATTATATAAACATACCACATTTTCTATATCCATTCCTCTGTTGAAAGACATCTGGGTTCTTTCCAGCTTCTGACTATTATAAATAAGGCTGCTATGAACATAATGGAGTATGTGTCCTTATTATAAGTTGGAGCATCTTCTGGGTATATGCCCAGGAGTGGTATTGCTGGATCTTCTGCTAGTACTATGTCCAATTTTCTAAGGAACTGCCAAGCTGATTTCCAGAGTGGTTATACCAGCTTACAATCCCACCAGCAGTGGAGGAGTGTTCCTGGAAGGAAAACTAGGAAAGGGGATAACAGAAAAACCATGAATCTATTAAATGCTGCATACCTGCTTTGGCTACTAGTATTAAGTGCACAATAGTCACATAATTGGTTCATTAAAAAAAAGTCACTAGCCAGACAGCATACACTAGCTGGTCCAAGGCCCCTGAGACATATACAGTAGAGGACTGGCTAGTCTAGCCTCAGTGGGAGAAGATGCCTCTAATCCTGGAGTGACTTGAGGCCCCAGGAAAGGTAGAGATCTGGTGTGTAAGGGGGAGCACCCTCTCAGAGAAATGGAGAGGAGGAATCGGATAAGGAACATTGGGAGGAGGCCTGGGAGGGGGCAAAGGATGGAATGTAAATTAATAAAATGATAATAATAATAATAGAGTCCACGATTCAAAGAATAATACCCTGGACTCAAAGAGTATGCAAAAGCAAAGAGTATTTTATTCTGTAGAAGTCCAACATGCAGGAATCTACCATTTACCTAGATGGAGATGCCCAGGTGAGCTCACAGGACCAATTTCAAGCACATTAGAGGAATTCTGGGAGTAGGAAAGTGACCTTTATCTTAATTGGGCTTGATTCCTAGGAATTTGGGGTTGGCTAGGGCCCTCTGGACATTCCAGAAACATTGCTAGGGATTGGGGGGTTGAAAATTGTTGAAGACTCATTGCCCTTGCCTCAGGCCAAGTGGCAAGGCAGCATCTAATGGTAGAGAAGTTTCTCATTGGCTGCTCCAGACCTGGGGTTCTTCCAGTACTTGTCCAGTTCTGGGAAACAGAGATCTAAGTCTAGTTTCCTGAACTGCCAGTTTGAAGCCTGTCATGGAGTCAGCCTGTCTCAGTCCTCTCACTAGGGCTAAACTAGGATCCATAACTTTGACAGAGGGGAGATTTTTCAGAACTAAAAATATGAAACAGAGTTAAAAATAGAAGGAACAGCACTCAAGCAAAGAGTAAAAGAAGATAAGAGCATGGGCACAGGCTTCTCAAATATGGAAGAAGACCAAGGAGAAAAGGCACTTGGAAAGAATTAGACATACTCATGTATGGTGATGGCCTCTTCATAGGAGAGCCAAGATGTCACTTTGGTATCTCTCCATGGGTTGCTAAGCAACCTTCCCTTTTCTCTTTTTGACAGTGAAATTATAGGGTGAATCTAGGAGTACCTTGTATGAAACTGGAATTCGATAAAGTAAAACCAGGAGCCACTATTATTTTACAAGTGGTTTCTGTTAAGATTTCTACAAATTTGCAGTGGTTTTTATTTTTATATTTTTACTATAGTTAAAAAAAACAAACCCAGCTTAATCTATGTAAAGAGTTCTAGGACAGCCTAGATACACCTTCTGTCATGTGTGTGTGTGTGTGTGTGTGTGTGTGTGTATGCTTATGTAGAAATGTGAAGCCCAGTTATTTTGTAACATGTCCCTCAAGTGTGATTTATTTTTCTTGTGACTTCATTACAGGTTGTGTGCTTAGGAGAGGAAAATTCAGAGGTAATGTCCTACTTTTAATCCAGGGGTGTATTTTACTTACATGACTTACAGCTGTCATTTACTTTGGTGAGGTAATGCTTTTACAGTTTTTACTGTTTATTATTTTCAAAACATGTCAGTATTCTTTTCATTCTTATACATTTTCAAAATTATATGCTTATAAAAAATTAACAATTATCTCCTTGTACAAAGCTCAAGCCTAAGTGGGCCAAGAAACTCCACATAAAACCAGAGACACTGAAACTTATAGAGGAGAAAGTGGGGAAAAGCCTCAAAGATATGGGCACAGGGGAATAATTGCTGAACAGAACAGCAATGGTTTGTGCTGTAAGATCAAGAATGGAAAAATGGGACATCATAAAATTGCAAATAGTGATATTTTGACTTCTTCCTTTCCAATTTGTATCCCATTGATCTCCCTTTCTTGTCTAATTGCTCTGGCAATTAGACTTCAAGTATTATATTGACTAGGTCGGGAGAAAGTGGGCAGCCTTGTCTAGTCCCTGATTTTAGTGAGATTGCTTCAAGTCTTTCTCCATTTAGTTTGATGTTGGCTACTGGTTTGTTGTATATTGCTGAGTTTATATTTGTTGAGTATAAGCTTTTGTAGTAGGATCTGATGATATTTTGGATTTCCTCAGATTCTGTTGTTATGTCTCCCTTTTCATTTCTGATTTTGTTAATTAGGATTCTGTCCCTATGCCCTCTAGTTAGTCTGGCAAGGGTTTATCTATCTTGTTGATTTTCTCAAAGAGCCAGCTCCTGGTTTGGTTGATTCTTTGTATAATTCTTTTTGTTTCCACTTGGTTGATTTCATCCCTGAATTTGATTATTTCTTGCCATCTTCTCCTTTTGGGTGAATTTGCTTCCTTTTGTTCCAGAGATTTTAGGTGTGTTGTCAAGCTGCTAGTGTATGCTCTGTTCAGTTTCTTTTTGGTGGTATTCAGAGTTTTCCTTTTAGGAATGCTTTCATTGTTTCCCATAAGTTTGGGTATGTTGTGGCTTCATTTTCATTAAACTCTAAAAAGTCTTTCATTTCTTTCTTCATTTCTTCCTTGATCAAGTTATCATTGAGTAGAGTGTTGTTCAACTTCCACGTAAATGTTGGCTTTGTATTATTTATGATGTTATTGAAGATCTGCCTTAGTCTGTGGTGATCTGATAGGATACATAGGATAATTTCAATATTTTTGTATCTGTTGAGGCCTGTTTTGTGACCAAATATATGGTCAGTTTTGGAGATGGTACCATGAGGTGTTGAGAAGAAGGTATATCCTTTTGTTTTAGGATAAAATGTTTTGTAGATATCTGTTAAATCTATTTGTTTCATAACTTCTGTTAGTTTCAATGTGTCTCTGTTTAGTTTCTGTTTCTAGGATCTGTCCATTGATGAGAGTGGGGTGTTGAAGTCTCCCACTATTATTGTGTGCAGTGCAATGTGTGCTTTGAGCTTTACTAAAGTTTCTTTAATGAATGTGGATGCCGTTGCATTGGAGCATAGATGTTGAGAATTGAGAGTGCATCTTGGAAGATTTTACCATGAGTATGAAATGCCCCTCCTTGTCTTTTTTGATAACTTTGGGTTGGAAGTTGATTTTATTTGATATTAGAATGGCTATTCCAAGTTGTTTCTTGGGACCATTTGCTTGGAGAATTGTTTTCCGACCTTGTACTCTGAGGTAGTGTCTGTCTTTGTTCTTGAGGTGGGTTTCCTGCATGCAGCAAAATGTTGAGTCCTGTTTATGTAGCCAGTCTGTTATTCTTTGACTTTTTATTGGGGAATTGATTTCATTGATATTAAGGGATATTAAGGAAAAGTAATTGTTGCTTACTGATATTTTTGTTGTTAAGTTGGGATTCTGTTCATGTAGCTATCTTCTTTTAAGTTTGCTGAAGGATAGCTTTCTTGCTTTTTCTAGGGCATAATTTCCCTCCTTGTGTTGGAGCTTTCCATTTATTATACTTTGAAGGGCTGGATTCGTGGAAATATATTGTGTGAATTTGGTCTGTATAACATCTGTCCAGGATCTTCTGGCTTCCATAGTCTCTGATGAGAAGTCTGGTGTAATTCTAATAGATCTGCTTTTATATGTTACTTGACCTTTTTCCCTTACTGCTTTCAATATTCTATCTTTATTTAGTGCATTTGTTGTTCTGATTATTATGTGTCGGGAGGAATTTCTTTTCTGGTCCTGTCTATTGGGAGTTCTGTAGGCTTCTTGTATGTTCATGGGCATCTCTTTCTTTAGGTTTGGGGAGTTTTCTTCTATAATTTTGTTGAAGACATTTACTGGCCCTTTAAGTTGAAAATCTTCATTATCATCTACTCCTATTATCCTTAGGTTTGGTCTTTTCATTGTGTCCTGAATTTCCCGGATGTTTTGAGTTAGGCTCTCTTTGCATTTTGCATTTTTCTTTGATTTTTGTGTCCATGTTTTCTATGGAATCTTCTGCACCTGAGATTCTCTCTTCCATCTCTTGTATTCTGTTGCTGATGCTTGTATCTATGGTTCATGATTTCTTTCCTAGAATTTCCATTTCCAGAGTTGTCTCCCTTTGGGTTTTCTTTATTGTTTCTACTTCCACTTTTAGGTCTTGGTTTTTTTTTTTTTCCAATTCCTTCACCTGTTTAGTTGTGTTTTCCTGTAATTCTTTAAGGGATTTTTGTGTTTCCTCTTTATGACTTCTACCTCTTTAGCAGTGTTTTTCTGTAATTTTTAAAGAGATTTTTAGAAACCTTCATCTGTACTTCATCGCACCAGACACACACACCATACACATAAAGGCATGCAGGCAAAAACACCCATACACATTAAATAAACATAAAAATATTTATAAAAGGAGCACCTTTAAAAGGCTGAAACAGGAAGATTATAGTGAGTTTAAGTGAGCTCAGTCTTGGTTACATAATGAACACACACACACACACACACACACACATACACACAAATACACAAGCACATAATAAACAACAAAATAACCAGGTCTGGAACTATAGCGTAGTTGGCAAGAATATTTGTGTAGCATGCAGAAATCTCAGGGTTGGATCCCCAGCATTGCATAAGGGCATGGTGGTGCACCCCTGTAATCCCAAGTGTAAGCACTTGGGAGTTAAATTGTTGCTGGTGTTTCCAGGTTCTTGGCCTCTTATTTAAAGCTCACAGAAATTTGCAAAAGTAGAAAATCTATAACTCAAATAAATACAGGAGAACACTGCTAAACAGGTGGAAAACTTTCAGAGGAAGCACAAAAATCCCTTAAAGAATTATAGGAAAACACAGCCAAACAAGTGAGGGAATTGAACAAAACCATCCAAGATCTAAAAATGGAAGTAGAAACAATAAAGAAACCCCAAAGGGAGACAACTCTGGAGATAGAATTCCTAGGAAATAAATCAGGAACCATAGATGCGAGTATCAGTAACAGAATACAAGAGATGGAAGAGAGAATCTCAGCTGTAGAAGATTCCATAGAAAACATAGACACAACAATCAAAGAAAATGCTAAATGCTAAAAGATCCTAATTCAAAACATCCAGGAAATCCAAGAAACAATGAAAAGACCAAACCTAACAGTAATAGGTATAGATGAGAATGAAGATTTTCAAATTAAAGGGACAGTAAATATCTTCAACAAAATAATAGAAGAAAACTTCCCATACCTAAAGAAAGAGATGCCCATGAACATACAAGAAGCCTATAGAACTCCCAATAGACTGGACCAGAAAAGAAATTCCTCCTGACACATAATAATCAGAACAACAAATGCACTAAATAAAGATAGAATATTAAAAGCAGTAAGCGAAAAAGGTCAAGTAACATATAAAGGCAGACCTATTAGAATTACACCAGACATCTCACCAGAGACTATGAAAGCCAGAAGATTCTGGACAGATGTTATACAGATCCTAAGAGAAAACAAATGCCAGCCCAGGCTACTATACCCAGCCAAACTCTCAATTACCTTAGATGGAGAAACCAAAGTATTCCAGGACAAAACCAAATTTACACATTATCTTTCCACGAATCCAGCCCTTCAAAGGATAATAACAGAAAAAAACCAATACAAGGACGGAAACCACGCCCTAGAAAAAGCAAGAAAGTAATCCTTCAACAAACCTAAAAAAAGACAGCCACAAGAACAGAATGCCAACTCTAACAACAAAAATAATAGGAAGCAACAATTACTTTTCCTTAATATCTCTTAATATCAATGGGTTCAACTCCCCAATATAAAGACATACACTAACAGACTGGCCACACAAACAAGACCCAACATTTTGCTGCTTACAGAAAATCCATCTCAGGGAAAAAGACAGACACTACCTTAGGCTGGAAAACAATTTCCCAAGCAAATGGTCTGAAGAAACAAGCTAGAGTAGCCATTCTAATATCGAATAAAATCGACTTCCAACCCTAAGTTATCAAAAAAGACAAGGAGGGGCACTTCATACTTATCAATGGTAAAATCGCCCAAGATGAACTCTCAGTTTTCAACACCTATGCTCCAATGCAAGAGCATCCACATTCATTAAGGAAACTCTAGTTAAGCTCAAAGCACACATTGCACTGCACACAATAATAGTGGGAAACTTCAACACCCCACTCTCATCAATGGACAGATCCTGGAAACAGAAACTAAACAGAGACACATTGAAACTAACAGAAGTTATGAAACAAATGGATTTAACAGATATCTACATAACATTTTATCCTAAACAAAAGGATATACCTTCTTATCAGCACCTCATGATACCTTCTCCAAAACTGACCATATAATTGGTCACAAAACAGGCCTCAACAGATACAAAAATATTGAAATTATCCCATGCATCCTATCAGATCACCATGCACTAAGGCTGATCTTCAATAACAAAATAAATAATAGAAAGCCAACATTTACGTGGAAGCAGAACAACACTCTACTCAATGATAACTTGATTAAGGAAGAAATAAAGAAAGAGATTAAAGAGTTTTTAGAGTTTAATGAAAATGAAGCCACAACATACCCAAACTTATGGGACACAATGAAAGCATTCCTAAGTGGAAAACTCATAGCTCTAAGTACCACCAAAAAGAAACTAGAGAGAGCATTCACTAGAGGCTTGAGAGCACACCTAAAAGCCCTAGAACATGAGGACACAAAATCACCCAAGAGGAGTAGATGGCAGTAAATATTCAAACTTAGGATTGAAATCAAGGATGTGGAAACAAAAAGAACTATACAAAGAATCAACCAAACCAGGAGCTGGTTCTTTGAGAAAATCAACAACATAGATAAACCCATAGACAGACTAACTAGAAGGCTTAGGGACAATATCCTAATTAACAAAACCAGAAATGTAAAAGAAGACATAACAACAGAATCTCAGGAAATCCATAACCTCATCAGATCCTACTACAAAAGGCTATACTCAACAAAATTGGAAAACCTGGATAAAATGGACAATTTCCTAAACAGATAGCAGGTACCAAATTTAAATCAGGATCAGATTAACAATCTAAACAGGCCCATTTCCCCTAAAGAAATAGAAGCAGTTATTAATAGTCTCTCAACCAAAAAAAGTCCAGGACCAGGTGGGTTTAGTGCAGCAGTCTATTAGACCTTCAAAGAAGACCTAATTCCAATTCTTTTCAAATTTTCAGCAAAATAGAAACAGAAAGTACTCTACCCAATTCACTCTATGAAGCCACAATTACTCTGATAGCTAAACTACATAAAGACCCAACAAAGAAAGACAACTTCAGACCAGTTTTCTTTATGAATATAGATGCAAAAATACTCAATAAAATTCTCGCAAACTGAATCCAAGAACATATCAAAATGATCATCCATCATGACCAAGTAGGCTTCATCCCAGGGATGCAAGATATTTTTTTATTACTTGTGACTATTTCTTTTTAATATACAGAAATCCATCAACATAATTCATTATATAAAGAAACTCAAAGACAAAAATCACATGATCATCTCGTTAGATGCTGAGAAATAATTTGACAAAATTCAACACCCATTCATGATAAAAGTCTTGTAAAGATCAGGAATTCAAGGCCCATACCTAAACATAATAAAAGCAATATACAGCAAACCAGTAGCCTATATCAAACTCAATGGAGAGAAACTTGAAGCAATCCCACTAAAGTCAGGGACTAGAAAAGGCTGCCCATTTCCTCCCTACCTATTTAATATAGTGATTGAAATCATAGGCATAACAATTTGACAACAAAGGAGATTATGGGCATACTAATTGGAAATGAAGAAATCAATATGTCACTATTTGCAGATGATATAGTAGTATATATAAGTGACCCTAAAAACTCCACCAGAGAACTCCTACAGCTGATAACAATTTAAGTAAAGTGACTGGATATAAAATTAACTAAAACAAATCAGTAGCCTTGCTCTACTCAAAGGATAAACAGGATGAGAAAGAAATAGTCACAAGTAATAAAAAATATCTTGGGGTGACTCTAGCCAATCAAGTGAAAGATCTGTTGTAACCTCCCCCATCCCCTCAGCCTGAAACCTGTTTGCTCTGGTTTCACTGTTTGCATCAGGGTGGAGCCTGCTGCTCAATCGTTCTGCCACACCCACTGCAGGAGCCTGCTGCCTTGCTGTTCTGGAGCCATACACGTGGTCAGCCTGCAACTGGACCCCAGGATTATTTGGCGGGAATTAACCCCTTCCCCCTGTTTCATAACTCAGTGCACGAATTAGTAAAATTGAGCTTTGATGAGAATCCTGTTTGACTTAGCTCCGTTCTTTCTTCAGTCCCTCTAGTTCCTTTCTTTAGCTCGAGCTGCCATCTCAGTTGTACCATTCCTTGAGAGTCGCTGGCCTGCCTGCAACAATCTGTATGATAAGAACTTCAAGTCTCTGAAGAAAGAAATCAAAGATCTCAGAAGATGGAAAAATTCTCATGTTCATGGATTGGCGGGATTAATATAGTAAAAATGGCTATCCTTCCAAAAGCAATCTACAAATTCAATGCAATCCCCATCAAAATTCCAACTCGATTTTTCAACGAATTAGAAAGGACAATTTGCAAATTTATCTGGAATAACAAAAAACCTAGGATAGCAAAATCTCTTCTCAATGATAAAAGAACCTCTGGTGGAATCATCTTGCCTGACCTCAGAATGTACTACAGAGCAATTGTGATAAAAACTGCATGGTACTGGTATAGTGACAGACAGGTAGATCAATGGAATAGAATTGAAGATCCAGAAATGAACCCACACACCTATGGTCACTTAATGTTTGACAAAGGAGCTGAAACCATCCAGTGGAAAAAAGACAGCATTTTCAACAAATGGTGCTGACACAACTGGCGGTTATCATGTAGAAGAATGGGAATTGATCCATTCTTATATCCTTGTTACAAAGCTAAAGTCTAAGTGGATCAAGGAACTCCACATAAAAACAGAAACACTAAAACCTATAGAGGAGAAAGTAGGGAAGAACCTCAAAGATATGGGTACAGGAGAAAAATTCCTGAACAGAACAGCAATGGCTTGTGCTGTAAGGTCAAGAATCAACAAATAGGACCTCATAAAATTGCAAAGCTTCTGTAAGGCAAAAGACACTGTCAATAAGAAAAAAAAAAACCACCAAAAATTGGGAAAGGATCTTTACCTATCCCAAATCTGATAGGGGACTAATATCCAATATATACAAAGAACTCAGGTTCTGGACTCCAGAAAATCAACTAACCCCATTAAAAATTGGGGTACAGAGCTAAACAAAGAATTCTCACCCAAGGAATACTGAATGGCTGAGAAGCACCTGAAAAAAATGTTCAACATCCTTAATCATCAGGGAAATGCAAATCAAAACAACCCTGAGATTCTACCTCACATCAGTCAGAATGGCTAAGATAAAAAATTCAGGTGACAGTAGATGCTGGTGAGGATGTGGTGAAAGAGGGACACTCCTCTATTGCTGGTGGGATTGCAAGCTGGTACAACCAGTCAGATATTAGTCTGGTGGTTCCTCAGAAAACTGGATATAGTACTACTGGATGATCCAGCAATACCTCTCCTGGGCATATACTCAGAAGATGTTCCAACTTGTAATAAGGACACATGCTTCACTATGTTCATAACAGCCTTATTTATAATAGGCAGAAGCTGGAAAGAACCCAGATGTCCCTCAACAGAGGAATGGATACAAAAAATGTGGTGCATTTACACAATGCAGTACTAGTCTGCTATTAAAAACAATAAATTTATGAAATTCTTAGGCAAATGAATGGATCTGGAGGATATCATCCTGAGTGAGGTAACCCAATCACAAAAGAACACACATGATATGCACTCACTGATAAGCGGATATTAGCCCAGAAATTTAGAATACCCAAGATATGATTTGCAAAACACATGAAACTCAAGGAGAAGGAAGACCAAAATTTGGATACTTTGTTCCTCCTGAGAATGGGGAACAAATACCCATGGAAGGAGTTACAGAGACAAAGTTTGGGTCTGAGACAGAAGGAAGGACCATCCATAGACTGCCTCTCCTGGGGATGCATCACATAATCAGCCACCAAACCCCTACATTATTGCATATGCCAGCAAGATTTTGCTGACAGGACCCTAATATAGCTGTCTCTTCTGAGGCTATAGGAGTAGAATGCCAGGGCCAGGAAGCAGGAGTGTGTATGTTGGGGAGCAGGATTGGGGGGAAGGTATAAGGGACTTTTGGTATAGCATTTAAAGTGTAAATGAAGAAAATATCTAATTAAAAAAAAAAGAAATAAATACCAAACTCAAGCAAAGAAAAGAGGTATGGCAATGGTGTGATTCTTACTCCTTTAAGGTTCATTATCTTACTTAAGTTTTGTATTCAGCAAGTAGAAAGTAAGGCAGATAATATTACCTGTCTTTGGTCTAGGGAAACATATTTATTAGAGACTTTATTTTAGCTAATCTTATACTGGAGGCCAGAGAGAACCAAGAAGCAGAGCATAAGATCAGTAGCTAATCTTTCTATGGAGCCTACTAACAGCATCTTTACCTTTCTAAAAAATATAGCAGAAAATTAATGTTTTTCTTCCTCACCCCATCATCAATCCATGCATGTTATTACCACTCCCGTACCAAAGTGACCTTTATGTGGTAGTGAAAAGAAGAGTGGGTGTGATTGTATGTGCTATTTAAAACTAGTGACCTAAAAATAGATGTGTACAAACAGAAAATACATGCCTGCTGAGAGCAGGCTTGCCAAGTCCTAAACTAAGCCAAGAAGACTGCAAGTGTATCCTGTCCTACACTGGTTAAAATGGCCCAACAAAGAATCAAAAGGAACCCAGTGTTTAGGAGCCACTTTTATTCAGACCTGCCACTTTTATTCAGTCATCAACAGGACTTGTGAGACTTTTGAGGATGTTGTGTTGGATTGCTGGGTGTATTTTTGGTTACCACAGTGATTGAGTGAAGTTGAACTGGCATTTGATGGCTGAAGACCAGGACTGACATGTTGGGAGTGACCCTGTTTGAATGTTAACTGCCTTGTCAGCCATAAATGCTTACTTACAGAGTCTTGACTTTAGCAGAAAAGTACTAGCTTAGTTGAGATCTCCATGGGAAAAGTTGAGGCCTCGGTGGCAAAGTTCTACCCCCAGTTAAGAACAGATAGCTAGCCCTTCGGGTCGGCCCCAGCACCGGATCACCTTGGGCTTGGAGTCTGCGGACACCCCACAGAGCACTCTCCAGGGGATCTTAGGACCTCTGGTGAATGGAACACAACTTCTGCCAGGAGGCAGGTTCGAAAGACAGATATCTGAGCACCTTCCCTGCAAGAGGAGAGCTTGCATGCAGAGAGTGTTCTGACCACTGAAACTCAGGAGAGAGCTAGTCTCCCAGGCCTGCTGATAGAGACTAATATAATCACAAGAGTAACAAGCTTTAACCAGAGACAACAATACCAACTGACTCCAGAGATTACCAGATGGCGAGAGGCAAACATAAGAATCTTACTAACAGAAGCCATGACCACTCACCATCATCAGTACGCAGCACTCCCACATCACCCAGTCCTGGGCACCCCAACACACCCGAAAAGCTAGACCCGAATTTAAAAGCATATCTCATGATGATGGTAGAGGACATCAAGAAGGACTTTAATAACTTGCTTAAACAAATACAGGAGAACACTGCTAAAGAGTTAAAAGTCCTTAAAGAAAGACAGGAAAACACATCCAAACAGGTGATGGAAATGAACAAAACCATACTAGACCTAAAAAGGGAAGTAGACACAATAAAGAAAACCCCAAACGAGTGAACGCTAGAGATAGAAACCTTAGGAAAGAAATCTGGATCCATAGATGCAAGCATCAGCAACAGAATACAAGAGATGAAAGAGAGAATCTCAGGTGCAGAAGATTCCATAGAGAACATCAGCACAACAATCAAAGAAAATGCTAAATGCTAAAAGATCCTAACTCAAAACATCCAGGAAATCCAGGACACAATGAGAAGACCAAACCTACGGATAATAGGAGTACATGAGAATGAAGATTTTCAACTTAAAGGGCCAGCAAATATCTTCAACAAAATAATAGAAGAAAACTTCCCAAACTTAAAGAAAGAGATGCCCATGAACATACGAGAAGCCCACAGAACTCCAAATAGACTGGACCAGAAAAGAAATTCCTCCCAACACATAATAATCAGAACAACAAATGCACTAAATAACGATAGAATATTAAAAGCAGTAAGGGAAAAAGGTCAAGTAACATATAAAGGCAGGCCTATCAGAATTACACCAGATTTTTCACCAGAGACTATGAAAGCCAGAAGATCCTGGACAGATGTTATACAGACAACTAAGAGAACACAAATGCCAGCCCAGGCTACTATACCCAGCCAAACTCTCAATTACCATAGATGGAGAACCCAAAGTATTACATGACAAAACCAAATTCACACATTATGTTTCCACGAATCCAGCCCTTCAAAGGATAATAACAGAAAAAAAAAAAACAATACAAGGACGGAAACCACGCCCTAGAAAAAACAAGAAAGTAATCCTTCAAAAAAAAAAAAAAAGAAGAAGACAGCCTCAAGAACACAATGCCAACTCTAACAACACAAATAATAGGAAGCAACAATTACTTTTCCTTAATATCTCTTAATATCAATGGACTCAATTCCCCAATAAAAATGCATAGACTAACAGACTGGCTACACAAACAGGACCCAACATTTTGCTGCTTACAGGAAACCCATCTTACAGAAAAAGACAGACACTACCTCAGAGTGAAAGGCTAGAAAACAATTTTCCAAGCAAATGGTCTGAAGAAACAAGCTGGAGTAGCCATTCTAATATCGAATAAAATCGACTTCCAACCCAAAGTTATCAAAAAAGATAAGGAGGACACTTCATACTCATCAAAGATAAATTCCTCTAAGAGGAGCTCTCAATTCTGAATATCTATGCTCCAAATGCAAGAGCAGCCACATTCATTAAAGAAACTTTAGTAAAGCTCAAAGCACACATTGCAACTCACACAATAATAGTGGGGGACTTCAACACACCACTTTCATCTATTGACAGATTGTGGAAACAGAAACTAAACAGGGACACAGTGAAACTAACAGAAGTTATGAAACAAATGGATTTAACAGATATCTACAGAACATTTTATCCTAAAACAAAAGGATATACCTTCTTCTCAGCACCTCATGGTACCTTCTTTAAATTTGACCATATAATTGGTCACAAAACAGGCCTCAACAGTTACAAAAATATTGATTGTCCCATGCATCCTATCAGATCACCATGGACTAATACTGATCTTCAATAACAAAATAAATAATAGAAAGCAATCATTCAAGTGGAAACCGAAAAACACTCTTCTCAATGATAGCTTGGTCAAGGAAGGAATAAAGAAAGAAATTAAAGACTTTTTAGAGTTTAATGAAAATGAAGCCACAACATACCCAAACTTATGGGACACAATGAAAGCATTTCTAAGAGGAAAACTCATAGCTCTGAGTGCCTCCAAAAAGAAACAAGAGAGAGCACACACTAGCAGCTTGACAACACACCTAAAAGCTCTAGAACAAAAGGAATCAAATTCACCCAAGAGGAGTAGACAGCAAGAAACAATCAAACTCAGGGGCGAAATCAACCAAGTGGAAACAAGAAGAACTATTCAAAGAATCAAACAAATGAGGAGCTGGTTCTTTGAGAAAAGCAACAAGACAGATAAACCCTTAGCCAGACTCACTAGTGGGCACAGGGACAGCATCCTAATTAACAAAATCAGAAATGAAAAGGGAGACATAACAACAGGTCCTGAAGACATCCAAAATACCATCAGAACCTTCTACAAAACGCTATACTCAACAAAACTGAAAAACCTGGATGAAATGGACAAATTTCTAGACAGACAGGTACCAAATTTAAATCAGGATCAAGTTAATGATCTAAACAGTTCAATATCCCCTAAAGAAACAGAAGCACTCATTAATAGTCTCCCAACCAAAAAAACCCAGTACCAGATGGGTTTAGTATAGAGTTCTATCAGACCTTCAAAGAAGATTTAATTCCAGTTCTGCACAAAATATTCCACAAAATAGAAGGAGAAGGTACTCTACCCAATCCATTCTATGAAGCCACAATTACTCTGATACCTAAACCACAGAAAGACCCAAAAAGATAGGGAACTTCAGACCAATTTCCCTTATGAATATCGATGCAAAAATCCTCAATAAAATTCTTGCTAACCGAATCCAAGAACACATTAAAACGATCATCTATCCTGACCAAGTAGGTTTCACTCCAGGGATGCAGGGATGGTTTAATATACGAAAATCCATCAACGTAATCCATTAATAAAAACAAACTCAAAGACAAAAACCACATGATCATCTCGTTAGACTCGGAGAAAGCATTTGACAAAATCCAACACCCATTCATGATAAGTCTTGGAAAGATCAGAAATTCAAGGCCCATAACTAAACATGGTAAAAGCAATCTACAGCAAACCAGTAGGCAACATCAAAGTAAATGGTGAGGAGCTGGAAGCAATCCCACTAAAATCAGGGACTAGACAAGGCTGCCCACTTTCTCTCTACCTATTCATCATTGTATTTGAAGTCCTAGGCAGAGCAATTCGACAAAAAAAGGTGATCAAGGGAATGCAATTTGGAACGGAAGAAGTCAAAATATCCCTTTTTGCAGATGATATGATAGTATATGTAAGTGACCCTAAAAATTCGACCAGAGAACTCCTAAAACTGATAAACAGCTTCAGTGAAGTGGCTGGATATAAAATTAACTCAAACAAGTCAATGGCCTTTCTCTACACAAAGAATAAACAAGCTGAGAAAGAAATTAAGGATACAACACCCTTCTCAATAATCACAAATAATATAAAATACCTTGGCGTGACTCTAACTAAGGAAGTGAAATATCTGTATGAAAAGAACTTCAAGTCTCTGAAGAACGAAATGAAAGAAGATCTCAGAAGATGGAAAGATCTCCCATGCTCATGGATTGGCATGATCAATATAGTAAAAATGGCTATCTTGCCAAAAGCAATCTACAAATTCAATACAGTCCCCATCAAAATTCCAACTCAATTCTTCAACGAATTAGAAAGAGTAATCTGCAAATTCATCTGGAATAACAAAAAACCTCGGATAGCAAAAGCTCTTCTCAAAGATAAAAGAACCTCTGGTGGAATCACTATGCCTGACCTAAAGCTGTACTATAGAGCAATTGTGATAAAAACTGCATGGTACTGGTATAGTGACAGACAAGTAGACCAATGGAATAGAATTGAAGATCCAGAAATGAACCCACACACCTATGGTCACTTGATCTTTGACAAGGGAGCTAAAATCATCCAGTGGAAAAGAGACAGCATTTTCAACAAATGGTGCTGGCACAATGGCGGTTAACCTATAGAAGAATGTGAATTGATCCATTCCTATCTCCTTGTACTAAGGGCAAATCTAAGTGGATCAAGGAACTCCACATAAAACCAGAGACACTGAAACTTATAGAGGAGAAAGTGGGGACAAGCCTCGAAGATATGGGCACAGGGGGAGAATTCCTGAATACAACAGCAATGGCTTGTGCTGTAAGATCGAGAACTGACAAATGGGTCCTCATAAAATTGCAATGCTTCTGTAAGGCAAAGGACACTGTCAATAAGACAAAAAGGTCACCAACAGACTGGGAAAGGATCTTTACTTATCCTAAATCAAATAGGGGACTATTATCTAATATATATAAATAACTGAAGAAGGTAGACTCCAGAAAATCAGATAACCCCATTAAAAAATGAGGCTCAGAGCTAAACAAAGAATTCTCCCCTGAGGAATACCGGAATGGCTGAGAAGCACCTGAAATAATGTTCAGCATCCGGGAAATGGACATCAAAACAACCCTGAGATTCCACTTCACTCCAGTCAGAATGGCTAAGATAAAAAATTCAGGTGACAGCAGATGCTGGCGAGTATTTGGAGAAAGAGGAACAGTCCTCCATTGTTGATGGGATTGCAAGCTTGTACAACCACTCTGGAAATCAGTCTGGCGGTTCCTCAGAAAATTGGACATAGTACTACCGGAGGATCCCTCAGTACCTCTCCTGGGCATGTATCCAGAAGATGTTCCAACTGGTAAGAAAGACACATGCTCCACTATGTTCATAGCAGCCTTATTTATAATAGTCAGAAGCTGGAAAGAACCCAGATGCCCCTCAACAGAGGAATGAATACAGAAAATGTGGTACATTCACACAATGGAGTTCTACTCAGCTATTAAAAAGAATGAATTTATGAAATTCCTAGGCAAATGGATGGACCTGGAGAGCATCATCCTGAGTGATGTAACCCAACAACAAAATAACTCACATGATATGTACTCACTGATAAGTGGATATTAGCCCAGAAACATAGAATACCCAAGATACAAGATATAAAGCACATGAAACTCAAGAAAAACGAAAACCAAAGTTGACCCTTCTTAGAATTGAGAACAAAACACCCATGGAAGGTATTACAGAGACAAAATTTGGAGCTGAGACAAAAGGATGGACCATCTAGAGACTACCATATCCGGGGATCCATCACATAATCAGCCTCCAAACGCAGACACCATTGCATACATTAGCAAGATTTTGCTGAAAGGACCCTGATATTGCTGTCTCTTGTGAGACTATGCCGGGGCCTAGCAAACACAGAAGTGGATGCTCACAGTCAGCTATTGGATGGATCACAGGTCCCCCAAAGGAGGAGCTAGAGAAAGTATCCAATGAGCTAAAGGTATCTGCACCCCATAGGTGGAACAACAATATAAACTAACCAGTACCCCCTGGAGCTCTTCTCTTTAGCTGTATATGTATCAGAAGATGGCCTAGCTGGCCATCAGTGGAAAGAGAGGCCCATTTGTCATGCAAACTTTATATGCCTCAGTACAGGGGAACGCCAGGGCCAAGAAGTAGGAGTGAGTAGGTAGGGGAGTAGGGGGGAGGGTATGGGGGACTTTTGGGATAGCATTGAAAATGTAAATGAGGAAAATACCCAATAAAAACATTAAAAAAAAAAAAAAAGAACAGATAGCTATAGATCTTGTGGACAGGTACCTAGCAAGCCTCTTTGTTCTGTTCCTCCTGCTGAACCTTTTACCTAGCCAATATCCTGCTTTTGGGAATAGGTGTATTCCCCCAGAAACAAAGTGAATCTGCATCATTCCTCTCCTCATATTCTGCTTCTATTGGGTATAAAACCTGCCTGGGAAAAATATCATTCGTCCGTTTGATCAGACTTGGCTTGCTGTCTGTTCTTTGTGTTTCTTGTCCCCCATTCTCTTTACAGGTGGTTCCTCAGACCCTGTTTGACTGTCCAGCAAGTCAGGACACTGACAGGTAAGTGGAACATTACACAGAACAAAGTTTCCCTGCCTGAGTTCCAAATGCCTTGCAGTGCGCTTATATAGAAGAAAGTCTTTATTTAAACATAAACCTCAATTCTAATTTTTCTTTCTTTTTGTCTTTTTCTTTCTTTCTTTCTTTCTTTCTTTCTTTCTTTCTTTCTTTCTTTCTTTCTTTCTTTCTTTCTTTCTTTCTTTCTTTCTTTTTTTTTTTTCAAGACAGGGTTTCTCTGTGTAGCCCTGGCTGTCCTGGAACTCACTCTGTAGACCAGGCTAGCCTCGAACTCAGAAATCAGCTTGCCTCTGCCTCCCAAGTGCTGGGATTAAAGGCGTGGGCCACCACAGCCTGGCCAAATTCTAGTTTTTCTTTTCCTTTATATTACACAGAGGGTATTATATTATTTTTTCTTGTGTACAAATAGATCATATTATATAATCATTTAATTCCAGGATGGTGAAGGGTATTTGTTTTAAAACTTTATTTTAAAACTGGGTCTGATAGGATTGAGAAATACCATCCTGGATATTTGCATGTATATAGATATCCAGTCCATAAAAAATGTGCAGGTCCTGTATAACTTTATCCAATCTTAACCATATGAGGTAGAGTTCCATAATTTCATAAATGCAGTTGTCTACATTTAAAACTGAATATGTGAAGAGTCTCAGCTCCGTGCTGGCTGTGATTCCTTCTTAACCCATAGTGGGAGTGAACTAAAAATAGGAACTACCAAGATGCTTATGGAAAACAAGAAACTACAGTGAGGGCGGGGGGATGCGTTCACATGGAAAAATAGGTTTTGTAGATAGGAGAAGGGAAGAAGAACCTGGGTTAGGTATCAGGTTAGGCAGGAAGCTGATCAAGACACAGTTCTGTTTGCACTGCAGAACTTCACTACCACAGATGTTCACACAGAACCTGTTCTTGTCTCCAGAATGTAAACTTACAATTACTCTCCATACTTCACAGCCTGCCTTTGTTCTCAGAATATGTGTTGGATGGTAAAAGGTTTACCTTAGGATATGGCATTGCTCAAGTTCAGCCTTTCTACTCCCTGCAGGTCAAGTGAAAGCTTGGGAAGATTT
The DNA here is from genome assembly GCF_000001635.26 of Mus musculus. Classification (NCBI taxonomy): domain Eukaryota; kingdom Metazoa; phylum Chordata; class Mammalia; order Rodentia; family Muridae; genus Mus; species Mus musculus. The sequence goes on along the minus strand of NC_000077.6, from coordinate 30,713,235 downwards.
CCAAAAGAAAATTCAGAAAAGCCAGAGATTTCTTAATCAAAGGCCTACAACTCCAAGGATCTGAGGTCTTTTCTCATCTTCAGGGTAAATCAGATTAAGTAGTCCCAGGAAGGAGCAGTGTACAGCAGATGCTTCAACTGCACTGGGAAAATGGCTGAAGTTCATTGTTGATGATTTTCTAAGACAGAGTTTCTTTCTTTCTGCAGCTTAAGCTAGCCTCCAACATAAAGCAACCCCTTTGCCTCGGCTTCCTCAGTGATGGTATTGCAGTTGTGGATCATCAAGCCAGGCTTGTTGTTTGTTTTAAAAAGAAAGCAGGCTAAGAGCAGAGAAGACTTGATATTTTGACTTTATATAAAATTGTGGAAATATTCAGATACAGAGTACAATATGGGGCTGCAAACCCCTTCAACTCCTTGTGTCCTTTCTCTATTTCCTTCATTGGGGACACTGTGTTCAGTCCAATGGATGGCTGTGAGCATTCACTTCCGTATTTATCAGGCACTGGCAGAGCCTCTGAGGAGACAGCTATATCAGGCTCCTGTCAGCAAGCACTTGTTGACATCCACAATGTGTCTGGGTTTGGTGATTGTATATGGGATGGATCCCCAGATGAGGTAGTCTATGGATGATCATTCCTTCAGTCTCTGCTCCACACTTTGCCTCTGTAACTCCTTCCATGGATATTTTGTTCCTCCTAAGAAGGATCGAAGTATCCACACTTTGGTCTTTTTTCTTGAGTTTCATGTGGTTTGTGAATTGTATCTTGGGTATTCTGAGCTTCTGGGAGAAAGTGGGGCAGAGCCTCGAACATACGAACATAAAGGCACTGGGGAAAAATTCCTGAACAGAACAGCAATGGCTTGTACTGTAAGATCAAGAATTGACAAATGGGACCTCATAAAATTGCAAAGCTTCTCTAAGGAAATAAGAGGAATACAGCTGATGCTGGCAAGGTTGTGGAGAAAGAGGAACATTCCTCCATTGTTGGTGGGATTGCAAGCTGGTACAACCACTCTGGATATCAGTCTGGAGGTTCCTCGGAAAATTGGACATAGTATTACATGAGGACCCAACTATACCACTCTTGGGTATATATCCAAAAGATTCTCCAACATATAACAAGGACATATGCTCCACTATGTTCATAGCAGCCTTATTTATAATAGCTAGAAGTTGGAAAGAACTCAGATGTCCTTCAACAGAGGAATGGATACCAAAAATGTGGTACATTTATACAATGGAGTACTGGCCAGCTATTAAAAACAATGAATTCATGAAATTCTTAGGCATATGTATGGAACTAGAAAATATCTTCTTGAATGAGGTAACCCAATAACAACAACAACAACAAAATACATGGTATGCACTCACTGATAAGTGATTATTAGCCCAAAATCTCAGAATAGCCAAGATACAATTCACAGACTACATGAAGCTCATGAAGAAGGAAAATCAAAGTGTGGGTGCTTCAGTCCTTCTAAAAAAGGAGAACAAAATACTCATGGGAGCAAATATGGAGTCAAAGTGTAGAGTAGAGACTGAAGCAAAGGCCATCCAGAGGCTGTCATACCTCGGGATTCATCCCATATATAGTCACCTAACTTCAACATTACTGTTGATGCCAAAATGTGCATGGTGCAAGGAGCCTGATATGGCTGTTTCCTGAGAGGCCCTGCCAGAGCCTTACAAATACAGAGGCTGATGCTCAAAGTCAACCACTGGACTGTGCACCGCAGTCCCCAAAGGAGGAGTTAGAGAGAGGACTGAAGGAGTTGAAGGGGTTTGCAACCTCATAGGAAGAACAACAATATCAACCAACCAAACCCCCCAGAGCTTCCAGAGACTACACCACCAACCAAGAAGTACATGTGTACACATATTTTATTTTACTTTATATGTATGTGTGAATGGCTGAGTATGTATGTATGTACCACATGCAGACAAGAGCCTGTAGAGATTAGAAGAGGGGTTGAAATTGGAATTAAACTCATCATGTGGGTGCTGGGAACCAATGTCAGGGTCTCTCAAGACCATTAAATGTTCTTAATCACTGAGCCATTTCTCCAGCTCCAACTTTGACATCTTCACTTTCAACATTCCAGTCTTGAGCCTCCGATTAGTCTGCAAACTCTTGAGTATATATTTGTGACTTCTTAGGAGAACTTGATTCAGTTAACACTGCTTAGAAAATATATAACATATAACTGTACTGAGAAAGGCCTCCATATCCTCTGCTTTAGTGTTTTGCTGTTGCTTTCTTGATATTATTAATCAGTATTGGGGTGTTGGGGATCCAACCCACATTATGCAAACTAGGTAAGAATTCTACAGATAATCCACATACTCCAGCCTTGAAATCATTAATAATTTTTTGAACAAGAGGTCTTAAGCTTTTGCATTGCACTGGATCCTTCAATTATGTAACCAGTCCTGGGGTAGGGAATGGCCCTGAGTCTTTGAGACCATATTCTAATCCAAACTCCATTATTAGGCAGTTGTATTATCTTGGGAAATTTATTTCAACTGCCTTCATCTGTAAAATAGGAGCCATAATCAGACGTAAACAAACTCTGTAGCAGTTTAGGTATTATTAGTCTTGTCATTAATGACAATAAATGTATTTGTAATGGTGCCATAGCAGTCCTAGAGTAGACCTGTTCTTGAAATTCATTTTTGCTAACATATTTCTTATCTGGATGTGTAGATTGACATCACCATCATCCTGTGGTAGGACAGGATAATTTTCCTAGTTGCAGTCTTCACTGACACATTTTGTGCCAGAATCAAAGGAGAGTAGGTGTAATTTCAAATCTGATTCATCACCAAACACTCCCTACATAGAATACTTCTTATAGATTTAAAAGAGCTGACCTGTAATCAAAATAGTGGAGACATTATTTTAGAATGTAAAAATATGCCCATATAAAAGCATTTTGCTATTAAAATTCATCTGCTGTGAGGCCCAGTCATTTTTTTTTTTGCCATGTAATTATTGAACACAGTATTTGTAACCAAAGAAAGTACAAATCAAAAAATATTGCTAGACCTATTTTGCTAAGAGTGCATTCTAATTATTACCTTGCTGTGAATAAAATGATGGTGTTTAGGCTAAGTTAGGAATGAAATGTGGAGGGGAGGCAAAGTAGGATAATTTTCTTCCATTTTTACTGAATTCACTGTTAGCTCCTTGCTTATTACTATAATTAAAAGCTGTCTTGGGAGGTACTTGTCCTTTTAAACTATTTCTGAAGTTGAGAACAAGTTTTTCAAATGTAAAATGAATATTAAAAAAAAACTGTTCTCAACAGCTCACACTGATTTTTGCAGAGGACAGAGTGTGGTCCTAGCACCCACATCAGGTGATTCACAACTTCCTGTAATTCCAACTCCAAAGGATCTGACATCCTCTTCTGCTTTCCTTAGGCCCATGCACTCAGATGCACACACACACACACACACACACACACACACACACACACACACACACACCATAATTAAGGGGGAAAATCATTTAAAAATGAGTATGTTGGCATTTATTTTTTTTCCCTTGGGTTTCCCGCACACCTCCTCTCCCCGCCCCCTCCCCCCTCCACCAAACACACACACCCAATATCCCAGGACTAGGAAGGCTGAGGCAGAAGATTGTTGTGAGTTTCAGCCAGCCTGGGTTACATAGTAAGATGCTATCTCCATTTGTGGTGGTTTGAATATGCTCGGTCCACGGGATGGCACTATTAGGAAGTGTGGCCTTGTTGTGTATCATTGTGGGGTTGGGCAAAGAGATGAGTATGTAGATCTCTCAGTTTTTCCAGTGCCATGCCTGCCTGGACACTACTATGCTTCCTGCCATGATGATAATGGATTGAACCTTAGAACCAGTAAGCCAGCCCTAATTAAATGTCTTTTATAAGAGTTGCCTTGGTCTTGGTGTGTCTTCACAGCAATGAAAATCCTAAGACACCATTTAAAAAATAGAAATGCAGTATTGTTCTAGATTTTGTTGTTGTTAGTATTATTGTTGTTGTTGCTGCTGCTATTTCCTCTTGACCAAAAGGAACTTAGGAAGAAAGGGTTTATTTGACTTGTATCTTCAGGACACAATCTATCACTGAGTGAAGTCAGAACAAGAGCTCACGTCTAGAGTTTGAAACAGAAACCATGGAGGAATGTTGCCTGCTGGCTTGCTCTCTGTTTCAGTAGCTTTTTGTTTGTTTTTCCTTAAATACTGTAGGACAACTTGCTTGAAGAATGGTGCCACCCATAATGGGTCAGGCCCTCCTACATCAGTTAGTAAGACAAGCCCACAAATCAATCTTACCTAGGCAATTTCTTAATTTAGGCTTTTGTCAGGTGTCTTTAGACTGTGTCAAGTTGACAATTAAGGCTAACCAGAAAATGTATGTTTACGATATCATGACTGTTAGTAGAAACAGCTTGACTATAATATTATAGTAAGAAAGCCCTCCCATAGAGTTGAGTCATAGTTCTGGAAGAAAACTCTTCAGTGGTTTTAAAAGCAAAGGTGCTCTGTGTTGTATAATGTGAGTCCAAGGCTGTTTTCCTGGGAAGATCAAAGTGATTGTCAAGGCTCCAAGTGTTCTAATTTTGGTGGGCTGAAGATATAGCTCAGTGATATAGTACAGGCCTCCTAAGCTTAAGGTTCCAAGTTGTATTGCCTAGTAACACACACACACACACACACACACATACACACACACACACACACACACACACACACACACACACACAAAATGAGTAAATTCATTTATTAATTAAAGTTCACCTTGAGCTTTACAAATCACTTATTTTCAAGCCCAGTTCATAACTGGAACAATTTTTTGTTTTGAATAAACTAAGGTCACAAGACTCCTGACTTGTTTTCTTGGAGTGTTCTCATAGTCACTCAGACCAGAATTTTCCTTATATAATTCCATTCCTGAACTATGTTCCCATATCTCTCCCTGCCCCATGCCCACCTTGTTTTTGTTTTTGTTGTTTCTTGTTTTTTTTTAAACACAGGACATTCAGAGTGGCTTTGATTTGAGATGTTGTAGATAAATCTAATTTGTCATTTGATGAAATACTCCATCAGCAAGCAAATTATAAACACAATGAATAATAGAACAGTGAAGGTGTTGTGTGTAATACTCTGCCACTGAGAATAGGGATCCAAAGTACATGCAGTACTATTGGTTATGTTATAAAATTTATCAGAAAAATATAGAGAATAACTTGAAAATAGACCCATATGATCAGTAGTTTTGGTATCTTGTAGAATGTAAGCATATATTTGCCTTTAGTAGGAATACAAATGTTATAATAACCCATGTAAATAGAAAGTGATTTAAATAACAAGGAAAAATCAAACAAAGTCCCTTCTCCAGATGAGTGAATGAGTCTATTGCTGTCCCAAGGTCAAGTTATAAGCACAGTCATCAAAAAAGATAAAAGCAGCAGGATCCAGCCAATCTACAAGTTGAAGCAAAGGAGTATGAGGAACGTAAGATCAGTACATGTCCTCAGAGGCACTCACCGAAGATGCACAGGTCAAAGCACCTAGCATCACCAGGAGACTTTCAGGTGAAGTCAGGTTCCATGTATTTCATAGACTAATTATCCCTTGGTGCATAGGGCATTAACTTTGCATCAGGTGGGCAGGTTTGACTTCTGATGATAAAATCAATATCTCCTTTTGCCCTCTGTGACTTCCACCATGTCCTCATCCTCTACCACTGTCTTGGATGGCCAGGAGCCAGAGGAGCCAGTGAGGAGTTCGTAATGTTTCAGTGGTTTCATGTGCGATGAGAGACACAGACAGCTTCCCAGTTTTCTTCATCCACCCAGGCTTCCCAGTCTCAAATGTTTTAAACCACACAGATCTGTCTAAAGGCAGTTCAGAATGTTCTGTAGAGAAATGTTTTTGAGCTCTCAGACATCATAAGTCACCCTGAGGGAAATTAGTAGACAAAGAAAAGTGAAATTCCTTGGTATTTCCCCTTTTAAATTTTTTAAAAATAACTGTTGTTTTAATATTCTATGTGCTTTGTCAATTTTACCCTGGTCTTGACGATTATAGGGAATGCCTGTAACATGATTAATATTCCATTCTTTACAGAAGTTCTTAAATTTTTACTATTATAGGCTGGTCCATTTTCAGTTTTTATCAAAGTAGGCACTCCTGTAACAGCAAAAGTTTGTATAAGAGGTGAGAATACTGTGGAAGCATTCTCTGAGGATTGAGGTACAGACCAAAGCAATTTAGAACATATGTATCTATGCAAACATGCAGGTATGACATTCAAGGCACAATGTGAGTAACATCTAGTTGGCATAATTCATTAGTAGTTTACCTCTGGGTAGTTTTACTCTAGCTATATGACTATGACCATGTAAGGGAGCACAAATAGGACACTCCTGCACTACTTTCCTTGCTTGTCTAGGTGGGATGTCATATTGTACATGAAGTCTGTTAGTGTGTGTGTGTGTGTGTGTGTGTGTGTGTGTGTGTGTGTGTGTGTGTTCCTGTTCTGGAGAAGCAAAAATAGGGCAGCTTGCTTATTTCCTTCTGCAATAAAACTAGAAAGATTAGAATGTACACAAATATTTGGAATGAACAAAGGATATATGTGGGCCTAAATCAGATGTTGTAGTTCCTGTAGTAATGGGAGCATACAAAGATGTGAAGAGGAAATTAAAGCAGTTCCTGCTGCTGGAAATAATCCTACAACATAAGCAGAATCAAAAACAATATTTAATGGTTTATGAATTAACTATAATAGGTGATTTAAAACAGCCAGTTCCATTTGTTGGACTGAGGAAAAAGAAGCATTACTAGGCAGGGCGGTGGTGGCGCACACCTTTAATCCCAGCACTCGGGAGGCAGAGGTAGGCGGATTTCTGAGTTTGAGGCCAGCCTGGTCTACAAGGTGAGTTCCAGGACACTCAGGGCTACACAGAGAAATCCTGTCTCAAAAAACAAAACAAACAAACAAACAAAAAAAACCCAAAAATACCCTTAGATGAACCATCAATGAAATAAATATCTGCTTGTGGAATGGGAGAAAGCTGAACTATTTTTTTGTAATCACAAATTGAGTTTGTATGAGAAAAAATCCCATAGCTTATCATCTGGATACTTATTTCTTATATTTCCATAGCAATTTGCAAATGAAACGCTTGCTCATTCAATCTCTAGTGTCAAATAACAATAATGTTAACAATAATAATGGTAAAACAGCACAACAACTTAGGATATATTTCTGATTCTATTATTATTTTATTGCTATTGTTGTTAAGAATGTTCACTTGAGAGTAGCTCAAGCACCGGAAAGATGGCGGAGGAAAGGGAAAGAAAGAAGTTAGTTCCCTTTGGTTCCAGAAAATCTCCTGAAAAAGAGGAAGGCTTATCAAGCCCTCAAAGCCACTCAGGCAAAGCAGGCACTCTTGGCAAAGAGAGAGAGAGAGAAAAGGGAAACAATTCAGGTTTAGACGACTAGAATCTTTCGTACACGATTCCTGGCGGCAGCAAGGTGACAAGGTACGTGTCCAGCGACTAGAGGTGAAGCCTCGTGCTTTTGGAGGTGCCTGATAAACATTCCTTGGCCTTCGTTATACACATGGAAAGGATTGAAGGATTGAGTTTATTGGTAAAGAGCACCATCATGAAAGAAATTGCCTGAACAAATTGTTCAGTGGCGTCTTTGTCAAGGTCACCCCTCAGAGCGTAAGAATGCTGCGCACCGTGGAGCCTTATGTGACCTGGGGATTTCCAAATCTGAAGTCTGTCTGGGAACTCATCTTGAAACGTGGGCAAGCAAAGATTAAGGATAATACAGTCCCTCTGACGGACAGCACAGTGATCGAGGAGCACCTGGGGAGATTTGCTGTCATTGCCTGGAAGACCTCATCCATGAAATTGCCTTCCCTGGGAAGCATTTCCCGGAGGTCTCTTCCTTCCTGTGCCTTTCCACATCTCTGTGGCCTGCCATGCTACCAAGAACAGAGTGGGCTTCCTTGAGGAGATGGGCTTACCTGGCTACTGGGGACAACGGATCAATCAGCTCATTCGGCAGCTCAACTAGAGCAGGCGCAGGTTTTCTTTCCAAAAGCACCCATTGGAAGTGTTTTTGTTGTTTAAAATGTTCAAGTATCTTCAGAGAAGATGATTTTCTGCCTTTAGAAACTGAAGGAAGGGGCCTGGAGAACGTCACTAAGGTGTGAGCATCGGAGACACTTAACACAGCCCACTCCATGGAAAGGGACGATTACCCTCGTTGGCTGCCTGTCTCTGAAACCAATGCAAGCTGTGGAGGAAAGAATTACCCTGCTCATCCTGCCTTCCATCTTGGTGTTTAATGTTGGGTGGGCAACAAGCCCAAACCTCCCTCCCACCCCTCTAAGACTCTTAAATCAGTGGGCCAGACCAAGGGGCGCACTTGAACATGGACCAAGAGGGTACTGGTTTTACTTTTTATTTTTGTCAGCGTAGGTGGCCTTGTGTTTGCTTGGTTCAAGTCAGGGTCTCCCTGTTAGCCCTGGCTGACTTTACACTCCACAGCAGTCCTGCCTCCTCCTAGGTGCTGGAAGTATAGGTGTACAAGCCTGGGGGCTTGTTCCTCAGAAAAGGCAATTAGAAAGGTGACAAAGGCCGTGTTTGGGCTTGTGGTGTGAGGCCATGTTGTAATTGCTCTGTCTGCTTTGGAACCTCTCAGGCTTGCTGTCCCTGGGTCAGTGTAACAGCATTTGTGCTCTGACCTGCAGTGGCAGTCCTTCCCTGTAGCTCAGGGTTTATGATGGGGAATCCCTGTGCTAGAAAAACATACATGCACACATCTATACAGTGTGCTTAGAACTCCATGACAGTGACACATACCATTTTAGCACCTGGAAGTGTTTGTGAGGACAGCCTGCTTTTTTATGCACATTGGTCTGTTAAGCTAGTCACATTCTGTGCTACAGAAGGTGACTGAAGTTTAACCACTTGTTTTCTATTAAGAACTAGTGTTTGGCTGAGCCTGGTGGTGTATACCTTTGGTCACAGTACTTGGGAGGCAGAGGCAGGCAGATCTCTTGAGTCCAAGGCCAGGTAAGTCTGCTCTACAGAGTTCCAGGATACCCAGGGCTACACATACAGAAAATGTTAAATACAAACAAAAAGCTGGGCAGTGGTGGCCCACGCCTTTAGTCCCAGCACTTGGGAGGCAGAGGCAAGCAGATTTCTGAGTTCGAGGCCAGCCTGGTCTACAAAGTGAGTTCCAGGACAGCCAGGGCTACAAGAGAAACCCTGTCTCGAAGAAGAAGAAGAAGAAGAAGAAGAAGAAGAAGAAGAAGAAGAAGGAGGAGGAGGAGGAGGAGGAGGAGGAGGAGGAGGAGGAGGAGGAGGAGGAGGAGGAGGAGGAGGAGGAGGAGGAGGAGGAGGAGGAGAAAAGGAGAGACAAAAACCAATGCCGTGATAGACTGTTGTTTCTTAAACCACATGTACCCAGGAAATGCCCACTAAATTTTGCCCTTGGCTTAAAAAACAAAAAACAAAAACCAGAATGTTCACTTGAAATCTAGATGATCATAGCTATAAAAGGCCCCTAAGCAAATCATCATAGCAACTTTATAGGGATGTTGGTGGTTGTTTGTTTGCTTCTCTTTCTTTCTTTCTTTCTTTCTTTCTTTCTTTCTTTCTTTCTTTCTTTCTTTCTTTCTTTCTTTCTTTCTTTCTTTCTTTCTATCTTTCAGTTTGGTGTGTGTTTGTGTGTGTGTGTGCACGCACACGAGTGTTTGTGTATATGTGTTGCTAAGATTTGAACCCAGAATGTAATGAATATAAGAAGCACTCCAGCCAGGCAATGGTGTCACACGCCTTTAATCCCAGCACTTGGGAGGCAGAGGCAGGCAGATTTCTGAGTTTGAGGCCAGTCTGGTCTAGTGCGTTCCAGGACAGCCAGGGCTATACAGAGAAACCCTGTCTTGAAAAACAAAAAACAAAAACAAAAAAACAAAAACCAAAAAAACATTCCAACATTGAGTTGAGTTGGCTCATAAGTTTGAGACTAGCTTGAGCTACAAGGTGAGACATTGTTTCAAAACAAAGCAAAACAACAACAAAACAAGCAAACTAACACCTAAATTATATCCCCAGCCCAAATTTGAACCTTGTGATTTTCAATTGAAAGTTATCTCTCCTGTGTTTATAATGGTATGCATTGCCTAAGATGACATAGTATGGATTTTCTAGAATAGTCTTTTGTTTCTTTTTAACGTTTATTTATTTTGCATGTTAATGGCACATCATGTGTTTGGAGGTGAGAGGACAACTTGCAGGACTGTTTCTACCAGAAGGAAATGAACACAGGTTGTCATTTCTAGTGGCAAGTACCTTTACCAACTGAGCCATCTTGCTAGCACATGTGTGCATGAGCATGTGTATGTTAGTGCAGGATAGTACCATGTATCCCAGGCTAGCCCTAGTCACAGTTCTCCTGCCTTTGCCTCTCACATGCTTGGAGTACAGCTGTGCATTCCTGCTCCTTGTATCTAGGATAGCAACATGCCTATTTGTTTCCACAGTATTTACTAATTTGGAAAATAATGAGTATCTTGTGTATTGTGCCTGAAAAATGTTTTAATTGCCAGTTGTCTCTAGTTCTCTGATATGTTACCTATGAAGGAGCAGTGTATGACAGAGACCCTTCCTTAGACTGTAAAATTAATTCCATTTGCAAAAATCAAATGTGTGTAGCTATTATGTAAACACACATCAAATAGTCTTCTCGTGTGTTGTGACTAAGTATATGTGTTGGCAGGAAAGGAATATGAATTTTTATTTAAGTGGCAATCTAGACTATGTAGGTTGATTTCAGCCCAACTTTTGGATTTCCTGGTGTACTGGCTAGTTTTGTGTCAACTTGACACAGCTGGAGTTATCACAGAGAAAGGAGCTTCAGTTGAGGAAATGTCTCCATGAGATCCAACTGTAAGGCATTTTCTCAATTAGCAATCAAGGGGGAAAGGCCCCTTGTGAGTGGGACCATCTCTGGCTGGTAGTCTTGGGTTCTATAAGAGAGCAGGTGAAGCAAGCCAGTAAAGAGCATCCCTCCATGGCTCTGCATCAGCTCCTGCTTCCTTACCTGCTTGAGTTCCAGTCCTGCATCCTTTGGTGATCAACAACAGTATGGAAGTGTAAGCCGAATAAACCCTTTCCTCCCCAACTTGCTTCTTGGTCATGATGTTTGTGCAGGAATAGAAACCCTGACTAAGACACCTGGTGATGAATTTCTCTCTTGTAGAGAAATGACTAGGATTGCAGGATGGCTCAGTGACTAAGAACATTTAATGTTCTTCCGGAAGAACTGATTTTGATTCCTATGAACTATGCCAGGTATCTCACAATCACCTGCAATTCCATCGTTAGGGAGATCCAAGATCTCTGACCTCTGAGGGCACACACACACACACACACACACACACACAGAGTTAAAAATAATAAAATTAAATATGTTTATTTTATTTTTAAATATTTAAGTTTGAAAATGTTTATTGAATCTCTACTTGACTAACTCAAGTCTAGGTTAGTTGATCACTATCACATAAGCACCAGTGGACTGGGTTGTTCAGCCCACCAGAAAAGAACATGTTATTAGGTACATTCTGAATGTGTTTGTGTTAATAGGGTCTGAATTTACAGACTGTGACATCCATTTGTTAACACAATACACACACTATTGATAGAACATTGAATACTTGGCAGTTTATAGAGTGAAATGTGGAAATTGTTCAAATGTGAAATCAAAGCAGAGAAGGCATTGAAGGATATAACAAGGTCACAGGACTTGATGGGGATTGTGTAACAACTGGCCACAACAGAGCAGAGCCAGGAGAACTACTGGTTTGGCTATCAGGTAGCAAACAGACGTGGTATAGTCAATGAGGAAAATAAACAAATATGTAGAAAACCAATTTGTTTAGCTTCTACTTCATGCTTTGGGATATTCACTTATACACAGATGAAATAGGAAACAATGTTGCCTTTTTTGAGGAGCTCCTGAGAAATCCACATGTTAGTCCCTGGGAGGATCAGCACCAACAGAGCAGTGGTCTGCCATTCTCAGCATCCTCAGCAATGTCAGGTCTCTGAGGAAACTTCATTCTAAATGTAGCATTAAAGTCAGATTCATGATGAAAGCTGAACTGCAAAGGATATCTGACGTCTTAGTTAGGGTTTTACTGTTATGAGTAGAGGCCCTGACCAAGGCAACTCGTATAAGAACAGCATTTAATTGGGTCTGGCCTACAGTAGTTCTGTCCATCATCAAGGCAGCATCCAGGCAGGCATGATACAGAAGGAGCTGAGAGTTCTACATTTTCATCTAAAGGCTACTAGCAGAATATTGGCTTCTAGGAAGCTAGGATGAGGGTCTTAAAGCCCATACCCACAGTGACACACCTACTACAACAAGGCCACACCTTCTAATCATGCTACTCCTGGGGCCAAGCATATACAAACCATCACATCTGGATCCATTCTCACTGGTGTTTTTAGTGAGAGAATTTGTTAAAATGTTTTGCATTTGCAAGTAATCATATTGAACTTATTTTTAAAATTATTTTTCAAACTTCTCATTAATTTACACTGATTTTCTTTTCTTTTTCTCCATTGCCATTTATTAGATAGAATTTTAAACATTAAAAATATAGTTTAAGTATAATACATTCAAATAATTATTACCCTAACCTTGCTTTTAAGTTTAATTTATCTATCCTTTATTCTGTATTTTTAGATCATAATATTAGTTCAGTAATGGTTTGTTAAAACTCCTTTACATATTGTACATAAGGTTTTTGGGTTCAATACCTAGTACTAAGTATGTGTGTGTGTGTGTGTGTGTGTGTATAGTCATTGGCCTAATGGAGTCTGTTGTGGTTTGGATAAAAATGGCCCCATAGGCCCATAAAAAGTGGGACTATTAGGAGGTGTGGCCTTGCTGAAGGTGTGTGTCACTGGGGGGCAGGGGGGAGGGCTTTGAGATTTCAGAAGCTCAAGCCAGGCACAATGGCGCTCTCTCTCTCTCTCGCTCTCTCTCTCTCTCTCTCTCTCTCTCTCTCTCTCTCTCTCTCTCTCTCTCTCTCACTCTTCTCTCACTGCCTGTGAATCCAGATGTAGAAATCTCACCTATCTCTCCAGTACTATGTCTGCAAGAATTCTGCCAATGCTCCCACTATGGTAAGGGACTAAATCTCTGAACTGTAAGCAAGCCTCAATTAAATGTTTTCTTTTACCAGAGGTGCCATGGTCGTGGTGCCTCTTTAGCAATAAAACTCTAAGATAGAGACATAGCTCATAACTATAAGAACAATCTACACAGCTTCCAGAGTGACACTGGTTGTTCTTTTGGGCTCGAAGCCTTGATAATGCTCAGGGGCTTATGAGACTCACAATACTTTGACTCTGACCTCTCACATCAGCCCCTCTGTTCAGCTTCTGTCTGACTCCTAAGGTGACATTGGATATGAGTATTTTTAGATGCTGACACCAGATAAATGTATATAAAAAATAAGTCTGGTTCTACTTTCAATTCCTGTTCAGGATAACAGCATATTTTTCATATGAATATGCTCTGTACCATATGGTGCTGTGCCTATTTGAAGCCTTTATATAGAATAAAGGCAAAGAGTCTTAGATTAAAATATTTATTGTGTTTTGTGGCTTACAGTTTCTAAGCATTACAGGGCATAAATTAGCTTTCTACATGTATGTCATAGAATGGACTATTAATAACTTAACTAAAACATGCATGTCATAGAATGAGCTATTAATAACTTAACTAAAAAAGGTAACTGAGTAAGAGCAGCCTTAGGCAAAATAAGATTAAGTCAGTTGTTGTGGATAACCCTGGGGCTAATTATATTTGATGTTAATTCTGTTCTCCTGTGAGTGGTTGTGAACAAGGAGTGAGTCAGCACTCTGGTGATTTCCTGTAACCTGCTTCCCACCTTAATTTGTAAAATAAAGGAGAGCTGATGATTGGGCAGATAAAAAGGAAGGTGGAGTAGAAGGTGGGAGGGAGAAGAAGAAGGAGAAAATGGAAGAGGGAGAGGACGCAGAGGAGCAGGAGGAAGGAGAAAAGCAGAGCAGAAGGACATGGCCTGGAAAAACTGCAAGTTCTAAGGGCTCTCATAGATGTGGAAGATGGTAGTGTAGCGGTAGATCTGCCCAATCTAGGCGAGCAGCAAATAATCATACTAACTGTTGTGTTTTCATTGCTGGGGCATATTTGGGAGGAGATTTACCGCAACAGTCGGTAGCATTTAAGTTTAATATGGGTAAAATCTGAGAGGTCTTGAAGTCAGAAGCTATTTTCGTGGATACGCAAAGAAGGCACACTGGGAAACAACATGGCTAACGAAGAATCAGGGAACATTTCCCCTAAAAGTGGTTCAAAAATTAGATTTTGGGGGATATTTGAGACAGAGTTTCTCTGAATAACTCTTGGTAACACAGAATTCACTATGCAGTTCTATGCAGTTCGGGCTGGCATGCACATGTTGCTATTCTCCTGCCTCTGCTTCTGAGTGCTAAGATTACGTATTTGCCATTATGCTTGCTAAGGATTAATATCTTTTTTAAAGACCAGGTTACACTGTATGGCTCTGGCTAGGTTGAATTGTGCCACTTCACCCAGCAAGAATTTGATCTCTTAAGTATAGTGTTCCACATTGTACACACCTTCATGAACTCAAGATGTAGCAATTGAAGTCCCTTTTATGTATTCACATATGTATGTAGTGTATGCATATGTTCTTATATGTGTGCACACATATACACAGACACCAGAAGTGGAAGTCTGATGCCTTCCACAGTCATTTCTCCAACACTATTTTTTCAAACACTGATCTCTCATGAAGCCTGGTACTTCCTGATTTGACTAAATTAGTTAGTCATGATCTCCAATCCTACCATCTAAACTAATATTCTCATGCTTGCATGGCAATCATTTTACCAACTGATAGAACAGCCCCAATAGAATACCATCTCCATAGCCCCATTTTATTTTCTGATACAAAGTCTCCTGTTTTCTAGGGTGGCCTTGAATTTAATATGTAGCTGAAGATGACTTCTAGTCTCTCTGACTCCATCCTCTGAGTGATAGGATTATGGTCATGTGTCACTAATCTGATGTATATGGCACTGAAAATTGAACCCAGGGTATCCTCCATGCTAGGCAAGGATTCTACCAAACTTAGCTACATCTCTAGCCTGATTAAGGTTCTTCTACATACCAGATATGCAGGTTCCTAGAGAAATAAGATAAAGAAATGATAGATGAATGCTTGACCTCAAGGAGCTTTCTTTTACAGTCTAGCAGGGAAGGAAGACTAATTTTTTTTTTCTTCTTCAAGACTGGGTTTCTCTGTATAGCCCTGGCTGTCCTGGAACTCACTTTATAGACCAGGCTGGCCTCGAACTCAGAAATCTGCCTGCCTCTGCCTTGAGATTAAAGGCGTGCTGGGATTAAAGGCGTGTACCACCACGCCCGGCTCAAAGACTAATTTTTAATCACTTTTAGCTGTAAAGTTATAAGTAGAAACTAGTACTGTTAAAGAGAAAGATCATTCTGTTGCTGTAATAAATTACCCTTACCAAGAGCAACTTAGAGGAAGGAAGGATTTATTCATCTAGCAAATCCCCCTCACAGATCATCACTGTGGAAAGTTACATCAGGAACTTAAAGGTGTGCCTGCTTGCTTTTCCACACAGTATTATCTCTAACCAAAGAACTTACTTGAGTCAAGAAGTACAGCAGAAGTCATGGAGGATGCTGCTGGCTAACTGGCTCTAGGATAGATTTATATCTTTTTTTAGTCAGCTAGCTTTTTATATGCTCAGAACCACCTGCCCAAGAAATAGTGTTACCCTCAGTGTGCTAGGTCCAATTATTATCCAAGACAATCCCTTCTAGACATGCCCACAGGCCAATATGATTTAGGCAAGGCCTCGGTTGAGGTTCTAGGCTCTGTCAAGTTAAAACTAACCAGGACAGAGATCTACTGTAAAATAAAGAACATGGGCTTTTTTTTTCTTAGCCCCTTCAGATTCACCTGGCATATTTCTTGACCTTCCCCTGTTCCTGTAGCTTTGGGCTGAGTTTGACTAAAGAGCTATTTACCAGGAGGAGAGGAGAGGGGAGGCAAAAAGGAACCAGGATCCTTCTTTCTTTCTGACCAAGAATTCCATTGATTTCTTTTCTTTGCTGAAGAGCACATCTCTTTGAGCTCCAGGAGCATGTTCTTACTCCTCCTATGTCAGGATGCTCCATTAAGGATCCTGGTGCTCACTTTAATGAATAAATATTTCCTCATTGAACTCACCCATGCCAGGGCCATCCTTTTCTGGCAGCTCTCTGATGTTGGCCTACACTAGAAGTGGTTAGGCTGCTGGTGGTAAAAGGAATATTTTCAGCAGAGGAAAGAGACTTTCATTTAGGAAAGTGTTTGAAGAAAGGGCATTTGGAATGTAGAAATGGAGAATGAAACAGAGGAAGAAGCTGACTACCTATCATAGGTCACAGGATAAGGTAAACCATCTCCCAATTTCTGTGTGCGTCTTCCTTTTGGGAAAAGGTGCTGCTCAGCATTTGAAACACCTCCTATGTTCAGGAAACCCCTCACTTTGAGTGTTGATTAAAGGTCAACTGTCCTCTTATTGTAGCTGTCCAGTGGGAAAATGGTGAGGTGTGGGCACCTGGCCTGGCCTTGGTCAACCCAGTGTTCCTGACCAATGTTTATGCCTCAGGCCAGAAGCACCCAGTAAGAAGCTTGTTTCTTGGTGGGTGTGTCAGTGGCTCCAGCAAAGGTTTCTAGGATGTTGGCATGATTGGTATCCATTCCCCCAGCCAGGCTCCAGACATTCTTTTATACAGTTTTGAATGGGCTAGAGTCACTTCTTTCATATTGGCAATCTCTTTTCTCTATTTCCTTTCTTTCTTTCTTTCTTTCTTTCTTTCTTTCTTTCTTTCTTTCTTTCTTTCTTTCTTTCTTTCTTTCTTTCTTTCTTTTCTATTTAAGTGTGTTAAGTGACTATGCATGTAAATGTATGTTCACTTCTTCTGTTATGTGGCTCTGTGGAATTTTGGCTGTCAGGTTATCAGCAACTGACTTTCAGGCTGGACCATCTCACTGGTCCTAGGACACCTCTTTTTTATTCCATATATTATTTTGCTGTTTAAATAATCTAGAATAACTACTATTGTTGGTAACTAAGAACTCACTATGGTAACCGGGAATATCCTCCTCTTTTTTTTTTTCATTTTTTTATTAGATGTTTGCTTCATTTACATTTCAAATGCTATTCTGAAAGTCCCCTATAACCTTCCCCCACCCTGCTCCCCTACCCACCCACTCCCACTTCTTGGCACTGGCGTTCCCCTGTACTGGGGCATATAAAGTTTGCAAGAACAAAGGGGCCTCTCTTCCCAATGATGGCCAAGTAAGCCATCTTCTGCTACATATGCAGCTAGAGACACGAGCTCAGGGGGTACTGGTTAGTTCATATTGTTGTTCCACCTATGGGGTTGCAGATCCCTTCTGCTCCATGGGTCCATTCTCTAGCTCCTCCATTGTGGGCCCTGTGTTCCATCCAATAGATGACAATGAGCATCCACTTCTGTATTAGCCAGACACTGGCATAGCCTCACAAGAGACAGCTATATCAGGGTCATGTCAGCAAAATCTTGCTGGCATATTCAATAGTGTCTGTGTTTGGTGGCTGATCATGGGATGGATCAACGGGGGTCGGGGGGGGGGGAGTCTCTGGATGGTCCATTCTTTCATCTCAGCTCCAAACTTTGTCTCTGTAACTCATTCCATGGGTATTTTGTTCCCCATTCTAAGGAGGAATGAAGTACCCATGCATTGGTCTTCCTTTTTCTTGATTTTTCTTGTGTTTTGCAAATTGTATCTTGGGTATTCTAAGTTTCTGGGCTAATATCCAATTATCAATGAGAGTGCATATCATGTGAGTTCTTTTGTGATTAGGTTACCTCACTCAGGATGATATCCTCCAGATCCATCCATTTGCCTAAGAATTTCATAAATTCTTTGTTTTTTATAGCTGAATAGTACTCCATTGTGTAAATGTACCACATTTTCTGTATCCATAGCTCTGTTGAGGAAAATATGGGTTCTTTCCAGCTTCTGGCTATTATAAATAAGGCTGCTATGAACACAGTGGAGCATGTGTCCCTATTACCAGTTGGAACATCTTCTGGGTATATGCCCAGGAGAGGAATTGCTGGATCTTCCTCTAGTACTATGTCTAATTTTCTGAGGAAACACCAGACTGATTTCCAGAGTGGTTGTACAAGCTTGCAAACCCACCAGCAATGGAGAACCATTCCTCTTTCTCCACATCCTCACCAGCATCTGCTGTCAGCTGAATTTTTGATCTTAGCCATTCTGACTGGTGTGAGGTGGAATCTCAGGGTTGTTTTGATTTGCATTTTCCTGATGATTAAGGATGTTGAACATTTTTTCAGTGCTTGTTAGCCATTCGGTATTCCTCAGTTGAGAATTCTGTGTTTAGCTCTGTACCCCATTTTTAATGGGGTTATATACCCAAACCACACAAAGATCCAATGAAGAAAGAGAACTTCACCAATTTCCCTTAAGAATATTGATGGAAAAATACTCAATAAAATCCTCGCAAACCGAATCCAAGAACACATCAAAACAATCATCCACCATGATCAAGTAGGTTTCATGCCAGGGATGCAGGGATGGTTTAATATATGGAGATCCATCAACGTAATTCACTATATAAACAAACTCAAAGACAAAAATCACATGATCATCTCGTTAGATGCTGAGAAAGCATTTGACAACATCCAAACATCCATTCATGATAAAAGTCTTGGAAAGATCAGGAATTCAAGGCCCATACCTAAACATAATAAAACCAATAATCTACAGGAAACCAGTAGCCAACATCAAACTAAATGGAGAGAAGCAATCCCACTAAAGCAATCCCACTAAAATCAGGGACTAGACAAGGCTGCCCACTTTCTCCCTACCTATTCAACATCGTACTTGAAGTCCTAGCCAGAGCAATTAGACAACAAAAGGAGATCGATCATCGGGATACAAATTGGAAAGAAGAAGTCAAAATATCACTATTTGCAGATGATATGATAGTATATATAAGTGACCCTAAAAATTCCACCAGAGAACTCCTGAACCTGATAAACAGCTTCAGTGAAGTAGCTGGATATAAAATTAACTCAAACATATCAGTGGCCTTTCTCTACACAAAGGATAAACGGGATGAGAGAGAAATTAGGCAAACAACACCCTTCACAATAAGCACAAATAATATAAAATACCTAGGTATAACTCTAACTAAGGAAGTGAAAGATCTGTATGATAAGAACTTCAAGTCTCTGAAGAAAGAAATCAAAGAAGATCTCAGAAGATGGAAAGATCTCCCATGCTCATAGATTGGCAGGATTAATCTAGTAAAATGGCTATCCTGCTGAAAGCAATCTACAGATTCAATGCAATTCTCATCAAAATTCCAACTCAATTCTTCAACGAATTAGAAAGGGCAATTTGCAAATTCATCTGGAATAACAAAAAAAAACCTAGGATAGCAAAAACTCTTCTCAATGATAAAAGAACCTCTGGTGGAATCACCATGCCTGACCTCAGGCTGTACTACAGAACGATTGTGGTAAAAACTGCATGGTACTGGTACAGCAACAGACAGGTAGATCAATGGAATAGAATTGAAGACCCAGAAACGATGGATACAGAAAATGTTCGGAGCTGACACAGAAGGAAAGACCGTCCAGACTGCCCCACCAGGGGATTCATCCCATATACAACCACCAGACACAGGCACTATTACATATGCTATAAGATTTTTCTGACAGGAACCTGACACAGCTCTCTCTTGTGAGGCTATGCCAGTGCCTGGCAAGTGCATAGGTGGATGCTTATAGTCATCTATTGGATGGAGCATGGGGCCCCTAATGAAGGAGCTGGAGAGAGTACCTAAGGAGCTGAAGTGGTCTACAACTCTATAGGAGGAACAACCATATGAACTAACCAGTACTCCCCCCACCCCCCAGAGCTGTGTCTCTAGTTGCATATGTAGTAGAAGATGGTCTAGTCAGCCATCAATGGGAGGAGAGGCCCTTGGTATTGCGAAGATCATATGCCCCAGTACAGGGGAATGCCAGGGCAGGATAGCCATTTTACTAGACTAATCCTGCCAATCCATGAGCATGGGAGATCTTTCCATCTTCTGAGATCTTTGATTTCTTTCTTCAGAGACTTGAAGTTCTTATCATACAGATCTTTCACTTCCTTAGTTAGAGTCACGCCAAGGTATTTTATATTATTTGTGACTATTGTGAAAGGTGTTGTTTCCCTAATTTCTCTCTCATCCCGTTTATCCTTTGTGTAGAGAAAGGCCACTGATGTTTGAGTTAATTTTATATCCAGCTACTTCACTGAAGCTGTTTATCAGGTTTAGGAGTTCTCTGGTGGAGTTTTTAGGGTCACTTATATATACTATCATATCATCTGCAAATAGTGATATTTTGACTTCTTCTTTCCAATTTGTATCCCGATGATCGATCTCCTTTTGTCGAATTGCTCTGGCTAGGACTTCAAGTACTATGTTGAATAGGTAGGGAGAAAGTGGGCAGCCTTGTCTAGTCCCTGATTTTAGTGGGATTGCTTCCAGCTTCTCTCCATTTAGTTTGATGTTGGCTACTGGTTTCTTGTAGATTATTGGTTTTATTATGTTTAGGTATGGGCCTTGAATTCCTTATCTTTCCAAGACTATTATCATGAATGGGTGTTTGGACGTTGTCAAATGCTTTCTCAGCATCTAACGAGATGATCATGTGATTTTTGTCTTTGAGTTTGTTTATATAGTGGATTACGTTGATGGATCTCCGTATATCAAACCATCCCTGCATCCCTGGCATGAAACCTACTTGATCATGGTGGATGATTGTTTTGATGTGTTCTTGGATTTGGTTTGCGAGGATTTTATTGAGTGTTTTTCCATCAATATTCATAAGAGAAATTGGTGTGAAATTCTCTTTCCTTGTTGAATTTTTGTGTGGCTTAGGTATCAGAGTATTTGTGGCTTCATAGAATGAATTGGGTAGAGTACCTTCTGTTTCTATTTTGTGGAATAGTTTGAGGACAATTGGAATTATGTCATCTTTGAAGGTCTGATAGAACTCTGCACTAAACCCTTACGGTCCCGGGCTTTTTTTTTTTTTTTTTTGGTTGGGAGACTATTAATGCCTGCTTCTGTTTCTTTAGGGGACATGGGATTGTTTAGGTCAATAATCTGACCCCTGATTTAATTTTGGTATCTGGTATCTGTCTAGAAATTTGTCCATTTCATCCAGGTTTTCCAGTTTTGTTGAGTGTAGCCTTTTTTAGTAGGATCTGATGATGTTTTGGATTTCCTCAGGTTCAGTTGTTATGTCTCCCTTAGAACCTTCTTATGTGATAAAACTTTACTATATACAGGATAGACAACAATAAAGATTTTGGAGATATGTATGGGTGCGTGTATACACATATATATACATACACCTACATACACACATATATGAATATATATATATATATATATATATATGAATTATATTATTAACTTACTATTGGCAATAAAGAAGGCCAGATGCCTCCTCCCCTTGATGCTTGTGGCCCTATAAGCAGACCCCTGTCCCCATGGAAACAGGCATTTGAACTATGATGGTAATTTTCATATCTGTTTAAATTTCACATTTTTTATTATGAAATAATGTGAAATCATTGTATATTTTCAGTACAAGAAGTTGATAAAAGTTGTCCTAGGTCAAAGAGATAATCAAGAATAAAATTAGAATTTATTTCTACCTTGCCTTCTACATTTCCTTCTTTAGAACACCTTTGCTTAACACCATTTATAGGAAAAATGTAACTTAAGTGTCCGTGGTTAAATTTAGCAGATAATAAGCAAAGAAGAGACTGAGGGAATATATTTAAGGGAAAAGCCTGCTTAGCATCAACTGTTATCCACTAGGAGATAAATGGGTTCTACACACATTCCTAGAGCTCTCACAAACAAGCCACCACTCAAGGGATAGCCAGAACCTTCTGAAAAATTTTCTAGGTATTTCAACTTTGAATTTATATCTGGAAGTGGTTTAGTTTTTCTTCCCAGGTCTGATCTCAAGTAGACACATGATCCAGTTGATCCAATCAGCCTTTTCCCTTTCTAAAAATGAAGAGATAAGAATAAAGAAAGTCAGTGTAGACAAGCATTATTTGAAGATAGCCATTGCTTTCCTCTTTTTAGGACGGAAAAGTGACAATTGTTCTGCAGAAAGAAAAGTACAGACTGAGTCCAAATAGAATTTCTCAGGTTCTCACAACTTCTCAGTCTTAGTCTTCTTCTAGAGGCTACTTGAAGTTCTTAACTTCAGTAATATAAGATGGTTGCTTGCTCTGACCTGCAGGAATAATCAGCGGGGACCTAGGGCAAGGGGGAGAGAGAGTGGGAGGGACAAGAAACACAAAGAATGAGAGCAAGACTATTATTCTGATCAAGTGCTGAAAAACTTTGTTCTGGGATGGCAATATAAGAAAGAGGAGGCTTCAAGGGAGTGGGGAAGAGTCCCAGGGCTCTCCAAAGGTCAGGTGGCAGTCTTCAGTTCTTGGGACCAACGGTCACAGTATCCTCTCTATTCATAAATATTCTTTCTGTTATGACCACAAATGTTTTCTCAGGGCTATTTATGTAAACTGGAAAATTTCCACAAGGCCATGGCTCCCGGCATCTCCTCCATTTTAATTATTTTCACTAAGGTCCTAAGGAACTGGGGTGATCAATAGTCATCTCATTCTTGGATGAGTAAGCATTAACCAGTGGGGGCGGGGGGAAGCATCCCTGATTCCTCCTGTGGGTAACATTGAGATCCACAGTCATGGATCATGGTATCTTTTGGGGAGGGGAGGCAGAGACTTAGAAAAATCCTTAGGATAAGGTTGAAAAATACCAACCTCCTTGCAAACCAGGTTTGTCTCATGGGAAATTCAGAGACGGTCTGTGTGAAACTTTCCCCTGTGGTGCTTGTCCTCGAAGTCCACGCTGGTGCCCATGCTGGATTCATTCAGGTCTGAATCCTATGCAGCTCCTGAAGGAACATTATCAACCCCAGGTTCCACAAGGCCTCTATTAGCCAAATCAAGTCTATAATAATGAATTTGCAAAGATCTTGATGCCATGGAATCAATCAGCTGTTTTATAAAACCAGTAATTCTGTTAAAAATGAAAGTTACTACTAATAAAATGCTTATTAAAGGTTCAAGTAGGAGCATCAAGAGTGTGAACATGGAGGACTTCCACCAATTATCAGAAGCAGCTGAAAACTGTTTTTGTTTTTTTTTTTCTTTTTTCTGGAGCTCTAAATTAAGTTTATGTAACTGTTGGATTCAAGTTTCCACTATGCCTGACTCATTCAGAAAGGGACAGGTGCCATGTTTCTCAGTGATCAGCAAATCAAGTGCTTGATTCAGTAAGGCATCTTGGGCAAGGGAAGTTAATTGTCTCTGTAAAGAAGCTAATGACTCAATGGAGGCTTCTACTGCCAACACAAATTGTTGGGCTAACTTTGCGGTGGTGAGAAGAGAATGGGTTAAATCTCCTCCAGTCAAACTGGCAGCCACATCAGAGGTTACTAAGGAGACACTGGCCACTACAGGGAAGAAAACAGCTCACTATTTCAGTGGGAGTTAGCAAGGTCAACTGAGGAACTAGGGACACAGGAAGGCACAGCAATTCTTTATCTATGTTTTGGAAAGAATTTTAGTAAGGGTACCATTACACCAAAAAACCCACAAGAAACAAAACAACTACAACAATAAAAAACAAACAATTTTCTGAGGAACCACCCGACTGATTTCCAGAGTGGTTGTACAAGCCGGGGCCTAGCAAACACAGAAGTGGATGCTCACAGTCAGCTATTGGATGGATCACAGGGCTCCCAATGGAGGAGCTAGAGAAAGTACCCAAGGAGCTAAAGGGATCTGCAACCCTATAGGTGGAACAACATTATGAACTAACCAGTACCCCGGAGCTCTTGACTCTAGCTGCATATGTATCAAAAGATGGCCTAGTCGGCCATCACTGGAAAGAGAGGCCCATTGGACACGCAAACTGTATATGCCCCAGTACAGGGGAACGCCAGGGCCAAAAAAATGGGAAGGGGTGGGTAGGGAAGTGGGGGGGGGTATGGGGGACTTTTGGGATAGCATTGGAAATGTAATTGAGGAAAATATGTAATAAAAAATATTTTTTAAAAAATCAATCAAACAAACAACCCCCCAAACCCCAAAACAAACAAACAAACAAACAAAAAACAAACAGACAAAAACCCTTCAGAGGCAATCAGATCCTGACTAGGTGAGCTAGTTTGATTGCCCAAATTATCATTGGGACTAGTATAGCAGAATTTAAATTGCTGTTGTTCAGGGATCAAGAATAAGGATACTTCAAAAATTTGGGAAAAGGTCTTAGGACTGGCACCAGACATATTAAAAGGGATGGGATAAGGTACAGCTGTCAATAGAGGGCATCCTAATGCAGCACAAAGGAAGCAGGCTGAGACATTTCCTAATCCAGTAATATTGGTAAGTATCAGGCCCTCTCTATCAGAGAGAGCCAGGAAAAAGGGTGATTTGTGAACAACGTGGAAAGCTGTGTATTCAGCTCCTTTTCTTTATTCTGTATCTATTGCTATTCTAAGAAGCTAATAATTTTTTTTCTTGCAAAACTAGGGCAGAAGTGCTTGTAGCTGCGCCTCCCACAAAAGCATATGGAGACATTAGTTCTAAATCTTTAGTAATTAGTTTCTTTATACATAGTGAAAGTTCCTCCAGCAGGCATATCCATCAACTTAGTGTTGTTTACCACAACTTCTAGGCCTTCCCATACTGTTGGATGTAAAAAAAGGGTTGATCAGGGATGTAAGCCCAAAACAGCTTCTCTGTCATCATTATCAGGGCACTCCTCTACAAACTCACGATCAGCATCATTCTTTGTCCCAGCATCAGTATGTCTCATTAACCACTCTAGCAGCTAGCGTGCTCCTTCAGCATCCTGCAGAAAAAAAAAAAACACACACACAAACATGCCCTCTTCACCACACTCAGAGAGTTCCTTGGCATTGAAATTTAAAAAATTTTTGTAGTGTACAGGGATATGATTCTCTATTTTTTTTCAAAAGCCAATTCTTCAGAGTGCAATGCCCATGTTCAAGAATTCCTTGTCCCAATGTTCAACATCCTTAATCATCAGGGAAATGCAAATCAAAACAACCCTGAGATTCCACTTCACTCCAGTCAGAATGGCTAAGATAAAAAATTCAGGTGACAGCAGATGCTGTTGAGGATGTGGAGAAAGAGGAACACTCCTCCATTGTTGCTGGGATTGCAAGCTTGTACAACCACTCTGGAAATCAGTCTGGCGGTTCCTCAGAAAATTGGACATAGTACTACCGGAGGATCCCGCAATACCTCTCCTGGGCATATATCCAGAAGATGTCCCAACCGGTAAGAAGGACACATGCTCCACTATGTTCATAGCAGCCTTATTTATAATAGCCAGAAGCTAGAAAGAACCCAGATGCCCCTCAACAGAGGAATGAATATAGAAAATGTGGTACATCTACACAATGGAGTACTACTCAGCTATTAAAAAGAATGAATTTATGAAATTCCTAGGCAAATGGATGGACCTGGAGGGCATCATCCTGAGTGAGGTAACTCAATCACGAAAGAACTCGCACAATATGTACTCACTGATAAGTGGATATTAGCCCAGAAACTTAGGATAGCCAAGATATAAGATACAATTTGCTAAATGCATCAAATTCAAGAAGAACGAAGACCAAAGTGTGGACACTATGCCCCTCCTTAGAAGTGGGAACAAGACACCCATGGAAGGAGTTACAGAGACAAAATTTGGAGCTGTGACGAAAGGATGGACCATCTAGTGATTGCCATATGCAGGGATCCATCCCATAATCAGCTTCCAAACGCTGACACCATTGCATACATTAGCAAGATTTTGCTGAAAGGACCCAGATATAGCTGTCTCTTGTGAGACTATGCCGGGGCCTAGCAAACACAGAAGTGGATGATCACAGTCATCTATTGGATGGGTCACACGGCCCCCAATGAAGGAGCTAGAGAAAGTACCCAAGGAGCTAAAGGGAACTGCAACCTTATATGTGGAACAACAATATGAACTAAGCAGTACCCCGGAGCTCTTGACTCTAGCTGCATATGTATCAAAAGATGGCCTATTCGGCCATCACTGCAAAGAGAGGCCCATTGGACTTGCAAACTTTATATGCCCCAGTACAGGGGAACGCCAGGGCCAAAAAGGGGGAGTGGGTGGGTAGGGGATTGGGGGGGTAGGTATGGGGAACTTTTTGGATAGCATTGAAAATGTAAACGAGGAAAATACCTAATTAAAAAAGGGGGGGGGGAGAATTCCTTGTCCCATGGATTATAAGGAATTTCAGTTTTATTTTCAATTCCAAATTCCTTACAAAATTGTATAAATTTGTTTCCAGTATAAGCAGGCCCATTATCTGTCTTGATGATTTTAGGCAATCCCATAAAAGCCTGTAAACAATGATCAATTACATTTCTAGAAGCTTCTCCTGTATGTAGAGAAGCAAAAATGCATCCTGAACAAGTGTTAATACAGACATGTATATATTTCAAAATTCCAAATTCTGAATAATGAGATATATCCATTTGCCAAATATTATTGGGCATAAGGCCTCATAGATTAACCCCTAAACAAGGAACTGGAGACAATGTAAGACAGTCAGAACATTGTTTTACAATCATTCTAGCTTACTCCTTAGCGATCTGATGTTGGAGCCTTAAGGTGTGACTAGAGAGATGAAATTCATTATGATCACATTTAGCCAAAACAATAGGACCTGAAACTAAAGCTTCTCCTATTAAAACTCTGTCAATACAATCACTGCCTGCAGCTAAAGGTCCAGGAAGATCAGAATGAGCTCTTATATAACCAATATAAAAAGGATTTTTTTTTCTAGCAAGAGTGGCGTTTTGTGCCAAACCACCTCCAGTAGGATCTGTGTGACAAGTTCTACAGACTGGGGCAATTGACCTCA
The DNA here is from genome assembly GCF_000001635.26 of Mus musculus. NCBI lineage: Eukaryota > Metazoa > Chordata > Mammalia > Rodentia > Muridae > Mus > Mus musculus. Next base: position 30,686,020 of record NC_000077.6, on the reverse strand, counting down.
AAAGGTCCTGTAGGTATATGAGTAGTATTAAAAATCACAAATGTAAAGGCAAATAATAATCTATATAAGTAACATTGTTTTTTAGTAGCTCTTTCTACTTGTTGTAAGGCTAACAACCCTTCTGAAGTTAAAACTCGAGGAGAGGTAGGATCAGTACTCCCCCTAAGAATGTCAAATAAGGGTTTTAATTCTCCTCTAGTAAGCTTTAAATAAGAACAAAGCAAAGTAATATCAGCTAACAGCTTTTGAAAAATCATTTAAACTTTATAAGTTGTCCCTGCGAATAATTATTTTTAGCTTGATCTGTAAATCTAAAACCTAAATAATTATAAGAATCTTGAGTTTGCACTTTTTCTGGAGTTATTTGTAATCCTTTATCATCTAATGCCTGTTGTAAATTTCTATAACATAGAAGTCCTGAGGAGCTTTACCTGCTAATTAGATATCATCCATGTAAAGTATAATATATATTATTGGCTATTTCTGTCTTATAGGCTCAATGGCTTGTGCCACAAAATTTTGACATAATGTAGGACTGTTAGCCATGCCTTGAGAAAGAACTATCCATTGATACCTTTTTATTGGCTCTTTAAAATTAATAGAAAGAACACTGAAAACAAATCTTTCACAATCCCAAGGATGCAAACAAATAGTAAAGAAACAATCTTTCAAATCTACTACTATTTTATAATATCCTTTATGAATGTCTTCACTTGCTTGATTTTTTTCTTCATTACAATTATGGATGAGTTAAAATCTTGAGCTTGTGATTGAATTGTAAACTGAGCTAATGGAACATTGGCAGTTTAACTATATTTTTAAGTTTCCTTTGCAATATTAGAGCATGCCCATGATTTTGAAAAAGAAAACTCAGTTTTAAACAACCCATTCTCTTTAAAAATTAATACCGTGAGCATTATTTTCACGTTACAAAGTTTGGCTGCCAGCTATTATATATGAATGCATGACAGTGCAGCTTTTAATACATCATTAAAGAGATATTGTTTTAAATCCTATCCTTTATACATCTAGTTTCTAGAATAAGAATTACACAAAATATTATCCCAATTTAGAAGTATCTTGAGAGATCTGTTTTCCTGGGTTGGTTCATATCAAGTTTTGTTTCAATGATTCCAACCCTGAGTTAGCAATTTTAAGCTGACTTTCTGTTACCAATGTTATAAGCAAAAAGCCATTTGCTCCTTTAAGAGCTGTTTGTGTATATAAAACCAGCTTCTATCAGGGATTTTCCAGCTGTGCTTGACTCCCAGCTACAGTGCAGTGTAACTTATCAGTTTCTGCTGAGCAAATTGGGACTTCCTTTTAAACAAGTTAAACTAAATCAAAGAATGGACAGCCATCAGATAAAGTTTTAACCATTTTTTTTTCACATGAAACTCAAACAACAAAACAAAAACAAATATAAATTGACAGACATATGGACAGATTGGTGCACCAAGGATAGACAATAGAAAGAGAACTTGATGTCTCAAAGGGACCCAGATATCCTAACCAGAACTAAGAATATCTCCATAGGAGTCAGAAAATAAGCAGAATGTCTCCCAATTTCCTCCTGTTCCTAGGAGAGCTCTGAAATAGCTTATATCTATTTGCCTTCTCTTTTGATAAAACATCCCGGACTGGGGACAACTCTATTTCTGAAATCTATTCTCCCCCTTCCCCCTCCCCTTCCCCTCCCCCTCCCCCTCTCTCTGATGTTCAAATCTAACTCTTTCTCTCCTTCTTCCAGGAATTCTGCCAGAGAAGGGAGAGGAGGCACAGTAGTAGCTACTGATAGTTGCTCCCCAGGGCCCTGCTTTTCTAGCTTCTCCCAATTCCTCCTCAACTTGTCTAATTCTTTCATTTATATATGTATCATTCCTACTTCTAGGAATTAAGGACAACATAAATGCACTTGAGCTAAGAATTTTTCTAACATCTGTTTTTTCTTTGTTGTTTGTTTTTTACTCTTTTTATTTTATTTTATTCTATTTTAAACCCTACTCCTCTCACCTGGAGTATAACCTCTTGGCTGTGAACAAATTTTCTTAAGCTGTCTTGAGGGATTCCTTGAGATCCTTTAAAAATAATTCATGTTTCCTTAATGCTTGTCCCATAGTCTGGCCACTCTTCTTACTTTTCTCAGATCAATCTCACAGTGTGGGTGACACTGCGGTGATCACTGTGGGGATCTTCACTCACTTCTTGACAAAGTGGCGATCCAGTGCGGCAGATGTCCTTTCGAAGAGTGGTCTCTCTCAGACCCCAGACCCAGAGGCCCCACGTTGGATGCCAGTTTGCCCCAACCTGCAGGAATAATCAGTGAGGACCTAGGGCAGCAGAGAGAGATAGAGAGAGAGAGAGTGGGAGGGACAAGAAACACAAAGAATGAGAGCAAGACTATTAGACTGATCAAGCTCTGAAAAACTTTATTTTGGGATGGCAATATAAGAAAGAGGAGGCTTTCAGAAAGGGGGAAGGAGCCCAGGGGCTCTCCAAAGGTCAGGTGGCAGTCTTCAGTTCTTGGAACCAATGGTCACAATGTCCTCTCTATCCACAAATATTCTTTCTGTTATGACCACGAATGTTTTCTCAGGATTGTTTATGTAAACTAGAAATTTTCCACAAGGCCATGGCTCCCGGCACCTGTTTATCCTGGAAGTGTGCTATGCCAAGACCAGCAACAGCTTAATTTTAATCTTGGATTCTGTTTAGTTGTATTTGCCATTGCCAGCTTTTGACATGACTGATACTGGATGGTCAGTAGCATAGTTTCCCTAGGACAGTCACTAGAGGAATGGGGTAGGACAGTCAGTAGAGAAGTCTGGTGGGGTGGAGAGTGGGGGTGGAGACATCCTCATGGAGATGGGGGGGGGGTCCAGGAGGAGGTATGGGATGTGGAACAGTAGGTGGGTGAACCAGGATGGGAACAAAATCTGGAGTATAAATAAATAAATAAATAAATAAATAAAAGATTTTTAAAAAGTGAGTTCCCCCCCCCATAAACAAACCAGGAGATGGCGCAATTCCATACTGTCATATGTGGGCATGATTTGGCTGACCTTTGCCCCCATTTTCAGCTTTCCCAAGAATTTTCACAAGCATCCCTCATTGTCCAAACAAATTAGTGTATGGTGCAAATAAGAGGAGTCACTAACTGCAATGCTACCATATTTAAAACACAGTGCAGGTAAGCAGGTGGTGGGTGTGGTATCAGACCGGTGCAGTTCTGATTCTAGCTTCATGGCTGATATAATTTAATTTAGCAAGTCTTGAGTGCTAAAAAACACTGCTCACTTACAAAACTATTCTCAGAAGAATTTGTAGAGAATTCATCTATAGGATTATCTAAAACTCAAAATATGATGTATTTTTGAAGGAAAAAGTACTTTTGGGATTCTGTTCTGCAACAGTTTAGTCATAACTAACAAACAATAAGTCTTACAATTAGGATTTTAAAATCTCAATTAGAGTTAAACCACACAAGAATTTAAACCGAAGTCTAAACATGGATTACATTTAACAATAAATCCAGTACAGCACTAAATCTGCTATACTTGGCATTTCATATTGTGCTTTTAGAAGTGAAGATCTCTTGACACTTTTTAGCTTTTTTGTGTATCTTCAATCACAGGATTATCTGTTTTATACTATTTCAAATTTGACAAAGTTTACACCATTAAGCTCTCTGAATTCCAGAGAGACTCTTTAGTAACCCTGGTTACTTTATAAGCTAGATTGCAACTTTAAAGTCTAAGTGAACAGAGGATGTATTCCAGCTCACTTTAACAGCAATTATTGAGCTTCTGAGATGCCTCATCAGGTAAAGGCATCTCGCTGACTAGCTTAATGACCTGAGATCAGTGGCCAGAACTTATCTGGTAGAAAGAGAGAACCGACTCCTGAAAATTGTCACTTACTTCCACACATAAGCTGGGGCAAGAGCAGGCATAGACACATAGAAACACATGCATGTGTGCATACACACAACAAATAAATACTATGTATATATAAAGTTTTTTAAAAGTCATTCTTTAAGAAACCCAATATTTTTCATGATAATAACATGGAATGCATTCGGAAAGAAAGGAACTTTCTCAACCTAATTGGATGCCTCCATGAAAGGCCACAAAGAGCATAATACTTGATGGCCAAAGACAGAAAACTTGTTCCTGAGATCAGGATGAGAAAGGATGTTTGCTTTCTTCACTGTTACTAAAAATTATACAACATGCTCTAGTTAAACCATTATGTAAGAAGAAATGAAAGATCACACTGAGAACGACGGCATAAAACAATATCTATTTATAAACTGCATAATCTTGTATGTAGAAAATCCAAAGGAATCAACCACTAAATCCCCCTAACTCCTAAATAAGTTCAATAAGATTCACACAAAATCAACATGCAAAAATAAATTTCTGTACACTAGCAGAGAACAATCAAAAAGGGATTTAAAAAAATCAATTCCCAGTTGAGCATGGTGACACTGAGGCATGCAGCTCACTAATTTGAGGTCAGCGTGGGCTGCATATCAAACTACTTAGCCTCCAGAAGAAAATCATTTTTACTTGGAGGTATAAACCTGGTAATAGAGTGCTGTCTTAGCAGGTGTGTGGCCTTGGGTTCAGTCCTTAGCACTGAAAAAGAAGAGAAAGAAAACAGTTCCCTAACAGTAGATCTTCCTGGTTTTGGCTCTGGAAGGGCTAGGATTGATTGATTCTGGGACTTGCTTGTGTTCAGAACTACCAGATCTCCTAGGAGCTGGAGGTGGCTCTTTCCTTTTGCCACACGAGTCCTAGGGAACAAGGCTTGGTGAAAATCACTCTCACTCACCAAGCTAACTCCTCAGGTCACTCATCCCTTCTTGAGGAAGAAGAATAATAAAGAGCTTGAATGTTCTGATTTTGAGATTTATTTCAAAGTTACATTAATCAGAATAGTGTGGCAAGGGTAGAAGACCAGATATAGACCAATAGAATAGAACAGAGAATTCAGAAACTAATTATGTATAGTTTTTGACTTTTCAACAAAGGTTCCAAGACAACTGATTTGGAGAAATAATACTATTTTGAATGGATAGGATGGAACAATTAGATATCTACATGTAAAAAAAAATGAAGTTGAATTTCTACTCACTCTCTATATAAAAAAATAACAAGCTGTGGTCAGTGAGGTAGCTTAACCAGTAATGGCTTTTGACATCAAGCCTGACAATCTGAGTTCAATGTTTAGAACCCAAATGGGAAGGAAAGAGATAGACACACAACACACACACACACACACATACACACACACACACACACACACACACACACACAGAGAGAGAGAGAGAGAGAGAGAGAGAGAGAGAGAGAGAGAGAGAGAGAGAGAGAGAGAGAGAGAAGAGAGCCAATTCTCTCACACAAATTATCCGCTAACACTCCATCCATGCAACACAGCATGTACTGAACACAAAGTGAGTTCAAAGCCAACCTGGGACGCATGAGCTGCTGCCTCAAAACAAAGTATAACAACAAGCTAAGGACATAAGATTAGTCAAAGACCTATAAGAGCTGAGAGCTATAAAATTCTCTTAAAAAAAAAAAACCCATAAGATTTCCAAAGTATGATAACAAAAACACAAGTAAGAAAATATCAATAAATAAACTGGATTTCACCAAAATAAAGCAGTATATGTGCTGCAAAGAGCATCAAGAAAGTAAAAAGAGTTCACAGAGAAGGAGAACTTTATAAATCTTAAACATAGGTGACTTTTAGTCATTAAAAATAATGGTCAGAACCACAAAGAGATAATATTTCCCATTAGAGTGGCTGTAATAAAAATCATGGACAATAGTGAACTGATTTGGATATGAAAAAATAGAACTCATATTCTATTGGTGACAAGGTAAAATGATGCAACTCCTTTATAAACAGGTTGGTGTTTCTTCAAAAAGTTAAGCAGAGCAATTTCAGTACCAGGAACATACCAATAAGGAATGAACACACATAGGCACGCACACACACAGAGACACAAAGAAAGTAATACACAGATACAGACATTTACAGACATACACAGATCAACACATATAGTTACACACAGCAACACACACACACACACACACACACACACACACACACACACACACACACACACACACACACACACACTATTATAGCACCAAAATAAAAGTATAGATCAGTAGTAATGGCACATGTCACCCAGGAAATTGAAGGAGAAAGACAGGAAACTCAAGGACCACCTGGGTACAAAAGTGAGATTCTGTCACAAACAAGCAAGCAAACAAACATAATCATATGTACTATATTTCACATGGACTGAATTGTTTACAATGACATCACAAACAAGATTATGCGTGATTATATATATATGTATGTATATATATATGTGTATATATATATATATGTGTATATATATATATATCACACACACACATATACATTATGCTATAGGGTTATAATGGCTATAGTGTCATAAGGGAATAGGAATCTCTTAGTTCTGCTATAATCTCCTGTGGCCCTTATTACATATGATCTTGGTATTTACTGAAATGTTAGCCAGTATTTGACTGCAAGTAAACTGCAACTATGTTGGTACTCTAGGGAAACAGAACCAATATGTTGTTTTTAGATTCATTTTAAGGAATTAGATAACATGTTTAAGGAGGCTGGAGAGTCCAAAATCTGGGCTGGCAGGCAGAACACCTAGAGATAGGCCAGTCTTGCAGATGAGGTCTGAAGGCAGTTAACTACAGAATTTAGTCTTGCTTAGGAAAGTTTGGACTTCTTTTTCTTTGTTCAAATTACATTTACCTGGATTGGGGAAATGGCTCAGCAGATAAGAGTGTTTGCTGCTCTTCCAGAGGATGTTATTAATGCCCTTCTTAAAATCTTCCACTGCCATCATTAGATATGATTTTAAATCCGAGTCTTGCTTTTTAGGTGTGTTGGGGTATCCAGGACTCACTGTGGTGGGTCTACTGGGTTCTGATGACGCCCAGTGTTCTTGGTTTCTGTTAGTAAGATTCTTACATTTGCCTTTTGCCATCTGGTAATCTCTGGTGTTAATGTTCTAGCTGTCTCTGGCTGGAGCTTGTTTCTCCTGTGATTCTGTTAGCCTGTCAGCACTCCTGGGAGTCCAACTCTCACCTGAGTCCCAGTGGTCAGAGCACTCTCTGCAGGCAAGCTATCCTCTTACAGGGCAGGTGTCCAGAAGTCTGGAGCTCTGATCCACCTCCTGAGTCCTGGGGTCAGAGCCCTTCCTGTAGGCCAACTCTCCTCTGGCAAGGAAGGTGCCCAGGGGTCTGGGTCTCAGTTCTGCCTCCTGGCTGAGGATGAAGACCCGAAGTAACCATTCCCAAGAAGCTCTGTTGCTTCTGCTGCCCATGTGCTCTCCTGTGTAGACTGGTTTCAGTGATTCCCAAGATCCTGGGTGTGCTCAAGTGCCCTGCAGCATGGAGAGTCCTCTGGGGATCTTGGGGCCCTCAGCTGAGATTGCACCCAAGATGGCGCGGGGGTGGCACCAACTAGAACCAACCCCAGCCACTGGTTGGGCAGGTGTCCTTTGTCTGTGTTCCTGCTAGCACAAGATCCTCTGGGTGTTTTGGAACTGATGTTGTGTTCCACTTAGCAGTGATCTCAAGGTCCCGGGTGTGCTAGGGTGCCTGCAGCGTGGAAAGTCCTCTGGGGACCTTGAGACCCTCTGCTGAGATCACGCCCAAGATGGTGTGGGGGCTGGCTTTAACATTTCATATTAAGCATTCTATAGTGCTCAGAGTAAATAGGTTCTATCTTAAAAATCAGACATTTGAAAACAAATTAAACTTTTTTCTTGTGTAATTAGCAATCATACGTGTTGGATTGGAGAGGAGAGGAGAAGAACAGTGATTGGGGGAATGAGGGAATGATGCAGACTCTTGAAACCTCAAAGTCCACCCCAGTGATATATCTTCTCCAACAAGACTACATCTCCTAATCCTTCCCAACAGTTCACCTATTAGGACTAAGAATACAAATATTTCATCCTATGAGGGCCATTATTATTCAATTCACCACAGATGATGTGTTCTATGATAGTCATTTCTGTAGTAATTCTAAATCTAAATTGTCTAAAGTTGACAATCAAGATTAAACACATTAGTAAAACATATGAATTTTAAAATAGAAATAAATTTTCAGTATTTCTATTTAGTGTCAGAATACTTAGTCTATACACATGTTTAATCAAGTTTTAAGCTTGATTTTTCTGCATTTTCATAGCTTTTCATATTTTTAAATTTGTTACTTTGCAGCCTAAATCTACTGCAAATTGATACTAACAAACTTATAGTAGTTGAGTTATGGGTCTTAAAGGCAAAACTCAAGTTCATAGGTAGGATGATGAGCCTAATGTGCTGGTTTGAATAAGAATGGCCCTCATGGGCTCCTTTATTTATTTGAATGCTTGGTCATTGGAAAATGGTAGTACTCAGCAGGGGTTAGGAGATGTGGCCTTGGTGGAGTAGGTTTGTCACTGACAAACTACTGGGTTTTGGGATTTTAAATGCTCAAGTCAGGCCCCGTTTCTCTTTCCTTCCTGCTACTAGAACTCCTAGCTCATTCTCTAGCACCATATCTGTCTGTGTCCTGCAGATAATATACTAAACCTCTGAAACTGTAAGAACCCTTCAATTAAATGCTTCCCTTTATCAGAGTTGCTACAATCATGGTCTCTTCACAGCAACAGAACACGGACTAAGACAGCTATAGAATGAAGGAAATTCCTGAGTGATCAAGAGACTTCATGTTCCATTGTCATAAGAACAATTACCCATGTCTTCCCAGCACAGAATCTGTTATTGTTAGAAGCATACATAAGTGTTAGTATTTGTCAGCTTGCTCATAGTGTCTCTGCTAAAGGCTGTACATTAAGGATGTGATAAACTACAGCCATAGCAGGCCTTGTGAAGCTTGCATGTTGTCTGGTTTTCCCATTCTGCTAGAACTTTCAAGATCACAGACCTCTTTCTATGTTAAATTTCATCTTATTGGTGACTTAGAAAGAGTCTAATTCCCACTTTTGATCTAGACTGTCAGACTGAGACAAACCCCAGTGGGTTAGTACATTCAAGGTAAGTCAAGTCTTAGTTTATTGAGAACAGCCATTGTTGGAGTGATCACTGATAAATAAAGTGATAGGAAAAAATCTAAGAGAATAGAGAATCTAAGAGGGTAGAAAAAGCTCAAACATAAAGTATGGAGAACTCTGGACAAACATGTGACAAGAGGATGACCTTTTATCAAGAAGCTAATACCAGGCTTCATTATCCTAGAGTCCTGCTGGTGACTCTAGCCTGTGCCACTGCAAATGTCCAGTCTGAACATTATATCTTCATGGCTTCCTAGATGTTGGGAACAGAAATACCTTTAAAATAGAACTTAAATTCTACCCTCTAGACAAAAAGCAGACCAGATGAACAAGGGTCCCCTGTTCTCAAAATACAAGAAAAGTTTACCTAGTTAGGCCCATCTTCCTAAGGATTTCATATAAATCTTAGTATGCAGTCTATCTCTTACTTACAAATAAGGCAGAACTGATTCTTGTCTTGTGGCTCATTGAAAGTACAACTAACAGTCATTATCACTGAAGAAAGAAGTCTAAGTGTTTTCAACCTAGGATTACTCACTGGGAAATGAATAGTCTGTGTGAGTCAGCCACATTTTGCTGAGGTCTTGCTGTGTTCATCCATATCTTGTCTTGCACTGCCCTCTTCCTGCTGTTCAGAAAAGGGCCTTGAAGACTGGATGCTTTAGGAATTTCCCCATTGGGGAAATGTCAACTCCAGAGTAGATTATGCTATAGAGATTAGGTCTGAGAGAAAATTGCAGAGTTTGATTCACTCCTATTACATGGGTTCTGGAAGACCAAACTCAGGCGGTCAAGCTTGGGCAGCAAGCACTCTCTGCAAATTCTTTTCTCTTTTCTGTTTTGAATCTTTTGATTAGGACATGTCACTCTCTTGAATTTATCTCCTTTAATTTTTCAATATTGGCCACCAAACCCAAGCCCTTGTATATCTCCAGTGCATTCTTATTTTAAATGACTCTAAGTATTTAGATTCCAATTCTATATCTTCTATTGTGTTTTGTACCTTGTCATCACTGAAAGAACACATGGCCTCACAAGGTCCCATGCTGTATAGCTGCACTCGAGGCACAGCCAATGGCCCCAGAGTGAGTGAAAGTGATACGAACTCATGTCTGCCGCCCAAGCCTGCTGTAGGGCAATGCCTCGGACCACACCCACAGCCCCAGATAACCAAGCCATAGTATGTGTGTGTGTGTGTGTGGGGGGGCATGAGTGAAAAAAAAAAAAGCCATGAAGTAATTTGTGGCACGCTCTAGTTGTAATTGGCTGAATTTAGCTTAAAAAATGCATTCTGGTACTGCAAAATCACTTAACTGAGCCCTTGATTGCAGAATATGTACCTGTACTAGGGTCCCACCCTGATAGTTTTTCTCTGTGCTTAACAGAGGCAGGCAGATCTCTAAATTCTTTTGCAATGTTAAAATAAATGTGCTTGCTATCTCCTAAGAATTAAGAGGCTGGGGCCCTGGGATACTGATTGGAATAATCAAAAGGGAACCTGAGGTAATGACTGGACTGATGTGTAAATAAAAACTGGGCTTTCAATCTGCAAGAGATGAGCTATCTAGAGAATTTTTAGAATAGCACAAGAGAACTTCCTGGAGAACTCTATGAGCAGAACGTAGAGCAGTCTGGAAAACTATCTCAAGCAAAACATAGGCTGCCAGCTAGGACCTACAATCTGACTTTGAGTTGTTTGTTTCACTGCTCTCAAACACCCCTTCTCTCAGGACCCCTCTCCAAGCCAAGGCAGGTCCTTGACATTTGCCTGCATGTATGTCTGTGTAAGGGTGTCAGTCCTAGAATGAGAGCTGGGTATGAATCCCAGGTCTGCTGGAAGAGTAGCTGCAAGGAATGCGTGGCCCCAGGAGCCACTTTTCCCAGTGCTTCAAAGCTGCCTGGGGTGCTCTGGTTCCCTGCTGCACTTACCACGCGGTCCTCATGTAACCAAGCCTAGAGCGTGTGTGAGTGAATATGATAAGGTAGAAGCTCAATGAAGTAATGTGTGAATGCCTTAGTTATGATTGGCTAAAATTGGTTAAATAACTTCCAGTCTGGGACGGCAACTTACTCATTCCTGGAGTCCAACAGAAATGTCAACCTGCTTAGAGACGAATCCACCTGGTCGCCCGCTGCCAAATGAGACAAGCCCACATCTCTCAGACCCAGCTCCAGCTCCAGCTCCAGCAGAACCCATAAAGCAACAGAAGACTTCTCCAGCGCCTGCCATCAAACCAGGCTACGATATAGGGTAGACCGGAGGTTAGTGAAGCATATATGTATGTGTGTGTAAACAAGTACAGCCCCATTTTACCATTTACTTGTTTATTGCTACTTATGAATAAATAAGCTGTTATAACCTAACCTCTGAGTTTGAGACTTCCTTCTTGCCTCTGTCATCAATCCCAATTCACAACAGTTTTGCAACTGTAGCCAATGCTCTTAACCACTGGGAGCGCTCTTCAGCCCCTGAAGGATTGATTTTTATTTTAGATGATGTATTTACATGAGTGTGGGTTTGTGCATGTGGACATGATGCTATTACCTTGTAGGTCAGAAAAGAGTATTAGGTCCTCTAGACTGGGGTGACAGGCAGTGGTGAGTCACCTGACTTGTGTACTAGGACCAGAACTTGGGTCCTCTGCAAGACAAATATGTTCTCTTAACCACTGAGCCATTTCTCCAGCCCCAAATTTTTCTTTGTTATACTTCTTCAACTGCACAGAATCATGTTGTATTTTAATTTATTTTATTTTTGTTATCCATGCCAGGAATGGTATCTATGATCATAAGCTTTGATGATACTATTTTTAAAATGTGTGTGTGTGTGTGTTTCCAGGGCATGCATGTAGAGGTTTGAGGATAACTTTCAAGAGTCAGTTCTTGCCTTCTACATTTTTAAGTCAAAGTTTCTTTTATTTCTCCTTTTTCACTCTATATTCCAGGTTAGCTGGCCTTCAGGCTTCTGGATAAGTCTTCATTTTCCATATTGCCATAGGACTATTGGCATTATGGGTGAACAGCACCACATCTCGCTCTTTATATAGCTTTTGATCATTAAACTCAGGTCACTAGGTTTGCACAGCTAATGATTTTACTGCTCAGCCTCTGGTTGTAGTTTTCCATGTACATGTATCAAACTTTATTTTAAATTACATTGAATTGACCATTCCAAGCCTCAGCCCATTCATTGGAGACCTTGGGAATTTGGGGGAACAGTGATGGATGAAAAAGCACATCTGGTATTTTGAAAAACTAATAATCCTTTATTGGCTGAAAATGAGGCTAGAGGGAAGAAGAGGAAGGATTTCTTGAGCTCTGTTCGCCACAAGACTAGGCAAAGATGAAGTCTGACTCTCCCTGCCCCTGCCTCTGCCCTACAGAGGAAAAAAGGGAGAGAAATTTGGACTTTATCGGTAGACTCTTCAGAATTTTTCAGGACAAATGTCAACAACATATTATGAGCTTGAGCTTTACATAACAAGCAAATGACACAGGATGAATGACTGAGACAGTAGAAACCAGCTTGAACATAGGGTTTATTGTCTTTTGTGTCTGAGTGCTAGCCCTAGGGCTGGTTTGATTCAAGATCTCCATTGATATCAGAGAATGTGTGGGCTTTCCTGAAAGCACCAAGTATTCTCTTCTGAGGAGAGAAGTATGGTTGCAGGCAGGCTCATATCCTTGTTGCCAAAAAGGTCTGCAGAAGAGGAAAATCCTATTCTTTGACACATCTATGTAGATCTGAGGTTATTTGAATGCCATTGATAGAAACCTAATTTAGGCTACTTTAAGCAAAATGAGTGAGCCTGTGAATCTGGTGAATTGTGTGGCTGAAAGTTTGTGGGTTCTTTTTTGAAATAGTTAAACAGTGTCACCCAAATAGCTCTGCCTTTGTGTGGCTCTCTCGGGGTGTGGCTCTAATCCCAGGCAAGCTTTCTGGCTCTCTTGGCAAAGGGTTCTGGCAGCTGTGACTCCAATGACACAGCTCAAAGTCTTAAAGGGAGCATTGACTCCAGTGGTCCCAGCAAGGTCTGGAGAAGACAGTGCTTGGCCTGTGTTTATCCCTGAGCCAATCAATCATTGTACACAGGGACAAAATACTCTGGTTAGTTAGGAGTGGACCTGGTAACTCTCAACTAGTGTGACAAAGAGATTAGCCCTAGCAAACTCCCAAGGACCAGCAGAAAAGCAGAGTCTGTTTAAAAAAAAAAAAAGGAAAGTAAGAAAGTAAGCACTGCACTACTAAAAAGAATAAACAACAGTGCCAACAACTGTCTATGACATGTTTACAGAATGAGAGGAAGACTTGCCATCTAAAAAAAAAAAGAAGACAAGAAGGAACAATGCCTAGATCAGAGCAATAGATGGATAGATGGCCACTAAATCCTTGCATTAATTTATATTATTTGCCCTAGCCATTTTAGGGACTCCTTAAAGAGTTACCTGCCCAGTTTTTTTTTTTTTCTAAGAAGGCAGTAGTTAGGTGATTTACAAGATTTATAACACACTGATCTTATTAATTCTTTTCAGTTGGCATACTAGGCATGGTTTTCCCATCAGCTGCTTCATAACTGTGTTATGTTCCAGTAATATAATTTCAAATCTCACACAGACCCATGCTTTTATTCAGTCTGACATGAAGGAGTTTTATGAATCAGTTACTCTGATTTCACTTCTGTGGTCCAGCTTCCCCATTTCTAAAATGAGCTTTAACTGTTCCTCCTGTACTTTAAACATGTTTATGAAGATGAAATAAGGTCAATTTATTTCAAAGTGTAGGGTTCAAGACAACACTTGGAGTGATGCTCTGAATTCTTATTGTCAGAGGTGTTTAGTGGTATCTCGTAGCAGATACCATGAGAAATCAATTTGCAGCTTAAAGTATTCTTTCTGTCAAATAGACAATAAGGCGCCCCTCCTCTCTTGCCCCAGCCAGCCAAGGCCAGCAGCAGGAAGAAAAGCCTGTGGCAGAGGATGGAACTCAGATGCCATTTAAAGCCTGAAAGAGAGTCATAGGATACTAAGGCAAACAGATCAAAGTTCCAAGTTGAACCGTAAAGCAAGAGGCCAGCACTTAGCCAGGCATGGTGGTGCACTCGGGAGGCAGAGGCAGGCAGATTTCTGAGTTCGAGCCTGGTCTACAGAGTGAGTTCCAGGACAGCCAGGGCTATACAGAGAAACCCTGTCTAATAAAACAAAACAAAAAAAATAAATAAAATAAAATAAAGCAAAACAAAACAAAACAAAACAAAACAAAACAAACAAAGAAAGAGGCCAGCACTTACCTAAGTGTACCTTAAGGGATAGCATTTTTCTGTTAAAGATGTAGCCCTTTCAATGAACTTTGAGGAGCTGCAGAGATGGCTGTTAGTAAAAGTGCTAACACAACCAGGAGGACCTGAGTTTAAATCTCAGCAGCCATGTAACAAAACAGACATAATCTCATATCCAGCACTATGGAGGGCAGGGCTAGGAGAACCACTGGGTCCTGCTGGCTGCCACTGTAGCTGAAAAACGAGAGCTCCAGGTCCAGAGAGAAACCCTGCCTCAAAACCACAAAACCACAAGAGAGTGACAGGGAGGATACTTCATGCACCTTTGACATACACATACGTATATAACACCCTTGCATGCACATAAACATGCAAACTTTGAGCAGTTTCAAAGACTGATTAAGAACATTCTGGAAACAAGTGACGTAGTTTAGAAAGAGCATTTGCTTAAGAAATAGAAAGCCCTAGATTTAATTCCCTACACTGAGACCTAACAAAACAAGAATATTGTTTGCATGTGGAATTAGGATTCTAACATAAGATACAGCATCATATAGTCTATTATGGATATGTTCAGCAGGCTTTGAGAATGGAATCAAGATGGAATAAGATAAAAAATGATCCATTATTTTTTAATGAGCAAAGAATTCATAAATTCCTTCATAAATTCCCAGCACCTAAATGGTGGTTCACAACCTTCCTCCACTCCCAGGGCACATGATACCTTCATCTGACCTCCGTGGACAACAAGCACACATGTGGTACAGATTCATACATACAGGCAAAGTACTCATATGCATAAAAAACTTTTTAAAAAGACAGTTAAAGGTATTATGTATAGATATTTTGAAATATTCACTTTTAAAAATCCATTTTATTATTAATGAATGAAAGAATCTGGAACTGAATGGCAAACCGGGTGGCTGATTATCTTACAGTCATTGATTTTATCTTATCTTAGTTGGAGTGGATGATACTTTGTGAGACTCACACTGAAGGGGGACAGAGAGATGGCTCAGTGGTTAAGAACACTTGCTGCTCTTGCAAAGAACCTAGGTTCAGTTTCCAACATCCTCATGGTGGCTCACAACCACCTGTAACCCCATTTCCAAGGGATCCAAGGACCTTCAGCCTCGTGGGTTCCTGTATGTATATGGTGCACAGAAAAGGAAGGGCATACACACACACACACACACACACACACATACACACACACACACACACACACACACACACACCAATACATAAAACATTACTTAAAAGAAATCTACTGGAAAAGAGAAAGTATCACAGAAAAATCAATTACATTAGGTTCAATAATTCTCACCCCCTGCTATTTTGAGGGGTTTGTACTTTAAAAATGTTTTCTTATACCTTGGAAATTGTCAATTTTGTCACTGCATGCCTTTACGCACAGATTCATCTCCTCTCTCTCTCTCTCTCTCTCTCTCTCTCTCTCTCTCTCTCTCTCTCTCTCTCTCTCTGTGAGATTTATTTAATTTTGTGTTATAGATATTAGTATTTTCCTTTGTATATGTATGTACATTGTGTGTGTGTGTGTGTGTGTGTGTGTGTGTGTGTGTGTGTGTCTGTGTTTGGTGCCCAAGGAGGCATTAAGGGATCCAGATTCCCTGTATGTGGGGAGTTGTGAGCTGCCATCAGGGTGCTGGGAACACAATCTAGGTCCTCTGCAAGAGGAGGAAGAGTTTTTCTGCCACTGTTTGTGTTTTTTGAGGTTGATATCTGGCACAATCCATCATTAGTTAAGTTAGCATTTTTGAATTTAAGAAGAAACTCTTCAAATTGTCATCATGTGTAATAAGGTAAAAAGAGTTGTTTGAGCATTGCATAAAAATGAAGTCTAGTCAACTCTTGGAGGATACTTGCAAAGACATGTCAAATGGAAACATGATAGAATATGTAAATAGTATTTTTCAATTCTATATCATTTATCAGTCTGCTTTTCAGTACCTACATTAGATAGTTCACAGCTTTCTGTAACTCCCAATTTCAGGGGTAACTGATGCCTCTGACCCTCATGGGTACCCACATATATGGACACTTAGACTTACTTACTCACAAGTGTACACACACACACACACACACACACACACACACACACACACACAATTTATAAGTAAGGCTGAAGAGATAGCTCAGTAGTTAAGAGCAGTTTGTTCCTCTTCCAGAGAACACAAGTTTAGTTTCCAGCAACCAACTTAGGTAGCACACTACTGCCTATAATCTAAGTCCCAGGGGATACAATGCCCTCTTCTGAGCTTGTTAGGAAATCCTTAGGAAGGGGTGTTTGGGAGCAGTGGAAGAAATGACCTGGAATCAATGATGGGGTGCAAGCTGGCAGCTCTGTAGTCTTCTCCAGATAGCTCCCTCTTGCAGTTTGCTAAAAATAGCTCTCTGCTCAAGATAGAACACTGATCAAGACAGTATTATGCTCAAGATAGTTCTCTGAGTATAACCAGATATGGACCCAACCAGTGTAGGTTAAAGGCCTATGGGTAAGAGGCTTTCAAATAAACCCAATCTCTTGGCAATATACTTCGGACAATAGGGTCAGTGGATGGCCCATGATCATTATGTTGCTAGAGAAGGTATCTTGAGAGATGGAGAAAGATAAATAGTCACAGAATAGGGTTCCAGAGGAGGTAAATTTCTTTTTTTTTTCTTGTTTTTTGTTTTGTTTTGTTTTGTTTTGTTTTGTTTTGTTTTGTTTTGTTTGTTTTTAGATTGTGACAATCTTTTTTTTTTTTTTTTTTTTTGGGTTTTTGAGACAGGGTTTCTCTGTATAGCCCTGGCTGTCCTGGAACTCACTTTGTAGACCAGGCTGGCCTCGAACTCAGAAATCTGCCTGCCTCTGCCTCCCGAGTGCTGGGATTAAAGGTGTGTGCCACCACGCCCGGCGTGAAAATCTTTTTTAAAAAAATTATTTTAAACAATTTTTTACTAGATATTTTCTTCATTTACATTTCAAATGCTATCCCAAAAGTCCACTATACTCTACCCCCACCCCCACCCCGCCCGCCCTGCTCCACAGCCACTTCCCCTTCTGGGACCTGGCATTCAGCTGTACTAGGGCATATAATCTTTGCAAGACAATGGGCCTCTCCTCCCAATGATGGCCAATTAGGCCATCTTCTGCTACATATGCGTCTAGAGACACAAGCTCAGGGGGTTACTGGTTAGTTCATATTGTTGTTCCACCTATAGGATTGCAGATCCCTTCAGCTCCTTGGGTCCTTTCTCTAGCTCCTCCATTGGGGGTCCTGTGTTCCATCCAATAGCCGACTCTGAGCATCCACTTCTGTATTTGCCAGACACTGGCATAGCCTCACAAGAGACAGCTATATAAGGGTCCTGTCAGAAAAATCCTGCTGGCATATGCAATAGTGGCTGCATTTGGTGGCTGATTATGGGATGGATCCCCAAGTGGGAAGTCTCTGGATGGTCCTTCTGTCTCAGCTCCAAACTTTGTCTCTGTAACTCCTTCCATGGGTATTTTGTTCCCCATTCTAAGGAAGAATGAAGTATCCACACTTTGGTCTTTCTTCTTCTTGAGTTTCATATGTTTTGCAAATTGTATCTTGGATATTATAAGATTTTGAGCTAATATCTGCTTATCAGTTAGTGCATATCATGTGAGTTCTTTTGTGATTGGGTTACCTCACTCAGGATGATATCCTCCAGATCCAACCATTTGCCTAAGAATTTCATGAATTCATTGTTTTTAATAGCTGAGTAGTACTCCATTGTGTAAATGTACCACATTTTCTGTATCCATTCCTCTGTTAAGGAACATCTGGGTTCTTTTCCAGCTTCTGGCTAGTATATATAATGCTGCTATGAACATACATGTTTCCTGCTATGAATGCATGTGTCCTAGTTACAAGTTGGAACATCTTCTGGGTATATGCCCAGGAGAGGTATTGCTGGATCCTCTGGTAGTACTACATCCAATTTTCTGAGGAACTGCCAGATTGATTTCCAGAGTGGTTGTACAAGCTTGCAAACCCACCAGCAATGGAGGAGTGTTCCTCTTTCTCCACATCCTCAACAGCATCTGCTGTCACCTGAATTTTTGATCTTAGCCATTCTGACTGGTGTGAGGTGGAATCTCAGGGTTGTTTTGATTTGCATTTCCCTGATGATTAAGGATGTTGAACATATTTTCAGATGCTTCTCAGCCATTCGGTATTTCTCAGTTGATAATTCTTTGTTTAGCTCTGTACCCCAATTTTAATGAGGTTATTTGATTTTCTGGAGTTCACCTTCATGAGTTCTTTCTATAACTTGGATAGTAGTCCCCTATCAGATTTGGGATTAGTAAAGATCCTTTCACATTCTGTTGGTGGCTTTTTTTGGTCTTATTTACAGTGTCTTTTGCCTTACAGAAGCTTTGCAATTTTATGAGGTCCTATTTGTTGATTCTTGACCTTACAGCACAAGCCATTGCTGTTCTGTTCAGGAATTTTTCTCCTGTACCCATATCTTTGATATTCTTCCCCACTTTCTCCTCTATAGGTTTTAGTGTTTCTGTTTTTATGTGGAGTTCCTTGATCCACTTAGACTTTAGCTTTGTAACAAGGAGATAAGAATGGATCAATTCCCATTCTTCTACATGATAACCACCAGTTGTGCCAGCATCATTTGTTGGAAATGCAGTCTTTTTTCCACTGGACGGTTTTAACTCCCTTGTCAAAGATCAAGTGACCATAGGTGTGTGGGTTCATTTCTGGGTCTTCAATTCTATTCCATTGATCTACCTGTCTGTTGCTGTACCAGTACCATGCAGTTTTTATCACAATTACTCTGTAGTACAGCTTGAGGTCAGGAATGGTGATTCCATCAGAGGTTCTTTAATTGTTGAGAATAGTTTTTGCTATCCTAGGTTTTTTTTGTTTTTTTTTTTAATTCCAGATGAATTTGCAAATTGCCCTTTCTAACTCAGTGAAGAATTGAGTTGGAATTTTGATGGGGATTGCATTGAATCTGTAGATTGCTTTTGGCAGGGTAGCCATTTTGACAATATTAATCCTGCCAATCCATGAGCATAGGAGTTCGTTCCATCTTCTGAGAAGTTCTTCCATTCCTTTCTTCAGAGACTTGAAGTTCTTATCATACAGATCTTTCACTTTCTTAGAGTTATACCAAGGTCTTTTATAATATTTGTGACTATTGTGAAGGGTCTTATTTCCCTAATTTCTTTCTCGTCCTGTTTATCCTTTGTGTAGAGAAAGGCCAATGATTTGTTTGAGTTAATTTTATATCCAACTACTGCACTGAAGCTGTTTATCAGGTTTAGGAGTTCTCTGGTGGAATTTTTAGGGTCACTTATATATACTATCATATCATCTGCAAATAGTAATATTTTGACTTCTTCCTTTCCAATTTGTATCCGCTTGACCTCCTTTTGTTGTCTAATTGCTCTGGCTAATACTTTAAGTACTATATTGAATAGGTAGGGAGAAAGTGGGCAGCCTTGTCTAGTCCCTGATTTTAGTGGGATTGCTTCCAGCTTCTCTCTATTTACTTTGATGTTGGCTACTGGTTTGCTGTAGATTGCTTTTATTATGTTTAGGTATGGGCCTTGAATTCCTGATCTTTCCCAGACTTTTATCATGAAGAGTTGTTGGATTTTGTCAAATGGTTTCTCAGCATCTAAGGAGATGATCATGTGGTTTTTGTCTTTGAGTTTGTTTATATAGTGGATTATGTTGATGGATTTCCATATATTAAACCATCCCTGCATCCCTAGAATAAAGCCTACTTGGTCATGGTGGATGATTGTTTTGAAATGTTCTTGGATTTGGTTAGCGAGAATTTTATTGAGTATTTTTGCATCGATATTCATAAGGGAAATTAGTCTGAAGTTCTCTTTATTTGTTGGGTCTTTATGTGGTTTAGGCATCAGAGTAATTGTGACTTCATAGAATGAATTGGGTAGAGTATCTCTTGTTTCTATTTTGTGGAATAGAATAGTTTGAGGAGAACTGTAATTAGGTCTTCTTTGAAGGTCTGATAGAATTCTGTACTAAACCCATCTTGTCCTGGGCTTTTTTTTTTTTTTTTTTTTTTTTTTTTGGTTAGGAGACATTAATGTTTGCTTCTATTTCTTTAGGGGTTATGGGATTGTTTAGGTCATTAATCTGATCCTGATTTAATTTTGGTACCTGGTATCTGTCTAGAAATTTTTCCATTTCATCCAGGTTTTTCAGTTTTGTTGTAGTAGGATCTGATGTTGTTTTGGGTTTCCTCAGGTTCTGTTGTTATGTCTCACTTTTCATTTCTGATTTTCTTAATTAGGATACTGTCCCTGTGCCCTCTAGTGAGTCTGGCTAAGGGTTTATTTATCTTGTTGATTTTCTCAAAGAAACAACTCCTGGTTTGGTTGATTCTTTGTATAGTTCTTTTTGTTTTTACTTGGTTGATTTCAGCCCTAAGTTTGATTATTTCCTGCCATCTACTCCTCTAGGGTGAATTTGCTTTCTTGTGTTCTGGAGCTTTTAGGTGTGCTGTCAGGCTGTTTCCAAGATCTGTCCATTGATGAGAGTGAGATGTTGAAGTCTCCCACTTTTATTGTGTGCCATGTAATGTGTGCTTTGAGCTTTACTAGCGTTCCCTTAATGAATGTGGATACCCTTGCATTGGAGCATAGATGTTCAGAATTGAGAGTTCATTTTGGAAGATTTTACGTTTGATGAGTATGAAGTGCCCCTCCTTGTCTTTTTTTGATAACTTGGGTTGGAAGTAGATTTTCTTCAATATTAGCATGTCTACGCCAGCTTGTTTCTTCGGACCATTTGCTTGGAAAATTGTTTTCCAGCCGTTTATTCTGAAGTAATGTCTATCTTTGTCCTTGAGGTGGGTTTCCTGTATGCAGCAAATTGTTGGGTCCTGTTTACATAGCCAGTCTTTTAGCCCATGTCTTTTTATTTGAGAATTGAGTCCATTGATATTATGAGATATTAAGGGAAAGTAATTCTTGCTTTCTGTTATTTTTGTTGTTAGAGTTGGGATTCTGTTCTTGGGGCCGTCTTCTTTTTTGTTTGTTGAAGTGTTACTTTCTTGCTTTTTCTAGGGCATAATTTCCATTCTTGTATTTGAGTTTTCCCTTTATTTTTCTTTGAAAGGCTGGATTCGTGGATAGATACTGTGTGAATTTGGTTTTGCAATGGAATACTTTGGTTTCTCCATTTATGGTAATTGAGAGTTTTGCTCGGTATAATAGCCTGCGCTGGCATTTGTGTTCTCTTAGGGTCAGTATAACATCTGTCCGGGATCTTCTGGCTTTCATAGTCTCTGGTGAGAAGTCTGTTGTAATTCAAATAGGTCTGCCTTTGTATATTACTTGACCTTTTTTCCTTTACTGCTTTTAATATTCCTTCTTTCTTTAGTGCATTTGTTGTTCTGATTATTATGTGTCAGGAGAAATTTCTTTTCTGGTCCCATCTATTGGGAGTTCTGTAGGCTTCTTGTATGTCATGGGCATCTCTTTCTTTAGGTTAGGGAAGTTTCTTCTATAATTTTGTTGAAGATATTTACTGGCCCTTTAAGTTGAAAATCTTAATTCTCATCTATACCTATTATCTGTAGGTTTGATCTTCTCATTGTATCATGGATTTCCTGGATGTTTTGAGTTAAGATCTTTTTTGCATTTTGTATTTTCTTTGATTGTCGTGTCCATGTTTTCTATGGAATCTTCTGCACCTGAGATTCTCTCTTCCATCTCTTTTATTCTGTTGCTGATCTATGCTTCCTGATTTCTTTCCTAGGATTCTATCTCTAGAGTTGTCTCTCTTTCAGTTTTCTTTATTTTTTTCTAGTTCCATTCTTAGATCTTGGACGATTTAGTTCAATTCTATCACATGTTTGGTGGTTGTGCTTTCCTGTAATTCTTTAAGGGATTTTTGTGTTTCCTCTTTAAGGAATTCTACCTGTTAAGCAATGTTTTCCTGTAATTCTTCAAGGACTTCTATGTGTTTAGCAGTGTTTTCCTGTATTTCTTTAAGTGAGTTATTAATGCCCTTCTTAAAATCCTCTACCAGCATCATGATATATTATTTTAAAACCAAGTCTTGCTTTTCAGGTGTGTTGGGGTATCCAGGACTCTCTGTGGTGGGCATACTGAGTTCTGATGATGCCCAGAGTTCTTGGTTTCTGTTAGTAAGATTCTTACATTTGCCTTTTGCCATTTGGTAATCTCTGGTGTTAATGTTCTAGCTGTCTCTGGCTGGAACTTGTTCCTCCTGTGATTCTGTTAGCCTCTGTCAGCACTCCTGGGAGTCCAACTCTCTCCTCAGCCCAGTGGTCAGAGCATTCTCTGCAGGCAAGCTGTCCTCTAACAGGTCAGGTGCCCAGAAGTCTGGAGCTCAGATCCTCCTTCTGAGTCCCAAGGTCAGAGTCCTCCCTGGAGTCCAACTCTTTCTGTAGGGGAAGGTTCTAAGGTGTGTGCGTGTCTGGGTCTCAGTTCTGCCTCCTGGCTGAGGATGAATTCCCAAAGGGTCCCTGTCCAAGAAGTTCTGTTGCTTCTGCCGCCCACATGCTCGCCTGTGTAAACTTGTCTCAGTGATCCCAAGATCCTGGGTGTGCTAGGGCCTGTGGAGTTTGTACCCAAGATGGCACTGGGCTGGAGCTACTGGAAGGGATCACAGCTGCTGGTTGGGCGGGTTTCCTTTGTCCCTGTTCCTGCTGGCACAAGACCCTCTGTTTTTTTTTTTTTTGAACAGATGTTGCGTTCCACTCACCAGTGATCTCAAGATCCTGGGGCTTCTAGGGTGCCTGCAGTGTGGAGAATCCTCTGTGGACCTTGGCACCCTCCACTGAGTTTGCTCCCAAGATGGTGTGGGGGAGGTAAATTTCTTAGAAGAAATGGATGGCTGTACATTAACTCAGAATGTCTAAGAAAGGAGGGGCTGGGGTATGGTCTAAATGAGAGTGAGAGCATAAGGTAAAAGTTGAGTTCAAGGAAAGGAATGTTCAGAAGACAGTTTTAATTAATGAGACTTAATAACTCCACTAGCGCTTACTACCTTTCTAGAGGACTGGGATTAATAGGGATTATAGAGGTACCATTCTACCCCTAGGCTCTAATGATTCTAAATGCAGGGCAGGGCCATTATATAGTTGCATAGATGTAGGAATTCCAAATATGGGTAAATTATCATTCATGATATGGGAGAAAACCATTTCTACAGTTTCAGCGGCAGCAGGGAAAGCATCTATCCTCCTGAGAAAGTGTCCACCATAGTAAGACACATATTTATGTGTTTTGTTTGGAAGCATGTATAAAGACTTTAAGTGCCAAAACCCCCATGGAAAACTGCCCCTAAATTGGTGTGGGTTAAAGTAGGGAGGGAGTCACAATCCCCCTTGTGGGGCAGTTGGGGTGCAAGTGGAACATTACTTCATCTCCCTCCCCCTCCCCCTCCCTCCCCCCTCCCTCTCCCTCTTGAGTGCTAGTATTAAAGGCAAAATTGCTTAGCTTGGAGTAGGATCTCAACAGTAGAATGATGGACACCACTGAGAGAGAGAGGCAATGTCTCATACTTTTGTGTCATTGAGGGAATCTGGTAGGGGGTAGAGTGGAGCATTAATGTTAGTCAGTGAATATCAGGGCTCCTCAGACATTAGGAGTAGATGAAAAACTCTAGAGGGAGTTGGTTGAAAAGAAAAGGAAATGTGTAGCTTTATTATGATATCTTTGCCCAATAATGGGGTTGAGCAATGAGGTATGATGGGGAAGGAGTTGGCTATTACGTGGACCCAGAGGAATCAGAGGAGGGGCCCCATAGTGCTTGGATGATGGGGCTGACTGTGAACATTCACCATGATTGATGATCTGAGGAGAATAAGTTTCACTGCAGTAATCAGGAAATATAGACCAAGTAGCTTCAGAATCTATTAAGAATAACAGAGACTTATTAGCTACCAGGACAGTTACCCTAGGTTCCTCAGTAGTAATTTTGATTTTATTGGGAGTGAAGTCCAAGGGCAGCATCAGTCTTCAGCTGCCAGGCCCAGAAGATCCAAGAGACTTTTCTGTGAAGGAGGAAATTGGGGAAAACATCTGCTTTGTCTAGGCAAAGAGGGTCAGTCAATTCTCTAGTGTCTTGTTTATCCACAGTTTGGACAGGGTCATTGTGGCAGGCTGAATGAAGGCAGATTTTCACCAGTTTCTGGCTTTGCCACATTTAAAGCAAGCTCCAGGTGTCGTTCTTCTCTGCCTCATCTTCTTCGGAGAAGACCTAAGGGCTACAGCTAGGAGCTGGTACTCTATCATGAGAAGCTTTTTCTGTCTTTTCCTGTACATCTCCTTCATTAAATACCATAAATGCTACAGTGAACAGATCTCTTAGGGGATGTTTGAGGCCCATCATCCAGCCTCTTAAGTTTTGAAGAAAAGTGAGAGTTAAGGAAAAGCTACCCTTGAAAATTAGGACAATCTAGCTTTTCATACTAAAGGAAGGATTGTGTAAGCATAGTGAGGACCTGGGCAGATTTTTCATCTAGATTCTGGGTGACCTCCTTCAGTTTATCAAAATTAATTTCCTTGGAGAGTACTGGAGAAAGAGTTAAGTTGAGGAGATGCCCAGGGTCAGGGTCATGGTTCATCCTTTATATTGAAGTCTTTTAAAAGAGTGGGAACAGAGGGCTCTAGATCCTGACCAGCTTCAGGAAGGGGCTTGCTTTTTTTTTTTTAGAACCTGGTGAACATGGTATGAGTACAGAGGGAAGGGTGAGAATGAAAAGTGAAGAAAGCCCATACATAGGTGGACTCAGACCACTTTCCCATGCAGTGTTAGTGTTTGTCAAGATCAGCGAAGATTTGATGTCAAATATGCCATCCTTTGCCCATTGAGACTGATTTTCAAGTTTGTATTATGGCCGGCCCATGTTGCAGTAAAAACAAAGTGACAAAGCTTAATAATTTCAGTAAATCCTAGGGTAGGTAGAGATTTGAGTAGACAAGCAAGCAGAGTTGAGGGGTTAGGTTTTTAGTGGGAAGATCCTAAGGCAGACCAGGGGGAAGCGAGACATTCTTAGTTCCATCCAGAAGGATTAAAGGAAGAGCAGAGAAGGACAAGTGCTGCGATGAGAATTCCAATCTAGGTTTCCTCAAGCAGACTGAGACTTGTCAGATAGAAATGTCCTAAATCACACAGGAGAAGATACCTTTCCATGTGATGGGGGCTCAGTAGGACTAGAGGAGCATCCTGATACACCAATGTGAAATTCATGGTAATTATAGACAAGACTCAGGAGTGAAACATAGTATAGGAGAGATTAGTATACGTTAGAGCAGGTCAGGAGAAACATATGGAGAGGCTTTTGGGGGGAAAGAAGGGCTCCAATATAGGAAGAGTGGTAAGTGTCTTAGTAGAGAGATGCTCTTGTAGTGGATACCCTGGAGGACATAGTTATCTTCAGGAGCAAAAGAGATGGAGAGATGCCCAGATGAGAGGTGCTCAGGAGGGCACAGTAGGCTTCAGGAGTCAGAGAGAGACTATTTACTGAGCAGGTGAGAAGATACTGATAGGTAGAACAGGCAGAGGGAAGAAGTGGCTGAAGAGTAAAACTCTAGAATTTGGAGTCAAATACAGTGGATGGTAGAAGCCAGCATGGACAAGTCATCCCCTGCTAGAAAGGAAACATTGACAATTTGGTTGGATTAGGAGAAGCTGAGATTCTTGGAAGAGGGTTCATATATGCCCCTCCCAGGTTTTGAGTACCAGATGAATGAAATGGGCACAGTAAAGAAAAATAGCTGGTCCATGGGTGAAAAGGGGAAAGTTTATTCCAAATTGCCAAAGTTGTCTCTTGCGATATCAGAGAGAAGTGCTGGGATGGGGCTAGGGAATGGGAGAGGGATCTCTAGGATCACATGGGAATGGGTACTTGGGAAGAAAAGAGCCTGTGAGTTGGGGTGGGGGCTTTTGCTTGGAATGAGGGAACCTAGAAGCTAGTGTTGACCTAAACATTCTAATAATAGACATCACAGCCACATGTTAATGGGACAGCTATATGTTCCTTTTGCCAGAAATAAGTAGAATGATTCCTTTTAGCAAATGGGAACTATCTTTACGTCCCTGAGGGAGTGTTGGCCTTTGTCTAAATGCCAGGCTTTGGGGAAAGGAGTTTTTTGGGCACTGACACAGAGGAATTTGGGTTATCACCTTGTTATTCCCTTTGCCTGGATCCATGCCTCCCATTTTCTCTTCTGATTTTCTTTGATCTATTCTTTAGGTGTGGTTTCCTCAGACTCTCCCTAACATACCTCCAGTTTTTAAATAGAACACCACATTATCCTCAATACCCGCTTATGGCACACATTCATCTTACTATAGTATTTGCTAACAAGTGAATGAAAGACCATCGGAAAGTGAGATTTGCCTCTGTGTAGGATTCTGTTCCTGGTGATCTTAAACAATTCCTTAAAGGTTCTGAGACTATTTATTTTGTTCTAAAATAGTTATAATACTTGTCTAACTTAGTCAACATGGTTTCTGTAAAGTAAATTAAATGGGAGGAAACTGCTGTAAGTTTGAATTAAAATGAAGACAAGATTTCCCCAAGGTATGGTTGAGGGTAAGGTTTTATTGTAGATGTGAAGGAAAGCATAGTTGGGGGCACTTGGAAGGGTCCAGACTGACAATGCCATGAGAAGAGTGAGAGAGGGAGAGAGCAAGAGAGAATGATAAGAGAGAGGTCCAACTGGAAAACATGAGGGGGGGCACCCTCTCAGAGGAGAAGGGGAGGGGCAATGGGGAAGGAATGTAAGGGGGGGCAGGGAGGGCAGTGTTTGGGATGTAAATAAAATAAATAAATAAAATTTGAAAAAACAAATCGAGAGAGAGAGAGAGAGAGAGAGAGAGAGAGAGAGAGAGAGAGAGAGAGAGAGAGAGAGAGAGAGATTATGAGCTGAAGTGTCTGGATTACATGGGAAAAAGAAGAAAAGAAGAAGCCTGGGGAAAGAGGATGGAAGTCCAGCTACTGGGCTAGAGAGGTTTAAGGTAGAGGTGAGAGGTTTTAAAACTTGAGAATAAAACTTTTTCAGCTTCCCAGAAAAGCGTATAAGATTCCTCAAAGAAAGCCACTAGCAATGGGTCGTTCATCACTGATAGCCCTGACATAGGAAAGATAAGCTTGGAGCTGAGTTGGTTCCTGGGAGCTGAGTTGGTTTCTGGTTTCTGGTTTCTGGCCTAAGGAGACAGCAAGGCTGGAGCTGAGTCAGTCTCTGTAATTCTTCAAGGCTTCACCAGGAATGGTAGAACTAACATAGCAACCTATTAAAATTGTACTAATATCACTGCTGCTAGGAAAATTGCCCTAATCCCACATAGAAGGAGCCTGAGAGCTTCTCTGGTGGTTGCCATTTTCATGAATGGTTGACCCCCTGCATGCTGGTTGTTTCTGCAGAAGAAACACCCTTTACTTTTGCATACTATTTGAGTCTGGGTTCTTCCTTCAGCAATTCTTGAACCTTAGCAGGGGCTAGGGTGAGAAGTGCTGGCAGGAGCCACAGGTGACCAGGTTTCTTTGTGACCTGACAAAAATCATCATTATTGTTGCAATGCTATAGTCATTTCACTGCTAACAGTTCTATATTAGGGTTTTATAACTGAAAGGTAAATAATTACAGATGAAATTGAGCAAAGCATTTCCTGTGTTGGAGTAAGCCCATCTTACTTATATAACAAATGCCTCTGAAACACATTGTGTTTCAACTAGACTGATGCATCAATGGATGCAGTATAAAAGCATTATGGCTTATAGATAAAGGCACTTGTCACCAAATGTGATGACCTGATTTTAGTCCGTGGAACCCACATGGTAGTAGGAGATCATCAATGCTCACATGTTGTACAGTGACACTGTTGAATGTGGATGCCTCCTAGACAGACAGACAGATAGACAGATAAGATAGAAAGACAGACAGGTAGATTAAAACCATCTTAAAACACATATTAAAGGAGTCAACCAGCATTTACTAAATGAATTTCCTTAACCTGTTTTTTCTATAACACCCATATCTAATAATAATCCAGGGCTGACTCTTCCATATTTAAGCCGCCTGTTGAGTGAAGAACCCTAACAGTACCTAAATCTGCTTGTCATTGAAAGGATTGCTATGTGTACAGGTTGTTTGGAAGTGTGATTTTGAAACTTTGAAATGAGAGGCAGTCGAGGTGCTGCATTCATTTCTATACTTGATCTTAGCCAAAAGAGCATGAAGTGATGCTGCTAACATTTCTGAAGGGATTATCCAATGCTCATAGCCTGCTTTGCCTTGGATGGTTGGTAGGTGGCAGCAAGAGAACAGAAATTATGCTTTATAACTAAGCAGCATTCCGTAAAGGTGCTTGGTTTGTTTGTATTTAGAGAGCTAGGTTTCATTTGATACAAGCTGGCCTCTACTTTGTAGTGATCTCACTGCCTAGACTCTCCCTAGTTCAGGGATTAAGGGAATGTACCACTGCACCCAGCCAGAAGGGTTCTGCTTAATGTTTATGTTTCATTAATTTATAAAAATAAAATATCTGCAAATGAAGTAGACAACAAATAATGTATCCTACGTAAGCCTGTCCTATAATATTTCAACACATTAGTTTTCAGAAGGTTGGGGGTTAGGTTTATTGTTCTTTACCTTCCTCTCTAATCCACACCCCTAGGTTCTGACTACAAAACCAAGGCTGAACTCCTGATTCTCCTGCTTTATTCTTCAGAGTGCTGTGATTACAGGCATGTGCCACCATGCCTGGCTTTTAGATTTTTTTTTTCACCAGTCTTTATCCTACATCTTTTTTTTTTTTTTAAAGATTTATTTATTTATTATATGTAAGTACACTGTAGCTGTCTTCAGACACTCCAGAAGAGGGCATCAGATTTCGTTATGGATGGTTGTGAGCCACCATGTGGTTGCTGGGATTTGAACTCGGGACCTTCAGAAGAGCAGTCGGCGCTCTTAACCACTGAGCCATCTCGCCAGCCCCCCTACATCTTTTAAGTATTGAACTTTTTAATGCTTCTTAACTGACATCAGGGTATGGCATATTTGAATTTCCATTCTGTTTAATTTTTGATCTACTTCTATTGTGAAGGTTTTGCCCCCAAGCATTAAAGTAGTCAAGGTTTAAATTACAGGGAAAAAAAAGGATGTACTTAGACAGTGTCTTAGTTAGGGTTTTATTGCTGTAAAGAGACATCATCACCAAGGCAACTCTTGTTTTTCCGTTAATTAATTTATTTATTTACTTTACATCACAATCACAATCCTGTATCCCTTCTCATAGGGCTCCTTCCTGTCTTCCGTTCTCCTCTGAGAAGGGGGAAGCCCCACCCAGCCACATGAAGTCACTGCAGAACTAGGTACATCCTCTCCCACTGAGGCCAGACAAGGCAACCCAGATAGGGGAACAGGATCCACAGCCAGGCAAGAGAGTCAGGGACGGGCCCTGTTCCAGTTGTTGTGAGACCTGCATTATTGGGGGAACCTTAGGTCCAGTCCATGTATGTTCTTTGGTTGGCGGTTCAGTTTCTGGAAGCCCCCAAGGGTGTAGGTTAGTTAACTGTGTTAGTCTTCCTATGGAGTCCCTATCTGTTCCTGGTCCCTCAATTCTTCCCTCAACTCTGACAAGCCCTCTCAAGCTGCATCTAATGTTTGGCTGAGGGTCTCTGCATCTGTTTCCATCAGCTGGGTTGAGCCTCTCAGAGGACAGTTATGCTAGGTTCCTATAACAGATTACCATTAATAGTGTCAGGGATTGGTTCTTGCCCATGGGATGGTTCTCAAGTCATTGGTTGGCCATCCCCTCAGTCTCTGCTCCATCTTTGATCCTATACTTCTTGTACACAGAATAAATTTGGGGTTGAAGATTTTGTAGGTGGGTTGGTGTCTTTTTCCCTCCACTGGGATTCCTGCCTGGTTACACAATATGGCCACTTCAGGCTTTATATCCCCCACTGCTAAGAGTATCAGCTAGAGTCTACCCTCATAGACTCTCTGTAGCCTCCCCCATCCCAAGTCTCTGGCACATCCTAGAAATATACCCCCCACTCACTCCCAGATGCCACATATTTCCATTCACTCTCCAGATCCTTTCTCCCTGGCTCTTCCTACACCTGATCTCTCCAGTCCTGTTTTCCTCTGGATCTGCTTTCTCAATCATTTCCCTCCCTTCATCAGCCCCCAATGACTACTTTGTTTCCCCTTCTGAGTAAGATTTAAGCATCCTCCTGTGGGCCCTCCTTGTTTAGCTTTTTTGGGTCTGTTGATTATAGTATGGGTATCCTGTATTTTATGGCTAATATATAAGTGAGTTATATATCATGTGTGTCCTTTTGGGTCTGGATTAGTTCACTCAGGATGATCTTTTCTAGTTTATCCATTTGTCTGCAAATTTCTTGATGTTCTTGTTTTCAATAGCTAAGTAGTATTCCATTACATAAATAAACCACAATTTCTTTATCCATTCTCAATGAGGGGCATCTGGGTTGTTTCCCATTTCTGACTATTATGAATAAATCTGCTATGAATGTAGTGGAGCACGTGTCCTTGTGGGATGATAGAAGATCTTTTGGGTATATGCCCAGGAGTGGAATAGCTGGGTCTTGAGGTAGAAATATTTCCAATTTTCTGAGAAACCACCAAGTTGATTTCCAATGTGGTTGTACAAATTTTCACTCCCTTCATCAATGGAGGAGTGCTCCCCTTGCTCCACATCCTCACCAGCAATGTGTTGTCCCTTGAGTTTTTGATCTTAGTCATTCTGATGAATGGAATCACAGAGTCATTTTGATTTGCATTTCCCTTATGACTAAGGATATTGAACATTTAAGTGACAGCCAGCCATTAGTGAACCCTCTGTTGAGAATTCTTTCTTTACCCCATTTTTAAATTGGGTTATTTGGTTTGTTGGTGTCTAGCTTCTTGAGTTCTTTATATATTTTAGATAGTAGCCCTCTTTCAGATGTAGAGTTGGTGAAAATCTTTTCCTATTCTGTATACCTCTGCTTTGTCCTATTGACAGTGTTCGTTGCTGTACAAAGTTTTTCAGTTTCATGATGTCCCATTTATTAACTGTTGAGCTTAGTGCCTGAGCTTTTGGTGTTCTGCTCAGGAAGTTGTCTCCTGTACCAATTATTTCAAGGCTATTCCTCATTCTCTCTTCTATTGCATTTAGTGTATCTAATTTTATGTGGAGGTCTTTGATCCACTTGGACTTGAATTTTGTACAGGGTGATAAATATGTATCTATTTACATTTTTCTAAATATAGAGCTAAACCAGCACTATTTGTTGAAGATGCTTTCTTTTTTCCATTGTAAGGTTTTGGCATCTTTGTCAAAAATCAAGTGTCCATAGGTGTGAGGGTTTATGCCTGAGTGTTTGATTCAATTCCATTGATCATCCTATTTCTATACCAATATCATGCAGTTTGTATTACTATTTCTCTGTAATACAGGTGTATTATGCCTATAATCAAGGATGGTGATACCTCCAGAAGTTCTTTTATTATACAGGATTGTTTTAGCTATCCTAGATTTGTTGCTTTTCCATATGAAGTTGAAAACTGTTCTTTTAAGGTCTGTAAAGAATTGTGTTGGAATTTTGATGAGAATTTCATTGAATCTGCAGATGCTTTTGGGAAAATTGCCATTTTACTACATCAATCCTATTGATCCATGAGCATGGAAGATCTTTCTGTTTTCTGATATCTTCTTCAGTTTTTTCTTTCAGAGACTTGAAGTTCATGTCATACATGTCTTTCACTTGCTTGGTTGGAGTTCTACCAAGATATTTTATATTATTTATGGCTATTGTGAAGGGAGTTGTTTCCCTGATTTCCCTCTCAGCCCATTTATCATTTGTATAAAGGAGGGCTACTGATTTTTTTTTTTTGAGGAATTTTTTGTATCCAGCCACCTTGGTGAAGGTGTTTATTAGCTGTAGGAATTCTCTGGAAGAACTTTTGGGGTCACTTATATATACTATTATATCATCTATGAATAGCTTTACTTTTACTTCTTCTTAACAATTGTACTGCCTTGATCTTCTTTAGTTATCTTATTGCTCTGGCTCAAACTTCTAGTACTATATTGAAGAGAAATTGAGAGAATAGACAGCTTTATGTTGTCCCTGATTTTAATGGAAATATTTTATTTAATTTTTATGTTGGCTACTGATTTTTTGTATATTAACTTTACTGTGTTTAGATGTGCACCTTGCATGCCTGACCTCTCCAAGACATTTTACAATGAAGGGGTGTTAAATTTTGTTAAAGACTTTTTCAGCATCTGAGGCAGGAGGATTGAAAGTCTAAGGTGGTTACACTGTGAGACCTAGCTTCTGACTATGCTAAAGAGAAAGAAAGGAAGCTACATACATAGTTTTTTCATAATATTTTTTATGATAGTGAAAATGAAAAGCAGCCCAAATGTGCAATAACAGATGCTTTGTAGGTTAATTCATGGTTATATACAGTTAATATCATAAAATTATTTACTAGAAAGACTATTATATGAAAAACAGAACAAAAATTCAGTTCATACTTAAAGCATGTATGCTTTATATTCATGTTATAGTTGAGTTCTTGCTGAAAGGATTTATATATATACACACATGTATATATATACATATATATACATGCACAGACATATATATGTATACACACACATATGAGAGACAGAAAGAAAATGTATTAGATGTGTTAAGATCATGGATGACTGATTTTATTTTCTAATTTTTTTCTAATTCTTTAATTCTTTCGTATTTAAAATTTCTTCTTTCTTTCTTTCTTTCTTTCTTTCTTTCTTTCTTTCTTTCTTTCTTTCTTTCTTTCTTTCTTTCTTTTTTGTTTTGTTTTTTTGAGACAGGGTTTCTCTGTGTAGCCCTGGCTGTCCTGGAGCTCACTCTGTAGGCCAGGCTGGCCTCCAACTCAGAAATCCACTTGCCTCTGCCTCCCGAATACTGGGATTAAAGGCATGCACCACCACTGCCCAGCTAAAATTTCTTAATAGTAGAAACATTTGCTTAAAATTCTAGTCTTAGAATCACATTTTATTAGCAATCCATGCTGAAATGGTACATAAAAATTTCTATTGACCAATGTTCAGCTGTTGACAGACGGTACATTTTTTAGCTATGCAAATGTCAGTTGTTGCTATAGCACTTCTAAAGTTAAAATAGAACTACATAATAGCTGGCAGAGACACTCCTGGGTAAATGTGGACAGAAGTTAAAGGTTGATTAAGAAAAGGAAAATGTCTCCTTCCCAGTCATTGATTTTTAAGATCTACAACTAATGGGGAAAATGCAGTGAAGGACTAGGGCAAGATCTAACCACTGAGCACCACAGAGAAGATCTGGACGCACCCGGAGGCATTCCAGAGCACCACAGGGAGAACACGAAGTGGGTGGGGTGGGGTGGTAGGTGGAGGTGGGTGCGCATTCCAGGCAACATAGGTTTCAGAGATTTTATTATGTTGTACTATGAACTCGTGGCAGTGGGCCATCTTCAGGATTTGGGGAAGCACACAATTACAGGCTAGTGGAGGCTGGACACCTTAGATTCGGTTCTGAATGTAATGGGCAGAATTTAAAGCAATAGTCTTCATGAAGTAACTTGGGAGATGAGAAGAAGAGAAGTCTCTGCAATATCAAGACCTTCATTAGGTAAATTTATTCAGGCTAGCCCTTCTAGAACATATCTTATTTAAAAAAATGATTTAACCACACTCTGCCCAAGTTTTAAAGTAACTATTTTGATACAAGGTCTCATCATGTAGCCTTAGCTGGCCTGGATCTCAGTATGTAAACTAGGCTGGCCTCATACTCACAAGAGATCAGCTTGCCTGTGCCTCTCCAGAGTTGGAATTAAAGGAGTATGCCACTTTGTCTGGCCCTGATCTCTCTCTCTCTCTCTCTCTCTCTCTCTCTCTCTCTCTCTCTCTCTCTCTCTCTCTCTCTCTCTTTCTGTGTGTGTGTGTATGTGTGTGTGTTCCCAGATAGAAAGGGCACAAAGTATTTAATTAAGTGGTAGTAGATTCTTCAATATGCACAGATGCAAAGAAATATAAAAGTATTAAGGCCAACAAATAGAGAATTGCAAATTCTCAAATATAAAAGTATTTGAAGCTGGGCGTGGTGGCACACGCCTTTAATCCCAGCACTTGTGAGGCAGAGGCAGTCGAATTTCTGAGTTCAAGGCCAGCCTGATCTACAGAGTGAGTTCCAGGACAGCCAGGGCTACACAGAGAAACCCTGTCTTGAAAAAAACAAACAAACAAAAAAGTATTTGAAATTTAGAAGGCAGATTATTGAAAATTCTATCCTTATTATCTGAAGTGATGGGTTACTAGAAGACTTCAAATAGCTCACTAGGAAATACAGTTCTTCAGATATAGCCTGTTTTAACTGTCCCAGACAATTGAAATATCTCTGAATAATAATCAAGACCATGAAAACAAAACTGTATAACAACAGACAGAATGACTGTAAGTCTGTTTCCATTGGCATTAGATAAAATTGTTAAAAATTCTCATCTTACACAGCATCACATCTAGTTATAATAGAGATTGAGGTATTTCTTAGGATTTCTATTGCTGTGAAGAGATGTCATGACCATGGCAACTGTTATGGAAGCAAACATTTAATTGGTGCTAGTTTACAATTTCAGAGATTTAGTCCATTATCATGGCCAGAAGCATGGCAACACGCAGGCTCACATGGTGCCAGAGGAACTGAGAATTCTACATCTTTGTCTGAAGGTAACTAAGAGGTGACAGGATTCCATACTGGGCATAACTTGAGCATAGGAGACCTCAAAGCCCTGCCTCTACAGGGACACACTTTCTCCACTAAGGCCATATCTCCTCATAATGCCACTTCCCATGGGCCCAAGTATTCAAACACAGTCTGTATGGGCAACAAAGCTAGCCAAATCACCACAAGGCACCTTTCAGATTCATCAGCCTGAATGAAAAGATCAAGCCTAACTTTATCTCAGAATCACCACAGATTTGGCACCGTCAGAACATTTCAGAATTGATTCATTGTCTGTCTTAGTTAAGGTTTTTATTGCTGCCATGAAACACAATGACCAAAAAGCAGCTTGGGGGAGGAAAATGTTTATTTGGCTTATACCTCCACAGCACTGTACATATCAGGATAGGGACTCAAACAAGGCAGGAACCTAGAGATGATGTAGAGGCATGGGGGGTGGGGTGGGGGTGGGGACTGGTTACTGACTTGTTCCACATGGCTTACTCAGCCTGCTTTCTTATAGAACCCAGGATCCCTGGACTAGGGATGGCATCACCCACAACTGGCTGGGTTCCACTGCTCCCTCCCCCACCCCCCCATCAATCACTAATTAAGAAAATGCCTTATGGCTAGATCTTATGGAGGCATTTTCTCACTTGAGGTTCTCTCCTCTAAGATTACTCTAGCTTGTGCCAAGACTAGCCAGCACACTGACCAAATACCCTTTGTGCCACTAAGCTAAGCAGGTCCTTCATTTCAAATGTCCACCTCAGGATGTTGGAAATGGGGATATTGTTTCAAGGGCACACATTTTCTTCATATGAAGTGGAGATTATCATATATTTGCACAATGGTGAGTATAGTTAAGAATGATATATATTTAAAATCGTTGAAATCTTAAATGAAATCAGAGATGAAAGTTAATTAGCTTGAATTAATCTCCTTACAGTGTACCCATGGGTATACTATGTATTCTTTACAGTGTACCTATATAAAATCACCTAAAACTTAAAAATTCTTTGACATTTTATCCTTGCATATAATGAATTTTGGTAATTTTCCCCCTATTATCCTTCTCATCTCTACCCACTTAGACTTTACCCGCTCTGTCCTCTCAACAAGTCACCCTCTTATTTTCATCCTTATAGAAAAAACAAAACAAAACCTTTTTTGTGTCAAATAAACGTCGGTGGGTAGATATTAGTTGGTTTAATCCCCTCACATGCCCGACCTCCGTTTTCTTTAGAGAACCGGGTCCTGGGGAACGCAGAGAGGGAGCACCCTGCTAGGGAGCCCGAGCGCCGGGTGTCCCGTCGCCCTCACTGTGTACAACGGTCATCTGCCATCTTCTTACGCATGACCCAGCGCGCTCTTGTCTTGGCTTCTGGGCGTCGGTCCCAGAGCCCATAAGTCTTCCTCCCCTGGCGGCTGTCGCAGTCTCCGCGCCACATACCCAGCTAATGCTGCTCGGGAGAAGGCTGGCCGCCATGACCGAGCTGCTCAAGTCTGTGGACTACGAAGTGTTCGGGACAGTGCAAGGTACGGTCTGACCTGGGATGCCAAGACGAGGCCGTGGGAGGGAGAGGAGGAAGCTTATGCCATCCATTTTAGGGACGGTTCTTCTCACTGAGGCAGCGACTTCCGCTCAGCCATGACACAGCAGCCCGGGGCGGGGAGAACGGGCTAGCGCGGGGCGGAGGGAGGTCACCCTGGGTTCCCGAAGAGGACGCTGCAAGCCTATAGGATGGGGGTGGGGGACGCCTAAGTGCGGCAGAAAAGCAAGGGTACCTGAATGATACTGGGTGATTTACTTTGTCAGAGGTTGTAGCCCCTCTCCAGCTAGCAATTTTTCCTTCCTGGGTTTTGGAGATTGAACCTTATATATTTATGCACAGTCTTACATTTGCGTACTAGATTGCTGAAGTACACTCCCAGGCCATTTAAGTGAAGTTTTAAAATTTTTGTTTGATTATAAGCTTAAATAGATGCATAGAATATAATGTCTGACTTACTTTAAATCTTTATATTTGTAATTTAAAACGTTAAAACATTCTTTTAATTTTTTCTAACGCAACTTGACATAGTAGTGCATGTAGTCCTTATGCAGAAGAAGGTGGATATTTGAGTTCAAGACCAGGCTGGTCTATACACTTGAGAAAATTATCTAATGGCGTATAAATACTGTAACTATTTAATGTATATCATCCATTTAAAAGAAGAAAACTTTTTGAGACTGGAAATGTAGCTCAGTAGAGTGCTTGCTTAATAGTCACCAAGCCCTGGAATGGGTGCTCTGCTCTGTACCAGACCAAGGACGAGCTAGTCCTTATAAGCCTGTAATGCAGGTTCCGGTCTTCAACATAAAAATAATGCCTTTCTTTTTCTTTTTCTTTTTCTTTTTCTTTTTCTTTTTCTTTTTCTTTTTCTTTTTCTTTTTCTTTTTCTTTTTCTTTTTCTTTTTCTTTTTCTTTTTCTTTTTCTTTTTCTTTTTCCTTTTCCTTTTCCTTCTCCTTCTCCTTCTCTTTCTCTTTCTCTTTCTCTTTCTCTTTCTCTTTCTCTTTCTCTTTCTCTTTCTCTTTCTCTTTCTCTTTCTCTTTCTCTTTTCTCTTTCTCTTTCTCTTTCCCTTTCCCTTTTCCTTTTCCTCTTTCTCCTCCTCCTCCTCCTCCTCCTCCTCCTCCTCCTCCTCCTTCTCTTTCTTTTTCTTTTTCTCTTTATTTTTTCTCTTTTTTGGGGGGTGGGGCGGGGGCTTGAGACTCGGTTTCTCTGTATAGCCCTGGCTGTCCTGGAACTCACTTTGTAGACCAGGCTGGCCTCGATCTCAGAAATCCTCCTGCCTCTGTCTCCCAAGTGCTGGGATTAAAGGCGTGTGCCCTTTAACGAGGATATTACTTCCTGTTTGAGTCGGATTTCCATTCTACCTTCTCCACATAATTTTATTCCATTGTTTGGTATGCATGAGAATTTCTTTTATCTCCATCCCCAATCCCACCTCAGATGTGCTGTTGTGTGTGTGCATGGGGTGGGGGGATACTATGGGATACTTTTCTTAACTTCCTTTATCAATAAGCTTTAGTGATAACCATTAGTAGATTTTAAATGTGAGTTTGTATTGGAAATTTATTTCTAAGTGGGAAAACTGGATTTTTAAAAATGGATCCTTGTCTAAAGGGGGAGGAAGAATATTATCTTTTTATTTTGATATTCTGTTGATATTTTACATTTTGTGGCAATGTATACAGGGTAAGATTAAGGATGGATGAAAGTGTGTTTATAATGAGCCTTTGTTTCAGAGATTTGCTGTGGAAAGAGACGTAGGAAGATCACAGCAGACAACTGTTAGGTCAGGTGTGGGAAAGACTGCATGAGTAAGCAGAAAATTTGAAAAGTTACTGATGAGTCTGTACTTTTAGAAAGGATATTAGGAATCATGGCTAAGTGGTATTGAGCCTGGTTAGTACTTTTGATACTCTGGTAACCTGACCATGTTTGGAATTAACTAAAACCTAAAAATGGAGAGAATACCTGAGAGGTGTTTTGCTTAATTTGAAGTGGGAAGATTCACTTCTAATCCTGATCTTTGAGATGATCAGACACATCTTTAATTCAATTTTTTTGGAGTAGAAACACCCACCCACCTCTAATCTGGGCCTTGCCTTCTCAGGGAGGGCATGGAAGAAGGAAGCTTGCTGTCTTTTCTTGCTTGCCTTCGAATGGCTGCTAGCAAGTCCATTCCTTCACTGGCATTAGAGTGATTCTTTGTGATCTTTGTGATTCTGGTGTATACT
This sequence comes from Mus musculus, assembly GCF_000001635.26. Classification (NCBI taxonomy): domain Eukaryota; kingdom Metazoa; phylum Chordata; class Mammalia; order Rodentia; family Muridae; genus Mus; species Mus musculus. The sequence goes on along the minus strand of NC_000077.6, from coordinate 30,647,053 downwards.
GAAGACCAGCTGAGACATCTAGTCTTGTGGTCTGAGCAACTACTGTATTCTTGGACTTTTCAGTCATAGGCAGTCATTGTTGGACTTGTTGGACCACAGCCTGTAAGTCATTCTAATAAATTTGCTTTCTATATACATAGACTCATTCTGTAAATTCTGTTACTCTGGAGAATCCTGATTAATACAGATTTTGGTATTAGAATTGGTTGTAGGGCAATAGAAGTATAAGGATGAGTTGTTTTTTTTTTTCTCTCGATTTGGCCCTGCTCACCTCTGCCCCATTTATTTATTTTATGTATATGAGTACACAATTGCTCTCTTCAGACACCAGAAGAGGGCATGGGATCCCATTACAGATGGTTGTGAGCCACCATGTGGTTGCTGGGAATTGAACTCAGGACCTCTGGAAGAGCAGTCAGTGCTCTTAACCACCGAGCCATCTCTCCCGCCCAAGGATGAATTTTTTTAAGTATCTAGAATAGGCTTTCCAATTTGCCAGTACCTATAATTACTAAAGCTCCTCCTGGAAGAAAGATGAAAATCCATGGTATGACCTATTTTACGAAATTGAGGTAAATGCATTTGATTATCTTGATTCACAAATTGTAAGGTGTAAAGGATTTGATGACTCTGTATATAAAACTTTTGACAATCTATGGAAAAATAAGGAAAATGACAATGTTGGTTGTTGCTCCTAGATCTCTGGATTGATAAAGGAAAGGAATGAGCTCTGTGATAAAATTAAGCAACTCCTAGCATCTCCAAGTATGGTGAAGGACAACAATGCACTCAGTGATAAAATTGACCAGCTCCAGATGCACATAAACAGACTAAAGGTTTCTAAATGTGATCTGGAGAAACTCTTCTCTCCAGCAGCTACAGAACTCAAGTTTCACAAAATCAAACTGAGGTCCTTATTATAAGGTTAACTGAATTACAGGTCCCAGCTTTGAAGGAGTATTGGTGTTTAAGTAAGGGCCTTGATTGGTAAAGAATGGGATCCTGTGGCTTTGGATGACGATGTGTGGGAGGACCCCATTAAGCTGAGAACTTTGAACCCTTGAATTCTCAAGGGTTTATCTCACTTGAGAAAGTAGTGTCTCCATCCTCAGCAGAAGATGATTTCACAACCCATACCCTTCCTTTGAGTGAGGAAATTAATCCTTCATTGCCTGCTAAATCAGCAGTGACTTTCTTTGGAGGAAATGCCAGGAGAGGCAATACTGGTATTCTTCAAGGCCCACCAATAGTTGCCTCTAGACCTATAACTAGACTTAAGTAGAGCAGGCTCTTAGAGGAGAGGTAGCGAGCATAGTTCATAAAGAGGTATGCTATATTACTAAAGAGCTTAATGAGTTTGCTAATTCATTCAAGCAGAATCTGGTAATGTGTGGAAATGGGTTTTAAGGGTAAAGGATAATGGTAGAATGAACATAAATCTGAATCAAGCTGAGTTTATTGATATAGTTCCTTAGAGTGGAGGTTTAGGTTGAATATGACTGTTCACACAGTTTTAAAAAATTAACAGAAGTTAGTTTGAATGGTTGGCTAAAGCATTTGTTAAAAAATGTTCTACTGAAAAGGAGTTAGACATGCCTGGTAGCCTTTGACTTAGTGTTAATGAAGGGATTTTTCGGCTCAGAGAATTGCAATGCTACTAGCACACCGTGTCTAACCTAGAGACATAACAGTAAGGCGGAAACAGCATGTGTCACCCTCTTTGTTTAGGATTGGAGATGCTGCTGCTCAGTTGGATGCATTAAATGCAATGGGTTTAATTGGGCCCCAAGGCAGTAGGGACCAAGTGGCAGCACTGAATTATCAAAGGCAAGGTGATCTTGGTTACTGTAATGGGCAGCCTAGACAAAGCAATGTCTGTAATGACCTACCCTGTAATAGTGCAAGCAAAGTGAATTTTATGGGAGTATGACTTATATGGACCTTTGGTACTGGCTAATCAATTATGGTGTTTCCAGACATGAAAGAGAGAAGAAGCCTATTGAATTTTTGTTTATCTCTATATGTGGAAAAATTCTCAAAGAAAGAAAAGGGTTACATTGGATTGTGGCAAAAGGTAGTCAATTTCCAGATTAAGCCAGTTTGCAGACTTAGGGCCCTTTGAATGAAGAGACAGCCAGGTTTCTTTGAGGAAGGACCTTCATAAAACACTGAAAATTTTATCGTTAGGCTTTCTCCAGTCCTTCCTCAAAAGAACCTGTGGAGTAACTGTATATTGGGAGAAAGGAAACAATCAGACTTTCTGGAGTCTCTTATGTACTTGTTCTGAATTGGCACTGTTTCTGGGAGGTCTCAAGAAACATGTGGCCCTTCAGTTAAAGTAGAGGGTTATGGGGGCCAGGTGATTAATGAAGTTTTGGCTAAAGTCTGACTCACAGTAGGTTCAGTGGGTCCTGGAACTCATCCTGTGGTCTTTTTCCCAGTCCCAGAATGTATAATTGGGATAGAAATACTTAGAAGTTGGCAGAATTCTCACATTGAATCCCTGACTTATGGGGTAAAGGCTATTATAGTTGGAAAGCTAAATGGAAGCCTTTAGAGTTGCTTCTGTAAAAGAAAAGAGTGAGTCAAATATAGTATCACATCACTGGAGGAACTGCAGAAATTAGTGCCACCATCAAGGAAGGACTTGAAAGATCCAGGGGTGTGAATTTTCACATCTATCTTTAGCTTTCCTATCTGGCCAGTGCAGAAGACAGATAGATTGTGGAAAATGGCAGTTAACTATTGAAAAAATCAGTCAAGTAGTGTCTAGAATTGTAGCTGCTATGCCAGATGTGTTGCCTTATTTGAGTAAATTAACACATCTGGTACATGGTATATAGCTATTGATCTAGCAAATACTTTTTTCTTGGAACTTGTCCACAAGGACCACCAGAAGTAATTTGCTTTCTGTTGGCAAGGCCAGCAGTACACCTTTACAATTTTATCTCAAGGATATATTATCTCTTCAGCCCTGTGTTATAACTTAATTAGAAGGTATCTTGATCATCAATCTTTTCCACAAAATATAAATTTGTGCATTATATTGATGGCATTATGCTGATTGGACCAAGTAAGCAGAATCAACTTTGGACTCATTGGTAATGCATATGGGTGTCAGAAAATTGGAAATAAATACAAGCAAAATTCAAGGGCCTTCTACCTCAATGAGTTTCTTAGGAGTCCATTGGTGTGGGGCATGCAGAGATATTTCTTCTAAAGATAAATTATTGCACCTGGTCTCTCCCAGAACCAAGAAAGAAGCACAATGTTTAATGGACCTATTTGGATTCTGGAAGCAGCACATTCCTCACTTAGGTATGTTCCTCTGGCCCATTTACCACGTGACTCAGAAAGCTTTTAGCTTTGTATGGAGCCTGGAACAAGAGAAGGTTCTTCATCAGGTCCAAGCTGCTGTGCAGGCAGCTCTACTACTTGGAGCATATGATCAAGCCGGCTCGATGATACTTAGGTGTCAGTGGCATGTTGGTCATTAATGGAAACTGAATGTTTATAATACCACCAAGTTCCCATGCAACCTGAGCTGTCCATCATGAGTTAATGTTATCTGTGCGATCCAGTTATTAGGTAGGACAGGCAAGGAACAGACTGTTATCAAATGGAAGTAGTATATATCAGACCTGAGCAGTTTCTGAAGGCATAAGCAAGTTATGTGGAGAAGCTGCCCAAATGCCTATGATTTCTATTCTTCTTACGGTGCTGTCTGTTATCAAACATGCACCTCTAGCCTCATGGGTTTACCTCATGTTTTGTTGACTGAGGAAGAGAAGACAAGGGTCTAATTTGTGATAGGTCTGCATGTTATGCAGGCACCACCTAGAACTGGACAGCTGCAACATTACAATCCCATTCTGAGGCAACCCTGAAAGACACTGATGAAGGGAAATCTTCCCAGTTGGCAGAACATCAGGCAGTACACATCATACATTTTGTTTGGAATAAGAAATGGCTAGATACGCATTTTTTTTTCTGATTAATAGACTGTAGTGAATTGACTGGCTGACTGGTTAGGACTTGGAAAGAACATGATTGGAATATTGGTGAGAAAGACATCTGGCAAAGAAGTATATGGATAGATCTCACCAACCAGGTGGTGGATGTGAAGATACTTGTGAACAATGTAATTGTTTATCAAAAAGTGACTTCTATTGAGGAGGAGTTTAGTAATCAAGTAGATAGGATAACAAAGGGTAGACCCCCTCAGGAATGATGGTATGGGTCATTCTTCCCAGAAAAGAGCCAAGATCTGCTGAGGTATTTGCTGAGTACTAGGGAAATACAGAAAGGGTAGTAGAGAAAGGTAGTTATAAATACCAGCTGATGCCACATGACCATTTGCAGAAACAAGGATTTAATTGTCATGAGTGTTTCTATCATATTTTGTTAAGATTGCATTTGTACAGATATTTGTGTTTTCTTTCCTCAACTTCTTTATCATGTGATGTAACATTAATTAAGAGAATATCAAAGATTATCATATTTAAGGTTGAGAATGTCTTAGTTAAGGTTTATTGCTGTGAGGGGACAACATGACCAAGGCAATTCTTTTATTTATTTTTTATTCACTTTGCATCTTAATCGCTGTCACTCTACCCTTCTCCCACAGGTCTTCCTCCCTCCCCCTCCTCTTCTTTTCTGAGAGAGTGGAGCCCTACCAACCCTGCCCTAGGTATCTTCCTCACCCTGTCACATCAAGTCTCTTCAAGGCAACTCTTAATCAGGAAAACATTTAATTGGGCCCGGCTTACAGTTTCAGAGGTTTAGGTCATAATCATCATGGCAGGAAGCATGGCAGCAGCAAGCATGACAGCAGCAAGCATGACAGCAGGAAGCATGGTGGGCAGACTCGGTGCTGGAGAAGGTGAAAGTCTACATCTGATCCAAAAACAGCCAGGAGAAGACTGGATGTGTTTCACATTGGGTATAATTTGAACATTTTAGACAACAAAGCACCACCTCTACAGTGACACGCTTCCTCTAATAAGGCCACACCTCCTCTCATAAGGCCACACCCCCTAATAGTCCCACTCCCTATGAGCCAAACATTGAAACACATGAATCTATTGGAGTGAACCCTTTTCAAATCACCACAGAGATGTTAAAAGAATGTCCCTTAAAGGATTTTGCCACCTATTCTAAAATGTATAATACATTTGTAGTTTTATGAGCAATAACTATAGCATATTAGGTATAATTATGACCTTAGTAAATATATAATGCATTTGCAATTGTACATGGGATAGTTATATCATATTTAGACATAATTATGACCTGGCTATTTTTTCATTTGTAAGTTAATTATGACATAAGATGATATGATTGTGTGTCAAGGATGAACTTGTGATGGCTACTTTTGGTTGTCAACTTGAGTACATCTGCAACCATGACTAATACATGCCACAATAAGTCACTGAAACACAGCATATAAAATATGAGAGTGGAGGTAAAGCCCAGATGAAAGTATCTGGTTGTGTGCACTCCATGATATTCATGTAGGGGACTTAGGGAAGTTACTTCCATTTTAAGAAAGATTTATTCTAATCTTTAAATGATTAAAATGTGTATCTTTATTTTAGAGGATTATATGCTTGTATGTATATGAGTGTGTGCATGTGAACATGGATAACTTCAGAGGCCAAAGAGGTCAATGGATTACCTGGCACTGGTGTTATAGGCATTTGTGAGATACTGGACTTGGCTGCTAGAATCTAAACTCAGGTTTATTAGACAAATAGTATATTTGTACACTTAACCACTATATCATTTCGTCAGCACAGGGAATTGGTTTCTTGCTTTCTACCTTGTGGGTCCTGGGGATTGAAATCAATAATCAGTCTTAAAGAAGTCTTTTCCTGTGAACCACCTTGCCAGCACTTACTTGACAGTTTTTTTTTTCAGTTTTTTTTTTAATTAGGTATTTTCCTCATTTACATTTTCAATGCTATCCCAAAGGTCCCCCATACCCACCCCCCCCAATCCCCTACCTACCCACTCCCCCTTTTTGGCCCTGGCGTTCCCCTGTACTGGGGCATATAAAGTTTGCAAGTCCAATGGGCCTCTCTTTGCAGTGATGGCCGACTAGGCCATCTTTTGATACATATGCAGCTAAAGACAAGAGCTCCCAGGTACTGGTTAGTTCATATTGTTGTTCCACCTATAGGGTTGCAGTTCCCTTTAGCTCCTTGGGTAATTTCTCTAGCTCCTCCATTAGGGGCCGTGTGACCCATCCAATAGCTGACTGTGATCATCCACTTCTGTGTTTGCTAGGCCCCGGCATAGACAGTTTTGACATGAGAAGACTAGGTTTTGGATTTGAGGAAAAAAGACTGCAGAGATAATGTCCCACTTCCATTGTGTGTGAGAGGTGTCATGGAGACTCATCACAGTTCATGGTGACCTTGATCTCAGGAGATAGTATTTGATAGTTTCTCTACTGGAAAGTTACTTTTAACAGTTTCTCCTTTAAGGACACTTCAGACTGGTCGAAGGAAAAATCTACCAGGATGAACTCTCAATTCTGAGCATCTACACTCCAAATGCCATGGCACCCACATTTATAAAAGAAACTTTATTAAGCTCAAAGCACACTTCTCTCCCCACACAATAATAGTGGGAGACTTTAACACCCCACTATCAGCAATGGACAGATCATGGAAACATAAACTAAAGAGAGGCACAGTGAAACTAACAGATGTTATGAACCAAATGCATCTAACATATATTTATAGAACATATCACTCTAAAGCAAAAGAATATAAGTTCTTCTTAGTACCTCATAGCATCTTCTCCAAAATTGACCATATAATTGGTCACAAAACAGGTCCTAACAGATACTAGAAGACTGAAATAATTCCATGCACCCTATCAGATCACCACGGACTAAGGCTGGTCTTAAATTCCAACAAAAATGGAAGACATGCATAGAAGGTTTATGGTGTTAGTTTTCTTTGTGAATTTCTATTAGCAGGGGGCTGGAGGGGGCAAGGCTTTCCTGCAGATTCTTGACAGGAGTCTTTGTTATAGCATTTGTAGCTGTGGCCTGGCTTACAATATTTCTATGGATGTTTAGTTACATTTCTCTCATAGAATAATAGACTGAAGAAAAGGCAGCCAGTTAACAGATTATTTGGTTCTTTGTTATCTTTTTGGTGAATACTAACGCTCTTGGAAAAGCATCTTGGCCATGTCTTTGTTTACATTTGCTTTAGAAGAGTTGGAGTTTTTGTTTTGTTTTGTTTTGTTTCTGGTTTTTCGAGACAGGGTTTCTCTGTATAGCCCTGGCTGTCCTGAAACTCACTTTGTAGACCAGGCTGCCTTGAACTCAGAAATCTGCCTGCCTCTGCCTCCCAAGTGCTGGGATTAAAGGCATGCGCCACCACCGCCCTGCTTTTTAATAATAGCACCTGGGTTTTTAGATAGGGCAAGCTTATTGGAATACTGATATTTTTTTTTCAAAGTTTGTTTAACCTAAATATAATGGTACTTACCTGAAATCAGGAGGCTGAGGCAGGAGGATCACAAAATCAAAGCTAGCCTGCGTTTCATAGTCACATCTTGTCTCAAAGGAAAAAAAGGTAGAGGGGAAGGATGTTGAAGGAGAGAAAAGAAAGAAAAAGGAAAAGAAATATTACTTCAAATATAAACCATGGTGAATTACAAATGGCCTTATCACACGATATATATATATATATATCTCCCCCTGTATAGACAAATAGAAAACCTGCATTTTAGGAGATAGAAATTGAAGTACATAAGGGTCAAAAAGCATAAGTGTGCCAACTCTAATTCCTCCTCACACCTCTGTTGTTCTTCAGTTTGCTGACAGTAGTTCTAAATTATTTGATTTCATTTTCTCATTTTGTTGGAAAAGACACTGAGAATGTGATGACTAGAATCTGTTTTATTTTCAATATCATGAGGAGTCACTAGAGGGTTTTAAACTTGGGAAGAAAGGAATTTGGTTTTGCTTCAGGGAAGAAAACCACCTTACCTAGTTTGTGAAGAGTAAGTGGAAGGCAGAACTGGATGTTGGGAGACTGGGAGGTTCTTGCAGTAGATAAGTTGAGAGATAAAAACCTTGGGTGGAAAACACAATTTCTTCTAGATACAGCTGGAGTATGACTCAGTTGTTCTTTAGTAAGTCTTCCATACAGTTTGGGCCTGGGGTATAATCTTCTGAGGCTGTGTATGGCTTTGCACATTTGATTGCGTGTGATAATTCTAGCTTTGGCCTCTGAGCATATATTCTATATGTAATATCATATTGCTCTCAGCATATTGCTCATGAATGAAGTCTGAACTTTCAAAAACTTACTTAAAAATTATTAGTTTATTTTTAAAAGTAGCCTACAAAGTAACATGTTTCCTGTTGAAAGATTACTTTCTTGCTATTTCTAGGGTGTAGTTTTCCTCCTTTTGTTCGAGTTTTCCATCTATTACCCTTTGTAGGGCTGGATTTGTGGAAAGATATTGTGTGAATTTGATTTTGTCATAGAATATCTTGGTTTCTCCATCTATTGTAATTGATGGGTATAGTAGCCTGGGCTGGCATTTGTGTTCTCTTAGGGTCTGTAGGACATCTGTCGAGGATTTTCTAGCTGTCATAGTCTCTGGTGAGAAGTCTGGTGTAATTCTAATAGGTCTGCCTTTATATGTTCCCTGACCTTTTCCCTTACTGCTTTTAATATCCTTTCTTTGTTTAGTGCATTTGGTGTTTTGATTATTATGTGTTGGGAGGAATTTCTTTTCTGGTTCAGTCTATTTGGGTTTCTGTAGGCTTCTTGTATGTTCATGGGCATCTCTTTGTTTAGGTTAAGGAAGTTTTCTTCTATAATTTTGTTGAAGATATTTACGGGCCCTTTAATTTGTTCATCTTCACTCCCTTCTATACCTATTATCCTTAGGTTTATTCTTCTCATTGTATCCTAAATTTCCTGGATTTTTTGGGTTAGCAGATCTTTGCATTTTGCATTTTCTTTGACGGTTGTGTTAGTCTTTTCTATGGTATCTTCTATATCTGAGATTCTCTCTTCTATCTCTTGTATTCTGTTGGTGATGCTTGCATCTATGACTCCTGATCTTTTTCTTAGGTTTTCTATCTCCAGAGTTGTCTCCCTTTGTGATTTCTTTATTGTTTTTATTTCCATTTTTAGATCCTGTATGGTATTGTTCAATTGCTCCACCTGTTTGGTTGTGTTTTCCTCTAATTCTTTAAGGGATTTTTGTTTTTCCTCTTTAAAGGCTTCTACCTGTTTACCTGTGTTCTCCTGTATTTCTTTAAGGGAGTTATTTATGTCCTTCTTAGAGTCCCCTGTCAGCATCATAACATGTGATTTTTAAATCAGAGATTTGCTTTTCTAGTGTGTTGGGGTATCCAGGGTTCGCTGTTGTTGGAGAACTAGGTTCTGATGATGCCAAGTAGCCTTGGTTTCTGTTGGTAAGGTTCTTGCGCTTGCCTCTTGCCATCTGGTTATCTCTGATGTTAGCTGGTCTTGCTGTCTCTGACTGTGGCTTGTCCCTCACGCAAGCCTGTGTGTCAGTACTCTTGGCAAACCAGATCTCTCTGGGAGGAATTTGGGTATGGACGTCTGTAGCACAGGGTAAGCTCTGGGGTGCAGATGGAAACAGGAAAGATTCTGTCCCTGGCTGTTCCTTCATTCCTGTGTCCTGATGGCTCTGGGCAGGTACCTCTTGGGCCAGGAATTTGAGCAGAAGTGGTGGTCTTACCTGTGCTCACAGGTGTGTGAGCACTCCTGGGAGACCAGCTCTCTCCTGGAGGTATTTGGGTATGGAGAGCTGTGGCACAGGATCAGCTCTGGGCGCTGTGGCACAGGATCAGCTCCGGGTGCAGACATAACATGTTTCCTGATAGCATTTTCAGATGTGTCTCATTTTGCTTGTGTGGAGAAGTTGATGTCAGGTGTCTTCCTCTACTAACTTCAGTGTTATTTTTTTTATTGTAAGCCTAGCCTTTAACGGCTGAGTCACCTCTCCAGCCCCTGTCTTATTTTTCAAAAAGGATTTGTTTATTTATATGTGTGAATGTATTGCACATGTGTGTTTGTGCACACATGGAGGACCAAAGAAAATACTTGTTTTCTTCTTTGTCACCATCTGTCCTTTGAGGCAATTTTTCCCCTAAACCCAGGGCTTGCAAGCTCTAGTGGTCCTCTTGTCTCTGTTCTTCTTGGAGCTGGGTTTGCAGGTATGAATAGGATACATGCTTTTACATGGGTGTTGAGGATCCAAACTCTTGTCTTCTTGCTTGTCTAGCAAACATTTTACTGACTGGGACATGTTCTCAGCCCCTGTTTGTGTTATAAGCCTTCGTTTGTCTTTGTTGTTCGAAAGGATGTTGCTCATTTTAAGGGCAAGAAGTGACATGGTCTCCTTTCTAGGGCAGTACATATTAAGGGTGGAGGAAACAGCCTGAGCTGCCAGGTCATCTGGACAGCTCCAACACCAGGTCATGATAGGGTATAGGAGATTAGGATTTGCCATTCATCATCCATCCAAAGTTTCTTGTATGCTACTGATTTGCAAGCTAGTGAGACAGACTTGACAAGTAAGCATATCATTTCTCATCCATACCAACTGAACCACCCTGATAGGAAGCCATCACTGGGGCCTAAACCCAGGGCCTTGTTCACGATAGCCAAATGCTTTACTGCTAGACTCCATACCTGTCCTGTAATGTGACTCGACTTGAAGTGAAAACTCTTTGCAAGCCTCCCACAAACCTGCCTCCCAGCTACTGGTTGCATGTTTTACTATGTAACAGTGGATTCCCTAGATTCTAGGCAGAGTTCTCTTAGTCTGAAGTGCTATCTTTAAGAAAACTCCCATGACTAGTGGTTTGTAGACTCTGACTTACATAAGAAAGAGATCATGTCATTTTTAAAATCTTTTCATGATGCTGAGGCTTGAACCTGGGTTCCTGCGCATGTTAGGACTGTGCTCTGTCCCCGACCAAACCCCAGCCCTCCAAGTTCTTTTTATTTCAGCTGCTCTTGGCCTTTCCTTCCACAGTGCTCATACACAGGGTTGTTGAGGTTGAGCAGCTCAGAGGAATATGTTCAACACAGCCTGGAGCTGTCTGGCTGTGTACTTGGTAAGCACTTACTGTATTCTGAGGCACCTGGCTTGTGCTGTGGAACAACAGTATGACTTTCTGCTGTTTCCTTGTATATCCACCAGCTGGCATCTTTCCCTTCATGGATAATAGATTGCCTTCTGGCTCTTCTTCTCATCAATTCTTCACACACATCATTCCTCCACACTCTACATGTATTTTAAAAATATTTTTATAGTCTCAGAAAATTCCACTGGTGACATAACACTGCCTTCATTCCCTTACTGCTCTTTTTGCTCCATTTATTTGATTGTACAGTCTACTGCCATTAGGATGTATAAAACACCTTTCTGAGCTTTCACAGGATCCTACCTAGGGTCTGCTTCTGTGTACAAGCTCCATATTTTCACCTTCTCGGAGGTGTTTTGATCTGTTCTTGGTGACTTCCCAATCAAAATTTTTCCTAATTGTTTTCCACCAAGGCATATTTCTCCTTTTTTTACACTCAGTTTCTTTTGTCATGTGTGAGGACATAGAATCACCAGCACAGTTCAGAGAATAGCCCCATGACCCCAGAAAATTCCCTTGAACCTCTTGTTAGCATTCTTTTCCCTTCCAGGCCTTAGCAACAGTCTATTTTCAGCCGTTGCAGCTTTGCCTTTCCAGAATGTAATTATACATTATGTGTAAATTTGGCTCCTTTTGCTTAGCATATTGTATTTGGTTGTTGTGTTCTTGAATAGTATTCTATTGTGTGGATCTATTGTGGTGGTAATGGTGGTAGTGGTGATGGTGGTGGTGGTGTGTGTGTGTGTTATGTGCTTGGTGTGTTTGGTAGGGTTTTCTTGTTTTGTTTTTACCTGTAGCTCAGGCTGGTATTTAAAAAAAAATATTTACATTTACTTATTTTGTGTATGTCTGTGAGTATACATGCCATGGTACATATATGGGGATCCTATCTCGGATAATTGATCAATTATTTTCATATTTGCAGTTTGAGGGGATGACCTAAGAGCTGTTGTTTAGGATCATCATAATTTCTAGGCTTTCTGTGGTAAATCCAAGTCTTCAGAATAATTTGGAACCATCTAGCATCTTGTTCCATTCCCATGAAAAACCCCGCGTACTCCATGTATCACTGTTTGGTTGTAGATATAAAACATGAGATATGAAATTGCTAGTATTCCTTCTGTGGATGGGTGTCTGGATCTATATACAAGTGCAGCTATGCCACTGAAGATGGAACCCAGTTCCTCAAGCTTGCTATACTAGTGCCTTGCCACTAAGCCAAATCCCCAAACCACAAATGGAACAGCTTCGTCTGCCACAGTCTAAAAAGAGAAAACGTAACTAACATGAACAATACCAATCAACCACGTGATCCACAGTATTCATGGAGTATCAGCTACACCAAAGAGCCTACAGGGGTCATTTTCATCTGCATTAATTTCCATTAATGATGAGGTTCTGGAAGCCCAGCTGAGGTCAAGCACATTTCATTTCCTGATGCTGACTATAACTAGAAACAATATAAGCTATTTAAACTTGAATTAGTTCTTCTATTTAAAAAAAGAAATTCTAAAAACTGGGGAAAAGTAAATTTTATATCACCTACTCTATCTCAAATGTTCATTAGCTTATTAATTAATTTAGTTTTGTGGAATTGGGGACTGTCTAGGGCTGTTCACATGCTGGGAAAATGTATCACTGGGCTGCATGCATGGATGACCTTTTCTCTGCTCTTATCTTTATTATCTTGAGACAAAGTTGCCCAGGTTGGTCTTGAATTCTCTGTGTTGCCTAGACTGGACTTAAACTTGTCATCCTTCAGCCTCTCAAGTAGCCAGAATTATAAGCCTATACCACCAGATGAACTGTGTTTTTAAATAAACATTTTAGAATATGGTGAAAGTATAATTCAGCATCTCATTACATACTTTGGTTTTAAATATTTTTCCAAAAAACTTTATATATATATATATATATATTTTTTTTTTTTGAGACAGGGTTTCTCTGTGTAGCCCTGGCTGTCCTGGAACTCACTCTGTAGACCAGGCTGGCCTTGAACCCAGAAATCCACCTGCCTCTGCCTCTTGAGAGTGCTGGGATTAATTTTTAAGAAGACCCATTGAGTACATTCAGATACTGACTGTTTCATTCATTTTGCTACTTACCCTTTAATTGAGTCAAGTAATGGCAGAAAATGCATAGTTTGTAAGAGGCAAACAAGCTGACATTTCTTTTTGTCCTTTCATACAGGTGTTTGCTTCAGAATGGTAAGTGAAATCTGTCTCTTATTTTTCTACCTTTTTTTTGCTAGTGATTTTAATCACAGAGCCGTCTTCTTCCCAGTTCTAACCTACTTTTTGTATCATGTCCTTGATGACTGATATATTTTTTGAAATTACTGATTGTGATTAAAAGTGCCTTTAAAGTTTTATTACAGCCGTCCTGCATTTTAGCTAGCATTTTCTATGAAATTCAAAAGTATTCTGGCAAGTGGTTCTAACTAGGCATTTGTGTAAGTGTACTAGATAAAATTATGGTTCTCTCCTGTATTCTAGATAGAAACCTCTTGGGCCAGGGGTACATCTCTTACTGTAAAGTCAGGGGTGCTAGTGTCGCACATCTTAGCAATAACCCTCTCCATACACACTCTTGGTTTTATTTTAAAAGCACCCTTTTCCTAAAAGTTAATTATATATTATATTTTATGAAGATGGCATCACTGTTTAAATCTCTGGTTGCTAACCCTAAGAGTCCCCCATGTCCCATCAGTCAAGCCTCTCTGTATTTCAGGATAATTCTGTTAACATTTCATTGTACCCATTTTCATTATTTTCTTGATTTTCAGACTGACACCTGCATTAGTTTAGAGTCAGCTGATCACCATAACCCCCTGACCATGTGTTAGCTGTTGGTGTTCTTGATGGTTTGATTCTATTATGAAAATTATTTCTATTTTTACTGGAACTTTTGAAATGACTCAGTGTCCATTTCTGCCTGTATGTATTTTATGTTGATCATAAACATATTTTTAAGTCAATGATCGAGAATCTTGGATTCATCAGACTTTGAAACCCAGATTAGCAATGTAATTCATCACTAATGGATGGGAGGAAAACACAACACATCCACACACTTTATGGATATGAGAAATGTAATAGAAACTATTTCTGAAACAATTCTCACTGTTGGTTTATTTTCTCTAATTGCACTGATCTTATAAATAGTGATATCACTGTAGGTCAGCTACATAACTGCATAGGCTTATTTTATTTTATTTTATTTTATTTTATTTTATTTTATTTTATTTTATGTGTATTGGTCCTTTGCCGGCATGTGTGTCTATGTACTACTTGCACACTTGGTGCCCAAAGAGGCCAAAACAGGCATTGGATCTCCTGGAATATGAATTATAGTTGGTTATTAGCAAACTATGTGAGTGTTAGGAATTGAACCCTAGTCCTCTGCAAGGACAGGTAGTGCTTTTAACCACAGAGCCATTTCTGCAGTCTGTAGACTACATTGTAGAAATTCAATAGATAAATATTACAAGGTTAGCAGTTTCTGAATATGAAAGTTGTGTTATGAGTATAGACTTCTCTTGATGAACTTGAGCTCCTTTGTTTTTCCTGAATCAGTACACAGAAGGAGAAGCTAAGAAACGAGGTCTGGTTGGCTGGGTGAAGAACACAAGCAAAGGCACAGTGACAGGTCAAGTTCAAGGCCCCGAAGAAAAGGTTGATGCCATGTGAGTAGTAAGACCAACGTGTCTACAACATTTATGAAGCAGTTTTCATATTTTGATTTTCATTGGTAACAGTATTAATAATGGTATTCAGTTGTCTTGGATTATAAATAGGTTGGAGTATTTGCAGGCAGGCCATTGTTAGCGTGGCACTTCTTTGTTGGGAATAAACTTTTTCCTCTTGGGCAGGATTCAAGAAGAGCTGTTGTATTGCTAACCAGTCTGTCACCTCAGGTCTCCCCCAACATGGGGTCCATATTCAGGACCCAAGTATTCATCATTTCAAATGTTAGGACTGAGCACAGTGCCTTTAGATGGCTCTTGAAGTTCTTATCAAATCTTCAAAGCAAAAAGATTGCCATCTCTTTTCTATTGTGCAATATTTACCTAATTGCAGTTTCATTTTTACATAATAGAACTGTTTAATGAGTGCTATTGTTGTTGTAGTGCACGCCCTCGAGGTCTAAAGAAGAGCAGAGTTAGCAGTGGGGGTGACAGTGACACAAGTCTCATAATACCACTTTCAAAGGTTTTGACTTTTCAGCTTCATGGTTATCACTTTGCATAAATTATTATATATAGTCTTTGCAACAAACTCTGTGAGTTAGATACTAGTTAGTCACCTGCTCTTCCTGTTTCTTTCCCCTGAATGGAACCTGTCCCTGTGGCCTTCAACAGCTCTTTACTCAAAAATGTTTAAGTGTACATTAACATTATTTTATGTGTACAGGTCTTTGCATGAATGTATATCTGTATATCATGTGCATTCCTGGATACCAGAGGAGGGGTTAGATCCACTAGAACTGGAGTTGTATATGGTTGTGAACCTCCAGGTGGTAACTTCTGAAAGAATGACCAGTCTTCTTAACCACTAAGCCATCTCTCTAGTTTCCTTAAAGTATATATTTGTAATTAGTATCTCATTTATTATTACTCACTGGAACTCAGTCACATTGTCCGTAATATGTTCTCATTGGATACCCATTTGATAGTAAGTTTCTAATGACTAAACTCTGAGATTTCTAATCTATTTGTGTATGCTATGTATTTGTATTTATGTATAAAACTATCCTGTTCCTTCTCTTCATGTGAAGAGACTGCTATGAATACTACTGCTATGAATAGACACCATGACCAAGGTAACTTGTAAATGGAGAAGCATTTAATTGGAGGCTTACTTATAGTTTCAGAGATTTTACCCATTATTGTCATGATAGGGAGAATGGTAGCAGGCAGTCAGGCTGATGTGGTGCTGGACAAGTAGCTGAGAGCTACATCCTGAGCTGCAGGCAGCAGGATTTAGGGAGCCACTGTGTTTGGGATGGACTTTTGAAACCACAAAGCCCACTCCCAGTGACATGTTTTCTCCAACAAGGTCACACCATCTACACCCTCTAATCTTCCTTAGTTCTACAGCTGAGAAGTAAACAGGCAAATACATGAGCCTGGGGCGGGGGTGGGGTGGGGTGGGTGGTGGTGGGGTGTCATTCTCATAAACCACCAAACCGCTAACCACGCGCTGGAAATGAGTGATCTTACACAATACATACGTTAACAATTAACCATTCATTAACAGCAGAATTGTCATAAAATATAGAAAATAGGTGGGACATTGTACAAAACCGGTTGTTGCAAGAATGAAAAGATGCTAGATGATCATAAAGTGGTTTAAGAGGAAAAACTACAAGGAGGATGGAGGGAAGCTCACACAAATCATGTTGCATTCCTACTTCTTAGTTAAATGTGGAGTCAACATAAGTAGAATAAGTAGTTAACATAAGTAAAATCATGTACCTGTCTCCTTTCTTTTTAAAACTACACTCTTTATCCACTTTGAAAGTACTGAGTGTTAGCAAGCTGGTTTGTAACCTTTTGTTCTGGGTTCTAGTCACATGCATTCTCTCTCCTTCCCCCTCCCCCTCCCCCTCCCTCTACTCTTGTCTGCCTGCCTTCCTCTTTCTTTCTTTCTTTCTTTCTTTCTTTCTTTCTTTCTTTCTTTCTTTCTTTCTTTCTTTCTTTCTTTCTTTCTTTCTTTCTCTCTCTCTCTCTCTCTTTCTCTCTCTCTTTCTCTCTTTCTTTCTTTCTTTCTTTCTTTCTTTCTTTCTTTCTTTCTTTCTTTCTTTCTTTCTTTCTTTCTTTCTTTCTTTCTTTCTATCTCTCTGTTCCTTACAACGACTCAGACAGACAAAGGGACAAAGATACAGACAGACTTTGGCACATATACATTAATGAATTTTGATCAAGATTTTATTTTAAAAAATAAAGCCACAGTTTTCTATGTCATGTTTTTATCACTCAAGATGCTTTAAAGAAAATCCTTCTGAGTCAAATGTTGTATATTCTCAATGTTGGCTTCATAGTGCACATACAGGTATGCCATCATGGACTACCTCATTGTTTCAAGTGCTTGTTTTTCTTACTTTCTCTTTGCAGTAGGAGTTTGCTGCCATAAGCCTTTTATTGCTGATTTTGTTTTTATTGGGTGGATTCCCAGGATTGTAATTTGTTGAAGTGTAAAAGTATTCATCAGACTCTGTATTAGTTTCAATTCTGTCGTGATAAAATACTGACAAAAGCAGCTTATAGGAGAAAGAGCTTATTTGGCTTAAAGCTCCAGAGTATATACAGACCACCATGCTGTGGAAAACATGGCAGCAGGAGCCTGAGGACCCATCATTTCAGCAGTCAGAAGTAGAAAGAAAGTAGGAAGTAGGACAAGTTATACAACCTTCATGCCTGCCCCTAGTGATGGGCTTCCTCCATCAAGGCTCCACCTACTTTTTTTTTTCCCCCCATGGAGGACCACTGTTTATTGGCTTCCTCCCCATGACTTGTTTATTTTTCTTTCTTTCTTTCTTTCTTTCTTTCTTTCTTTCTTTCTTTCTTTCTTTCTTTCTTTCTTTCTTTCTTTCTTTCTTTTAATTAAACAATTTTTTATTAGATATTTTCTTCATTTACATTTCAAATGCTACCCTGAAAGTCCCCTATACCATCCCCCCACCCTGCTCCCCAACCCACCCACTCCCACTTCCTGGCCTTGGTATTCCTCTGTACTGGGGCATATAACCTTTGCAAGACCAAGGGGCTTCTCCTCCCAATGATGGCCGACTAGGCCATCTTCTGCTACATATGCAGCTAGAGACACGAGCTCAGGGGGTACTGGTTAGTTCATATTGTTGTTCCTCCTATAGGGTTACAGACCCCTTCAGCTCCTTGGGTACTTTCTCTAGCTCCTCCATTGGAGGCTCTGTGTTCCATCCAATAGATGACTATGAGCATCCACTTCTGTGTTTGCCAGGCACTGGCATAGCCTCACAAGAGACAGCTATATTAGGGTCATGTCAGCAAAATCTTGCTGGTATATACATAGTACTACCGGAGGATCCAGCAATACCTCTCCAAGGCATATACCCAGAAGATGTTCCAACTGGTAATAAGGACACATGCTCCACTATGTTCATAGCAGCCTTATTTATGATAGCCAGAAACTGGAAAGAACCCAGATGTCCCTCAACAATGGAATGGATACAGAAAATGTGGTACATTTACACAATGGAGTACTACTCAGCTATTAAAAACAATGAATTTATGGAATTCTTAGGCAAATGAATGGATCTGGAGGATAGCATCCTGGTAAGCCAATCTTTGCATCTTTGTGAGGTAAGCCAATCACAAAAGAACTCACATGATATGCACTCACTGATAAGTGGATATTAGCCCAGAAACTTAGAATACTCAAGATACAATTTGCAAAACACATGAAACTCAAGAAGAAGGAAGGCCAAAGTGTGGATACTTCGTTCCTCCTTAGAATTGGGAACAAAATACCCATAGAAGGAGTTACAGAGACAAAGTTTGGAGCTGAGACTGAAGGAAGGTCTATCCAGAGACTGCCCCATCTGGGGCTCCATACCATAATCAGCCACCAAACACAGACACTTTGTCTGGCTACAAAAGTTAGCCAGTTCAGACTCTGTATCCTCTACTACTAGGTGATAGTACTAATACCTAGGGTACATGTGAATAGCAGTATTCACTAAGGTCATTTGCAGATTCCAGAAAGTTTTCACTACACTGGATCTCCACACCACTCCCCTCCAAATGCCCCCTTCCAATTCCAGCTGTCTCTCCCTGCACTCTCTCTCTCCATCCTCCTTTCAGCCTGTTCCCTCCTGCTCCCTTTTCTACCTGACCCCAGGTAGCTGGGTGTTGAGGTAGATCAATTCCAAGCTTTCTGAGGAACCATCATATTAATTTTCATAGTGGTTGTACAAGTTTGCTCTCCCACTAGCAGTGGAGTAGTGTTTCTCTTGCTTCATATCTTCACCAGCATGAGCTGTCACAAGTGTTATTGATCTTAGCCATTCTGACAGGCGTAAGATGGAATATCAAAGTAGTTTTGATTTGAATTTCCCTGATGGCTAAGGATACTGAACATATCTTTGTTTCTCAGACATTTGAGTTTCCTCTATTGAGAATTTCTGTTTAGATCTGTGCCTTGTTTTAATTGGACTGTTTGGTTTTTTTAATATCTAGTTTCTAGAATTCTTTATGTATGTTGGATATTAGCCCTCTACTGGATGTGGAGTTTGTAAAATTTTCTTCCCACTTTGCACACTGTCTCTTTGTCCATTTGATGGTGTCATTTGCCTTATGGAAACTTTTCAGTTTCATGAGGACCTGTTTACTAATTGTTGATCTAAATCCTGCCCATTGTTGTTCTGTTCACAAAGTTTTTTCTTGTGCCAGTGAGTTGAAGCTATTTCCTACTTTCTCTTTAATCAGGTTCATTGTGTTTTATGTTGGTTGAGGGCTTTGATCCACTTAGACTTGAGTTTTGTGCAAGGTGATAAATATAGATTTATTTGTGCTTTCTTTGGGTTGCTATCTAGTTTGACTAGTACCATTTGTTGAAGATGCTTTCTCTTTTTTTTTTCACTTTGTATTTCTGGCTTACTTATAAAAAATATCAAATATCAGATATAGATGTATGGATTTATATCTGGATATTCAATTTCATTACATTGATTAATGCATTTGTTTTTATGCCAATACCATGCAGTTTTTATTACTATTTCTCTGTAGTGCAGCTGAAAATCAGGGACAGTGATACCTCCAGCAGTTCTTTTATTGTTCAAGATTGTTTTATCTATCATGAATTTCTTGTTTTTCTGGTGGTGGCGGGTTTTTTTTCCCCCCATTTGAAATTGAAAATTGTCTTTTCAGGGTCTATAAAGAATTGTGTTGGAGTTTGGACGGGAGGATTGCATTGAATTTGTAGATAGATTTTGGTATGGTGGCCATTTTTAATTCATGTTAATCCTACTGATCCATGAACATGGGAAATCAAAAGATATTATTTAATATCTTTTTAATTTATTTCTTCAAAGACTTTAAGTTTTTATCATACAGGTCTTTCATTTGCTTTGTTAGAGTTACCCTATGATATTTTATATCATTTGAGGTTATTGTTTCTCTGAACTTTTTATTTTTTCTTTTGCAGCTGGATTGTCATTTGTATATAGTAGGGTTGCTGAACTGTTTTAATTAAATATGTACGCAGCCACTTTGCTGGAGGTGTTTATAGGAGTTCCCTGGTATAATTTATGGAGTCACTTATGTTTACTCTCATATCATCTCTGAATAATGATACTTTGACTTCTTCCTTTCCAGTTTTGAACCGCTTGATCTCCTTTAGTTGTCTTATTGCTCTAGAACTTCAACTACTGTACTGAATGGAGTGAGTGCACAGTAGATGATGTTTATGGTGTATTTTTGGATTTTGTTTGCAATTATTTTATTGAGTATTTTGGCATCTGTGTTCATAAGGGAAATTGGTCTTTAATTTTCTTTCTTTTTGAGCCATTACATAGTTTGGGTATTGGGATAACTGTCAGGAGCCATAATGGGAAAAGCTAATAACTAGCTGGTGATCATCCCGAAGTGGCCTGCCTCAGATTATTATATAATCTGAGACAGGTGAGCCCTCATTAAACAAGTTGGTGAGGGACTAATTTTAGGAAAGATTCCTGCTATTAATATGTTTTTCCTGTTATTATTAAACATATATAACAATCACTAATAGAAGCATACCCCCTTTGAAGCACATCTCTGCAGATCCACGAAGATGTACTATCTTGTAGTGAAGCTATATAGACAAATAAATGACTTAAGTTTTAATGATGATCCTACAAGAATTCCTAAAATTATATCTGTGATTATTAAGCTCTTTTATTAATGGGACTGTTACTAGGTCCTTTTCTGATAGTCAAAGCTGCAATGAGAACTCTGCCAGTCTCACAAGTGTCACCAGTTAATTGCTCTTAGATGGTAACCAGACTTTCTCCTACTCAGAGCACATTCCAAGAGGGTGTAAAACAATTACCAAAGATCATAAAAAGGGAATTAACAATTTATTATAGGTGTTAGGACAGAAGATAAAATATTGACTGGGTTTATCTATACAAAACTTCACTAGTAACTTATGGTTTTAAACCTTCAGTGAACCTGTGGAGCTGAGATAGGTGATGGATGTTTAGCCAGATAATTACTCCTAATGGATATGCATGCAAACATCCACTGTTGTAAACTTCTATTTAAGTTTATGATTTGATTTTTGTGTGTAAACTTTTGATGAACTTTTTAATATATGATCATGTATTCTGAATGATGTTTTAAGAGCTGAGGACAAAGAGAAGAGTCAGAACTAAGAGGAACGGAGGTGAGAACTGAGCTGAGATAGGAACTGAGTTGAGTAGACGTTTTTAGACAGAACATTTTTTAGATTAGAAGGAGAATGCAGAGTAGAGTAATTTAGGAATTATAGGTAACATAAAATACTGTGAGATCAATATACAGAATGCAGAGGGAAAGAGGAAAAAAGAAGATGTCACAGAGAGCAGAAGGAGCAGGCAGGCTTCTCCTTACCATGGGACAGAACAGGTCCCATGGTAAGGACAAGGCAGGTTTTGTCTTATTAAAAGAAACAAAGCTTTTTTTCTTACAAACATAGGTTTAATTCATTTATCATTAAAAAGGAAGAATTTTTTCTTTATCTATGTAGTAAAGATTGGAGCGCATTTTTTTTTCCATCCAGAATGAGTGAGTTCTTTCCACACCAGTGCTTGGTCTTTTGCTCCATATGCATATGTAAGTATGGATGTGTGTGTGTGTGTGTGTGTGTGTGTAAAATTGTGAGAATGTATGTGGGGATTGAATTGAATTGCTTTCAGATTTGTGATTTCTTTATTGTTTCTATTTCCATTTTTAGATCTTGGATGGTTTTGTTCATTTCCTTTGCCTGTTTGATTATGTTTTCTTTAAGGGAATACTGTAATTCTTTAAGGGATTTTTGTGTTTCTTCTTTAAGGGCTTCTAGCAGTTTACCTGTGTTCTCTTGTATTTTTTTGTTGTTGTTTTTTGTTTTGTTTTGTTTTGTTTTGTTTTGTTTTGTTTTTCGAGACAGGGTTTCTCTGTATAGCTCTGGCTGTCCTGGAACTCACTCTATAGACCAGGCTGGCCTCGAACTCAGAAATCCGCCTGCCTCTGCCTCCCAAGTGCTGGGATTAAAGGCGTGCACCACCATGCCCGGCTCTCTTGTATTTTTTTAAGGGAGTTATTTTTGTCTGTCTTAAAGCCCTCTGTCATTGTCATGAGAAGTAATTTTAGATTCAAGTCTTGCTTTTCTGGTGTGATGGTGTATCCAGGACTTGCTATGGTTGGGAATTGGGTTCTCATGATGCCAAGCAACCTTGGTTTCTGTTGCTTATGTTCTCCTGTATTTCTTTAAAGACGTTATTTACATCCTTCTTATAGTCCTCCATCATCATCATGAGAAATGACTTTAGATCCATATCTTGATTTTCTGGTGTGATGGTGTATCCTGGATTTGCTATGGTGGGAGAATTGGGTTCTGATGATGCCAAGTAACCTTGCTTTCTGTTGCTTCTTCTTGCCCCCCGCCATCTGATTATCTCAAGTGCTCCCTTCCTTCAATATATCTGATTGGAGCCTGTTCTTCCTGTAATCCTGGTTGTGTCAGAACTCCTCAGAGTCCACCTGCCTCTGTGATCCTGTGATTCTGGGATCCTGTGATCCTAGATTCTGGGTGTGTCACTAGATCTTCAGATGGCAAGAGGCAAGCACAAGAACATAAATGTCAAAGTATTGGGAGTCAAGCTACCTCTGGGTCTCTGAGATCTATGTGTGACCAAACTCCTGTGATCCTGGGATCTCAGGATCCCGGGATCCTGTGATTCAAGCTGTGTTAGCACTCCTGAAATTCGAGCCTCCTCTGGGTGCTGTGGGACTAGTTGCAGAGTTTGTGCCTAAAATAAACAGGGAACCTGGAAGGAGCCTGAGCCACTGGTCAGGTGGGATTCCCATGTCCCTGGATCCTGCTGGTCACAGTCACTCCTGGTGGTGTTGGAACAGATGTTGTGTCATACTCACCCCTGATACTATGATCTTGGGCTTGCTAAAGCGCCTGGGAATCGAGCCTCTTCTGTGTGCTGTGGGACTGGCTGCAGAGTTTGTGCCAAAGTTAAACCAGTGCAGACCAGCCTGTGTATGTTTTCTATGTATAGGTCTGAGATAGCTCCTGGGTAGGTGTGCATGTGTGACCAGCTGGGAACACAAAGCGGTATAGTAAAAAACTGTACACTGCATATAGTGCTCAACATGGGGTAAGAATTTACTAATAATTTAAGTATTCTGGGATGGAATATTTGGGCACACACACAAATGATATAAATCTAGGAGTGGTGAGAACTGTTATCTCAGTGAGCAGAACTGAGTCATGTGGTTCCAACGTGCAAAACTATATAGCAAAGAAACACAGCCACTGGCTGGGATTTACCCTCCTGGGAAGAGACAATGAGAAACAAACAATAAAGCTACCTACTTCCATCTACCAGATAAATAACTGATAGAGATTTATAAGTCTGATTTGTTTTTAAGGATGGAAGGGAATATATAGATTTTGCCTGAGCCACATGGGAATTTCTCTCTGAGTTTCAAAATTAATACAAAGAGCTTAAGATGAGAGGCAGAGAGGCAGACAGTAGACACAACAGATATTAAGCTTCACAGAAGAAAGAAGCTACGTAAAATGAATGAATAAATGATTTAAAGATATATAAATGTCTTGCCAGGACAATTTCTCGGGATATTTGAACATGTGCAACACCGATTTCTGAGATTGTCTGCTTAATATGATAAAAATTAAAGCCTATAAATAGGCTTATAAATAAATAAAAGAAATTTAATTAAAGTTAAATACAGAGATATATAAATATTGAGGCTTTTGATCTTTAAAAAAATATTTTGAAAGCAGAATGTAGAGAGCTTAGCCTATCTCAGAAAGTAGAAATGTAGGCTTTGAGAACTGTACAGAGAAAAAAAGGCATACTACAATATATACCCACAGAGATATTAATCTCTATAATAGGGAGAATTCAAATTTACACAGATAAATAAATAATTTAGGTCTTAATCTCATGAAGGGCAGGGCAGGAGACAATAGAAACACTGTCTCAATGGTTAACATTTGTTTAGATTGGTTTAATTACTTTAAACTGTTTTAAATATCAAAGGGAAAAAAGCTCTGTATTTGTATTGACAAGAAAGAACAATAGGCTCTAGACAACTTCCAGAAAGATATAGATCAGATATGATAAGAAAAGGCCTCCTAAAGGTCTCAAAAATTTTGGGAAATTAAAACAAGACAGATAAATTGATCTGAGAACAGCCCAATAACTGGCGTAGACATAAAAATGTCTCTAGCCAAAACTTCAACTAAAATGAGACAATAAATCTTATTGGTTATGGAATCCCTAAGATTCTTTATGCCCTCCTTCATATGGCATGAGTGAAGATTTATTACATTTGGTTATTGATAAAACTAACTCATAAAAAGACAGTTGTCTTTTACCTGCTCAAACAAGAAACAATGCATTTATGAAATTCGTAGGCAAATGGATGAATCTGGAGTATATCATCCTGAGTGAGGTAACCCTAATCACAAAAGAACACACATCATATGCACTCACTGATAAGTGGATATTAGCCCAAAAGCCCAGAAGCCCAGAAGCTCTGAATACCCAAGATAAACCACATGAAACTCAAGAAGAAGGAAAATCATAGTGTGGATACTTCTATTCATCTTAGAAGTGGGGAACAAAACACCCATGGAAGGAGTTACAGAGACAAAGTGTGGAGTAGAGACTGAAGAAATGACCATCTAGAGACTGACTCACCTGGGGATCCATCCCATTTACAATCACCAAACCCAGGGACTGTTGTGGATGCCAACAAGTGTTTGCTGACAGGAGCCTGATATAGTTCTCTCCTGAGAGGCTCTGCTAGTGCCTCACAAATACAGAGGTAGATGCTCCCAGCCATCCATTGGACTGAACAAATGATCCCCAATGAAGGAGCTAGAGAAAGGACCCAAGGAGCAGAAGGGGTTTGCAGCCCCATAGGAGGAACAACAATATGAAGTAGCCAGTACTCCCAGAGCTCCCAGGGACTAAACCACCAACCAAAGAACACACATGGTGGGACTCATGGCTCTATCTGTGTATGCAGCTGAGGATGGCCTAGTGGGACATCAATGGGAGGAGAAGCACTTTGTCCTATGAAGGCTCTGCCCCAGTATGGGGTAATGCCATGACCAGGAAGTGATAGTGTGTGGGTTGGTGAGTAGGGGGAGTGGGGAGGGGATAAGGGGAGGGTGTTTTTCAGAGGGGAAACCAGGAAAGGGGATAACATTTGAAATGTAAATAAAGAAAATACCCAATTTTTAAAAAAAGAAATAAAATTTCATCTTTTACTCTATACCCTGCACAACCTACATGAAAATCTTAATGATAGTAAAATTTGGGTTATGAGATTCATATATTACACCTCTGACAAGATTCATCCACTGGGACACGAAACTGACGTGCTGTTCCAGCTCCCTCCTTCCTGATGTTGTCCAGAGACTTGCTTCCAGTACAGCTTTAGGATTGCTGCTGCTGATTTCAGATGAACTCGCTTCATCCAACCTTTCAGACAGATCCAGTCAAGCCCTGAGCCTTTTAAACATACAGAGACTACATAACAGATGCTAAAGGTAGCTTTCTAAAGTGTAACCAAATTTTCTAATTTTCCTACCCCTCCCCACACCTTTAAAGAATTTTTGTCACCCCTATTCAACAGGAAAAAGTTGTGGAGTGTCGTCATCTTGATCCCTTGGGTTTGGGTGTCTGGTTATGGTTATTTTATAAATTATAGATAGGTTGTCGTTTTAAGAAATAATTTAGAAATAGTCATAATTTCGACCTGGAAAGAAATAGATGGGATGGATTACTAATTTTATTCTTGAACAAAACATTATATAGCCATAATCTTACATTGATAGAAATCTTTATAATTTATACAAATTAATGTTATAATTTCATATGTTGGTATGAAATTTACAATGATATAAAATTAAGGTTTTCATTAATATAAATCTATATGTTGATACAAAGTTTAAAATTAATATTGTTACTCTTAGATAGGCATTGTGTAGATACAACACATTTAAGAATACAAGGCTTTGACCCAGTCCTTTTAATAGATCTATTATAAACTGTTTCAGAGGATTAAGTAACACAACTTTACTCAAATAGAAATGGCTAAGAGTTATTGAAATTTAACAGTTCAAATACACTTAGATAGATAGTCTTCAAAAACATCAGAAATACACAGAATATGATATTTAATGTTATTTCATTATTGAAGATCATTTGACAATGAGAGACATCTGCTCCTGACAGCTTCCCCATTCTCCTTCAAAGAAGAATTCAACATCTTTACCTCTAGACGAGGTTACTTACCATGGCAAGGTAGCCACAATACAGAAATTGCCTATTTCAAAATACTGTTCAAAATGAACACTCTATGCCAAATAGTCAACTGATAGTTCTGCCAATACAGAATA
Source organism: Mus musculus (assembly GCF_000001635.26). Taxonomy (NCBI): domain Eukaryota; kingdom Metazoa; phylum Chordata; class Mammalia; order Rodentia; family Muridae; genus Mus; species Mus musculus. The sequence goes on along the minus strand of NC_000077.6, from coordinate 30,620,245 downwards.
AACAATCCTTTATAATCCTACTTTACAAAGGTCTGTCAGATGGCCCTATGCTAAAAGGCTAAAGACAGATGTGCCAACATTCTAAGAAATTAGAGGATTGTCCCAGCAGTCAGCTGTCTCTACAATTTGTTTAAGTTTTAGAAGCTAAATTTTGTGCTTCCTATATACTCAGATAATATTTAATTCATTCTCCAATTTTGGATGAGGTTGAAGACGAACTATAACCCCATCAGCAAACTTAAGTTGTTTAACATTAAAGATATGATACAGAAATAAAAATATGGTTTTCAGATGATGTTACAGCTAAAATCTAAACATAATTCAGGAACAAAATTGTAACTCTTTAAGTTAGGAATGATGGTAGAATACTTTATCTAATTGACAAATATGATAGACTAGATACTAATTGTATATCCTATCTTGAAATGTACATGATTGTTATTGTTCAATTTATGTCTGAGAGAAGAGGGTTTGTTTGTTTTTGTTTTTGTTTTTAAATTGGACAGAAAAAGGTGAAATGTAGTGGGGTGGTTCTGATCAGAAATCTATGTTTACTGACACTGAAGGTCCTCACCCTCAATTGGTTTTTGATCTATCAATAAAATTGCCAGTAGCCAATGGCTGAGCATGGGACAGGACACTGACAATTGAGTAGGTAGGAGGCAGAGAGAGAATCAGAAGACTGGGAGAGAGGAGAAGGAGATGCCATAGCAGAGGAGAAAAGCCAACCAACAATACGAGTTTTCAGGTAAGTGGTCAGATCGACTGGAACTGGAATAGCAAGGGAAGGATTAGAAAGCCCAGTCATTGAGTAGCCAAGTAGTTATCTAAAAATAACTGACATATGTATGTGTTTTCTATGTGCTGATCTGAGATAGTTCCTGGGCAGGTATGTGCATGTGACCAGCCAGGAGCACAAAGTGGTATAGATAAAACTACACACTATACCACTCTATAAATCTTTTGTTTCATTGGGTCATATAGTGTCATACTCCTTGATGTACTACAAGGAAAACTACCACATTATTTTTGGATACTGATGCTTTGAATAGAATTGATATCCTCTTAGGCAGGCAAAAGGACAAAGAAATGGGACTAAGAAGTCAGTGACAGTGTCTGGTTATGTATTGCTTATATCATTCTTGTGGGGTTTCAGATAAAAGAGATAAACATGAAATGTCTAAATGCAATGTGAAAATAAAGGGAGAAAAATCCATGATAACACTTTAGCATGATACCTGGCAAATAGCATGAAACCAACAAGCCTCACTGCTAATAAATGACCAGTCATACTGTGCTTTGTACATGCTTAGTGGCAGTTCGACTGCTGTCCTAATATGCCCCTAGCTTCTAGCTGTCTGTGTTATCCTTGAAGAACTGGACTAGAGAAATAAATTTGGTTGTTGTCAATATATATATATACTTAATTAGGATTAACCAAGAAGAGTTTGTGTAATGATATCCAAGCAGGAGAAAGAAGACAGTAGGGAATGCTAACTAAGCCTAATTAACATTATAAATTATGATGTTATCAAAAATGAACATATTTAGGAATAAAAGAATGAATTTGTTTCTGTGGTAAGATACACTACGTTATTAGAAATTCAAAGCATAGTAAGAGATGTTCTAGAAAGCCCAGACTTAAGCGTGGTTATGTTCATAGTGTTCCATTGTGTTCAAGCTATTGAAAAGACACTACTTTGAAAGTTCTGTGGCAATGAAGGCTAAGTCATCTTTAGTTTCTTTGGTTTCATCCCAAGATATGGAAATATAGAACACAGCTGGGGCCATGACTTCAGAGGCCTGGCTGTGGCTCCTGCTCCCTGCTGTTCTCTCTAACATGCCAGCGGCCTGAAGGCCATACTGCAGATGTCTGCCTGTTTTCTTTTCCTTTTTTGTTTTATTTTCTTAGAAGAAAAGACTTACGGTTTTTTTGTTTTTTGTTTTGAAATTGGATTGTATGAATCCAGTTGTAGAGGCGAGTTCTGTCAACATTTTTGATAAGAACCATTTTGAATCTATTATTAAACCTAGTTTTTGGGATAAACTTTTTTAAACATCTTATTTTTAATTGTTTTAAGTTAATATAGAGAGTTAAAACAGTGGACATGAATTGTTTATTAAATACTTCAAAAATACATTTTTTCTTAAACTCAAAATAGTGGTCTTGTAAAACAAAGAACATTTACACTCGGAGACAGTGAGCCAATTTCTAGAATTAAAATTATATCTTGATTGCTACATATTTTTAAAGCCATGTGTCACATATCTCCCTCCCAAACTTCAAAGACTTGTTATCTGTCTGAGGGAATGATCAAAAGGTTCCATAGTCTGGAAAATTGCCTCATAATACAAGGAATGCCTGACAGCATGGGGGCTGGGTAGGTGGAGAAAAAGAAGTGCTTCAGGGAATCCTGCTGGCTCACTAGCAAACACACTTCCTCTAAAACCCTCGAATAGTAAAACTGTCTCAGAAACTAGCTGGGTAGGTCAAAGCTTTGCAGCACCCAGCCTGGGCCTCAAATCTGCCCTTCTGCTTGTTCTGCAAGTGAAAATTTGCACAGCCACAAACATTTATTTGTATTTATGGTTGCTTTTTTCTGTGTCTCATTGGCAAAGTCAAGTTGCTGCAGCAGTCTAGAGGACTATGTGGCCTAAAATATTTACTATCTAGGGTTTGAAATATAAAAGTTTTTGACTCTTATGTAGATATTTTGTTGTAAAAGAACAAACCTCCTGCATAGTTTGTTTGACTGGTTGATCCCTAGTATCCTGTCCCCCTAGTATCCTGTGCTTCTGTACTTTCAACAATATAGTTTTAACAATCTATATGCAATTACATGAGTTCCCAGTTGAAATTAAAATTAGTACCTCTTCCATGGACATGTAACATTGTATAACATATGAAACACAAACAATATCCTGCTTTAATCAGTATATGACTTTGTTTTGAGTTTCTGTCTGCTGCAGTAGTAAATTAGAATTAAGCAATAGATTTTAGTTTTTGAACAATTAGATGGTGTTTGGTTCAGTTATTGAGCACTTAAAAAGCCTTTTCCCTGGTAGACTATGGCATGAGTTTCTTTGCAAATAAATAAGATTTTTCGAGGTTTTTTTTCTTTTGAGAGAATCTCAAATCACTTTGCTAACATTTTCCCCATTGTTCTAGGAAGGGTTTTTGTCTGTTTGTTTGTTTGCTTGTTTTTATGCAAATAGGTGGGTTTTAAAGCTGTTCACTGAAAATATAGACAACTTGGGCATTTTTTTTTTCATGGAATAGTCAACAAGGAGCTGTAAATTTTTTTATTTACTATGAAGTGTGTGTGTGTGCATGTGTGTGTGCATGTGTGTGTGCATGTGAGTGTAAGTGCCCTGGGAGGTCAGACGATGTTAGATCTTCTAGAGAGCTACTGGATATGGGTGCTCGAACTGAACTCAGGCCCTTTGCAAGAACAACATGCAAACATTCCTGCTGCACCGTTTTTCCAGCTCTAAAAAAAAATTTGCTTGCTTTCTTTTTCCTTCCTTCCTTCCTTCCTTCCTTCCTTCCTTCCTTCCTTCCTTCCTTCCTTCCTTTCTTTCTTTCTTTCTTTCTTTCTTTCTTGACACTTTATAAACGAATCTGGCCTTCAATTTATAGCGAAATACCTGCCTCTGCCTCCTGTGTGCTAGGATTAAAGGCATGGACTTTAAAATTTTATTTTATTTTGCTTTTGAGACAGGGTTTCTCTTTACATAGTCCTGGCTATCCTGGAACTTGATTTGTAGAACAGACTGGCTTTGAGCTCAGAGATCCACCTGCCTCTACCTTTCAAGTACGGAGTGCTGTGATTAAAAGAAGTGCCACCACACGCAGTAAAAAATTATTTATTTTTCTTTTTTCATTAATTAATTAATTAACTTTACATTTCTACCACAGTCCCCTCCCTCCTCTCTTCCCAGTCCTACCCTCCCATCCCCCTTCTCCAAGGAGAAGGAGCGCCCCCTCACACCTTGTGCCCTGGCACATTAAGTCTTATCAGGTCTAGGCATATCCTCTCCCACTGAGACAGACAAGGACAAGCCCAGCTAGGTCAAAGGGATCCAAAGGCAAGCAACAGAGTCTGAGTCAGAGACAGCCCCTCCCCCCAAAAGTTGGAGAACCCACATGAAGATGAAGCTGCACATCTGCTACATATGTATGGGGGTCTAGGTCCAGCCCCTGCATGCTTTTTGGTTGGTGGTTCATTCTCTGTAAGTCCCCTTGGCCCAGGTTAGCTGGCTCTGTAGGTCTTCTTGTGGTATTCTTGACCCCTCCAGCTCCTTCAATCGTCCCTTCCACCCCTGACTCTTCCATAAGATTCCTTGAGCTCTGTCTAATGTTTGGCTGTGGGTCTCTGCATCTGTTTCCATCATCTGCTGAATGAAACCTCTCAGATGACAGATATTTTTTATTATATGATTGTTCTTTAGTGCATGTATGTTCAAATTATGACATTGAAAAATATAGATATGATTATGTGTGTGCATGCACACATTCAAAACCTAGAAGCAACATTTAGGAGCTGGTCCTCTCCTGCAATGGGTTTTTAGAATTGGCCTCAGTTTCTCAGGCTTGTTTGTATAAAAAATCCTTTGCTCACAAGGCCCTCTCAAGGGCCTCTGTAACTCCAGGTTCAGTGTTAGCATGATGTGTTTGTACACTTGCTGAGCACCTTTAGTATACTATATCATCATTGAGTAGACACTACATTTCAGGGTTCACTGTTGATGCTATTTCCAGTTTGGATATATAGCATGTATCTGCCCCATCATCTCCTGTGTGTCTGCCTCTGTTAATTTCTCCTCTCCATTAAACCCTGGCAACTACTTGTTTTTTACTGTTTCCATGGTTCTTCCTCTTCCAGAATGTCATTCATAGTAGTTGGAATCACCCAGTAGGTCATCTTCACGTTGGTCCAAAGGTACGTTTTTAACCTTAGAACCCTTCATATTTTTTGCGCCTTGATAGTCATCTTACTTTTAATTGCTGAATACTATGCCCTTGCTTGTGTACGCCATAGCTTCTTATTAAAGAAAACCTTCTTGTTTAAGTTTTCTCAATTACACACTAATTACTATCAAATTATTAATATTGTTTTTGTGTTAGAGATGGAACCCAGGCCTTCATGCATAGCAAGAATACACTCTGCCACTTGAACGACATTCCTTCTTTCAGTTTCCTAAAACCTGTTACTGTGAGTTAGGTGTGGTGGTTCACACCTAAAATCCTTGGGGGCTGAAACAGGATTGCTATGACTTTGAGGACAGCCTGGGATACAGATGCACTGTCTCAAAACATAAGACAAAACAAAACTTATTACTTATTACTTTTTTATTTTTGTACAATTTTTGTTGTTCACATTGTGTTTCTAGACAGGGTCTTGCTGTACATCTTTGGTTTGCCTTGAATCCCTGATTTTCCTGTTTTAGCTTTCCAAGGGCTATGTGTACCATTTTGCCATATATATATATATACATACATATATATATATTTACATGCACATATGTATATATTTGTGTGTATGTGAATTTATAGTGTAATAAGGGGAACATAAACATTTTTTAAAAACTTCTCTATTTTCTAAAAACTTAAAGCATATTTCAATATACTTACTACAAAATAATTATTTTTTAATCCATAAAATGGTTTGTGTGATTATAAAGGCAAAAGTGAAAAGGTTCTTGCCTTCTACCAATCAGGGAAAGCATACATCCTGACATACTTTCTGTCTATTACCTCCTGCCTATGTGTGATCAAGCCCATCCTGAGCAATTGGGGCAACAGACCTTGTTTATTGAAGTGAAAACAAATGGCTTGTTATCTTACATGAACAGCCCCAAGCATTCCAGGAAGTTATTTGTCCTTGGGCAAGTGAAGCTTACAAGTTAGAGGCATTTTGATTACAACTGTCTTAACCATAGTAATTAAAACTTAAACCACAACTTTAGCCCTCACAGGGGTCCTCTGTTCACTTGCCTGAGGAGTCTTGGTCAGTTGCTGTCCTGCTTTTTTGGAGTGTTTTGAAAAATATCATTAGAGGGTTATAAACAGATGATTTGGTTACCAATTAAAACTGAGAGATTGCCCAGGAAGTTGGAGGGGGGATGGGATGGGAGAGACAGGAATGAGCCAGTAAAAGGAGTTGATCCTAGGTAACAATGACTAGTCAGGAATGCTGTATCAAAATGAGTTAGCAATAGCCACAGGGAGCTACAGAGCATGGAAGGAAGGGAAAGGAGAAAATAGAAAAGTAATGTAAAGAATTGTGTTTGTGGATTTCTGAGTTCGAGGCCAGCCTAATCTACAGAATGAGCTCCAGGACATCCAGGGCTATACAGAGAAACCATGTCTTAAAAAAACAGAAAAAAAAAAAAAAAGAATTGTGTTTGGTCTGGGGTGAAAGGGATGAAGTCCCTTTCTAGTCAGTTTCTCAACAGCATGTTGAGAAAAGGCTCTTTTGTAGATTTAATAGATAAAAAGTGGAATAAAGGGAGGTATTATATTGTGAGAGCCATATAATATAAGGTAAGACCATAAATATAAGGACAGTTCAGCAGAATGAAGTAAGTTGGTGAGACGCCAAGAAGGAGGGGACCAGGTGCATGTACATTAGGACAGTTGGTTGAAATTTTATCTGGTCCCTATGTTTGAGACTTCATCTTAAACCAGTTTGTATTTGTTGGTGTGGAAGCAGCATTGTTCTTGGAGGAGAGCACAAATCCCATCCATAATGGTAGTTAGGTCTAGTCAGAGTATTGTATCGGGAAAACAAAAATGGAGTTACTTCTGAAGGATGTTAAGCTGATCTGAGATTTAACTAAGGTTTTTTTTGAGAGTTGATGAGACAGAGAGGTTAACGGATGCAAAGAAGGCTTTAGACCAGGTGTTTCAGTTCTAAGTCTTGAAAACAATGCCCAGAAGGGCAAGAAGAGAGGTGAACTGGATGGCTCATGGCTCATTAGTTTTTTTCAGGGGTCACCCAAACTTCTTCCAGTGATTTGGGAGTACCAATTTCACTCTAACTGCTTCAAACTGGCAAATGTGCCATGTAGAAGGGGCAGCAGTTAGAGTGCCTCAAAAGCGAATCAGCCACAGGGCCACAACAAAACTTAATAGACGGCTCAGAACATAAGCCAGGAAGTAAGAGTTATACAACTTTGTGGGAAACACTGAGAGACAAAGTTAATGAGGGAAATTTTTACACCATGAATAGATAAGTTAATAAAAGGTTAAATATAAAGGTAATATAAGGTTACATGTAACTGTATAACTGGCTGGACCCTATACCAGCATTCTATAGAAGGATAAGGTAAAGATTATTTATATCAGACTCTTGCAGAAGGAACAGGCTCCTGGAAACTTTGTTAAGGAAGTCAGTTAAATTCATGTTCTACATGACAATTTAAAAAAGAAATAGAATCTTATTTGAGTCATTTTTACAGGATTGTCTAGCAAAGTTCAGAAGACACCACTTGGATAGTCTGAGTAACTTTCCAAAGCTATGTGTTTGATGATCTGGCAGCCTCTTCATCAGTGAACATGGGTGGTTCTGTTATAGACCTTTGCTAAGAGGAAGAACTGAATGCCAGTGTAAAGGGCAAGGCCAATTGAACTAGCATGGACATCACATATGAGATGGTGGCAGGCTTAGGTACAAGGGTTCCCTGTTCACAACATCCTCATATGTCAGTTAGGAGACACTGAGGACACAGAGTAGTTTCTTGGTTGTTTTAGTATGTGCAGACTCTAAGATCTTCCTCTGGACAAGAGAATCCATCCAGAGCCAGGATAGGGGACTAGAGGAAACTTTTAGATACATTTTCTTAGATCTAAGGTGGGCAAGTCTAATCTATGTCCAGAGCCAGATTTCCAATTTACTAAATCACCATGTGGCAATTTTCTGATACTATCCATACCCAGTAGACATTTTAATCACTTTCTGATACTACCCATACCCAGAAGACATTTTAATCACTTTCTGATATTATCCATACCCAGAAGATACTTTAATCACTTTCTGATATTATCCATACCCAGAAGATACTTTAATCACTTTCTGATATTATCCATACCCAGAAGACATTTTAATCACTTCTGATATTATTCATATCCAGAAAACATTTTAAGCCCTATAAGACCAAATTCAGTGATCCCCATATGCACAACCAGTGTCTGAAGATGGGAACAGACAACCCTGAAAGTTTTACAAATATTTTAGAAATTGTAGAGATAAAAACAGGATTGTCCAGGCTTGATATCCAGTAGAAAAATGGCAGGCATTCTGGCTCTAGATGCATTTGCAAGCTAGAGCTGAATAGCAGGGACAAAAAAGGTTGAGTTGAGCTGAGCATTATGTTTGGGAGTGGATGGCTCAGACTATACTACCATCCTACCTCTTGAACTTCTTTAAATCAATTTAGACATTAAAATAAAAAGTTCTGAATTTGGGCTGACAGTGACTATTTGACCAGTGCATATTAAAATCAGATTTGGACTTAGATCCAAACAAGTGAACCTGGTATGAGGTCTCCTAAATGGAGCTTTTTTAGATTAGACTACAGCCAAGATAAGATTATGTCCTTTGGATGGGACACATGATGGGTTCTGGACCAAAATAAAACAGGGATAAGAATCCAGCCTCTTGAAGCATTCACCAAGTTTGAATTGACCAGAGACATCTGGAAAGTAACGTCCAGAGACTACAGGGGCAATGGAAAGCTTTGTCACACTGTCCAGGGAAGAGAATTCCAAGAATTCTTGGGCCAAACATTCTTACAACTGGTAGAAAGTCCCAGCTTTCAACCAAGTGAATTTCAAACTGAGATAAGGGGAGGGCGCTCCTGTGAGCCAATGTGACTTAAACTGGCATGCCACCAACAGATTGGGAAAGGATCTTTTCCTATCCTAAATCAGATAGAGGACTAATATCTAATATATATAAAGAACTCAAGAAGGTGGACTCCAGAAAATCTAATAACCCCATTAAAAAATGGGGCTCAGAGCTGAACAAAGAATTCTCCCCTGAGGAATACCGAATGGCTGAGAAGCACCTGAAAAAATGTTCAACATCCTTAATCATCAGGGAAATGCAAATCAAAACAACATTGAGATTCTACCTCACACCAGTCAGAATGACTAAGATCAAAAATTCAGGTGACAGCAGATGCTGGCGAGGCTGTGGAGAAAGAGGAACACTCCTCCATTGTTGGTGGGATTGCAAGCTTGTACAACCACTCTGGAAATCAGTCTGGCAGTTCCTCAGAAAATTGGACATAGAACTACCAGAGGATCCCGCAATACCTCTTCTGGGCATATATCCAGAAGATGTTCCAACCGGTAAGAAAGACACATTCTCCACTATGTTCATAGCAGCCTTGTTTATAATAGCCAGAAGCTGGAAAGAACCCAGATGCCCCTCAACAGAGGAATGGATACAGAAAATGTGGCACATTTACACAATGAAGTACTACTCAGCTATTAAAACGAATGAATTTATGAAATTCCTAGGCAAATGGATGGACCTGGAGGGCATCATCCTGAGTGAGGTAACCCAATCACAAAGGAACTCACACAATATGTACTCACTGATAAGTGGATATTAGCCCAGAAACTTAGGATACCCAAGATATAAGATACAATTTGCTAAACGCATGAAACTCAAGAAGAATGAAGACCAAAGTGTGGACACTTTGCCACTTCTTAGAATTGGGAACAAAACACCCATGGAAGGAGTTACAGAGACAAAATTTGGAGCTGTCACGAAAAGATGGACCATCTAGAGACTGCCATATCCAGGGATCCATCCCATAATCAGCTTCCAAACGCTGACACCATTGCATACACTAGCAAGATTTTATTGAAAGGACCCAGATGTAGCTGTCTCTTGTGAGACTATGCCGGGGCCTAGCAAACACAGAAGTGGATGCTCACAGTCAGCTATTGGATGGATCACAGGGCCCCCAATGGAGGAGCTAGAGAAAGTATCCAAGGAGCTAAAGGGATCTGCACTCCTATAGGTGGAACAATAATATGAACTCACCAGTACTCCCGAGCTCGTGTCTCTAGCTGCATATGAATCAGAAAATGGCCTAGTCGGCCATCAGTGGAAAGAGAAGCCCATTGGTCGTGTAAACTTTATATGGCTCAGTACAGGGGAATGACAGGGCCAAGAAGTGGGAGTGGGTGTGTGGGTGGGGGAGCGTGTGGGGGGACTTTTGGGATAGCATTGGAAATATAAATGAAATAAATACCCAATTAAAAAAAAAAAAGGAAAGGCTACCTGCTAGGCTTGGTAATTTTAACAGTTCTTGTGCTTTAAGGAGTCATTCAAGAATGCTTTTAGCTGGAGGAAAGTTATCAAAGTGGTTTCTCCCTAAGAACAATCATTAATGCAATGTGAAGGATGAGTTGAAGTAATAGAATGGGGGGGGGCAGAAACATAACAGACTACTGAATTAGTTTTTAGAATGAATGAAGATAGGAAATATTATGCATGTAGACAACTAACCAAGGGACAATAAAGCTATTTGAACTGGTCTCTCAATAAGTCTTCATCTTTGACCCACCTTAAGGCAAAGAACTGTACCCTAGGCCCTAGATTAATGAATCTTCAGGCAGAAAATCCATAGAACTCTTTATCAATACTTAATAGCCAGTTTTTCATATTATCTCTCTAAAATTACTTCAAATCCACATTGGAGTAGTGAGTAAGAGTCACTGAGCCTGACTTGTTGTCAAGAGTACAACCTAGCACAGCGCTCAGATGACACCATTCCTCCCATTGCTGACTAGGCACTTTTTCAGCAATGCTGAGACTGCATTTACTGCTCCATTGCTACCTCCATGGAGCCTTCATTTCCTCTCCTAGGGGCAGTCTAAAATTTCTTAAATATTTTATCAATGTATTTATTTATTTATTTATTTATCTATTTATTTATTTATTTATTTATTTATTTATGTATGTATGTATATGGGTGCACTGTAGCTGTACAGATAGTTGTGAGCCTTCATGTGGTTGTTAGGAATTGAATTTTTAAGACCTCTGCTCACTCCAATCAGCCCCACTTGCTCTGGTCAACTCTGCTCGCTCAGGCACACTGTAGCTGTTTTCAGACGAGCCAGAAGAGGGCGTCAGTTTTCACTATGGATGGTTGTGAGCCACCATGTGGTTGCTGGGATTTGAACTCAGGACCTTTGGAAGAGCAGTCAGTGCTCTTACCCACTGAGCCATCTCGCCAGCCCCCAATGTATTTTTTTAATCCTTTGAGAAATTTATATACGTATACAATGTATTTTGTACATAATACCCCTGACTCCTCCCTTAACTCCTCTCAGACCCCTCATTTCCCCCACCCTTCCCCATTTTGTGTACTCTTTTATACAAACCACTGAGTCCAATTTGTGCTGCCCATAAACTCATGGGGTTAGGGCCATCACAGGAGTATAGTCAACCTATCAGAGGCCAAATGTATAAAGAAAACTAATTTTCCTTCCTCTAGAAGCCATCAAGTGTCTATCAGATGGGGCTCACGATCCTCTCCCCTATGGTGGTGGTTTTAATGAGAATGGCCCCTATAGGCTCATATATTTGAATGTTTGGTCGTTAGTTGGTCTGTTGTCTCTCTCTGCCTTCTGTCTGTGGATCAGGATGTAAAACTTTTAGCTATTGCTCCAGGGTCATGCTTGTCTGCTTCCTACCATGATAATAATGAACTAACCCTCTAAACCTGTAAGCAGGCCCCAGTTAAATGCTTCCTTTTATAAGAGTTGCCTTGGTCATCGTGCTTCTTCACAGTGATAGAACAGTAACTAAGATATCCCTTCATCCTAAAATGTTGAGAAGTTTGATATTTTGTAAGTCTTATGCAGACAGCTACAGCTATTATGAGTTGATAATTTTATCAGTCCTGTCGTGTGCTGAAGACACTTAGTCTGTGACAAGTTATTCTCAGCTGACGAAATGAGCCATTCAAAGCAAATTAGAGGATGTAAAGGCAGATTTATTGGGAAGCAACTCTCAGGTTCAATGGTCCCAAGGAACAAGACCAGGGAAGTTGCCATGGGAGGGGAAAAAGGAAGAGAAAAAGAGCATGCACTTGCAAAGAGAGAGAAAATGCAAAGAGAAGGAAAGAGACAAAAATGTCTTAATTATAAAGGGAAGAGCTTTGGGGGGAGGAGGAGAAGTTCAGCATAGAGGGTGAAGTATGCCAGCTATGCCCTGTAACAGGTAGGGACTGAAGGATGTTTGGAGAACCTGGAGGCCAGGTCCACTCTGGTATGTAAAATATGTACTTCAGCCATTTTTTCCCCAGGTCAGAATCCCAACATCCCTGCCTTTTGTTGATAATGAATAAGGGGCACTGTGATCATCTGTGACTACTTCATGCTGGCATTGGGGTGCTATTTGGAGAGGGAGTTCAAAAAGCTGGAATGTTGGCCAAGTCCAGGAAGAGCAGGGTGCTTAACTTGTTCAGGTTGTGTTTATCTGGGATTACCTGCTTTTGAAGCTGTGCTGTATGCAGTCTTTGAAGGAACACCTGGACCAGACAGGATGCTGGAACATGTGTGTGTGTGTGTGTGTGTGTGTGTGTGTGTGTGTGTGTGTGTGTGTGTTAGGGCAGAAGATAAAGTTAAGGAGTTTAGGATAAAAACTTTCTTGTGTGTACGTTTGAAACTTTTAGGCCCATGATCTTGGTAGTTAGGGTGGTTCCAGGACCAGGGAAA